>NW_027362779.1:20000000-20705807 GCF_046119375.1 Phyllobates terribilis | reverse complement strand
GACATGGACTTGCTTCCTGATGCTGCTACTTGAGAGTGTGCAACGACAGGTGCAGGGCAGGAGGCATCTTCACATGCACTATGGACAGGGGATTGGCTTGCATGCACAACAGCGGAAGAAGCAATGGTGCCACCCGCAGACACTGTTCCTGGACCCTGGGGTTCGGCCCACAAAGTCAGGTGCTTTGCTGCCATGTGCCTGATCATGCTGGTGGCGGTCAGGCTGGTCGTTTTGCCACAACTGCTGATGCTGGCCTGGCAGGTGGTGCAAATGGCCTTTTTGGGGTTATCGGCAGAGTCTTTAAAAAACAACCAGACTCGGGAAGACCTAACAGTTGTACTGGCAACTTCCTTCGTGTTGGTGTTACGGGGAACGGTTGCCTGCCTTCTGTCTGCGGCCACCACACTGCTTCTTCCTGCCTGTTGGGGTGCTCTGCCTCCCTCCCCCTGTGTGCTGCTGTGCTCTCTCTGAATGTCCTCCTGCCAGGTTGGGTCAGTTACTATATCATCCACCACCTCGTCTTCCACTTCCGCACCCTGGTCCTCCTCCTGACTTTCTGGCAATTGTGTCTCATCATCGTCCATCTCTTGTGACACTTTCCCACCGTCGCCTTGGTGTGACCGTGGCTGCTCAAATACTGTATTTGGGCATCGCTACACGCGATCTCCTCTTGCCCCGCTTCAAATGAACAGGGCGAGAGGCCCGAATCTATAAATGGAAAAGTGAACAGCTCTTCAGAGTGTCCAAGTGTGGGATCAGTTGTCTCTGGGTACTCAGCATGGTGGGAGGAAGGAGGATCAGGGTGAGGAATATGCTGTCCAGACTCACGGCTACTGAGACTTGACCGTATGGAAGACAGGGTGGTGGTGGTGGTGGCTAAGTGACTGGAAGCATTATCCGCTATCCAACCAACAACCTTTTGACACTGCTCTGGGTTCAATAGTGGTGTGCTGCGGTCCCCTAGTAATTGGGACAGGAAGGTCAGGCGAGAAGATGAGGGTGTTTGTTGTGGCACAATTTTGGCTTGCCCACGGCCTTGTCCTCGGCCTCTGCATGCACCATTACCATCACGTCCAGTTCCCCGTCCCTTGCCACGTGCCTTGCCCATTTTAAATGGAGGACAGTATCTTCCATGCTCACTACAAATGACTGAGTTTGGACTGAACTTATATGTGATCCGTGTGATGGAGAAAACAAAGTTTTAAATACCTGGCCTGTAGGTAAGTAGTTTGAACAGCAAACTGCTGTGAATTGCTTCACTGACACACTAAAGGAAATTTTTAATGGAGGCCAGAAATGGCAGTATTTTCTGACAACGTATATGTGATCCGTTTGACGGAGAAAACACAGTTTTTAATAGCCGAATTTCTAGAGCTCTAATATGGAAAGGACCTGGCTGTATTCTGCCGTGCCAACAAGCAAAAAAAAACCCGTGTTCTCTGGATTGCTTTTTAAGCAAATAATGAGGATTAAGATCCAAAGAAAAGTATTCCTGGCCCCTGAGACCTGGGCCTTTGTATAGAAATATCTAACAGCATCAGAAGGCAGAAATGGAATGGAGACTCTTGTGCTATATGTACTGCAGTCTGCTATATACAACGTCTGCCTATACACCCTGCCTGCCTGATATCTCTGCAGATGAATTAGTCCTCAGAAGGACTGTTTGTTAAGATGGATATGTGTAATGTACGGTTTTTCTCCCTACACTACCTAATACACAATCAAATCTCTCCCTATCGCAGCAGCAGCTCTCCCTACACTGCCTGATTCCGAAGGGACTGTGACGAACATGGCGGCGCCAGGTCTGATATAGACCTGATGACACTGTGCGACCAGCCAATCACTGTAATGCCCACAACCAACATGGCTACTGCATTACAGTGCATGGCAGGCAATCCCTGCATGTTCATTGGCTCTCTAAAGAGCGCCAAACATGCAGGGAGGGGACCCGAGTTCCCCCCCGAGCAACCTGAAAATACTCGGCGAGCACTGAGCATCTCGAGCAGTGAGATGCTCGGGCGAGCACCGAGCAGTAGCGAGCATGCTCGCTCATCACTATTTACTACCTTATTTGGCCATGTGGTGTGTGACACATCATCAGACACATGCATACATTGCTGAAAAGACATGGGAACAGCATGGGGAAGACCCCTGGAAGCATCTCTGACTTCCAGGTCACTGCCTAACACTGTGGTCATCAGACTTGATCCTATATTACTGCGGTAATAATACAGACATTTTTGTCAACGTGACAAATATTAAACTCAATTTAAAATGGGCAAGATGTGTGGCAAGGGACGGGGAAGTGGATGTTATGGTGATTGTGCACGCAGAGGCCGAGGCCGTGGGCAAGATGAAACTGTGCCTGCTGAGGGAGCACAACAAACACCCTCATCATGTCGAACTACCTTCCTGTCCCAATTTCTAGGGGGCCGCGGAACACCACTATTGAAGCCAGAGCTGTGAGAAAAGGTTTTTGGTTGGATAGCAGATAATGCTTCCAGTCACTTTGCCACCACCACCCTGTCTTCCACATTTTTGTTCAAGATTATTGTAATTGTTTTTGCAATGTATACCCCTTTTTCACATCTAAAGCGCCATGGAATAAATGGCGAAAAAGTAACAATAATAATGTGGTCCAGTCTCATTAGCCGTGAGTCTGGACCACATTATTATTGTTACTTTTTCGCCATTTATTCCATGGCGCTTTAGATGTGAAAAAGGGGTATACATTGCAAAAACAATTACAATAATCTTGAACAAAAATGTGACAGTGACTGGTACAGGAGAGGAGAGGACCCTGCCAGCGAGGGCTCATAGTTTACAAGGGATGGATGAGGATACAGTAGGTGAGGACAAAGCTGATCGTGCAACGGTGTGGTGGAGCGAGGGTTCCTGCAGGTTGTACGCTTGTCGGAAGAGGTGGGTGTTCAGCTTCCTTTTAAAAGTTTCAACAGTAGGTGAGAGTCAGAAATGGTGGGGTAGAGAGTTCCAGAGTTGGGGGGATGCACGGGAGAAATCTTGTATGCTATTGTGGGAAGAGGAGATAAGAGGGTAGAGAAGGTGATCTTGTGAGGATCGGAGGTTGCGTGCAGGTAAGTACTGGGAGACTAGGTCACAGATGTATGGAGGAGACAGGTTGTGAATGGCTTTGCATGCCAAGGTTAGGGTTTTGAACTGGAGACAGTGAAGGGATTGACAGAGAGGAGAGGCCAGGGAATAGCGGGGGGATAGGTGGATTAGTCTGGCAACAGAGTTTAGGATATATTGGAGAAATGCGAGAGTGTTAGAAGGGAGGCCACAGAGCAGGAGGTTGCAGTCATCGAGACGGGAGATGATGAGGGCGTGCACTAGTGTTTTTGTAGATTCGTGGTTGAGGAATGTGCGGATCCAGGAGATTTTTTTACTTAAGTCGGCATCTTCCTCACCCTCTTTCCTCCCACCATTCCGAGTGCCCTGAGACAACTGATCCCATACTTGGACTCTCCGAAGAGCTGTTTTGTTCATATTTCCATTTATAGATTCTGGCCTCTCGCTCGGTCCGCACGGAAGTGGAAAGAGCTTGGATATGTGGTTTGAAGGAGAGATTAGAGTCCAGGGTTACCCCAAGAGCTGTTCACTTTTCCATTGATAGATTCGGGCCCCTCGGACGGCCAGTTTCAAGCAGGGCAACAGAAGATCGCATGTAGCGATTTGAGCAGCATTGGTCACCCGAAGGTGACTGTGGGAAACTGCAATTACTGTTGAAAAGATGGTTGATGATTAGTGTTGAGCATTCCGATACTGAAATATCGGGTATCGGCCGATATTCACTGTATCGGAATTCCGATACTTAATTCCGATACTTTTATAATATCGAATACCAGAATCGGAAGTTCCCATAATGCCTGCGCTCTGCAGTGTCTGTGAAGGATGACAAGCTGGATGGCAGCGCTCAGCTGCGATCCAGCTTGTCATCAGAATGCCATCCCAGCGTGGGAGAATTCTCCTGATTGTTTAAAAGCCGGCGGGCGGTAAAAAGCCGCCGGCTTTTAAACAATCACACAGCCCCATACTGCTTCCCCGCAGCCTCCCACCCCGATCCTCCGCTCCCCTCGCCACCTCCAATCCCAATCGTAAATTAGGACCGGGCGGGGAGCGCAGCACCAAGGAGCGAAGGACCCGGGCGGGGAAGCCGGCAGTGAAAAGACTTCACCGCCGGCTTTCCCGTTCTGTGCTGCGCTTTCCCGCCGGTTATTTCAAATGAACAGCTGAGGTATCAGGTGATGCCGATCAGCTGTTCATTTGAAGTAGCCGCGGTGCCCTCAGAGGGTTCATGTGAGTTCATGCTTGACTGCATGAACTCACATGAACTTTCCCACGGCCGCACAGGTCAGCCTCACCTCCCAGACCCGTCATGATTAGTGTGTGCGGGGTGTGTGTGTGCGGGGTGTGTGTGTGTGCGGGGTGTGTGTGCGGGGTGTGTGTGTGCGGGGTGTGTGTGTGTGCGGGGTGTGTGTGCGGGGTGTCTGTGCGTGCAGGCAGACATAGGCCGATGTGACACTACTACTCCCATCGGCCTATGTCTGTCCCCCGTCCACTCGTGCCAGCAGGATCAGCTCGATGGGAGCAGTAGTTCCCATCAGCCTGATCCTGCTATATAAATTGCCCTACTGTGTCCCCAATAAATGTTAGATACATGTCATTGGTGGCCAGTGGTTACCTAAAAGAAATTAGTTTATACATTACCTGTCCCCGCCGATCGCCACCTAAAATAAAGTAAAAAATAAAAAACTACACCTATACTCACCTAGACACCTAATTCCCCGAAGCCATCGATCTCCTGTAATAAAATATAAAATAATAAACCACAACCTTATCCTTACCCCTCCGTAGCAGTCCACGAGTGTCCCACGAAGATCTCCAGTTCAGAGCAGCCACATAGAATGTGACCGCTCTGAACCGCTGCCGCCGCTAGAATGACGGGGCCGTAAGGGTTCACCAGAGTTAAGGCAGCGCTGCTCCGGTTAGCTGCTTTACGGCACTGCTGTATCGTGAGAAATTCCCACGGTACAGCACTGCCGTAAAGGAGGTCTCCGGAGCTGCGCTGCCTGAATGCACTCCGGTAACCTCAGTCAGTGGCTCCCGCTGCCGGGAGCGGACGTGTTCCCGGCAGCGTGAGCTTACAGCAGCCATGCACAGCTGTCACCATCTCCAGATGTGACAGCTGTGCATGGGAGATCAGCGCAGGAACGTGGACAGGTAACTATTTTTTTTTAGTAAACTAAGAATTAAATAAAATGGTGTTTTATTTCAAATAAATTATTTTTTTCTGGGTGTAGTGTGTTTTTTCTTTTTAACACTTTGTAGGTTAGTAATGGGGGTGTCTTATAGACACCCATCATTACTAACCTGGGCTTCATGGCAGCTGGCGCTGACATGAACCCCACCACTATTACCCCCTGCCACCGCACCAGGGCAGCGTGGAAGAGCGAGGCTAAGTGCCAGAATTGGCGCATCCTATGGATGCGCCATTTCTGGGGCGGCTGACGGCTGGTGTTTCTAGCCTGGGAGGGGGCCAATATTCATGGCACCCTTCCTGAGCTATTAATATCAGCCCCCAGCTGTCTGCCTAGCCTTTGCTAGCTATTAAAATAGGGGGGACCCCACGTCATTTTTTTGGGGGGGGTCCCCCATTTTAATAGCTAGTAAAGGCTAGGTATTCAGCTGGGGGCTGATATTAGTAGCCTGGGAAGCTCCGTGGGTTTTACCCCCTTCCCAGGCTTCAAACATCTGCCCCAGCCGTCTGCTTAACCTCCGCTAGAGACTAAAATTATGGGGGATCCCACGCCATTTTTTTTTTAAATAAATCCTTTATTTTAACACTAAATGACATTTGAGGACTTAATAAAGATGCAGTCCCTAAATTATTATTTATTTTTTAATAAATTTTTCCCAAAACTTTTGACGTGGGCTTCGCCATATTTTTGTATGCCAGCCAGGTACAGCATCCAGCTTCTATGAACGCGCCATTTTCCGGGGCGGCCGCGGACTGCAATTTTCAGCGGGTGGGGGGGGGGGCAGAAAGCTTGGGCCTCCCTGCGCTGCAGATTCCATCCCCCAGCTGCCTAGTTGTACCTGGATGGACACAAAAATAGGGAGAAGCCCCACGTTTTTTTTTTTTTAATTATTTCATGAAATTCATGGAATAATTAAGAAAAAAAGGGCTTCCCTATATTGTTGTGTCTGGCCAGGTACAAATAGGCAGCTGGTGGTTGGGGGCAGCCCGTTCCTGCCTGCTGTACCTGGCTGGACACAAATATAGTGTGAAGCCCCACGTCAATTTTTTTTTAATTATTTCAGGAAATTCATGAAATAATTAAAAAAAAATTATGTGGGGCTTCGCCCTATATTTGTGTCCAGTCAGGTACAGCAGGCAGGAACGGGCTGCCCCCAACCACCAGCTGCCTATTTGTACCTGGCCGGACACAACAATATAGGGAAGCCCTTTTTTTTTAAATTATTTCATGAAATAATTAAAAAAAAATTGACGTGGGGCTTCGCACTATATTTGTGTCCAGCCAGGTACAGCAGGCAGGAACGGGCTGCCCCCAACCACCAGCTGCCTATTTGTACCTAGCCGGACACAACAATATAGGGAAGCCCTTTTTTTCTTAATTATTCCATGAATTTCATGAAATAATTAAAAAAAAAAATGTGTGGCGCTTCGCCCTATTTTTGTGTCCAGCCAGGTACAACTAGGCAGCTGGGGGCTGGAATCTGCAGCGCAGGGAGACCCAAGCTTTCTGGGCCCCACCCGCTGCAAATTGCAGTCCGCAGCCGCCCCGGAAAATGGCGCGTTCATAGAAGCGCCATCTTCTGGCGCTGTACCCAACTCATCCAGGGCCCTGGTGCGGTGGCTCATTGGGTAATAAAGGGGTTAAGGCCAGCTTGGCATTATCAGCTGGCCCTAAGCCCGAAATTCATGGGGTCACGCCAATATTAGACATGACCGCCATGAATTTCTAGTAAAGTATTTAAAAAAAACACAAACACCCAGAAAAAAGTCCTTTAATTGAAATAAAGACACAATTCTTTATTGTTCTAAATTAAACCATACTTACAGTCACGCCCATTCCAGCTGAAGCCAACGATCTCCTGCAATAAAAGTAAAATAATAAAGCAACCTCATCCTTACCTTTCCATGGTTCCCAGGACAGCTTCAGCTCTGCTACATCGAGATGACAGGCTGGACCGCAGCAGAACGCTGCCATCCAGCCTGTCATCCCGCAGACACTGAGAAGCGCAGGCATGCTTGCGCTCCTCAGTGTCTCGCTGTGACGGCATCCAGATGAGCCGAGGTCATGTCCAATGAACTCAGCTCACCTCATGCACGTCACTGACAGCGTGGGAAAATTCTCCTGCACTCAGCGCTTCAGCGTGAGAATTCTCCCACGCTGTCAGTGACGTGCATGAGGTGCGCCGAGTTCATTGGACATGACCTCACCTCATGCACGTCACTGACAGCGTGGGAAAATTCTCACGCTGAAGCGCTGAGTGCAGGAGAATTCTCCCACGCTGTCAGTGACGTACATGAGGTGAGCCGAGTTCATTGTCGGCTCATCTGGATGCCGTCACAGCCAGACACTGAGGAGTGGAAGTATGCCTGCGCTTCTCAGTGTCTGCGGGATGACAGGCTGGATGGCAGCGTTCTGCTGCGGTCCAGCCTGTCATCTCGATGTAGCAGAGCTGGAGCCGTCGTGGGAGCCATGGAAAGGTAAGGATGAGGTTGCTTTATTATTTTTCTTTTATTGCAGGAGATCGTTGGCTTCAGCTGGAATGGGCGTGATGGTAAGTATGGTTTAATTTAGAACAATAAAGAATTGTGTGTTTATTTCAATTAAAGGACTTTTTTCTGGGTGTTTGTGTTTTTTTTAAATACTTTACTAGAAATTCATGGTGGTCATGTCTAATATTGGCGTGACCCCATGAATTTCGGGCTTAGGGCCAGCTGATAATGCCAAGCTGGCCTTAACCCCTTTATTACCCAGTGAGCCACCGCACCAGGGCCCTGGATGAGTTGGGTACAGCGCCAGAAGATGGCGCTTCTATGAACGCGCCATTTTCCGGGGCGGCTGCGGACTGCAATTTGCAGCGGGTGGGGCCCAGAAAGCTTGGGTCTCCCTGTGCTGCGGATTCCAGCCCCCAGCTGCCTAGTTGTACCTGGCTGGACACAAAAATAGGGCGAAGCTCCACGTTTTTTTTTTTTAATTCATGAAATTCATGGAATAATTAAGAAAAAAAGGGCTTCCCTATATTGTTGTGTCCAACCAGGTACAAATAGGCAGCTGGTGGTTGGGGGCAGCCCGTTCCTGCCTGCTGTACCTGACTGGACACAAATATAGGGCGAAGCCCCACATCAATTTTTTTTAATTATTTCATGAATTTCCTGAAATAATTAAAAAAAAAAAATACGTGAAGCTTCTCCCTATTTTTGTGTCCAGCCAGGTACAACTAGGCAGCTGGGGGATGGAATCTGCAGCGCAGGGAGGCCCAAGCTTTCTGCCCCCCCCCCCGCTGAAAATTGCAGTCCGCAGCCACCCCGGAAAATGGCGCGTTCATAGAAGCTGGATGCTGTACCTGGCTGGCATACAAAAATATGGCGAAGCCCACGTCAAAAGTTTTGGGAAAAATTAATTAAAAAATAAATAATAATTTAGGGACTGCATCTTTATTAACTCCTCAAATGTCATTTAGTGTTAAAATAAAGGATTTATTTTAAAAAAAATTGACGCGGGGCTTCGCCCTATATTTGTGTCCAGCCAGATACAACTATGCAGCTGGGGGCTGGAATCCGCAGCGCAGGGAGACCCAAGCTTTCTGGGCCACCCCCGCTGCAAATTGCAGTCCGCAGCCGCCCCAGAAAATGGCGCGTTCATTGAAGCGCCATCTTCTGGCGCTGTACCCAACTCATCCAGGGCCCTGGTGCGGTGGCTCACTGGGTAATAAAGGGGTTAAGGCCAGCTTGGTATTATCAGCTGGCCCTAAGCCCAAAATTCATGGGGTCACGCCAATATTAGACATGACCACCATGAATTTCTAGTAAAGTATTTAAAAAAACACAACACCCAGAAAAAGTCCTTTAATTGAAATAAACACACAATTCTTTATTGTTCTAAATTAAACCATACTTACCATCACGCCCATTCCAGCTGAAGCCAACGATCTCCTGCAATAAAAGTAAAATAATAAAGCAACATCATCCTTACCTTTCCATGGCTCCCACGACAGCTTCAGCTCTGCTACATCGAGATGACAGGCTGGACCGCAGCAGAACGCTGCCATCCATCCTGTCATCCCGCAGACACTGAGAAGCGCAGGCATGCTTGTGCTCCTCAATGTCTGGCTGTGACGGCATAAAGATGAGCCGAGGTCATGTCCAATGAACTCAGCTCACCTCATGTACGTCACTGACAGCGTGGGAAAATTCTCCTGCACTCAGCACTTCAGCGTGAGAATTTTCCCACACTGTCAGTGACGTGCATGAGGTGAGCTGAGTTCATTGGACATGACCTCACCTCATGTATGTCACTGACAGCGTGGGAGAATTCTCACGCTGAAGCGCT
Source organism: Phyllobates terribilis (assembly GCF_046119375.1). NCBI lineage: Eukaryota > Metazoa > Chordata > Amphibia > Anura > Dendrobatidae > Phyllobates > Phyllobates terribilis. The sequence continues at coordinate 20,696,202 of NW_027362779.1, read as the reverse complement.
GAGTGCAGGAGAACTTTCCCACGCTGTCAGTGACGTGCATGAGGTGAGCTGAGTTCATTGGACATGAACTCGGCTCATCTGGATGACGTCACAGAGAGACACTGAGGAGCGCAAGCATGCCTGCGCTTCTCAGTGTCTGCGGGATGACAGGCTGGATGGCAGCTTTCTGCTGCGGTCCAGCCTGTCATCTCGATGTAGCAGAGCTGGAGCTGTCCTGGGAACCATCGAAAGGTAAGGATGAGGTTGCTTTATTATTTTTCTTTTATTGCAGGAGATCGTTGGCTTCAGCTGGAATGGGCGTGATGGTAAGTATGGTTTAATTTAGAACAATAAAGAATTGTGTCTTTATTTCAATTAAAGGACTTTACTCTGGGTGTTTGTGTTTTCTTTTAACTTTGACTATGGGGTTAGTAATGGGGGTGTCTTATAGACGCCTCTCCATTACTAACCTGGGCTTGATGTCAGCTGGCATTATAAGCTGACATCAACCCCAACCCTATTACCCCCTGCCACCGCACCAGGGCAGCGTGGAAGAGCGAGGCTAAGTGCCAGAATTGGCGCATCCTATGGATGCGCCATTTCTGGGGCGGCTGACGGCTGGTGTTTCTAGCCTGGGAGGGGGCCAATATTCATGGCACCCTTCCTGGGCTATTAATATCAGCCCCCAGCTGTCTGCCTAGCCTGTGCTAGCTATTAAATTAGGGGGGACCCCACGTTATTTTTTTGGGGGGGTTCCCCCATTTTAATAGCTAGTAAAGGCTAGGTATTCAGCTGGGGGCTGATATTAGTAGCCTGGGAAGCTCCGTGGGTATTACCCCCTTCCCAGGCTTCAAACATTTGCCCCAGCTGTCTGCTTAACCTCCGCTAGAGCCTAAAATTAAGGGGAACCCCACGCCAATTTTTTTTTAAATAAATCCTTTATTTTAACACTAAATGACAAGTACAGTAATCAACACTGTCACTGTACTTCATATATATGTGACTGACATGTTTCTATCTATCTAATCTATGTGTGATTCTCTATTCTTTCTGTTCTAAATTGTCGGGTACAGATGCTGAATTGCCGGCCGGCTTTCTTAAAGAGACGGTGCATGAAAACACTATTATTTTTTTAAATAAATCCTTTACACTAAATGACAAGTACAGTAAGCAACACTGTCACTGTACTTCATATATATGTGACTGACATGTTTCTATCTATCTAATCTATGTGTGATTCTCTATTCTTTCTGTTATAAATTGTCGGGTACCGCTGCTGAATTGCCGGCCGGCTTTTTTAAAGAGACGGTGCACGAAAACACTAATATTTTTTTTAATAAATCCTTTACACTAAATGACAAGTACAGTAAGCAACACTGTCACTGTACTTCATATATATGTGACTGACATGTTTCTATCTATCTAATCTATGTGTGATGCTCTATTCTTTCTGTTGTAAATTGTCGGGTACCGGTGTATGCCGCTGATGAATTGCCGGCTTTTCATGTCATTCTACATTATTCTTAGTTGTTTTACTTCATGTAGAATTAACCTACAAGGAAAGAAAGGGTTTATTTTCATTCCGATATTTGTGTCCCATTGACTTGCATTGGTTTCCGGTATCGGAATCGGCGATATCCGATACTTTTTGGGTATCGGCCCGATCCAATCCGATACGATATTTCCTGATATCGGAAGGTATCGCTCAACACTATTGATGATAAGACACAATGGACAGAAAGTCAGGAGGAGGACCAGGGTGCGGAAGTGGAAGACGAAGCGGTGGACAATGAAGTCACTGATCCGACCTGGCAAGGGGACATGCAGAGCGAGGACAGCAGCATACAGGGGGAGGGAGGCGTAGCACCACAATAGGCAGGAAGAAGCAGTGTGGTGGCCACAGACACAAGGCGGGCAACTGCTCCGCGGAACACCAACATGACGGAAGTTGCCAGTTCAACTGTTAGGTCTTTCCAAGTCTGGTTCTTTTTTAAAGACTGTTTAGATAACCCCAAAAAGGCCATTTGCAACATCTGCCAGGCCACCATCAGCAAGAGCACCAAAACTACCAGCCTGACCACCACCAGCATGCTCAGGCGCATGACAGCAAAGAACCTGACTAGCTGGGCCGAATGCCAAGGTCCAGAAACAGTGTCTGTGGGTGACACCACTGCCTCTTCCGCTGTTGTGCGTGCACTCCAATCCTTTTCCATGGTGCATGTGAAGATGCCTCCCACCCTGTACCTGTCATTGCAGACTTGCAACCATCACCGTCCACGTCTTGTCCCTTTGCAGCGTTCAGTTGTCCCTACCCCAGTCCCTGGAATGCAAGCGCAAGTATATAGCCAGTCGCTCACCCACCCACCCACAGGCTGCAATACTATACTGCCAAATTTTTGACAGCTGCTTGTGACTCGCCCCCTGAGCCGTGGGGCACTCGGATCCGGGCAATTAGGGAAACGGTGGGAGTAGTAGTGGCAACCCGGTTCCGTGGCTCAGGGTGGTCAGGCCAGTGGTAGTCCGTTATGTGCTGATGTTTATGTCCGACTACGCCACCCGTGGATTGCGGTTATTAGGAACCGCCGCTGCATGCAGACCGCTGGGGCTGATGAGGTGTGCAGCTAGGGTAGTGTGACTCCCCACGGGAAGAGTGCGGCCCCAGGGCAGTATAGTGGATGGTGGGAGTGATGGTAGTGAGAGTCCCAGTGCTGATAGTGCTGGAGGAGCAAGGAGCACACAGACAACAGGTTGCAGTCCAGGGTCTTTACTAAAACAGGTAAACTGACCCACAAACAGTCCCAGCTAGGAGGGGACCTGGATGTCTGAGAGCAACGGGGAAATTGGCCCTGGTCAGGGTGAGGGTGTAGGCCTACCGTGCTTTCTGCGCTCCTTCTGGCTATCTCCTCGTTATAGGGTAACTGCCCACGTTTCCGAGCTTTCGGTGTATTCTCGCCTGTATGGCCTGCGACGTGGGTTCCTTTCTGCTCCCAGCCTTGTACGGCTTTACTGGTCCCTTCGGTTGTGGCAGGGCCTCCAGGCTTCTTAGGCCAAGGAATATACAGTCCCCTGCGGACTGGTTATCTGCTGGAGGATGTAGAATCCTCCCAGCCTCAGACACCAAAGTCTGGTAAATTAAGTCCTTTATCTGCCAAGACAGGCTCTCTTCGCCTCTTGTCTCTGGCTTGTGGCTCTCGTCCTGCCACACTTCCTCTTAGGTGCAATACAACTGTCTGTCCCTGCTCTGCTCTGGGACACGTCTCATTGCTGAGACAGGCCATCAAGTTCTCCCTAACCCTGCCCCCAGCACCAGCTTTTCTGGGGCAGCCTGCTCCCCCTACTGGCCTGAGACAGGAGGCATTGCATGCTAATGTTCCCCTGACTAGAGAACCTCCCCCTTGCTCTCAGACACAGCTTTATTTACACTTGTGGCATCCAGGCCAGGGTGACACATTCCCCCCTAGTGAAATTTAGTACTCCGGGACTAAACAATAAACAAAGACAATATTCATAACAATAAAACATTAATAGACAGACGACGCACAAATTGAGTTCTTAAGGTCACAGTGTGGTCTGTGACCGGGTGTCCATATCACCAGCACAACGGGGAGCCTTAACCAGGTGGGAGTCTGTCCTACCCCAAGTCCTTCACAGTCTTAGTTCATTCCTGGGTTAGGCTCCAAACGCAGTCCATACAAGGTCCCGGTTATAAAAAGTCCATAACCTTTGAGTCCTTACGGTAGCTGCAAGAAACTGAAACACAGAATTACCAAACAAGCATGTAACTTGGCAAACAATTCAACATTTGGCAACAGGGTCATTTACAATTTTAGCGCGCTCTATATTCTCCAGCGAGCGGGTATCTGCCCCTTTGTGCTCCTGGTTGACCTACGTAGCCCACTGTCTGGTGGTGGACCAACCTGGCTTTCCCCACTAGCGTTAGGGGTACAGCTACCAGCTGGGTGTACAGGTAGGGCAGGCAGCTATCTGCGAGTCCTTTGGCTTACCGCAGGCATGGCAGGCTCACTGTCAGCAGAGGGTTGACTCTCCTGGGCTGCTGGTACAGGCTCTTCTGCCCTGGAACTGCTTGCTCCTCTTCACCTTCCGGCTCTGGTGTTGGTTGTTGCTGTGCCGGTTGCAGGAAATGCAGGACGGGTACCACTATGGCATCATTTATGCGAGTCCAGGACTGAGGGAACTCTCCGAGAACGGTGCTGATCATTTCTTCCTTGTCCTCTGCGGGTTCAAGGTCACTCTGATCCTCTTCTGCACTACGGAGTTGCTCGGGGCACCTTTTGAGGTGGTCTCTGGAGACGACACTAGTGGTTTCTCCTCCGTCCTTGGTGATTACGCACACCTTTGGGTTGTCGTGGTCAGACTGCAGTACGGTGTAGGGTTCCCTTTCCCACTGGTCGTCCAACTTATGTAGCCTTCTTTTTCGCTTTAGGACTTGCTCACCAGGTTCTAGGGGACCAGCAGGGGCGTGTTGATTGAAGAGTTTTTCTTGCCTCTCTCTCACCTGGGCCAGGCTCTTCTCCACACTCTCCTGTACCTTCTTGTACTGCAGTTGCCTTTCCGTATCCCAGTCCGCATCCGGGGAGGTGTCCTCAGGTATTAGGACTCCCATCTCCAGGTCTACGGGCAGCTTACCTGGTCTAGCTCGCATCAGGTAAGCCGGGGTGCAGTTTGTAGCATTCACCGGGATATTGTTGTATAGGTCTATTAGGTCCGGCAGTTTTTCTGGCCACAGGCTGCGTTCCTCCAGGGGCAACGTCTTCAGGAGATCAATGACCATATTGTTCATCTTCTCACACATCCCGTTGGTTTGTGGATGGTAAGGCGTTGTCCGAATCTTCTTACAGCCATAGAGGTTGCAGAACTCCTGGAAGATTTCAGCCTCGAACGCTGGACCCTGGTCTGTCAGGACCTGTTCCGGATACCCGTGTGGACGGCAGAAATATTGCTGGAAGGCTCTGGCCGCTGTTTGGGCTGTCAAGTCTTTTACCGGGACCACCACTAGAAAACGGGAATAGTGGTCCTCGATTGTCAGGGCATAGATGTATCCAGACCGGCTTGGAGCCAATTTGACGTGGTCCAGAGCTACCAGCTCAAGAGGCTGCGTGGTGACGATGGGCCTCAAGGGTGTCTTCTGGCTGGTGCGGTCCTTCCTCCTCAGGTGAAAAGGGCCACAATCTCTGCACCACTTTTCTACAGCTCCTCTCATGCCGACCCAAAAGAACCTTCCTCTTAGCAGGAACTCCAATTTCTTCCATCCGAAGTGTCCCGCTCTGTCATGGTAAGCCCCCAGGACCATGGCTGCATCCCGTCTTGGGACCACGACTTGCCAGGTCAGCTCGTGCGTCCGGTGGTTAACAATCCTTCTGCACAACTTGCCTTCGTAGAGGAACAGCTTGCTCTTCTCCTTCCATAGCTGCTTGGCTTCCTCTGGGGCATCTGGATCTAAGCGGGCGTCTTCCCGGGTCAGCAGATCTTTCACCAGGCGGACTGCAGGGTCACTATCTTGGGTCTCGGCCCAGCTGTGGTGAGGTAGGGGATTGATTATCACAGTGGTTAGATCCTCCTCCTTCACGCGGTGAGAGTATTGAGCGGCTCCATACCGGTGAAACGCGGGGAGTTCTACCTCCTCCAGCTCTTCTGGGTCTTCGTCACCTTCAGGTAAGTGAGGCATCCTTGATAGGGCGTCCGCGTTGGCATTGGTTTTGCCTGCCCGGTACTTGATCACGAAGTCATAGTTTGAGAGACGGGCCATCCACCGCTGTTCTAGGGCACCCAGTCTTGCATTGTCCAGGTGTGTCAACGGGTTGTTGTCCGTGTACACGGTGAACTTCGCGGAGGCCAGGTAATGCTTGAAGCGTTCCGTCACGGCCCATACCACCGCCAAGAATTCTAGCTTGAAGGAGCTGTAATTCTCCGGGTTCCTCTCGGTGGGCCTCAGCTTCCGGCTGGCGTACGCGATCACCCTTTCTCTGCCCTGTTGGTTTTGGGACAGTACAGCTCCCAGTCCCACATTACTGGCATCTGTGTGGAGAATGAAAGGCTGGCCATAATCAGGGTAGGCCAAGATCTCGTCCCCTGTGAGGGCCATCTTTAGCTGGCGGAAGGACTCCTCTTCCGGTTTATCCCACTTGAAGGGCGGCTTTTGGCTCCTGGACTTAGACTGTCCGATCAGGAGGTCCTGCATAGGAGCTGCCATCTTGGTGAACCCGGGGATGAACCTTCGGTAGTAGCCTACCAACCCGAGAAACTGTCTCACCTCTTTGATGTTCGAGGGTCTTGGCCAGCTCTTGATTGCCGTGACCTTGTCAGGGTCGGGGGCCACTCCTTCCGCGCTTACCACATGCCCTAGGTACTGGACCTTTGGTTTCAACAGGTGACACTTCAATGGTTTCACCTTCAGGCCGTAGCCTGCCAGGGCTTCGAACACCTTGGCCAGGTGCTTTAGGTGGTCCTCGTAGGTCTTCGAATAGACGATCACGTCGTCCAGGTAAAGGAGAACCGTCTCGAAGTTTCGGTGCCCTAGACAGCATTCCATCAACCGCTGGAAGGTCCCTGGTGCGTTGCAGAGCCCGAAAGGCATACAGTTGAACTCACTCAGTCCCATCGGGGTGGTGAAGGCGGTCTTCTCCTTGTCAGCCTCTGCCACAGGAACCTGCCAGTACCCGCTAGTAAGGTCCAAAGTAGAAAAGAAGTTAGCTGATTTTAGTGCGGCTAAAGACTCCTCTATTCTAGGCAACGGGTATGCGTCTTTGTGGGTGATACGGTTGATTTGTCTATAGTCTACACACATTCTCATGGTGCCGTCTTTCTTTTTGACCAGAACCAAGGGGGCTGCCCAGGGGCTACAGCTGTCTCTAATGACCCCAGCTTCTTTCATCTCTCTTAGCATGCCCTTTGCGTTCTGATAATGTGCAGGGGGTACAGGTCTGTGCCTCTCTTTTATTGGTGGGTGGCTCCCTGTGGGGATGTGGTGTTCTATCCCTTTTACTCTGCCGAAGTCTAGCGGGTGCTTACTAAAGACTCTCTCGTGCTCCTGTACCACCCGGTAGACTCCTTGTTTTTGGTGCAGGGGAGTGGAGTCAGCACCCACATTGAGTTTCTGGCACCAGTCCTCCTTTTGTTTCTGGGAGCCATTACCCTCCGCCTGAGGAGATGGAGGCAAGGGTTCCACGGCCCTGATAGCTTTGTGTTCGACAACAAACAGTTTGGCGAGTGTAGCGTACCTGGGTAAGTGTACCTCCCTCTCCCCAATGTTGAGGATGCGGACGGGCACCCTCCCATGACGGACATCAACCACCCCCCGGGCTGTCAAAATGGTGGGCCTGCTGTCTGAGTACACGGGTTCTACCATGGCTTGGTAGTCTCTACCTCTCAACCCGATTGCAGTCCGACACCAGATCATCATTTCACTTTTGGGAGGCATGGAAATGGGGAATGGGTCACTCAGTCTTACGCTACCGATCTCACCACCAGACAGTTCTACCTGCTGCCGTCTCATCAGGGCTTTTATCTCCTTGTTGAGGACTCTCTGTTGGCTGGAACTAGCATTCACCGCCACCTGTTGTAAGATTACAATTACCTCTGAAAGACAATTTTCAATTACGTTAGTACCCACAGTTATTTTAGGGTGACTTTCACGACAGTCAATGTCCACAATAATTACTCCCTGTGCCGGCAGCTCAACTTTACCAATTTTAATGGTCATCTCCTTGAACCCCATCTGCGGCACGGGTAAGCCATTACTAGCGATGATGCTCAAGTTACTGTCTGGATACCGTGTGATATCAGCATCAGTCCAATACTGCTTAAAAAGTACATAAGGGATAGTGGTTACTTGCGACCCAGTATCCAGCAAGGCGCTCATGGGGATACCGTCCAGCACCACGGGTAAAACCGGGCGCCCCCCAACGTACTTATCACGCCAATTATAAGGGCCTGGTGATCTTATGCCTGGGGGTTGGCCCTCTGCCCCAGGTTGGACCCGTTTAAATTACAGTACCTGGAAATGTGTCCGGGCTGGTTGCATCGACGGCAAATGGGCTGTCCATCCTCTGCGTAGCGGTCTGTGGGCCTCCCTCGGAACGACGGGATCCTCCTCTGTCGACGCCACGGGACATCCTCCGGACTTGAAGCCAGCTCGATGGGTCTTGACGGGTCCACTTGCAACGCCTGGACGGTCCTGGTCAACGCCGCGACACTCCTGGTCAGCTCCTGGACTTGGTGGTGCAGGTCTTTCGACGGGGCTTGGTTCAGGGCCTGTGCATCAGCCTCCACGGAGTCCATAGAGGAGGGCGCCACCTCCTGGTGGTAGGTGAGAGCAGGGCACCGGGGGTTTATAGCGCCACTAGTTGCAGATTCACGGAGCACCCTTATGGCCCTGTCCTTAAATTGGGCAAAGGTCAGGTCGGGGTTCTGAAAGAACATGAGGCGCAGTTGGGCCCTGTGGGCGCTAGACAGCAGACCTTCTATGAATTGTTCTGTTAGCAGCTTATCCATTTCCTGCACACTGCCAGGGTCAGTTTGTTGAATAGCCCTCAAGGCTTCCTGCAGATTTAGGGCATAGTCTCTGATGCTGTCCTGTGCCCGCTGCTTACATCCATAGAACCTCATTTTAATCTCAGCGGAGGTACGTGTGTCAAAGGTACCCCGCAGCCGGGCCAGAATACCCTTCACAGTCCTTTTCTCCTCAGTGGACCATGATTTTACCTCCCTTTGGGCTGCGCCAGTTAACTGCCCTGTCAATATGCTGACCTTCTGTTCCTCTGTCAGGGGGTAAACGTGGAACAAACTGTATAGCCTTTCCTTGAAGTCAGTTAGGGCATGGGGCTCCCCTGAGTATTTGGGCAGCCAGGCCGCTCCAGGGATGTAGGGCAGGGAAAAGGGCATCAGCGCTGCTGCAGCTGCTTTGGTGGTAGTGGGGGCCTCTGTGTCCGACATCTTCCTCCCCCCTAGTCAAGCGTGGCCTACCTTCCGACGATCCTCTTCTGTAGGCCGCGGCTCCGCTGCTGCTGCTATGGACGAGGACCTGGCGTCGCGTCCTGGTGACGTCAGCGTCGCTCTCTCTCCCTTCCAGGACCTTGCGCAGCGTCGGTGCGTGGGGCGGAGCTTCGGATCTCTCGCGGTTTTGACGTCCACGCCCCTCTTCTTCCCGCGCGGCGTCCTGGAGATGGCGTCCGATGGCGGGAAACAGCTGCAGATGGCGGGAAGACGGCAGAAGACGGCGGGAAAAGGTCCAAGATGGCGTCTGATGGCGGGAATCGGCTCCGGATGGCGGGAAACGACTCCGGACGGTGGGAAACTTCGCCACAGGTAAATTACAAAAGTCTTTTTCAGGCACGCAGTACCCGGTGGTTGCGGGCACGAAATCCTGCCGACTACGCCAAAGCTGACTCGCCCCCTGAGCCGTGGGGCACTCGGATCCGGGCAATTAGGGAAACGGTGGGAGTAGTTGTGGCAACCCGGTTCCGTGGCTCAGGGTGGTCAGGCCAGTGGTAGTCCGTTATGTGCTGATGTTTATGTCCGACTACGCCACCCGTGGATTGCGGTTATTAGGAACCGCCGCTGCATGCAGACCGCTGGGGCTGATGAGGTGTGCAGCTAGGGTAGTGTGACTCCCCACGGGAAGAGTGCGGCCCCAGGGCAGTATAGTGGATGGTGGGAGTGATGGTAGTGAGAGTCCCAGTGCTGATAGTGCTGGAGGAGCAAGGAGCACACAGACAACAGGTTGCAGTCCAGGGTCTTTACTAAAACAGGTAAACTGACCCACAAACAGTCCCAGCTAGGAGGGGACCTGGATGTCTGAGAGCAACGGGGAAATTGGCCCTGGTCAGGGTGAGGGTGTAGGCCTACCGTGCTTTCTGCGCTCCTTCTGGCGATCTCCTCGTTATAGGGTAACTGCCCACGTTTCCGAGCTTTCGGTGTATTCTCGCCTGTATGGCCTGCGACGTGGGTTCCTTTCTGCTCCCAGCCTTGTACGGCTTTACTGGTCCCTTCGGTTGTGGCAGGGCCTCCAGGCTTCTTAGGCCAAGGAATATACAGTCCCCTGCGGACTGGTTATCTGCTGGAGGATGTAGAATCCTCCCAGCCTCAGACACCAAAGTTTGGTAAATTAAGTCCTTTATCTGCCAGGACAGGCTCTCTTCGCCTCTTGTCTCTGGCTTGTGGCTCTCGTCCTGCCACACTTCCTCTTAGGTGCAATACAACTGTCTGTCCCTGCTCTGCTCTGGGACACGTCTCATTGCTGAGACAGGCCATCAAGTTCTCCCTAACCCTGCCCCCAGCACCAGCTTTTATAGGGGCAGCCTGCTCCCCCTACTGGCCTGAGACAGGAGGCATTGCATGCTAATGTTCCCCTGACTAGAGAACCTCCCCCTTGCTCTCAGACACAGCTTTATTTACACTTGTGGCATCCAGGCCAGGGTGACACACTTGCACTTGAAATATGGCCTTTTAGGCTCGTGGAGGTGGAAGCTTTCCAGCCGGGTATCCATACACGTCCCCAGCCACCATTATTTCTCCTGGTGTTGTCCCCGCCTTCCACCAGCACGGGTCCCAGAACTTTACCCGTGCCCTCCTCAGCGCACTTAGTGTGAAGGACCGCCTAACCACAAACACATGGACAAGTGAATGTGGCCAGGGATGGTACATCTCACTGACACATTTCACTGGGTTAATATTCTGGAAGCCGGGACCCAGTGGGACCTTGGGACAGAATGCGTACTCCCGACGCAGAGGATTGCAAGCCCTGGGTCAACCAGGGTTGCCCCCACATTCTACAGCTCCTGCACCACCTCCTCCTCTTCAGCCTCCATCTCCATCACTTGATTCATTTTTTTCAGGAGATATTCCAGATTATGTACTAAAACTTTGTGGGTGCCAATAACAATAAGCAGGACTGTATGCTTAGTTGACAAACCACACACCATTGCAGAGTTGTTGAAAGCTGTGTCAGAGAACCTGGTGGCGGCTCTGAAGCTAGGCAAGCTCACACGCGAGCCATTCCTGGCCCATGTGCTCAACTTAGTGGTTCAGCTGTTTCTCAAAACCTACCCAGGTCTGCCACAGCGACTTGTGAAAGTACGCTGCATGTGTGCCCATTTCAGAAAGTCAGCTACAGCTTTCACCGCTCTGGCAGGGCTTCAGCAGCTTTCAGATCACCGACTAGTGTGCGATGTGACCATGGATTGGAAATCAAAGTTGCAGATGTTTGGAATGATTTTGAGCAGCAGAGAGCAGTTGAGTACCAGCTTCAATACGCCCGTCGGCATTCAGGTCAGCCTCCGCACATAAGAGCTGATGAGTGGGCATGAATGTCTGACATCTGTGCCGTCCTCCAAAACTTTGAGGACTCCACCAAGATGGTGAGCGGCGATGACGCCATAATTAGCATCATCATCCCGCTTCTCTGTGTACTGGAACAATCGCTGCTCACAATTAAAGAGGAGGCATTGCAGGTGGAGCAAGGAGCTATACAGGGTTATGCTACTCAGCCCAGCCTCATCTCATCCCGACGCGGATTGGGTGATAATGAGGAGGAGGAAGAGAACATGGACAAAAGTCCTCTTGATGAGAACAGGGAAGTCTTGGCTGTTGGCAGTCTGGCACACAAGCCGACTTGGGCATTACAGAAAACTGGCACGGCACGAGAGAAGTCTTGTAGACAGAGGTGTGAGGTTCTGATTAAGGAGAATGTCAGTCTTAGATCAGTTGCAGAACGGAGGGCATGGGAGGGGTGATACACAGAAATGAGGGAAGAGATATAGGCCGGTGCAGAACTGTGGAGAGCTTGGTGGGTGAAAGAGATGAGTTTGTATTGTATTCTGTAGTGATTGTTTAACCTAACCAGTGCAATGACTCGCAAAGGGTAGAGGCTTCGGTGAAGCGGCTTAATAATAATAATTAGGGTTGAGCGAGTATGTTCTGTCCGAGTATGCTCGGGCCGAGCTCCAAGTATTTACAGCTGCTCAGTGATATGGTTGAATCGCTCCTGGGTGCATGATTTGCAACTGTTTGACAGCTTTATTACTTGTGAGGAATGTGTAAGAAATAGACATTACTTCCATGTAATAAAACTGTCAAAACAGTTGCAAATCATGCACACGGGAGCGATTCAACCATATCACCGAGCAGCTATAAATACACGGAGCTCGGCCCGAGCATACTCGCCGAAAGGGTTAATAGAACATACTCGCTCAACACTAATAATAATCTTTTTATTTATATAGCGCCAACATATTCCACAGCGCTTTACAATTCAGACAATTTATAGACATTATGGGCACTGTCCCCATTGGGGCTCACAATCTACATACCCTATCAGTATGTCTTTGGAGTGTGGGAGAAAACCAGAGAACCCAGAGGAAACCCATGCAAACACAGGGAGAACATACAAACTACTTGCAGATGTTGTCCTTGGTGGGATTTGAACCCTGAACCCAGAACCCCAGCGCTGCAAGGCTGCAGTGCTAACCACTGAGCCACCGTGCTGCCCTTTATAGAAATACGACTCTGGCTGCTACATTCAGAAAGGATTGGAGAAGAGAGTTTGTTTAGAGGGAAATTGATTAGAAGATAGCTGCAGTAATTAATCAGAGACACAGTAAGAGTTTTTACAGTATCAAAGGTGCGAAAAGGTTGAATTCTGGATATGTTTATAAGGTGCAGGTGACATGTGTGGGAGTTATGGTGGCACCACCTAAAAGAAATTGCAAAGTCAGGTATAGGTAGGATAGTAAAAGTCAGATATAGGTAGGTTAGTAAAAGTCAGGTAAAGGAAAGGTAGGTTAGATGGCTACGTGCGGCCTCCTGCTGTGTATAGATGGCTACGTGCGGCCTCCTGCTGTGTATAGATGGCTACGTGCAGCCTCCTGCTGTGTACAGATGGCGCCGTGCGGCCTCCTGCTGTGTATAGATGGCGCCGTGTGGCCTCCTGCTGTGTATAGATGGCGCCGTGAGGCCTCCTGCTGTGTATAGATGGCTATGTGTGGCCCCCTGCTGTGTATAGATGGCTATGTGCGGCCTCCTGCTGTGTATAGATGGCATCGTGCGGCCTCCTGCTGTGTATAGATGGCGCCATGCAGCCTCCTGCTGTGTATATGGCTACGTCCGGCCTCCTGCTGTGTATAGATGGCTACGTGCGGCCTCCTGCTGTATATAGATGGCTACGTGCGGCCTCCTGCTGTGTATAGATGGCTACGTGCAGCCTCCTGCTGTGTATAGATGGCTACGTGCGGCCTCCTGCTGTGTATAGATGGCTACGTGCAGCCTCCTGCTGTGTATAGATGGCGCCGTGCAGCCCCCTGCTGTGTATAGATGGCTACGTGCGGCCTCCTGCTGTGTATAGATGGCTACGTGCAGCCTCCTGCTGTGTATAGATGGCTACGTGCAGCCCCTGCTGTGTATAGATGGCTACGTGCGGCCTCCTGCTGTGTATAGATGGCTACGTGCAGCCTCCTGTTGTGTATAGATGGCGCCGTGCAGCCCCCTGCTGTGTATAGATGGCTACGTGCGGCCTCCCGCTGTGTATAGATGGCTACGTGCTTCCTCCCGCTGTGTATAGATGGCTACGTGCTTCCTCCCGCTGTGTATAGATGGCTATGTGCGGCCCCCTGCTGTGTATAGATGGCTACGTGCGGCCTCCTGCTGTGTATAGATGACTACGTGCTGCCTCCTGCTGTGTATAGATGGCTACGTCCGGCCTCCTGCTGTGTATAGATGGCTACGTGCGGCCTCCTGCTGTATATAGATGGCTACGTGCGGCCTCCTGCTGTGTATAGATGGCTACGTGCAGCCTCCTGCTGTGTATAGACGGCTACGTGCGGCCTCCTGCTGTGTATAGATGGCTACGTGCAGCCTCCTGCTGTGTATAGATGGCTACGTGCGGCCTCCTGCTGTGTATAGATGGCTACGTGCAGCCTCCTGCTGTGTATAGATGGCGCCGTGCAGCCCCCTGCTGTGTATAGATGGCTACGTGCGGCCTCCTGCTGTGTATAGATGACTACGTGCAGCCTCCTGTTGTGTATAGATGGCTCCGTGCAGCCCCCTGCTGTGTATAGATGGCTACGTGCGGCCTCCTGCTGAGTATAGATGGCTACGTGCGGCCTCCTGCTGAGTATAGATGGCTACGTGTGCTCAATATTAAGTCATCCAATGTTAGGCTGTGTGCCCACGATGCAGAAATGCTCCAGATTTTTTTTGAGCGTTTCTGCATCTCCCTGGCAGAAAAAACGCATGCGGATTGTACATGCGGATTGTACATGCGGATTGTACGTGCGTTTTTCCTGCCAGGGACAAGCGGATGTGATGCGTTCTTCACATGCATTTTCGCATGCGGGTTGTCAAGCGTTTTCCAAGCGATTTTAGCATCACTTGGAAAAGTACTTGACAACTTGGTCACACTATATAAATACATGCAACCGGCAAGGATTTATATAGTGTGACCGAAAGAATGGTAAAAAATAAATATACTTACCTTCTGATGGCCTGCCGACGTCAGCGGTCGCGTGACCCGTCACATGACTAAATGACGTCACCACAGGTCCTTTAGTCTACCGCGAGCTGCCGGCGAGGCAGGACGCATCGGATAAAGACACCGGGGGCCATCAGAAGGTAAGTATAATATTTATTTTTTATTTTATTCTTTTTTTTACAGGTTCCATGGTACTCGGGTCCGGAGGAGAGTCTTCTGTTCTCCAAACCCGGGTACCATCCGCACATTGAAACGCATGGAATCCGCATGTACAGATGCAGTGATGCGGATACCATGCGTTCCAATGCAAGTCAATGGCGGCGAAAACGCAGCTCTTCCGCAAAATAATTGGTAGTGCTGCGGATTTTTCCACAATGATACCAAGCGGAAACGCTTAAAAAACCCATAGTGGGCACACAGCCTAAAAAAAAATATTATAAATTATTATTATAATTAATATATTAATATTGTGCCAAATTAATTTCACGTGAACTATCACATGATCTATCACAGGTGATCATGTGACATGTGATACATCAGGTGTGCGTGTGTGTGTGTGTGTGTGTGTGGGGGGGGGGCGCGCCTTCTAAACTGCCCGGGGCCCTTGCTACTCTTAATCCACCCCTGCACCCTCCACACTACTTATATGCACATGTAGCTCTTTCACGGACTGTTCCTCCATTACTGAGAAATCAGCTTTTAAATTGGTATGCAAATGAGGCTGAAGAGCTATGGTAGATCTGAAGCCTCTGAATGGTATAAGTATATACAGTACAGATAAATCCAGAGTCTTATCGGTGACATGTTCTTGCTGATCATAGTCATTCACTTTCCCTTCTCTCCTCTATTTAGCCCAGATCACCGTGATAACTTCTTCCATCCACGATGTGTCTCTGCAGAACTTAATGCACAGACGTCTTTGGATTATTATTTAACCGGCACTTTTCCCACTTTTTCCCACCTCTACACAAACTGCATAATGCTATAACCATCTCTAGTGCCCTGGAGAGTAATAATGCCCTCTCTGTTGCCCCACACAGTAATAGTACACCCCTCTTTGCCTTTATACAGTAATTGTGTCCAGCTCTCTGCCTCCATATACTAAAAGTCTCACGTCTGAGCTTCCACATGGTAAAAATGCCCCCATTGTGCTACTATATAGAAATATTAATCTTTCTAGGCACATTAAGGAATAGTTCCCACTCTGTGCCTCTATATAGTAATAATGCACCCCTCTGTGCCTCCATATAGTAATAATGCCCCCTCTCCCCTCTGTGCCTCCATGTAGTAATAGTGCCTCCTCTGTGTCTCCATATGGTAATAATGCCCCCCTATGTGTCCCCATATAGTAATAGTGCCCCCTCCGTGCCTCCATATAGTAATAGTGCCTCCTCTGTGTCTCCATATAGTAATAGTGCCTCCTCTGTGTTTCCATATAGTAATAGTGCCCCCTCCGTGTCTCCATATAGAAATAATGCCCCCTCTGTGCCTCCATATAGTAATAGTGCCCCCTCTGTGTCTCCATATAGTAATAGTGCCCCCTCCGTGTCTCCATATACAAATAATGCCCCCTCTGTGCCTCCATATAGTAATAATGCCCCCTCCGTGCCTCCATATAGTAATAGTGCCTCCTCTGTGTCTCCATATAGTAATGATACCCCCTCTGTGTCCCCATATAGTAATAGTGCCCCCTCCATGCTTCCATATAGAAATAGTGCCTCCTCTGTGTCTCCATATAGTAATAGTGCCTCCTCTGTGTTTCCATATAGTAATAGTGCCTCCTCTGTGTCTCCATATAGTAATAGTGCCCCCTCCGTGTCTCCATATAGAAATAATGCCCCCTCTGTGCCTCCATATAGTAATAGTGCCCAATCTGTGTCTCCATATAGTAACAGTGCCCCCTCCGTGTCTCCATATAGAAATAATGCCCCCTCTGTGCTTCCATATAGTAATAATGCCCCCTCCGTGCCTCCATATAGTAATAGTGCCTCCTCTGTGTCTCCATATAGTAATAATGCCCCCTCTGTGTCCTCGTATAGTAATAGTGCCCCCTCCGTGCCTCCATATAGCAATAATGCCCCCTCTGTGTCTCCATATAGTAATAGTGCCTTCTCTGTGTCTCCATATAGTAATAGTGCCCCCTCCATGTCTCCATATAGAAATAATGCCCCCTCTATGCCTCCATAAAGTTATAGTGCCCCCCTCTGTGTCTCCATATAGTGATAGTGCCACTTCTATTCCTCCATATAGTAATAGTGCCCCCCTCTGTTTTTCCATATAGTGATAGTGCCCCCTCTGTGCTTCCATATAGTGATAGTGCCCCTTCTATTCCTCCATATAGTGATAGTGCCTCTTCTGTGCCTATATGCAGTATGTCCATATACCAGGCATAGTGCTCCTCTGTAATTCTATATATTACTAGTGCCTCCATACAATTGTAATCCCCCCTTTACATCCTCCCATCCAGTGCCCTGGCAATAAAATAAAAATAAATGAAAACTCCCTTCTCCCACAACGAGTGGTGCTGTCCTTGTGCCGCAGTCTGTAGCTGCAGGCGGTGCGATGGAGTGATGTCATTGCGCTGGAGAAGCCTATAATTCAGGCATGTGCTGCGAGGACTGGCAGATGGTGGTGCAGGGGGCTGTATATAATGTATGGACAGACAGGTGGGAGGTATACAGACATGTAATATGTGCACCGCTCATTTAGACATAGACAACAGAATCAATTACATTTTATAATATATATTTGGGATAAGAAATTTTTACCCCAAGGAGGCGGAGGCTCGTAAAGTGCCTGCCGCACCCAGAGCACTTAAAGGGAAGTTGTCATGTCAGATAACGCTATCAACCTGTTTGGTTTTGAACCTGCAGGTCGTATTACAGGTAAGAGTGCTATCTATGAAAAACACTGTTAGCTTTCCTATGCAGAAAATTCACGAGCTTTTATCAGAGCGCTGACTGCTGTTATGTTCTGCAGCTTAGAACTAAAGAATAGGAGGGAAAAGCTGTCCCTGCACTGAGACTCAGCTAAACTCTACGCTGGGGTGGGTGCTCTATTCCTTGTGAATAGCCCCACCGAAACTCCTGCACTGAACTCAAACAAAGACCTGAAGGAAGGGGAAAAGGGGTCCCTAACAGATCTAAGGACTAGGAGAAAAAACAGGAGACCTCCTAATAGAAAAGTTAGTTGCAGAAACGAAGATTAAAGGGAACAAAACTGGTGGAACAAGAAGTCCCAGCATATCAATTGTCCAAAGCACAGAGAACTTAGCAAGGAAACTTAGCCAGAGCACAAGCGTAACAACACTGATGTCTAGCGGGGAATGGGAGACAGGTGCTGAGTAATAAAGAGTGAAGAGATCACGTGACCAAGACACCCAGCACCAGAGGAAAAGACTAGAAGCCAGCAAACCACAACAAGATGGCCGATAGTAAAACAATATAGATTCTAACACCTGCCTTTTTTATATTTTATACAGTGGACCTCACTACGGTTTCGAGGGGATCGCACCCAATATTCCACGGTGCGGCTATTATTTGTTTTCACATATTTTTCTCTATCTATCCAGATCATCCTAATTTCTAGTTTTCATCTTTATGTATCTCATTTTCTATGTTATCTATCTATGTCAGATCAATGTATTTATTATGGTTAATAAAAGGCTGTAAAAGTAAGTATAAGTAATGAAAAACAAATGGAGGGTCAATTTCTAACTAAATCACATGACTGTGTATAAAAAAAAAGCATGTTAGAGAGGCAGAGCCTCCCAGAAGCAAAGATGGTCAGAGGTCACCGATCTGTGAACAACTGCGTCTAATAATTGTAGAATAATTTCAGGAAATTTTTCCTCAATGTGAAATTACAAAGACTTTGAATATCTTCCATCTACAGGCCATAAAATCATCAAAAAATTCTGGAAAAATCCATGTGCACAAAGAATGGGGCTGATGGTCAATATTGAATGCTCATGATGTACGGACCCTGAGAAGGCTCTGCATGATATCAAGACATGATTCAGTCATCCAAGTCACTGCATGGGCTCAAAAAAATTTCCAGAAATCATTGTCTGTGATCACAGTTCACCATGCGTTCCACAAATGTAAATGACAGCTCTATCATGCAAAGAAAAAGCAGAATATCAGCACAATCCAGAAACGCTGTAGTCTTCTCTGCACTCATTTATAATGGACTCAGGCGAAATAGAAAACTGTTCTGTGGTCAGAAAAATCAAAATGTGAAATTCGTTATGGAAACCACAGACGCTGTGCCCTCAGAGTGAGAGGGACCATTCAGCTTGTTATGGAGGAGACGGACCATCCAGCTTGTTATCAAGGAGAGGGACCATCCAGCTTGTTACGGAGGAGAGTAAACATCCAGCTTGTTATGGAGTTAAAGGATCATCCAGCTTGTTATGGAGAAGAGGGACCATCCAGCTTGTTATCATGGAGAGGGACTATCCAGCTTGTTATGGAGGAGAGGGACCATCCAGCTTGTTATGGAGGAGAGGGCATTTGCAGCTTGTTATGGAGGAGAGGGACCATCCAGCTTTTTATCAAGGAGAGGGACCACCCAGCTTGTTACGGAGGAGAGTAAACATCCAGCTTGTTATGGAGTTAAAAGATCATCCAGCTTGTTATGGAGAAGAGGGACCATCCAGCTTGTTATCATGGAGAGGGACCATCCAGCTTGTTATGGAGGAGAGGGACCATCCAGCTTGTTATGGAGGAGAGGGCATTTGCAGCTTGTTATGGAGGAGAGGGACCATCCAGCTTTTTATCAAGGGGAGGGACCTTTATCAAGGAGAGGGACCATCCAGCTTGTTACGGAGGAGAGTAAACATCCAGCTTGTTATGGAGTTAAAGGATCATCCAGCTTGTTATGGAGAAGAGGGACCAGCCAGCTTGTTATCATGGAGAGGGACTATCCAGCTTGTTATGGAGGAGAGGGACCATCCAGCTTGTTATGGAGGAGAGGGCATTTGCAGCTTGCTATGGAGGAGAGGGACCATCCAGCTTTTTATCAACGGGAGGGACCTTTATCAAGGAGAGGGACCATCCAGCTTGTTATCGAGGAGAAAAAACATCCATCTTGTTATTGAAGAGAGGAACCATCCAGCTTGTTATGGAGGACATGAACCATCCAGCTTGCTGTGGACGAGAGAGACCATAAAGCTTGTTATGGAGGAGAGAGACCATAAAGATTGTTATGGAGTAGAGGAACCATCGAGCTTGATATGGAGGAGAGGAAACATCCAGCTTGATATGGAGGAGAGGAACCATCCAGCTTGATATGGAGGAGAGGAACCATACACCTTATCATGTAGGAGAGGGTCAATCCACCTTGTTATGGAGGAGAGGGACCATCCAGCTTGTTATTGGCACACAGTTCTTTATCTCTGATAGTATCTGGCTGCATTAATGCCTATTATAGGGACAGCACTCACATGAAATGCACCATCAATGCTGAGCCTTACGTGTAGAGATGTTATAACAACATCTGCTCCATCCAGACAACGTCTATTTCAGGGAAGACCTTGTATATGTTGACAGGACAATGGTAAACCACATCCTGCATACATCACACACCACGGCTCTGCAGAAAAAGAGTCCTGGTGATGAACCGGCCACCTGCAGTCCAGACCTTTCACCAAAAGAAAATATTGTGAGCATCATGAAACAAAAAATCCGACAAAGGAGGAGCAGTGAGAATCCGACATCAGACAAGAATGGGTCAACGTTCTTCCCTCAGAACTCCAGCGATTATGTCCTCCCTTCCCCCAATGGGGGAAATCCCAAAGCAATTAGGACAACAGTAGAGAAAAACAGGAGCTAAATACCCCATAAGTAATAGCAACAACAAATATAATGCGCATAAAATATGTATTAACTTTATTAAACACTTAAAAAAAATAATAGAGTATCATGAAAAGTATACATGGTTGCTGGTGAAAAACACAAAAAAGTGTAACCACACTGGCAAAGTTCAGATGTCAATACAACAGAAGCATCTGAATAAATATATAACACATGAAACCACATGAGTGTATCAGTCATGTATGGTGACAATCACTGATACAAAAAAAATCCCATCTCAAATGAGTGGTAATAAGATGTTAGGCATAATAGATCCCAGGTGGGAAAAAGGCTCTGTCACAAGGCAAATGCCAGACAGTCCTCATGCTATTATAGCAGTAGTGTGTATAATGCCATACGAATAGCGTCACATGTAGGAGTATGTGCTGTCATGTGTCAAAAGGACACACATTCAGCTGAAGTGTATTGCAGCGCACAGACCCTTCGGGTCCATGCACGGCGATACATGCTGCCAGCCAATCAGAGGCCAGACGCTGACGTCATGCGCTCCCGTCACTTGTACTCTGAAGTCAGCTGCCGGCTTCAGAAGAGGATGCCGCTCGGAGGGGGAGCGCAGGGCAGGGGAGTATTTATTTTTTTCTTTCTAAACCAGTGAGTACATGGTGACCATACTTCTACACAGGTGACTATGGGGAGTGCATTATACTATATGGAGGATATGGGCTTTGTATTATACTAAGATGGAGGACTATGGGCTGTGCATTATATTATATGAAGGATATGGGCTGTGATTTATACGAATACGGAGGACTATGGGGGTGCATCATATTATATGGAGGTGCAGTATACTATATGGAGGACAATGGGGAGTGCATTATACAATATGGAGGACTATGGGAGTGCATTATACTATATGGAGGACTATAGAGAGTGCATTATACTATATGGAGGACTATGGAGAGTGCACTATACTATATGGAGGACTATGGAGAGTGCATTATATAATATGGAGGACTATGGGGAGTGCATTATACTATACGGAGGACTAAGGGGAGTGTATTATACTATATGGAGGACTATGGAGTCCATTATTCTATATGAAGGACTATGGGGAAGAGCATTATACTATATGGAAGACTATGGGGTGCATTATACTACATGGAGGACTATAGAGAGTCCATTATACTATATGGAGAACTATGGAGAGTACATTATACTATATGGAGGACTATGAGGAGTGCATTATACTATATGGAGGACTATGGGCTGTGCATTATACTATATGGAGGACTATGGGGAGTGCATTATTCTATATGGAGGACTATGGGGAAGTGCATTATACTATAAGGAGGACTGTGGGCTGTTCATTATACTATATGGAGGACTATGGGCTGTGCATTATACTATATGGAGGACTATGGGGAGTGCATTTTTCTACATGGAGGTCTATGGGGAAGTGCATTTTACTATATGGAGGACTATGGGGAGTGCATTATTCTTTATGGAGGACTATGGGGAAGTGCATTATACTATATGGAGGTCTATGGGGAGTACATTATTCTATATGGAGGACTATGGGGAAGTGCTTTATACTATATGGAGGACTATGGGGATTGCATTATACTATATGGAGGACTATGGGGAGTGTATTATACTATATGGAGGACTATGGGGTGCATTATTCTATATGGAGGACTATGGGGAAGTGCTCTATACTATATGCAGGACTATGGGCTGTGCATTATACTATATGGAGGACTATGGAGAGTGCATTATACTATATGGAGGACTATGGGGAGTGCATTATTCTATATGGAGGACCATGGGGAAGTGCATTATACTATATGGAGGACTATAGGGAGTGCATTATACTATATAGAGGACTATGGGGTGCATTATTCTATCTGGAGGACTATGGGGAAGTGCATTATACCATATGGAGGACTATGGGGTGCATTATTCTATCAGGAGGACTATGGGGAAGTGCATTATACCATATGGAGGACTATGGGATGCATTATACTATACGGAGGACTATGGGATGCATTATACCATATGCAGGACTATGGATGCATTATACTATATGGAGGACTATGGGGGTGCATTATACCATACGGAGGACTAGGGGGAGAGCATCATACTATATGGAGGACTATGGGGAGTGCATTATTCTATATGAAGGACTATAGGGAGTGCAATATAATATATGGAGGACTATGGAGAGTGCATTATACTACATGGAGGACTATGGTGAGTGCATTATACTATATGGAGGACTATGGGGTGCATTATTCTATATGGAGAACTATGGGGAAGTGCATTATACTGTATGAAGGACTATGGGCTGTGTAGTATACTACATGGAGGACTATGGAGACTGTATTATACTATATGGAGGACTATGGGGAGTGCATTATTCTATATGGAGGACTGTGGGAAGTGTATTATGCTATGTGGAGGACTATGGAGAGTGCACTATACTATATGGAGGACTATGGGGAGTGCATTATACTATATGGAGAACTATGGGCAGTGCATTATACCATATGGAGGACTATGGGATGCATTATACTATATGAAGGAGTATGGGGGTGCATTATACAATATAGAGGACTGTGGGGAGTGCATTATACTATATGGAGGACTATGGAGAGTGCATTATACTATATGGAGGACTTTGGAGAATGCATTATACTATATAGAGGATTATGGAGAGTGCATAATACTATATGGAGGACTATGGGGAGGGCATTATACTATAAGGAGGACTATGGGGTGCATTATTCTATATGGAGAACTATGGGTTGT
The DNA here is from genome assembly GCF_046119375.1 of Phyllobates terribilis. Classification (NCBI taxonomy): domain Eukaryota; kingdom Metazoa; phylum Chordata; class Amphibia; order Anura; family Dendrobatidae; genus Phyllobates; species Phyllobates terribilis. The sequence goes on along the minus strand of NW_027362779.1, from coordinate 20,673,117 downwards.
GCATTATACTATATGGAGGACTATGAGTTGTGCATTATACTATATGGAGGACTATGGAGAGTGCATTGTACTATATTTGGGACTATGGGGAGTGCATTATTCTATATGGAGGACTATGGGGTGCGTTATACTATGTAGTGGACTATGGAGAGTGCATTATACTATATGGAGGACTATGGGGAGTGCATCATACTATATGGAGTACTATGGGGAGTGCATTATACCATATGAAGGACTATGAGATGTATTATACTATATGGAGGACTATGGGGTGCATTATTCTATATGGAGGACTATGGGGAAGTGCATTATACTATATGTAGGACTATGGGCTGTGCATTATACTATATGGAGGACTATGGAGAGTGTATTATACTATATGGAGGACTATGGGGAAGTGCATTATACTATATGGAGGACTATGGGGAGCGCATTATACTATATAGAGGACTATGGGGAGTGTATTATACTATATGGAGGACTATGGGCTGTGCATTTAACTTTATGGAGGACTATGGAGAGTGCATTATATTATATGGAAGACTATGGGGAGTTCATTATTCTTTATGGAGGACTATGGCGAAGTGCATTATACTATATGTAGGACTATGGAGAGTGCATTATACTATATGGAGGACTATGGGGAGAGCATTATACTATATGGAGGACTATGGGAAGTTCATTATACCATAAGGAGGACTATGGGATGCATTAAACCATATGGAGAACTATGGGATGCATTATACTATATGGAGGACTATGGGGGTCCATTATACAATATGGATGGCTATGGGGAGTGAATTATACTACATGGAGGACTATGGGAAGTGCATTATTCTATATGGAGGACTATGGGGAGTGCAATATACTATATGGAGGACTATGGGGTGCATTATACTAAATGAAGGACTATGGGCTGTGTATTATACTATATGGAGGACTATGGGAAGTGTATTATACTATATGGAGGACTACGGAGAGTGCACTATACTATATGAAGGACTATGAGGAGTGCATTAAACTATATGAAGAACTATGGGGAGTGCATTATACCATAAGGAGGACTATGGGATGAATTATACCATATGAAGGACTATGGGGCTGCATTATACAATATAGAGGACTATGGGATGCATTATACTAAATGAGGACTATGGGGGTGCATTTTACAATATGGAGGACTGTGGGGAGTGCATTATACTATATGGAGGACTATGGGGAGTGCATTATTCTATATGGAGGACTATAGGGAGTGCATTATACTATATGGATGACTATGGGGAGTGATTTATACTATATGGAGGACTATGGGGAGTGCATTATACTATATGGAGGACTATGGGGAGTATATTATACTATATGGAGGACTATGGGGTGCATTATTCTATATGGAGGACTATGGGTTGTGCATTATACTATATGGAGGACTATGGAGAGTGCATTATACTATATTTTGGACTATGGGGAGTGCATTATTCTATATGAATGACTATGGGAAAGTGCATTATACTATATGGAGGACTATGGAGAGTGCATTATACGATATGGAGGACAATGGAGAGTGCATTATACTATATGGAGGACTATAGGGGTGCATTATACAATATGGAGGACTATGAAGAGTGCATTATACTATGTGGAGGACTATGGGGAGTGCATTATTCTATATGGAGGACTATGGAGAGTGCATTATACTACATGAAGGACTTTGGGGAGTGCATTATACCATATTGAGGACTATTGGATGCATTATACTACAAGGAGGACTATGGGGGTGCATTATTCAAAATGTTGGACTATGGGGAGTGCATTATACTATATGGAGGACTATGGGGAGTGCATTATTCTATATGGAGAACTATCGGGAGTGCATTATACTGTATGGAGTATAATGTGGAGTGCAGTATACTGTATGGAGGATTATGGGGAGTGCATTATACTGTATGGTGGACTATGAGGCACATTATACTATACGGAAGACTATGGGGAGTGAATTGTACTCTAAGATGGACTATGGGGCACATTATGCTATATGGAGGACTATGGGGAGTGCATTATACTATAAGGAGGACTATGGGATGCATTATATTATATGGAGGACCATTGGGAGTGTATTATACTATATGAAGGACTATGCAGACTGCAGTATACTATATGGAAGACTATGGGGAGTGTATTTTACTATACAGAGGACTATGGTATGCATTATACCATATGGAGGACTATGGGATGCATTCTACTATATGGATGACTAAGGAATGCATTATATTATATGGAGGACTATGGGGAGTGCATTATGCTACATGGAGGACTATGGGATGCATTATACTATATGGAAAACTATGGGGATTGCATTATGCTATATGGAGGACTATGGGATGCATTATACTATATGGAAGACTATGGAATGGATAATATTATATGGAGGACTATGGGGAGTTCATTATACTGTATGGAGGACTATTGAGAGTGCATTATACTATATGAAGGACTGTGGGATGCATTATACAACATGGAGGACTATGGGATGCATTAAACTATATGGAGGACTATGGGGAGTGCATTATACTATATGGAGGAGTATGGGGAGAACATATACTATATGGAGGACTATGGTATTCATTATACTATACGGAGGACTATAGGGAGTGCATTATACTATATGGAGGACTATGGGATGCATTATGTTTTATGGAGGACTATGGGGAGTGCATTATTCTATATGGAGGAGTATGGGGAGAGCATATACTATATGGAGGACTATGGGATTTATTATACTATATGGAGGACTATAGGGAGTGCCTTATACTATATGGAGGACTATGGAATGCATTATGTTTTATGGAGGACTATGGGGAGTGCATTATACTATATGGAGGAGTATGGAGAGAGCATATACTATATGGAGGACTATGGGATTCATTATACTATATAGAGGACTATAGGGAGTGCATTATACTATATGGAGGACTATGGGATGAATTATGTTTTATGGAGGACTATGAGGAGTGCATTATTCTATATGGAGGAATATGGGGGTGCATAATACTATATGGAGGAATATGGGGAGTTTATTATACCATATTGTGGACTATGGGGAGTGCATTATACTATATAGTGGACTATGGGGAGTGCATTATACTATATGGAGGACTATGGGGAGTGAATTATACTATATGGAGGACTATGGGGGTCCATTATACTATATGGAGGACTATGGCGAGAGCATTATACTATATGGAGGACTATGGAGAGTGCATTATACTATATGGAGGACTACGGGGAGTACATTATACTATATGGAGGACTATGGGGAGTGCATTGTACTGTATGGAGGAGTATTGGGAGTGCATTATATTATATGAACGGCTATTGGGCACATTATACTATATGGAGTACTGTGGTGAGTGCATCATACTGTATGGAGGACTATGGGGAGTGCATTATACCATATGGAGCACTATGGGGAGTGCATTGTACTATATAGAGGACTATGGGGAGTGTATTACACTATATGGAGGACTATGGGGTGCATTGTACTATATAGAGGACTATGGGATGCATTATACTATATGGAGGACTATGGGGAGTGCATTATACTGTATGGAGGACTATGAGGAGTGCATTATGCTATATGAAGGACTATGGGATGCGTTATACTATATGAAGGACTATGGGATGCATTATACTATATGGACGACTATGGGGAGTGCATTATACTATATGGAGGACTATGGGATGCATTAAACTATAAAGAGGATTATGGGTAGTACATTATACTATATGGAGGACTATGGGATGCATTATGTTATATGGAGGACTATGGGGAGTGCATTATACTATATGGAGGACTATGGGATGCATTATATTATATGGAGGATCATGGGAAGTTCATTATATTATATGGAGGACTATGGGGAGTGCATTATACTATATGGAGGACTATGGGATGCATTATATTATATTGAGGACTATGGGGAGTGCGTTATACTTTATGTAGGACTATGGGATGCATTATATTATATGGAGGACCATGGGAAGTTCATTATACTGTATGAAGGACTATGGGGAGTGCATTATACTATATGTAGGACTACGGGATGCATTATTTTATATGAAGGACTATGAGGAGTGCATTTTACTATATGGAGGACTATGTGGTACATTATACTATATGGAGGACTATGGGGAGTGCATTATGCTATATAGAGGACTATGGGGAGTGAACTATACTGTATGGAGGACAATGTGGTGCATTATACTATATGGAGGACTATGAGGAGTGCATTATACTGTTTGGAGGACTATGTCATGTATTATACTATATGAAGGTCTATGTGGTGCATTATACTATATGGAGGACTATGGGGAGTGTATTATACTATATGGAGGACTATGGGGAGTGCAGTATGCTATATGGAAGACTATGGGGAGTGCATTATACTATATGGAGGACTATGGGGAGTGCATTATACTATATAGAGGACTGTGGGGAGTCTATTAAACTATACGGAGGACTATGGGATGCATTATACCATATAAAGGAATATGTGATGCATTCTATTATATGGAGGATTATGGGGAGTGCATTATACTGTATGGAGGAATATGTGGTGCATTATACTATATGGAGTACTATGGGGAGTGCATTATACTATATGGAGGACTATGGGGAGTGCATTATACCATATGGAGGACTATGGGATGCATTATGTTATATGGAGCACTATGAGGAGTGCATTTTACTATATGGAGGACTATGGGGGTGCATTACACTATATGGAGGACTGTGGCGAGAGCATTATACTATATGGAGGACTATGGAGAGTGCATTATACTATATGGAGGACTATGGGGAATGCATTATACTATATGGAGGACTATGGGGAATGCATTATTCTGTATGGAGGACTATGGGGAGTACATTATATTATATGGAGGGCTATGGGGCACATTATACTATATGGAGGACAAGGGGGATTGCATTATACTGTATGGAGGACTATGGGGAGTGCATTATACTATATAGAGGACTATATGATGCATTATATTATATGAAGGACTATGGGGAGTGCATTATACAATATAAAACACTATGGGGAGTGCATTATACTATATGGAGGACTATGGGGAGTGTATTATACTATATGGAGGACTATGGGATGCATTGTACTATATAGAGGACTATGGGATGCATTATACTATATGGAGGATTATTGGGAGTGCATTATACTGTATGGAGGACTATGAGGAGTGCATTATACTATATGAAGGACTATGGGATGCATTGTACTATATGGAGGACTATGGGGATTGAATTATACTGTATGGAGGACTATGAGGAGTGCATTATACTATAAGGAGGACTATATGAAGTGCACTATACTATATGGAGGACTACGGTATGTATTATACTGTATAGAGGACTATGGGGATTACATTATACTATATGGAGGACTATGGGATGCATTATGCTATATGGAGGACTATGGGGAGTGCATTATTCTATATGGAGGACTATGGGATGCATTATATTATATGGAGGACCATGGGGAGTTCATTATAATATATGGAGGACCATGGGGAGTGCATTATACTGTATGGAGGACTATGGGAAGCATAATATTATATGGAGGACTATGGGGAGTGCATTATACTATATGGAGGACTATGGGATGCATTATATTATATGGAGGACCATGGGGAGTTCATTATACTTTATGGAGGACTATGGGGAGTGCATTAAACTATATGTAGCAGTATGGGGAGTGTATTATACTATTTGGAGGACTATGGGATGCATTATTTTATATGAAGGACTATGAGGAGTGCAATATGCTATATGGATGAGTATGTGGTCCATTATACTATAATGAGGACTATGGGGAGTGCATTATGCTATATGGATGACTCTGGGGAGTGGATTATACTGTATGGAGGACTATGTGGTGCATTATACTATATGGAGGACTATGTGGTGCATTGTACTATATGAAGGACTATGGTGAGTTCATTATAGTATATGGAGGACTATGGGGAGTGCATTATACTTTATGGAGGACTATGGGGAGTTCATTATACTGTATGGAGGACTATGTGGTGTATTATACTATATGGAGGACTATGTAGTGCATTATACTATATGGAGGACTATGGGGAGTGTATTATACTATATGAAAGACTATGGGGAATGCAGTATTGTATATGGAAGACTAAGGGGAGTGCATTATACTATATTGAGGACTATGAGGAGTGTATTATACTATATAGAGGACTGTGGGGAGTCAATTATACTATACGGAGGACTATGGGATGCATTATACTATGTGGAGGAATATGGGATGCATACTATTATATTAAGGACTATGGGGAGTGCATTATACTATATGGATAACTATGGGGAGTGCATTATACTGTATGGAGGACTATGTGGTGCATTATACTATAAGGAGGACTATGGGGAGTGCATTATACTATATGAAGGACTATAGGGAGTGCATTATACTATATGGAGGACTATGGGGAGTGGATTATACTGTATGGAGGACTTTGTGGTGCATTATACTATATGGAGGACTATGTGGTGCATTATACTATATGGAGGACTATGGGGAGTGTATTATACTATATGGAGGACTATGGGGAGCGCAGTATGCTATATGGAAGACTATGGGGAGAATATTATACTATATAGAGGACTGTGGGGAATCCATTATACTATATGGAGGACTACGGCATGCATTATATTATATGGAGGACTATGTGGAATGCATTATGCTATATGGAGGACTATGGGATGCATTATACTATATGGAGAACTATGGGGAGCATATTATACTATATGGAGGACTATGGGATGCATTATACTATATGGAGGAATGTGGGACGCATTCTATTTTATGGAGGACTATGGAAAGTGCATTATACTGTATGGAGTACTATGTGGTGCATTATCCTATATGGAAGACTATGGGGAGAATATTATACTATATAGAGGACTGTTGGGAATCCATTATACTATATGGAGGACTACGGCATGCATTATATTATATGGAGGACTATGGGGAATGCATTATGCTATATGGAGGACTATGGGATGCATTATACTATATGGAGGACTATGGGGAGTGTATTATACTATATGGAGGATTATGGGATGCATTATACTATATAGAGGACTGTGGGGAGTCCATTATACTATATGGAGGACTATGGGATGCATTATATTATATGGAGGACTATGGGGGGGTGCATTATGCTATATGGAGAACTATGGGATGCATTATACTATATGGAGGACTATGGGGAGTGTATTATACTATATGGAGGAGTATGGGATGCATTATACCATATGGAGGACTATGGGGAGTGCATTATACTTTATGGAGGACTATGGGGAGTCCATTATACTATATGGAGGACTATGGGATGCATTATTATATGGAGGACTATGGGGAGTGCATTGTAATACACTGCTCAAAAAAATAAAGCAAACACTCAAATAACCCATCCTAGATCTGAAAGAATGAAATATTCTCATTGAATATTTTGTTCTGTACAAAGTTGAATGTGCTGACAACAAAATCACACAAAAATCATCAATGGAAATCAAATTTATTAAGCAATGGAGGCCTGGATTTGGAGTCACCCCCAAAATTAAAGTGGAAAAACACACTACAGGCTGATCCAACTTTGATGTAATGTCCTTAAAACAAGACAAAATGAGGCTCAGTATTGTGTGTGGCCTCCACGTGCCTGCATGACCTCCCTACAATGCCTGGGCATGCTCCTGATGAGGTTGCGGATGGTCTCCTGTGGGATCTCCTCCCAGACCTGGACTAAAGCATCCGCCAACTCCTGGACAGTCTGTGGTGCAACATGACGTTGGTGGATGGAGCGAGACATGATGTCCCAGATGTGCTCAATCAGATTCAGGTCTGGGGAACGGGCGGGACAGTCCATAACCTCAATGCCTTCATCTTGCAGGAACTGCTGACACATTCCAGCCACATGAGGTCTGGCATTGTCCTGCATTAGGAGGAACCCAGGGCCAACCACACCAGCATATGGTCTCACAAGGGGTCTGAGGATCTCATCTTGGTACCGAATAGCAGTCAGGCTACCTCTGGCGAGCACATGGAGGGCTGTGCGGCCCTCCAAAGAAATGCCACCCCACACCATTACTGACCCACTGCCAAACCGGTCATGCTGAAGGATGTTGCAGGCAGCAGATCGCTCTCCACGGCGTCTCCAGACTCTGTCACGTCTGTCACACGTGCTCAGTGTGAACCTGCTTTCATCTGTGAAGAGCACAGGGCGCCAGTGGCGACTTTGCCAATCCTGGTGTTCTAAGGCAAATGCCAAGCGTCCTGCACGGTGTTGGGCTGTGAGCACAACCCTCATCTGTGGACATCCGGCCCTCATTCCAACCTCATGGAGTCGGTTTCTAACCGTTTGTGCAGACACATGCAGATTTGTGGCCTGTTGGAGGTCATTTTGCAGGGCTCTGGCAGTGCTCCTCCTGTTCCTCCTAGCACAAAGGCGGAGGTAGCGGTCCTGCTGCTGGGTTGTTGCCCTCCTACGGCCCCCTCCATGTCTCCTGGTGTACTGGCCTGTCTCCTGGTAGCGCCTCCAGCCTCTGGACACTACGCTGACAGACACAGCAAGCCTTCTTGCCACAGCTCGCATTGATGTGCCATCCTGGATGAGCTGCACTACCTGAGCAACTTCTGTGGGTTGTAGAGTCCGTCTCTTGCTACCACGAATGTGAAAGCACAACCAACATTCAAAAGTGACCAAAACATCAGCCAGAAAGCATTGGTACTGAGATGTGGTCTGTGGTCCCCACCTGCAGAACCACTCCTTTATTGAGGGTGTCTTGATAATTGCCAATAATTTCCATCTATTTTCTATTCCATTTGCACAACAAAATATGAAATTAATTGTCAATCAGTGTTGCTTCCTAAGTGGACAGTTTGATTTCACAGAAGTTTGATTTACGTGGAGTTATATTCTGTTGTTTAAGTGTTCCCTTTATTTTTTGAGCAGTGTATATGGAGGACTATGGGGAGTGCATTATACTATATGGAGGACTATGGGATGCATTATATTATATGGAGGACTATGTGGAGTGCATTATACTATATGGAGGACTATGGGGAGTGTATTATACTATATAGAGGATTGTGGGGAGTCCATTATACTATATGGAGGACTATGGGATGCATTATACCATATGGAGGACTATGGGATGCATTATATTATATGGAGGACTATGGTTTGCATTATAGTATAGAGAGGACTATGGGGAGTGTATTATACTATGTGGAGGACTATGGAACGCATTATACTATATGGAGGACTATGGGGAAAGCTTTATACTATATGGAGGACTGTGTGGTGCATTATACTATATGGAGGACTATGGGGAGTGCATTATACTGTATGGAGGACTATGTTGTGCATTATATTAAATGGAGGACTATGGGGAGTGCATTATACTATATGGAGGACTATGGTGTTGTGGTGTTGCTATCAGAGTGTCAAGAGTGGGAGAAGAGGGTTGCATTGACAATCCATCACAATGGGCAGCAATTTGAACACATTTTATAAGTGGTCATAAAGTTACATTAAAACCAAGCACACCATTGTTTTTCTTATCAAATTCTCAATAAGTTTGATGTGTCACATGACCCTCTTTCCTTTGAAAAAAATAAAGTTGGATCCAAAATGGCCGACTTCAAAATAGCCGCCATGGTCACCACCCATCTGGAAAAGTTTTCCCCTCACATATACTAATGTGCCACAAACAGGAAGTTGATATTACCAACCATTCCCATTTAATTTAGGTGTATCCATGTAAATGGCCCACCCTGTATATAATCAGAATGGGGGGGTCCAAATCTTGCTCCGGGACCCATCAGCCTCGTTACGCCACTGGTTATATATTATACTAGCTATTGAACCCCTTCTACGCCCGGGTGGTGAGCATTTTTATTGGTATATTTCTGGCGCCATTTTTTTTTAAGACACTGTCTGCAAATTCGCATATACATTGTCTTCAATAAAATAGCGCCGGATAAGCGCCATTTTACTGAAGTAATGTACTACAATGTCAACACAGCAGTGCACACGTGCCAGCCAAAGGGATAATGGTGATGGGTGGTGCATGCGCACTGCTATGTTGACGTTGTAGTACATTACTTCAATAAAATGGCGCTGGAGTCAGCGTTTGCGCTTATCCGGCGCTATTTTATTGAAGACACTGTATATGCGAATTTGCAGACAGTGTCTTAAAAAAATGGTGCCGGATAGCATGGTATACGCATACACTGAGTCCGGGTCATTCTATTGAAGTATTGTACTACAAAATTAAAGGGAACCTGTCACCAGAAGTAACACCGTTAACCTGCACATATGTGATTAATCTGCAGGTTAATAGCGTTATTATGTTGCCCGACGCCTGCACGTAGTCGAATGCAGCAGGGAGAAAATAAACCTTCCTGGTATATGATCCCCCAATCCTGGTCCACTTCTTGGTATATGCTCCACCCCATCCTTGTATATGTTCCCCCAATCCTTGTATATGCTCCCCCCATACTGGTATAAGCTCCCCCCATACTGGTATATGCTCCCTCCATCCTGGTATATGCTCCCTCCATCCTGGTATATGCTCCCCCATCCTGGTATATGCTCTCCCCATCCTGGTATATGCTCCCCCATCCTAGTATATACCCCCCCATCCTGGTATATGCTCCCCCCATCCTGGTATATGCTCCCCCCATCCTGTTATATGCTCCCTCCATCCTGGTATATGCTCCCCCATCCTGGTATAACTTCCCCATCCTGGTATATGCTCCCCCCATCCTGGTATATGCTCCCTCCATCCTGGTATATGCTCCCTCCATCCTCGTATATGCTTCCCCTATCCTGGTATATGCTCCCCCAATCCTGGTATATGCTCCCCCAGTCCTCGCATATGCTCCCTCCATCCTGTTATATGCCCCCCATCCTGGTATGTGCTACACCCATCCTGGTATATGCTGCCTCAATCCTCGTATATATGCCCCCCCACCCTGATATATGTCCCCCCATCCTGGTATATGCTTCCCTACCCTGGTATATGCTCCCCCAATTCTTGTATATGCTCCCTCCATCCTGGTATATGCTCCCCCATCCTGGTATATGCTTCCCTATCCTGGTATATGCCCCCCCATCCTGTTATATGCTCCCTCCATCCTGGTATATGCCCCCATCCTGGTATATGCTCCCCCCATCCTGGTATATGCTCCCCCCATCCTGGTATATCCCCCCATCCTGGTATATGCTCCTCCCCATCCTGGTATATGCTCCCCCCATCCTGGTATATGCTCCCGCTATCCTGGCATGTGCTCCCCCCATCCTGGTATATGCTCCCCCATCCTGGTATATGCTCCCCCCCATCCTGGTATATGCCCCACATCCTGGTATATCCCCACATTCTGGTATATGCTCCCCGTTATATGCTCCCCCATCCTGGTATATGCTCCCCCATCCTGGTATATGCTCCCCCCATCCTGGTATATGCCCCCCATCCTGGTATATGCTCCCCCTCATCCTGGTATATGCTCCCCCCATCCTGGTATATGCTCCCCCCATCCTGGTATATGCCCCCTCCATCCTGGTATATGTCCCCCATCCTGGTATGTGCTCCCCCCATCCTGGTATCTACCCCCCATCCTGGTATATGCTCCCCCCATCCTGGTATATGCTCCCCCTATCCTGTTATATGCTCCCACCATCCTGGTATATGCTCCCCCATCCTGGTATATACTTCCCCATCCTGGTATATGCTCCCCCCATACTGGTATATGCTCCCCCCATCCTGGTATATGCTCCCTCCATCCTGGTATATGCTCCCTCCATCCTCGTATATGGTTCCCCTATCCTGGTATATGCTCCCTCCATTCTGGTATATGCCCCCCCATTCTGGTATACACTCCATCCATCCTGGTATATGCTGCCTTAATCCTCGTATATGCCTCCCCACCCTGGTATATGCTCCCCATCCTGGTATATGCTTCCCTACCCTGGTATATGCTCCCCCAATTCTTGTATATGCTCCCTCCATCCTGGTATATGCCCCCCATCTTGTTATATGCTCCCTCCATCCTGGTATAATCTCCCCTCATCCTGGTATATGCTCCCCCATCCTGGTATATGCTCCCCCCATCCTGGTATATGCTCCCCCTATCCTGGTATATCCCCCATCCTGGTATATGCTCCTCCCCATCCTGATATATGCTCCCCCCATACTGGTATATGTTCCCCCATCCTGGTATATGCTCCCCCCCATCCTGGTATATGCTCCCTCCATCCTCGTATATGGTTCCCCTATCCTGGTATATGCTCCCTCCATTCTGGTATATGCCCCCCATTCTGGTATACACTCCACCCATCCTGGTATATGCTGCCTCAATCCTCGTATATGCCTCCCCACCCTGGTATATGCCCCCCATCCTGGTATATGCTTCCCTACCCTGGTATATGCTCCCCCAATTCTTGTATATGCTCCCTCCATCCTGGTATATGCCCCCCATCTTGTTATATGCTCCCTCCATCCTGGTATATTCTCCCCCCATCCTGGTATATGCTCCCCCATCCTGGTATATGCTCCCCCCATCCTGGTATATGCTCCCCCTATCCTGGTATATCCCCTCATCCTGGTATATGCTCCTCCCCATCCTGGTATATGCTCCCCCCATACTGGTATATGTTCCCCCATCCTGGTATATGCTCCCCCCCATCCTGGTATATGATCCCCCAATCCTGGTCCCCTTCTTGGTATATGCTCCCCCCCATCCTTGTATATGTTCCCCCAATCCTCGTATATGCTCCCCCCATACTGGTATAAGCTCCCCCCATAGTGGTATATGCTCCCTCCATCCTGGTATATGCTCCCTCCATCCTGGTATATGCTCCCCCATCTTGGTATATGCTCTCCCCATCCTGGTATATGCTCCCCCATCCTGGTATATACCCCCCCATCCTGGTATATGCTCCCCCCATCCTGGTATATGCTCCCCCCATCCTGTTATATGCTCCCTCCATCCTGGTATATGCTCCCCCATCCTGGTATATACTTCCCCATTCTGGTATATGCTCCCCCCATCCTGGTATATACCCCACCATCCTGGTATATGCTCCCCCCATCCTGGTATATGCTCCCCCCATCCTGTTATATGCTCCCTCCATCCTGGTATATGCTCCCCCATCCTGGTATATACTTCCCCATTCTGGTATATGCTCCCCCCATCCTGGTATATGCTCCCTCCATCCTGGTATATGCTCCCTCCATCCTCATATATGCTTCCCCTATCCTGGTATATGCTCCCCCAATCCTGGTATATGCTCCCCCCATCCTGGTATATGCTCCCCCCATCCTGGTATATGCCCCCTCCATCCTGGTATATGTCCCCCATCCTGGTATGTGCTCCCCCCATCCTGGTATATACCCCCCATCCTGGTATATGCTCCCCCCATCCTGGTATATGCTCCCCCTATCCTGTTATATGCTCCCACCATCCTGGTATATGCTCCCCCATCCTGGTATATACTTCCCCATCCTGGTATATGCTCCCCCCATACTGGTATATGCTCCCCCCATCCTGGTATATGCTCCCTCCATCCTGGTATATGCTCCCTCCATCCTCGTATATGGTTCCCCTATCCTGGTATATGCTCCCTCCATTCTGGTATATGCCCCCCCATTCTGGTATACACTCCATCCATCCTGGTATATGCTGCCTTCTTCCTCGTATATGCCTCCCCACCCTGGTATATGTCTACCATCCTGGTATATGCTTCCCTACCCTGGTATATGCTCCCCCAATTCTTGTATATGCTCCCTCCATCCTGGTATATGGCCCCTATCTTATTATATGCTCCCTCCATCCTGGTATATTCTCCCCCCATCCTGGTATATGCTCCCCCATCCTGGTATATGCTCCCCCCATCCTGGTATATGCTCCCCCTATCCTGGTATATCCCCCCATCCTGGTATATGCTCCTCCCCATCCTGGTATATGCTCCCCCCATACTGGTATATGTTCCCCCATCCTGGTATATGCTCCCCCCCATCCTGGTATGTGCTCCCTCCATCCTCGTATATGGTTCCCCTATCCTGGTATATGCTCCCTCCATTCTGGTATATGCCCCCCCATTATGGTATACACTCCACCCATACTGGTATATGCTGCCTCAATCCTCGTATATGCCTCCCCACCCTGGTATATGCCCCCATCCTGGTATATGCTTCCCTACCCTGGTATATGCTCCCCCAATTCTTGTATATGCTCCCTCCATCCTGGTATATGCCCCCCATCTTGTTATATGCTCCCTCCATCCTGGTATATTCTCCCCCCATCCTGGTATATGCTCCCCCATCCTGGTATATGCTCCCCCCATCCTGGTATATGCTCCCCCTATCCTGGTATATCCCCTCATCCTGGTATATGCTCCTCCCCATCCTGGTATATGCTCCCCCCATACTGGAATATGTTCCCCCATCCTGGTATATGCTCCCCCCCATCCTGGTATATGATCCCCCAATCCTGGTCCCCTTCTTGGTATATGCACCCCCCCATCCTTGTATATGTTCCCCCAATCCTCGTATATGCTCCCCCCATACTGGTATAAGCTCCCCCCATACTGGTATATGCTCCCTCCATCCTGGTATATGCTCCCTCCATCCTGGTATATGCTCCCCCATCTTGGTATATGCTCTCCCCATCCTGGTATATGCTCCCCCATCCTGGTATATACCCCCCATCCTGGTATATGCTCCCCCCATCCTGGTATATGCTCCCCCCATCCTGTTATATGCTCCCTCCATCCTGGTATATGCTCCCCCATCCTGGTATATACTTCCCCATTCTGGTATATGCTCCCCCCATCCTAGTATATACCCCCCCATCCTGGTATATGCTCCCCCCATCCTGGTATATGCTCCCCCCATCCTGTTATATGCTCCCTCCATCCTGGTATATGCTCCCCCATCCTGGTATATACTTCCCCATTCTGGTATATGCTCCCCCCATCCTGGTATATACCCCACCATCCTGGTATATGCTCCCCCCATCCTGGTATATGCTCCCCCCATCCTGTTATATGCTCCCTCCATCCTGGTATATGCTCCCCCATCCTGGTATATACTTCCCCTATCCTGGTATATGCTCCCCAATCCTGGTATATGCTCCCCTAATCCTCGTATATGCTCCCTCCATCCTGTTATATGCCCCCCCATCCTGGTATATGCTTCACCCATCCTGGTATATGCTGCCTCAATCCTCGTATATGCCCCCCCACCCTGGTATATGTCCCCCCATCCTGGTATATGCTTCCCTACCCTGGTATATGCTCACCCAATTCTTGTATATGCTCCCTCCATCCTGGTATATGCCCCCCCATCCTGGTATATGCTTCCCTATCCTGGTATATGCCCCCCCATCCTGTTATATGCTCCCCCCATCCTGGTATGTGTCCCCATCCTGGTATATGCTCCCCCATCCTGGTATATGCTCCCCCCATCCTGGTATATGCTCCTCCCCATCCTGGTATATGCTCCCCCCATCCTGGTATATGCCCCCCATTCTGGTATATGCCCCCCATCCTGGTATGTGCTCCCCCCATCCTGGTATATGCTCCCTCCATCCTGGTATATGCTCCCTCCATCCTCGTATATGCTTCCCCTATCCTGGTATATGCTCCCCCAATCCTGGTATATGCTCACCCAATGCTAGTATATTCTCCCTCCATCCTGGTATATGCCCCCCCATTCTGGTATATGCTCCCCCCTATCCTGTTATATGCTCCCTCCATCCTGGTATATGCTCCCCCATCCTGGTATATACTTCCCCATCCTGGTATATGCTCCCCCCATCCTGGTATATGCTCCCCCCATCCTGGTATATGCTCCCTCGATCCTGATATATGCTCCCTCCATCCTCGTATATGCTTACCCTATACTGGTATATGCCCCCCATCCTGGTATATGCCCCCCATCCTGGTATATCACCACATTCTGGTATATGCTCCCCCGTTATATGCTCCCCCATCCTGGTATATGCTCCCCCATCCTGGTATATGCTCCCCCCATCCTGGTCTATGCCCCCCATCCTGGTATATGTCCCCCATCCTGGTATGTGCTCCCCCCATCCTGGTATATACCCCACATCCTGGTATATGCTCCCCCCATCCTGGTATATGCTCCCCCTATCCTGTTATATGCTCCCACCATCCTGGTATATGCTCCCCCATCCTGGTATATACTTCCCCATCCTGGTATATGCTTCCCCCATCCTGGTATATGCTCCCCCCATCCTGGTATATGCTCCATCCATCCTGGTATATGCTCCCTCCATCCTCGTATATGCTCCCCTATCCTGGTATATGCTCCCTCCATTCTGGTATATGCCCCCCCATTCTGGTATACACTCCACCCATCCTGGTATATGCTGCCTCAATCCTCGTATATGCCTCCCCACCCTGGTATATGCCCCCCATCCTGGTATATGCTTCCCTACCCTGGTATATGCTACCCCAATTCTTGTATATGCTCCCTCCATCCTGGTATATGCCCCCCATCTTGTTATATGCTCCCTCCATCCTGGTATATTCTCCCCCCATCCTGGTATATGCTTCCCCATCCTGGTATATGCTCCCCCCATCCTGGTATATGCTCCCCCTATCCTGGTATATCCCCCCATCCTGGTATATGCTCCTCCCCATCCTGGTATATGCTCCCCCCATACTGGTATATGTTCCCCCATCCTGGTATATGCTCCCCCCCATCCTGGTATATGATCCCCCAATCCTGGTCCCCTTCTTGGTATATGCTCCCCCCCATCCTTGTATATGTTCCCCCAATCCTCGTATATGCTCCCCCCATACTGGTATAAGCTCCCCCCATACTGGTATATGCTCCCCCATCTTGGTATATGCTCTCCCCATCCTGGTATATGCTCCCCCATCCTGGTATATACCCCCCCATCCTGGTATATGCTCCCCCCATCCTGGTATATGCTCCCCCCATCCTGTTATATGCGCCCTCCATCCTGGTATATGCTCCCCCATCCTGGTATATACTTCCCCATTCTGGTATATGCTCCCCCCATCCTGTTATATGCTCCCTCCATCCTGGTATATGCTCCCTCCATCCTCATATATGCTTCCCCTATCCTGGTATATGCTCCCCCAATCCTGGTATATGCTCCCCCAATCCTCGTATATGCTCCCTCCATCCTGTTATATGCCCCCCCATCCTGGTATATGCTCAACCCATCCTGGTATATGCTGCCTCAATCCTCGTATATGCCCCCCCACCCTGGTATATGTCCCCCCATCCTGGTATATGCTTCCCTACCCTGGTATATGCTCACCCAATTCTTGTATATGCTCCCTCCATCCTGGTATATGCCCCCTATCCTGGTATATGCTTCCCTATCCTGGTATATGCCCCCCCATCCTGTTATATGCTCCTTCCATCCTGGTATGTGCCCCCATCCTGGTATATGCTCCCCCATCCTGGTATATGCTCCCCCCATCCTGGTATATGCTCCTCCCCATCCTGGTATATGCTCCCCCCATCCTGGTATATACTCCCGCTATCCTGGCATATGCTCCCCCCATCCTGGTATATGCTCCCCCATCCTGATATATGCTCCCCCCAATCCTGGTATATGCCCCCCATCCTGGTATATCCGCCCATTCTGGTATATGCTCCCCCATCCTGGTATATGCTCCCCCATCCTGGTATATGCTCCCCCCATCCTGGTATATGCCCACCATCCTGGTATATGCTCCCCCTCATCCTGGTATATGCTCCCCCCATCCTGGTATATGCTCTCCCCATCCTGGTATATGCCTCCCATCCTGATATATGCCCCTCATCCTGGTATGTGCTCCCCCCATCCTGGTATATACCCCCCATCCTGGTATATGCTCCCCCCATCCTGGTATATGCTCCCCCTATCCTGTTATATGCTCCCTCCATCCTGGTATATGCTCCCCCATCCTGGTATATACTTCCCCATCTTGGTATATGCTCCCCCCATCTTGGTATATGCTCCCCCCATCCTGGTATATGCTCCCTCCATCCTGGTATATGCTCCCCCTATCCTGGTATATGCTCCCCCAATCCTGGTATATGCTCCTCCAATCCTCGTATATGCTTCCTCCATCCTGGTATATGCCCCCCCATCCTGGTATATGCTCCACCCATCCTGGTATATGCTGCCTCAATCCTCGTATATGCCCCTCCACCCTGGTATATGCCCCCCATCCTGGTATTTGCTTCCCTACCCTGGTATATGCTCCCCCAATTCTTGTATATGCTCCCTCCATCCTGGTATATGCCCCCCATCCTGTTATATGCTCCCTCCATCCTTGTATATGCTCCCCCCATCCTGGTATATGCTCCCCCATCCTGGTATATGCTCCCCCCATCCTGGTATATGCTCCCCCTATCCTGGTATATCCCCCCATCCTGGTATATGCTCCTCCCCATCCTGGTATATGCTCCCCCCATACTGGTATATGCTCCCCCATCCTGGTATATGCTCCCCCCCATCCTGGTATATGCCCCCCATCCTGGTATATGCCCCCCATCCTGGTATATCCCCCCATCCTGGTATATGTTCCCCCCATCCTGGTATATGCTCCCCCATCCTGGTATATGCTCCCCCCATCCTCGTACATGCCCCTCCATCCTGGTATATGCTCCCCCTCATCCTGGTATATGCTCCCCCTACCCTGGTATATGCTCCCCCTACCCTGGTATATGCTCCC
Organism: Phyllobates terribilis; assembly: GCF_046119375.1. NCBI lineage: Eukaryota > Metazoa > Chordata > Amphibia > Anura > Dendrobatidae > Phyllobates > Phyllobates terribilis. The sequence continues at coordinate 20,654,292 of NW_027362779.1, read as the reverse complement.
CCCTTCCTGGTATATGCCCCCCATCCTGGTATATGCCCCCATCCAGGTATGTGCTCCCCCCATCCTGGTATATGCTCCCCCCATCCTTATATATGTCACCCCCATCCTGGTATATTCTCCCCCCATCCTGGTATATGCTCCCCCCTATCCTGGTATATGTCACTCCCCGATCCTGGTATATGCTCCCCCCATCCTGGTATGTCGCCCCCTGATCCTTGTATATGCTCCCTCCCATCCTGGTATATGTCACCTCCGATCCTGGTATATCGTCCCCCCCATCCTGGTATATACTTCCCCTCATCCTGGTATATGCTCCACCCCATCCTAGTATATGTCAACCCCCAATCCTGGTATATGCTCCCCCCATCCTGGTATATGTCACCCCCCGATCGTGGTATGTGCTCCCCCCATCCTGGTATATGTCACCCCCGATCCTGGTATATGCTACCCCCATACTGATATATGCTCCCCCTCATTAGGTATATGCTCCCCCATCCTGGTATATGCTCCCCCTCATTCTGGTATATGCTCCCCCCATTCTGGTATATGCTCCCCCCATCCTGGTATATGCCCCCCCCCATCCTGGTATATGCTCCCCTTCATCCTGGTATATGCTTCCTCCATCCATGTATATGCTCCCCCCATCATGGAGAACAAGGAAGCACAAAAGAACTTCATGAAAACATGAAAATACAAAATCTTTATTGAAAAAAATCAAGAATAGAAAAAATGGAAAACACTCAGAGGCATAAAATTAAAAACAATGGAGGAGCATGGAGACGAGGAACAGGTTAAATGTACTGCCCTATGTAAATCAATTGCCTGAAGGCAAAATATGGCACTGCAAAAACAGGTCATAAAGAGGTAGCTCAAGTGTCTATCCAATTGAAAGGTCGCACAGTGAGAGACTTCTGTTTAATGCAGGTTCTAATATAGAAGCATTTTCCCAAAGTGGATGCAAGTATGACACTCAGTACATTAATAGAAATAAGTGTCATGAAAGACAATATAGTCAAAGTGACAACCAATCCAATATATAATATGAAAAGGTTCCATACTTACAGCCGCTGTGGTTGCGTCGCCGCACCTCGCTCCTGCTCTACCCCAGCATCCTGGTATATGCTCCCCCCCATCCTGGTATATGCTCCCCCTCATCCTGGTATATGCTCTCACCCATCCTGGTATATGCTCCCCGTCATCCTGGTATATGCTCTCCCCCATCCTGGTATATGCTCCCCCTCATCCTGGTATATGTCACCGCCGAACCTGGTATATGCTCCCCCCCATCCTGGTATATGTCACCCCCCAATCCTGGTATATGACTTCTGTTTAATGCAGGTTCTAATATAGAAGCATTTTCCCAAAGTGGATGCAAGTATGACACTCAGTACTGTTAGGATCATTCAGCCATGGAGGGTCCTTGTTGGAGTCGGGGTATCCCCGTAACAAGAAATACACAGACACGTAGTGTATAATCAAGTACTGGGAAGCCCCTGAGCGCGCCTGCCTCTATTGGAGCTGTCCCTTTTATTTATACTAATAATCTTAGTTTGTTGTCATACATGCGCAGTAAAATGCCTTTGTTCTACAAGCAGCGAAATAATGATTCATTACAGTGGAATGTTAATAAGAAAGTTTCATAAAAAGTGTTAATTCATAGCAGTAGAAGGTTACTGAGACAGCTAAAAACAGGTTACAATCTAGTTTCCGGGCGTCAGTCCAAATGTCCAGATAAGGAAAGAATTACTTCATCTGTGTCTTACATCGTAATCTTGCGTGAAGCATCACTCCCATCATCCTCTCAGTCCCCCCTTTGATTCTTCCTTATGGACTTTTGGTAGAAGACCTGGTCCGGGATTTCTTTTCTTTCATATTCTTGAGTCCGTGTTACAAAGCTTATTTATGCATATTAAAATAATTTTTAATCCTATTTTAAACACTACATATATGACTACTATAATTAGCACAATCTATAATATACCTTGCAGAATTCCAGCCACCCAACCTCCAATACCCTTAAACCAGTTCTTTGGGTTGAGAAAGGAGAAGGTGTCTGACCACCAGCTATCTTTATTTTGGTCATTGTGTCTGTCATATTCATCCCGTAATCGTTGTATATCTGCCAGCTTGAACCTCATACTCATTGTACTGTTTGGATCTATGTAATGACAACAGGTTGGACCAATAATTTGACACATTCCTCCCTGGGCCGCAGTTAGGTAGTCTAACACTACAGTATGTTGATTAGTAACAATTATAAGTTGATTTTGTACAGCTATACTAGTATTAAGTATATCCATAATATCCCATATCTGATCATCTAGATAGTCGGTGGCCTGAACTAATTTATCCCACATCTGCATCAACATTGGATACACAAAGAAAGTGCTGAATATTTTATTAGGAATTCCCATTTGGACCACATGTGGCCTACCTGAAGGTCTAGGCGAGTTGTCGGCTGCTCTTTTGTATAGTGTGTGTTTAGGTACTGCTTGCATATCTACCTGCTGATTCTGAACTATAAATGTGGCCGGTGTTAAGCGTCCTAGAGTACATGTACCTTTTATTCCTACTGGGAGCCATTTGTATGCTCCATTTCCACAAATCCAGAAGGTTCCTTCAGGCAGATCCCATATTGCAGAGTGTTGGAGCACCAACCTATGTACCAAATCTAAAAATTTAGATACATTCTGAAGTATACACCAAGGGGGTTTTTGACCTAATGGACTACAGTATCCTGCATCTGGATTTTCACAAGTCGGTGTACCTGGGTCATATGCACTTGACTCATTACATAATATATTACCTGGTATTTTTGAACATGTATCATTGTTTCCATCGGGGAATAATTGTGAATATTTCCAACCATTATTGTGTATGTATTTTTCTACTATATCAGGTTTAAAAGGTTGAGAAGAAGATACTGTGCTACTAAAACTGAGTTGTATATTTTCTGTAGGAATTAACCCTAAGTCTGTTAGTCCCGTCTTATTTCTAGGAACCCATACACCTCCTTTAAACGCTAAATATTGTAAGTTGTTTATTTTTCCGGTCATATTACCTTGCCACCAGGGAAATCCCACCCACCCCACAACTGGGATGGCAACAGTGGTGTTCCATAATCTAGAATTAACGGTTTGGTTATTTGCTAATTTGTCTGAGCAATTAGTCCATGTAAACACTTCCAATTTTACTGCAGTTGGAGTTGTCAATAACACCTGATATGGACCCTCAAATCTGGGTTCTAGCGTTCTTCTGTTATGTCTTTTTACGTAGACTTCGTCTCCTGGTTGCAGCTTGTGCGTTCCCTCAATGGAATCTGGATCTGGAATGGAAGAGAACACTAAAGAGTGTATTTTAGACACATGCTTACATAAATTTTGCACATAAGCAGTTAAGCTTTCAGTTTCTAACATTAAAGTCTGTGGGAAATACAATCCTGTATTGGCAACTCTACCAAACAATATTTCATGGGGGGTGAGTTTGCTCTTTCCCTGGGGGGTGTTTCTGACTGAATACAATGCTATTGGGAGACACTCAGTCCATGGTTTCTGTGTTTCTGCCATGGCTTTCTGTATTTTTAACTTAAGTGTTCCATTCATTCTCTCAACCTTACCAGAACTCTGTGGGTGGTAAGGGGTGTGTAGTTCACTTTTTATACACAACATTTTCATTACATTCTGAAAGATCTCTCCAGTAAAATGTGTACCTCTATCTGACTCGATCACTTCTGGGATACCATAACGGGGTACCAGTTCATGTGCTATTTTTACTGCAGTGACTTTAGCCGTGGCTGTATGAACTGGATAAGCCTCTGGCCACCCCGAAAACATGTCCACACATACCAGTACATACTCATAGTGTCCATGCTTAGGCATCTGGATGTAATCGATCTGAAGTCTCTGGAACGGATATAGTGGTCTTACATGGTGCTTCTGGGGGGTCTTAACAGTCTGTCCTGGATTGTGGGCTAAACAGATTTCACAAGAACCACATTTTGCTCGAGCTACCTGGCCGAACCCTGGGGCTAACCACTTCTGTCTGACCCTCTGTATCATACCGTTTGCAGACACATGTGTAGGTCCGTGGGCTTCACTGACCACAACAGGGTACCATGCTCGGGGGAGACAAAGCTCATCTCCTTTTCTCCATAGTCCTTCTTTTTCTTCTGCCCCCTGTTTCTGCCACTCTTCTTTTTCTTCTCTACTCACCTGCTGGTGGGCTTCTTTGAGCCGTGTAATTAAGTCAAATTCTGATACTGCACTAATAGTGTGGTCAGTTGTCAGAGGTTTTACTGCAGCTCGCTTAGCAGCCTTGTCGGCTCGGTCATTACCCCTAGCTATCTCGGTGTCGAGTCTTACATGTGCAGGTACTTTTATTACTGCTACTTGTTTGGTTAAGGCAGCTGATTCTAGGATTTGTCTAATCATTTGTCCATGTTTTACTGGTTGACCTGAAGCTGTCATATAACCTCTAGCTCTCCATATACATCCAAAATCATGTACAATACCATATGCATATCAGTAAAAATATTAGCGGTTTTTTCTTTTGCTAACTGTAATGCTCGTATTAGAGCTAATAGTTCAGCTTCCTGGGCTGAACAGCTGGCCTGCATTGGCTCAGCTTCAATAACATCATGATCTGATACAATGGCATAACCTGTGTGAAAGTTACCAGTTTCATCTGCATACCTACTACCATCTATATACATATGTAGGTCTGGATTGTCAAGAGGGGTGTCCTGTACATTAGGTAGCCCTTGTGTTTCTTGTTCTATACACTGTAAGCAATCATGTATTATATTGTCTTGTTCGTGGTATTGTAAAAAATTTTCATCTTCGTCTTCCTGACCTCCTTCCACTCCCCCCTTTGTCTCTAGTGGTAACAGAGTGGCTAAATTTAGAGACAATATGCGGCGAAAAGTGAGGTTTGGTGGCATTAGTAAGGAGCATTGTAATCTAAGATGTCTAGCCATTGAAATGTGTTTTGGCAATACCTGATTCAGTATGCCATGTACATCATGTGTAGTTTGTACTATTAGGGCATGGTCTAGTACTATTTCTGAGGCTTTTTCTACCAAAAGAGAGACAGCTGCTACTACTCTGACACATGATGGTGCAGCTTTGGTAACATTATCTAATTGAGCAAAATAGTATGCGACAGGTCTTTGTTTATTTTCATGTTTCTGTGTTAGTACTCCTGTAGCATGATTAGACATTTCCGCAGCCATTAATTGGAATGGTTTGGCGTAGTCTGGGATTCCCAAGGCCGGGGCTGACATGAGACCTTTCTTGAGGTCTTGAAAGGCTATGAGCGCTGATTCAGTTAACTGGAAAGGTTCGATTTTTAAACAATCATATAGAGGTTGCATAAGCTGACTAGCATGTATAACCCATTGTCTGCAGTGTGATACTATTCCCAAAAATGCTCTTAATGTTTTGTAGTTCTTGGGAGGAACAAGATCTCTAATGATTTTTAGTCTGTCGGCGGTGAGGTGCCGAATACCTTGTGAAATGCAGTGTCCTAGAAATACTACCGTAGTCATACAAAGTTGTACTTTTTTCTTGTTAACTTTACAGCCCATGTCTGCTAGAAATATTAACAATCTTATTGTGTTGCTGTTTGCGGACTCTTGAGCAGGGGCACATAACAATAGGTCATCAACATATTGAAGAATTACAACCTCATCCGTAGGTTTGAAATTTTGAAGAACTGATCTCATAGCTTCTGAGTACAAGGTAGGTGAATGTATCATACCCTGTGGTAATCTTGTCCATGCTAATTGTCTATTCTTAAATGTAAATGCAAACAGTTTGTAACAGTCTGGGTGTAATGGTACTGAAAAAAATGCATTTGATAAGTCTATGACAGAAAATACTCGTGCTGTTGCTGGGATCTGTGATAGCAACGTGTGTGGATTTGGCACAACAGGAGTAATAGGTTCCAAAATTTTATTTATCTCTCTTAGATCATGTACCATCCGGTACCTAGCAGCTGACCCCTCAGTAGATTTCTTTTTTACGGGGTACAACGGTGTATTGGCTGGTGACTTTACTTCTATCAGTACTCCAGTTTTTAGATAATCTTTTATCTGTTCTCCTATGGCGTGTTCTTGTTGGGCACTAATAGGATACTGTCTCAATTGGGGTAGTGTCACACCTGGAACAGGAGTGACTTTTACTGGAGCTATTGGCATTAGTCCTACATCGGTGTCATGTTGTGCCCATAATTTTTCTGGTACCTCAGAAAGATCTAAAATAATTTGGGTAGGGGCAGGATCTTTCTCATCCTCTAAGGCTTGGACTTTTACAATGTTTTCTAGAGACTCTTGGTCATCAGGCACCAAAATTTGGACTCTACCATCCTTTGTCTCTTACCACTCCTGCTTTTCTAGCCCGAATGTCCTCCCATAGTTTCCTGTTAAACCTGTCATGCCTTGCTACCTGAAAAGTTTTGCAAACTTTCCCTAAATTCTTAGTTGCTTCTACACCACACCTTTCTTTCACGATTGTATAGACATCTTGTTCATCATTTGTGGTCTTAGTCTGTTTGTTGCCCATTTTTCCTGACTATTCTTACCTTAGGAGGCTTTTTGGGTTAGATAAAATATATTCTATATTCTACCTTTCCTCGTTACCTATTCTGTCCTAAGGAGCCAGTATCTTGTTGCCCATTTTTCCTGACTATTCCTACCTTAGGAGGTTTTTTGGGTTAGATAAAATATATTCTATATTCTACCTTTCCTCGTTACCTATTCTGTCCTAAGGAGCCAGTATCTGAAACGGTTTCTCTGGACCGTTTTGTCTGAAGTGTAGAGTAATTCTAACACACATATATATGGCAACAAGGGCAAGACCAACAATACATAAAATGAACCATACAGTCTCCATTATATATCGTGTCCCTGGAGTATTATCATTACTTCCATGGGCTCATTCTGTCAATCTCTTATCCGTCAAAAAAGGAGGACAAAGGTTCGGGAGTTAAGCGTGAGCGAAGGTTTCCCCGAAAGGACACAACCTTATGACTCAGTTAGGCAATCTCCGTAATACTTATGTCATCTACCTTAGTGCGGCTTATGAGGCTATTCCCGACATCCACATCTCTTTCATACCATCCGTTTCATAACCTTCTCTGACCTCTCCTTCGGCAGATCCTACAGTATATACATGAATGACCCGAGCTATAGGTATCCTTCTCTACTAGTTCCTCAATCCCAACACAAGATATGCATGAAATTTACGGACTATCGCAGAGCAGATGTAAGAGAACTAACAGTGTCTCTTACCTGGCCAGGTTTGTCATCTGCTGTTCCGATGTCCCAATCTCAGCGGTTACTCGTGCCGGTCGATGAACTTGAAGGAATACGCAGACCTCGGGTCCCTGTTTCGGGCGCCAGGAAATGTTAGGATCATTCAGCCATGGAGGGTCCTTGTTGGAGTCGGGGTATCCCCGTAACAAGAAATACACAGACACGTAGTGTATAATCAAGTACTGGGAAGCCCCTGAGCGCGCCTGCCTCTATTGGAGCTGTCCCTTTTATTTATACTAATAATCTTAGTTTGTTGTCATACATGCGCAGTAAAATGCCTTTGTTCTACAAGCAGCGAAATAATGATTCATTACAGTGGAATGTTAATAAGAAAGTTTCATAAAAAGTGTTAATTCATAGCAGTAGAAGGTTACTGAGACAGCTAAAAACAGGTTACAATCTAGTTTCCGGGCGTCAGTCCAAATGTCCAGATAAGGAAAGAATTACTTCATCTGTGTCTTACATCGTAATCTTGCGTGAAGCATCACTCCCATCATCCTCTCAGTACATTAATAGAAATAAGTGTCATGAAAGACAATATAGTCAAAGTGACAACCAATCCAATATATAATATGAAAAGGTTCCATACTTACAGCCGCTGTGGTTGCGTCGCCGCACCTCGCTCCTGCTCTACCCCAGCATCCTGGTATATGCTCCCCCCCATCCTGATATATGCTCCCCCTCATCCTGGTATATGCTCTCACCCATCCTGGTATATGCTCCCCGTCATCCTGGTATATGCTCTCCCCCATCCTGGTATATGCTCCCCTCCATCCTGGTATATGTCACCGCCGAACCTGGTATATGCTCCCCCCCATCCTAGTATATGTCACCCCCCAATCCTGGTATATGCTCCCCGTCATCCTGGTATATGCTCCCCCTCATTCTGGTATATATGCTCCCCCCCATCCTGGTATATGTCACCCCCCGATCCTGGTATATGCTCCCCCTCATCCTGGCATATGCCGCCCCCCATCCTGGTATATGTCACCCCCGATCTTGGTATATGTCACCCCCTCATCCTGGTATATGCTCCCCCCATCCTGGTATATGTCACCCAAGATCCTGGTATATGCTCCCCCCCATCCTGGTATATGTCACCCCCCAATCCTGGTATATGCTCCCCCTCATCCTGGTATATGCTCCCCCCCCCATCCTGGTATATGTCACCCCCCCCCCCGATCCTGCCTGTCCTGCTCATCCATCCACAAACACTCCTACTCACCCTTCCCCCGCAGCACATCGTCTGTGTTAAATATGTAAATAAAATGGCGCTGGAGTCAGTGTGTGCACATACTGCGCTATTTGGCGCCATTTTGTTGAAGACACTGCGAATTTGTCTTCAACAAAATGGTGCTGGATATCGCGCTATGCGCTGGCTCCGGCACAGACTCCTCCTTAAGCCTCGCCGGAGACGTGGTCAGCGCCTATGCACATGGTGATCTCCGGCGACGCACTCTTCCTCCAGCCTCGTCCTCCCGGCGCAGACTATAGAGGCTTAGGACAGAAGGACACATCCCTGGATATATATATCTCATCTCTCCCAATTACATGGAGTCTATTAGGATCCCTGATCTATTATGTGTCGCCATCTGCACAGATCCAATGTCACACAAAAGGAAGCGACATTTTTAGCGAGTAAACAGCGCATTCCGTCCTGTGCTGATCTACAGCGCCATCTAGAGGCTGATCAGCGGCGCATCAGCTCAGCCTACTCGTTTTCATCTTCGCACCAGATGACGCGTTACCGGGATAAAATATGATTGGGTCCCAGTGAAAATACAAGACTGGGAGCCGGCTGCTCTGCTCCAATCGTCGCGCTTTGGAAGATACCAACTCTTTGTAGTCCTCAGGGGGAGCTGAGGAGAATAAATTGTTATTGTTTGTAAAAGTGCAGATATTTAATGAACTGATAGGTAAAATAAAGATGCGGCTGCGATCAGTGACGGGACAGAGTAAGAGCGGCCGCTGCAGTTCCCCCCCCAGTGCTCAGATCAGTGGTAGACGCGACTCCTCCTCCGCATTCGGAAGCCGGAAGTTGCAGGCAGTGTTGTGAGAGAGGAGCAGAGAGACAGGTGGGTGATTGGTGCTGTGTGCGCTGCCCCCTGCTGGTCGCATCACCGCAGTGCAGGTTGTTATGGGCTGATCAGGGGCCCCTATGCCGCTCTCCATGGTGCGACCCCCACTGCTGTGTCTTGGGGTCTGTTACACCTGATATATAGGAGCTGAGTACAGGCGGCTGCTGGGGCCCCTGATACCATTACTATGTGGCCCTTACACCTGATATATAGGAGCTGAGTACAGGCGGCTGCTGGGGCCCCTGATACCATTACTATGTGGCCCTTACACCTGATATATAGGAGCTGAGTACAGGCGGCTGCTGGGGCCCCTGATACCATTACTATGTGGCCCTTACACCTGATATATAGGAGCTGAGTACAGGCGGCTGCTGGGGCCCCTGATACCATTACTATGTGGCCCTTACACCTGATATATAGGAGCTGAGTACAGGCGGCTGCTGGGGCCCCTGATACCATTACTATGTGGCCCTTACACCTGATATATAAGCTCTGCTGGGACTCTGTATCCCGCCTGCATTGCATAATGGGGCCCCTGAATACTCTGCACATAAGGGCCCATAGCTCTAATTATGTTGTTTGCAATAGTCGCCCTCCTGCCACCCTGTAATATCGGGTCTCTGCCTGGTGTGGCCCCTATGACTTAATGTCCCCCTGTAAGTGCAGTACACCAGTTATCAGTCTACACGGCCAGGGTCCGGGACCCCTGTTGTTTTTGTTCTGGCTTTGTAATATATGCTCATTATCAGGGCGCCCTCTTCTCAGACATCCATCTAATCATCCGTCTGTCTCATCCATATTTGCCATATGGAGGTTTCCAGAAATAGGGCAGAACCTACTGGACTTCTGTGAAAGTTGACGAATCTGTTGAGCGCGGCTGAAGCCTCCTGGGAGCCGAGGTAAAATCAGTGGCCGTGGTAAAATTGTGGAGCGGTGGGGTCTGAAAAAGGAATCATGACTATAAGGACAACTTTTGCACAAAGTGATTTCTTTAGAGCCCAACAGCCACTGTGTAAACCTGACAAAAATGCCCCCATCTATCCATCCATTCATCACTCTCATACTCTGTCTATGCAGGTATGTATCTCATCATTCTTCCTTACGGAGTTTCACATTGACCAGTCGGGGCTTTGGTGCGAACTCCCTCACAAAACTGAATTCGGTAGTGTGTGCTGACGAGGCCATAGGCTTAGTAGACTGCGCCTCCAGTAGGCGTACAAACCTGATGCACGACAGAGGGCACATTCACTCTGTCTGGACCATTATAGTCTATGGCCACGTCAGATCATATGCCCGAATCCCGTTCAGGTGTAGGCTGCAGCAGGTGGCTGCTGCCTTCTGTGCCCCGCTCCTCCGCCACTGCCGTTCCCCCCAACACCCAGAGCCACAGTGTATATATATATATATATATATGTACACTACTCAAAAAAATAAAGGGAACACTTAAACAACAGAACATAACTCCAAGTAAATCAAACTTCTGTGACATCAAACTGTCCACTTAGGAAGCAACACTGATTGACAATCAATTTCACACGCTGATGTGCAAATGGAATAGACAATAGATGGAAATTATTGGCAATTATCAAGACACCCTCAATAAAGGAGTGGTTCTGCAGGTGGGGACCACAGACCACATCTCAGTACCAATGCTTTCTGACTGATGTTTTGGTCACTTTTGAATGTTGGTTGTGCTTTCACACTCGTGGTAGTTTGAGATGGACTCTACAACCCACAGAAGTTGCTCAGGTAGTGCAGCTCATCCAGGATGGCACATCAATGCGAGCTGTAGAAAGAAGGTTTGCTGTGTCTGTCAGCGTAGTGTCCAGAGGCTGGAGGCGCTACCAGGAGACAGGCCAGTACACCAGGAGACGTGGAGGAAGCCGTAGGAGGGCAACAACCCAGCAGCAGGACCGCTACCTCCGCCTTTGTGCAAGGAGGAACAGGAGGAGCACTGCCAGAGCCCTGCAAAATGACCTCCAGCTGACCACAAATGTGGATGTGTCTGCACAAACGCTTAGAAACCCACTCCATAACCGTGGTATGAGGGCCCGACGTCCACAGATGGGGGTTGTGCTCACAGCCCAACACCTTGCAGGACTCTTGGCATTTGCCTTAGAACACCAGGATTGGCAAAGTGGCAACTGGCGCCCTGTGCTCTTCACAGATGAAATCAAGTTCACACTGAGCACATGTGACAGACGTGACAGAGTCTGGAGACGCCGTGGAGAGCGATCTGCTGCCTGCAACATCCTTCAGCATGACCGGTTTGGCAGTGGGTCAGTAATGGTGTGGGGTGGCATTTGTTTGGAGGGCCGCACAGCCCTCCATGTGCTCGCCAGAGGTAGCCTGACTGCCATTAGGTACCGAGATGAGATCCTCAGACCCCTTGTGAGACCATGTGCTGGTGCGGTTGGCCCTGGGTTCCTCCTAATGCAGGACAATGCCAGACCTCATGTGGCTGGAGTGTCAGCAGTTCCTGCAAGATGAAGGCATTGAGGTTATGGACTGGCCCACCCGTTCCCCAGACCTGAATCCGATTGAGCACATCTGGGACATCATGTCTCGCTCCATCCACCAACGTCACTTTGCACCACAGACTGTCCAGGAGTTGGCGGATGCTTTAGTCCAGGTCTGGCAGGAGATCCCACAGGAGACCATCCGCAACCTCATCAGGAGCATGCCCAGGCGTTGTAGGGAGGTCATACAGGCACGTGGAGGCCACACACAATACTCAGCCTCATCAGGAGCATGCCCAGGCGTTGTAGGGAGGTCATACAGGCACGTGGAGGCCACACACAATACTCAGCCTCATCAGGAGCATGCCCAGGCGTTGTAGGGAGGTCATACAGGCACGTGGAGGCCACACACAATACTCAGCCTCATCAGGAGCATGCCCAGGCGTTGTAGGGAGGTCATACAGGCACGTGGAGGCCACACACAATACTGAGACTCATTTTGACTTGTTTTAAGGACATTACATCAAAGTTGGATCAGCCTGTAGTGTGTTTTTCCACTTTAATTTTGGGGGTGACTCCAAATCCAGGCCTCCATTGGTTAATAAATGTGATTTCCATTGATGATTTTTGTGTGATTTTGTTGTCAGCACATTCAACTTTGTACAGAACAAAGTATTCAATGAGAATATTTCATTCATTCAGATCTAGGATGTGTTATTTCAGTGTTCCTTTTATTTTTTTGAGCAGTGTATATATAAATATACCAGGATGGGTGATATTAACAGAATTGGGAGACATTACCCCTATAACAGTGTCAGCAGCAGACCCCCTCCCCCTTAACAGGGCATAATGACCACATTTTTTGCTTCAATTTTTTTTCTATTTTCCTCCTCTAAAACCTAGGTACGTCTTATGGTCCGGTGCTTCTTATAGTCCGAAAAATACGGTATATATATACTATGGTAGTATACGGTATATATATACTATGGTAGATGGGCCCATTCAGTTGCACACAGAAGTAGCCACCGGAGCGCCGTCTCCTTAAGTCTCTCACTGGTTTATTTGAAGATGCTGCATAAGCCAGTGAGGAGTTAGCAAAAATAAATACGTGCTTTCTGACCTAAGGAAAAACAAAACATAACATACAGCCGTGTTGCTGTGGGGATCTGCCCGCTCAGGAGAACAACCATCTACTAGTTCAGCTTTTCCTTCTCAGGACACAAAGCGCTGGAGTTCCTCTCTCCAGCCCTACTGAACACTGAATGCCTTAGAAGGACTATATACATCCTAGTCCCCACCCTGGGGTGGAGATATGGTGAATGACCTCCCAAATGGTGAACAACCTCCCAACCCGCTCTATGGTCGTTCACAAAAACCCAGCCCTTAAAATGGCCGATTAATCCCTCTCAACACATAGTGTGCTGGTGGAAAACTTATGGGCTTCAAATCACTGAAGCTAACAGCCTCAGTGAAACATACCTCCCCTCCAGCACTTTGCCAGTGACTTTGTCACCATGTATATATAATCAGCATACTGTATATATATTATAAGCATACTGTATATATCCTTTTAAAAGCAGAAGTGTCAATAAATTATTTTTATCAGTTAACAAAATGCAGAGTAAAGTTTGATGGATGAACCAAGATCTCAGTAATAATAATTGTAATTTTTTTTTAATTAATAATAGGATAGAAGGGAGGGACAAAACCAGGAACAGAATCAGTAGGCAAACTCATAGTCAGGAGGACAGCCGGGGTCAGATACCAGGTGATCAGTAACCGCCACGTCTGCGAGCAGTATGAATACCGCGGAGCCTGGTGACAGAGGTGATACTGAGATTGTCCGGGCAGAGATGTAACAGTCAGAAGGCCACCGGTAGATGGTGAAGGTCCTTCTGTACAGCTCCAGCAGTGATGGTGAATCTGCTGGACTTCAGGGCGCTGGATGCGGAGGTTTACCGTCTTTTAGATGTCTCTAGGGGAACGGTGACAACACGCAAATACGCGAGCAGCCCTGGATAATCCACGCCGGCAGGATGATAAGATCCGGCGGAAGATGGAACCTATGAGAAGAGAAGGAAATATAGTGTAAGTGATGGGACTCCATATGACATGATACTACTGTGCGGTCACTGTGGCCGGACGGCAGAGGAATCTCATCACACAGAGGTCAGGGATCATCGTCAGCCATCATACATGTGACAATCCCATCTCCGACAGATGACATCTGCTCCACATGAATTATTCTCACTGACGACATCACACAACATGGAGATGACTCTCACACTTACCTCGTCTCTTTTTCCCCTTTTTCCCATTTTCTGATTTTTCGTCATCAGCTGGAAATTCTGATCAAAAAGAAGAAAAAACAACAACTCACTAAAGACATATTGTTATGGGATCTGCTTCGTATCTCTCCTGTGTATAGTATATAGATTGTTCTAGTCCTGTCCCCTATAGTCCTGACAATCTGGTATTACACAATAGGGCAGAATAAGTCCTATATACCGGACATGACCTAATATGAGGGGCATTAGATGTGTCACTAATATGGAGCAGTGAGCGCCCTGTGTGCCGCCATGTGGTGCATCCCTAATGAGCGATATTCTACTATAGGAGACGATGTCTCATTATGATGACGGAGGTTACTGGATGCAACAATGTATCACAGAATCCATGATAATACTGTACAAAATTGCAGAAATGGAGACACTGTATGGTCCCATGGGCAAAGTAATTGGGTTCCTTGAAACATGGATAACATAGGAGACCCGTTAAAGAAAAACCATGTGGAAATATTTCTCCCTTGATGACAACATTCACATTGTTTGTGCTATAGACATGTACATACCTGACAATGGGGACGAGGACGGCAAGCTGCTTATAGCATCGTCTCTAGCAGATTCAGGAGAAGATCCTTTCTGCCTGTTAGGAAGAAGAAAAACGTGTAAATCACAAGTAAATTCAGTATAAAAGGGTTTGTCTCACTAGAAGAACCCCGACTATAAGGCCTAATAGGACATATGAAAGTCATAGTGGGGAAGTCTCCTGCTCAAAACGACCTTCTATGGAAACAACTAGCAACAATGGCCGGCATGTAATACTACATATCTCCTGCAGTGTGGGCAAAACTAACAATGCCTGACCGGCAGCAATTATGGGTTGTTATCTCCAGCGGATTCTGAAGCCAATAGCCAATGACCGCTGATCATGGGGCGGTGGATGCTGCATTCAATATTATGGTATTTATGTCCTATATTTGGTGTTGTGCACATATATTAGCCTGGAGCTCCCAATAATGACCCCATAATCTACTCACATTTCTGAGATGTTTCTGCTGGATGCCGGGGTACACTCTGGAGGAAACTTGATAGCGGTGGTACAGAGCTAAAAAATGACAAAAATAAGATATGAAATTAAATTTTTTACGTTTAGGGTATGTGCACACGATGCAGAAATGCTCAGGATTTTTTCCTGAGCGTTAAAGCATCTCTCTGGCAGGAAAAAATTCATGCGGATTGTACATGCGGTTTCCTGCCAGGGACATGCGGAAATGAAGCGGTCTTCACTTTCATTTCCGCATGCGGGTTGACAAGCACTTCCCAAGCGATTTTAGCATCACTTGGAAAGTGCTTGTCAACTTCACACTATATAAATCCATGCAGCCGGCATGGATTTATATAGTGTGTGATGTCAAAAAATAAATATATACTTTACCCTCTGATGGCCCCCGGTGTCCTGCTTCATCGGTCCCGGCTGCCGGCAGTGAAGACTGTAGGACCTTCCGACGTCAGCGTCACGTGACCCGTCACATGACTCTGACGTCAGCGAAGGTCCTTCATTCAACCGCGAAGTGCGCGGGAAGCCGGCAGGACGCAGCGCGGGCCGTCAGAAGGTGAGAATATATATATTTTTTATTTTATTCTTTTTTTTTTAATGGTACCTGGGTCTGGATGAGAGTCCTCTCATCCACACCCGGGTACCATCCGCACATTAGACCGCATGAAAAGCGCATCAACCTATACAGTGATGCGGATTCCATGCGGTCTAATGCAAGTCAATGGCGGCAAAAGAGCAGCGTTTCCGCAAAATTAATTGACATGCTGCGGATTTTTGACCGCAGCGTTTACGCTGCAGAAAAATCCGCACCATGGGCACAGCACATGCGGATTTCCATTGGGGAACATTGCTGCCCTTCTACCATGCGTTTTTCATGCGTTTCCGCGACGTTTACGCAACTGCAAAAACGCAGCGGAAACGCATGAAAAACGCATCGTGTGAACTCAGCCTTAGAGGTCTTTTTATGTATTCTGGATTTATTGATCACTTACTTTAGAAAGCCTTTTAGAGGATGTTGTAAAATTTTGGAAGAAAAGGCTCTCATTATCCTCACTTGTGTCCTCCTCCTCTGAGACAATAGGCTTGTTTGTATCAGCGTGATCTACAAGACATAGGTAATGAAGTGTTATTGGCGGTTGTCAGTATAACACAGTCACCATTTATCACTACTATTAATGGGAACCGATTGTCACATATTATTGAAGACGAGACAAACAGCCGCTTAGTCTAGATGACGTCTTCTACTTACTGATAAATAAGCTGGTGTCCTCATCTGAAACAAGCCGAGGAATGTGCTCCGGCTTCTGACTTAGAAGGTTTTCAAATTCTAAGTCACTCAGGAATGGATAACTCTTGATCTCAAATGCTCCTCCTGGAAAAAGAAAAACAAAAGTGATGCGGACATTGTTAGAGGCTGCTCCATATCTGAACAGTATATCTTAATCTTAAGTAATGACAAAACCGAAGGAAACAAACTGAAAGTTATATTATGGAGAACTAGAAATAGGCAAGCAGATAGAGAAGTGCTGATCCTCATGGATAGGAGCGAAGAGTCCTCGTTGTAAAAAGTGAATATTAATACTAATAAAGTATATCAGTTACCTGTCCCAAGTCTTTGTGCAGGATTTGTTCTGAGCAGGTCATTAATAAGGTCCTGAGCATCGGGGGGAGGAGCGCGATCCCAATCCCAAATTATGTCTCCTGTTATATAGAAAATTACAGAAAATAAAACCTCTGTTTTGGACTGTAAGATAAAGTAGAGGAAATAACTAAATTCATGTAACCAGTCAAAGCAATGATCGGATTATTCTACTTACCAGTGACAATATTTTTATAGAGCTCAGATAGGGAATCCCCATGAAATGGTACATATCCCACCAGAAACTCATGCAGGATGATTCCCATTGACCACCAGTCGGCAGGTCTTCCATAGCCTTTCTTCAGAATGATTTCTGGGGCCATGTAAAGCGGGGTGCCACAGTCCTGGAAACCAACAGAAGGTAGAAATGAGAATCGATGAAATTATTATTATGACAAGTTCTCGACATAAAAACTCAATGACAGAAGATAAAATATCAGTTGAAAAGTTCTCTAGAAATGAAGAACGTAGAGAAGAGACAATAGTGTGATGAGATTTGTAAAGAACAAGCTAAGATCCTGTAAGTGATGCCAACCTCATGGTCCTGGAACTCTCTGGCGATGTCCTCCAATGATTCCTTGTGGGTGTTGGTTTCTGGTATCATGACACCAACTTTTGAAATCCCAAAATCGGCGACTTTAATGTGTCCAGCCGGTGTAATCAGGAGGCTGTGAAAGAGAAGATGGTTTTAGTCTCACAGTCTGTGTGGTAATAAATGATAACTTTCCCCCCTTTATTAAACTATAGGGGGCACTTACTTCTCTGGCTTCAGGTCTCTATGCAACACACCATAGCTGTGCAGGTATTCCACAGCAAGTATCGCTTCAGCAAAGTACAGGCGGGCCAAGGGGACAGATAAAGGACCCCTGGTGCTTAGGAGGGTCCCACAGTCTCCACCTATAGAAGAAAGGTGAGGGGTTTATACAGCAGATCACCACGATGGATCATGAGAAGTGAGCGGAGACATTGGGGCAGGAGAGAATATATACAGATATAATGTATAGAGCACAGAATATTAGTCTGAGGTCATGGTGAGATGTCGTCCATGTCACTAATAAAGTGATGTCTCATCTCGTCTACAGCTGGCGATACTGACGTGCTCAGTGCGGACATACAGGGAGATCACACACATCAATGACTTTCCATAATATCTATAGTAAATGCTCTGCGGGGATGTAACCGTCCACGGGGACAAGTCCTAATGATATGAGCGGTGATAAGATGTCAGCAGACATGGGCTGAATATAATACATGTACATCTCCTACCTCCTACATACTCCATGACCATACACAGGTGAGATCTAGTAGGGAAGGAGCAGAGCATGGAGGCCACAAAGGGACAGTCAGCGAATGTCAGGATGTCCCTCTCCAGATAGGCCCCTTCCACATGTTTTGGAGTATCCAGGTCCCGCTTGGCAATTTTCTTCATAGCGAAGATCTTCTGTGAGTCTTTATGGTGAACTAAGTGGACAGACCTGGAGAGAAGAAGAAACCATGGTTTATAGTGAATCCTTATTAACAGTCCGTCTATAGAAGTCATTATATGATCTTCTGTTCTAATGTTTAATACCAGAAGTCCGACCATTACTAGAAATCCACATCTAGAAATACATTAAATAATACTACATAGATCATCTATGGGAGGGTCTACACAATGCCACGTCTGCCGGACCCTCACTCAGGTCACATTATCACCTGTGGGAGGTCTGCACAATGCCACATCTTCCACACCCTCACCCAGGCCACATTGTCACCTATGGAAGGTGTGCACAATGCTAGGTCTGCCAGACCCTCACCCAGGTCACATTATCACCTATGGGAAGTCTGCACAATGCCACGTCTGCCGGACCCTCACCCAGGTCACGTTATCACCTTTCACCTCAGATCATGTCCCTATGATAACACTGAATGGCAAAGCACAGAGGATGAAGCATTATCATAGGGAACCCTGAGAAATGTGGCTTATGCTAACTGAAATCTCACCCAAAAGATCCGCTGCTGATCAGCTTAGATGTTTCGTAGTCGCTCATACGCGGCTTTCTCGCCGGGATCAATGATTCAATCAAGTCCTAGAAAAGAAGAAGAAATGATATTAAGATCTAGAAGCTGCTGGAGAAAATCTCCAGATGCAGAAACGTCTCCTCCTATATTATGTCCCAGCTGATGTCACTGATCCGATAGGTGAGCAGAAACCTGCTGACGGATTCCCTATAATATAAACGCTATTATCTAATGCAATAGTGTCATCTCCTCTAATAATAGAGGCGCCCCCTGGTTATATGGGGGATAATACTGGACGGGTCATTCACACCCCGTGATCTGGTGATACACAGACATCTACCTCTATAATACTTACACCGGCAGGTTCTTGGATCTCCGGGATCTCTAAGATTACACTGTCAGGATCCAACAGCTCAGTTGTTTCTAAAATAGCGATAAAATGATGAGGAAATAAAATGTATTAGAGGATATTAATCCTACAGACATAATACAGCAATATAATGGAGAAATGACTATTCTGTATGGAGGACTATGTGGGGCCATTATTCTTTATGGAGGACTATGTGGGGCCATTATATTGTATGGAGGACTATGTGGGGCCATTAATCTGTATGGAGGACTATGTTAGGCCTATTATTCTGTATGGTGGAATATGTGGGGCCCATTTTTCTGTATGGAGGACTATATGGGGCCCATTATTCTGTATGGAGGACTATGTGGGGCCCATTATACTGTATGGAGGACTATGTGGGGCCTATGATTCTCTATGGAGGACTTTGTGGGGCCCATAATACTTTATGGAGGACTATGTGGGCCCATAATACTGTATGGAGTACTATGTGGGGCCTATTATTCTCTATGAAGGACTATGTGGGGCCCTTTATACTCTACGGTGGACTATGTGGGGCCCATAATACTGTATGGAGGATTATGTGGGGTCAATTATCCTGTATGGAGGACTTTGTGGGGCCCATAATACTTTATGGAGGACTATGTGGGCCCATAATACTGTATGGAGTACTATGTGGGGCCCATTAATCTCTATGGAGGACTATGTGGGGCCCATTATTCTGTATGGAGGACTATGTGGGGCCCATTATTCTGTATGGAGGATTATGTGGGGTCAATTATCCTGTATGGAGGACTATGTGGGGCCATTATACTGTGTGGAGGACTGTGTGGAGGACTGTGTGGGGCCATTATTCTGTATGGAGCACTATGTGGGGCCATTATTCCATAAGGAGGACTATGTGGGGCCATTATTCCTTATGGAGGACTATGTGGGGCCATTATATTGTATGGAGGACTATGTGGGGCCATTATTCTGTATGGAGGACTATGTGGGGCCTATTATTCTGTATGGTGGAATATGTGGGGTCCATTATTCTGTATGGAGGACTATGTGGGGCCCATTATTTCGTATGGAGGACTATGTGGTGCCCATTATACTGTATGGAGTACTATGTGGTGCCCATTATACTGTGTGCCGGACTATGTGGGGCCAATTATTCTGTATGGAGGGCTATCTGGGGCACGTTATTCTGTATGGATGACTTTGTGGGACCCATTATTCTGTATGGAGGACTATCTGGTGCCCATTATTCTGTGTGGAGGACTTTGTGGGGCCCATTATTCTGTTTGGAGGACTTTGTGGGGCCCATTATTCTGTGTGGAGGACTATGTGGGGCATTATTCTGTATGGAGGACTATGTGGGGCCCATTATTCTGCATGGAGCACTATGTGGGGCCCATTATTCTGCATAGAGGACTATGTGGGACCCATTATTCATTATGGAGGACTTTCTGGGACCCATTACTCGTTATGGAGGACTTTGTGGGACCCATTATACTGCATTCTGGTTGGCTCGTGACTTTTTCCAAGTTTTTCATTTTGGCTCTCTGTATGTTTGATTACAGAGTGGAAAGAGTAACTATGACATTATCCCCTGTTCTCTTTAATATCTGGATATTTCCGGTAGAAGGTTGTGTGATCGGCTCACCTGTAGTCAGATCGCTGCTCGGCCCCGGCTGACTCGTATTAGGGTCAGGGGTCTCTGGGGTCACATTTTGCTCGTCTTCGGTGTCGCCTTCTGGTGTCTCCTGATTGATAGAATATATAGAATTACCACGAGGAACCTTCCACTAAATCACCAAATCCACAAATCAGGAAGGACTAAACCCGCATTTACAGACGCACCAACTGTAACTATACAGATCAGCCGCCATCATGAGGACTTTTATCAGATAAAATGGATTAAGATGAGGTAACATTGCAAAAACATTAATATGGATAATAGAGGGAGACAGAGGCGGAAATACAGACTTCCCACCACTGAGCTGTGACTACATCAGCAGAATACAGACTGCCATCAGCAGAGACAGGCGGCCATATTACCTCCTGTGCTTGCCAGGGGCTGACAGGGAGGCCGATAAGATCTAACACCAGATCTTCTGATATCTGGCTGGTGATCTGGAGAAGATCAGAAAACAAGGACGTGTGATAGAGAAGATGATGGATCGTTACCGGGCGTTCCGATGAGCGGGCCGGACCTTCCAGTACACACAGGACTTTTTCGGCCAGTTCTTTAACAAAAGACAAATCTCTATATTGAGATCTTTTTTCAGCCTATAAAGAAGAAAAGAAACACAAATGAAAAATCTCGAGATGAGAAAGATCACAATGAAGGCCGCCATTGTATCTGACATCTGCTCCTCTCTGCAGATACATTGACTACATATCTGGGGTCTTGTCCTGTTTTATATTGGAAGAAAGAAGAAGCTTCTATCCCACCGTTATTATCCATTATTGTGGAGAAGATTTGTGCGGAGCGTCCACCATTTACCTGCTGTGGAATGTCCTAATGTTCCATAGCGAGAAACTGCAAGTGCTCAGTCACTATGGAGCCAACAACGGCAGCCATGACCCTGTGTAGATTGTACACAGTGACTGTGAGCTCTGATGTCATAATGGCCGACCATCACTAGTGATGTCATCATGGAATCTTGTGATGAAATCTTATAGCGGCGGCTCTGCACAAATACATGCTGCCAAGCAATATTTAAAGTGTGTGGGGGCTCATGCTGTATATAGGGGGCTATGTGACGGCTCAGCTATTTATAGCGGGCTATGTGAGGGCTCATACTGTATATAGAGGGCTATGTGAGAGCTTGGCTGTATATAGAGGGCTATGTGAGGGCTCATACTCTAAATAGGATTCTGTGTGTGAGCTCATACTGTACATTGGTGCTATGTATGGGCTCTTACTGTATAAAGGGTGCTGTGTGTGGGCTCTTACTGTATATAGGGTATGTGTGTGGGCTCTTTCTGTATGTAGGGGGATGCCAGCACACTTAATTCTGCTCAATATTAAGTGATACAGTTAATAATATAAAATATAATTCATATGTTAATATTGAGCAGAATTAATTTCAGCCTATTGATTCGGCCTACACAACAGTCACATTTCTCATGTGGCCCCTCAGTAATATTACTTTCCCACCCCTGCTCTATTATGTATAGCGCTCTGTTATGTGTAGTGCACCCGAGCACCTGCATGTTAATCGCGTGACTTATCACATGATCTATCAAAGGCAATCTTGTGACATGTCATGTGATACATCGGGTGCTGGGAGCCCACGGCTCCTAAACTGCCCAGGGCCCTGGCTACTCTTAATCAGCCCCTGCTTCTATCCCACCATTATTATCCATTATTGAGAAGTGTTATGCGGAGCTTCCGCCACTTACCTGCTGTAGTAATGCCCTGATGTTCTGAGGTAAATCCGTCAGATACTCTGAGGTGAGATGACCTCGGTGGTATTTGATCAGGCAGTCCCTTACAAGCTCCACCACCAGCCGGTGAGTGAAGCTGAGGACGCCATCGGGTGGTAGAAGCACAATCTCAGGGCGATTGGTGGTAAGAATCTCCCATAGAGCTTCTACTTGAAGATTGTCCAAAAGTAATTCAGCCATAGAAGCTGCAAGTGCGATCAGTCACTATATATAATAGCGAGAAACTGCAAGTGCGCTCAGTCACTATGGGATAGCGAGAAACTGCAAGTGCGATCAGTCACTATAGAATAGCGAGAAACTGCAAGTGCGCTCAGTCACTATGAAGCCAACAAAGGCAGCCGTGAACCTGTGTACATTGTATATATAGTGACTGTGAGCTGTGATGTCATAATGCCCGACCATGACCTGTGATGTCATCATGGAATCTTGTGATGGAATCTTCAAGGAGTGGCTCTACACACATACATGCTGCCTAGCAATATGCTTTTTTGGCCGTCCTCTTTTATTTCCAAATACAACACAACCAGGATAAGGGAATGTTCACACGTTGCGTTTTTGCAGCATTTTTTTCCACACCAAAAACCAGGTTGTACTCAGGAAAAACACTGCATACAATCCACACTTATTTGCTGTGTTTTTGCAGTGTTTATACTTGTGGGTTTTTTTTTTTCATTCATTTGAATGGGTGAAAAATGTTGCAAAACCCCTGAAAGAATTAACATCCTGCAAATTTAAAATAAAAAAAGGAAAAAAACGCAGCATGTGAATGAGACTTTAGAAATCTCATTCTCTAAGCTGGCACTGTAAAACGCAGTGTTTTAGCAGCAGAAAAATAACCCTGAAAAAACTGCCACTTGTGAACATTCCTCAAAGATATAATAGTCATATTATGGGAAATATTGTGTATATTTATTCCTCGCGTGTCTTTTTTTTACCAAATAACATTTACCTCATTGGTTGGAGAGTTTACTATTAACAACTGTGACAAATATTGAAGAATTAATGATAAGTGACCCAAGTGATCAATCATTTACGTCATTAATGGTGATGGGCGAGCACTAAAATGCTCGGGTGCTCGATGCTCGGGTCGAGCACATTGGAATACTCGGCTGCTCGACCCGAGCAATGAGCCCAATGTAAGTCTATGGGAAACTCGAGCATTTTTCAGGCGGCTCCCCCCGGCGGTCTGCAGAGGGCCTAAAAATTGCCCAAATCGATGGGAACAGTGCTCAAATGACATGGGAACAGCATGGGGAAGACCCCTGGAAGCATTTCTGACTCCCAGGTCACTGCTGTCAACAATGTTGTCAGAAGTATTTACGCCACTTTTACGGACTCACAATAAAATATACAAAAACGAAACCAAAATGGATTTTCCTGGGAAGTATGTTAAGGAACATCCTTTCCAGAGTTATAACTTGTATATAAGGGAAAATAAATAACCAAAAACAAAAATACTCCTCCACACCTTGGGCTATGTTCACACGTAGCGTTTTTGATGCGTTTTTGCACTTTTGCATTGCTTTCAACCAACACAAATGCATTCACCAGGAAATGTCATTTTAACATTTTACAACCTTATCTGGCCATGTGGTGTGTGACACATCATCAGACACATGCATACAGTGCTGAAAAGACATGGGAACAGCATGGAAGCATCTCTGACTCCCAGGTCACTGCCTAAAAGTGTGCCCATCATAAGAGATGCTTGGCGCATGCGAAGATGCCTCCCGCCATGGACCTGTCGTTACAGATTTGCAACAATCACCATCCACGTCCTTGTCCCTCCTCAGCGTTCAGTTCCTTGGAATGCAAGTGCAAGTATGCAGGCAGCCACCCACCTACCCACCGGCTGCAATACTATACTGACAAATTTTTGACAGCTACTTGCACTTGAAATGTAGCCTTTTAGGCTCGTGGAGGCGGAAGCTTTTCATAACCTCATGTCGGCGGCGGCCGGGTGTCCATACTCTTTCCCCAGCCACCACTATATTTCCCGGTATCGCCTCTGCCTTCCACAAGCACGGGTCCCACAACATTACCCGTGCCCTCCCCAGTGCACTTACTGAGAAGGACCGCCTAACCACAAACACATGGACAGGTGAACGTGGCCAGGGACGGTACATAGCCAGTCCACAACTTTTTTTTGCTGACAGTTGTATTTAGTTCGGTGAAAGGACTGGCATAGAGGGAAACCGTATCTACCCTGGGTGTCATTTCTCCCAGGAAGTCCTGTAATTCAGCTTGTTGCAGAAGCAATGGCAGTCCGTCCAACATCAACTCGCACTTGTCGGTGGTGCTTTGACACACACACATCTTTCTTTTCGCATTTTATTTCTTGAATACAGAGTTGGACAATGGCCTGATCTGTAATGCTTTTTGAGAAATAACATGCATAAGCATGGCCGATCCACATTAAAAAAGCAGCCACAGAGTGTCCGGAAACCTTCCCCCACAATTTTATTAGCCAGGGCAGCTTTTCGGCAGGGTTGGACGGGCCCACCAGAGAACCGGAGACTACTCTGGCGGGCCCTGGCTTCTCCTTCTGGAGAGTTCATAGTGCCGAGGTGAGGCCATGATGATGATAGAGGCCACCATCTGCTTAGTTTTCTGTTACTTGGAATGCAAGTGCAAGTATGTAGCCATCCACCCACCCACAGGCCGCAACACTAAACTGCCAGATTTCTGGGCAGCTGCTTGCACTTGAAATATGGCTTTTTAAGCTCGTGGAGGCGGAAGCTGTCCACAATCTTATGGCGGCGGCGACTGGGTATCTATACTCGGTCCCCAGCCGCCATTATTTTTTCCGGTATTGTCTCCTCCTTCCACAAGCATGGGTCCCACAACATTACCCGTGCCCTCCCCAGTGGAAGGACTGCCTAACCACAAACACGTGGACAGGTGAATATGGCCAGAGACGGTACGGAGCCAGTCCACAACTTTTTTTGCTGAGAGTTGTATTTAGCTCGGTGAAAAGACTGGCATAGAGGGGAACATCATACTGTGTGTCGGGGAATGTACTGTGGGGGCATCATACTGTGTGGGGGAATGTACTGTGGGGACATCATACTGTGTGTGTGGGGGAATGTACTGTGGGGCCATCATACTGTGTGTGGGGAGGAATGTACTGTGGGGAATCATACTGTCTGTGGGGGGAATGTACTGTGGGGACATCATACTGTGTGTGGGGGAATGTACTGTGGGGACATCATATTGTGTGTGGGGGGAATGTACTGTGGGGGTATCATACTGTGTGTGGGGGAATGTACTGTGGGGACATCATACTGTGTGTGGGGGAAATGTACTGTGGGAGCATCATACTGTGTGTGGGGGGGAATGTACTGTGGGGACATCATACTTTGGGGGGGATGTACTGTTTAGACATCATACTGAGTGTGGGGGAATTTACTGTGGGGGCATCATACTGTGTGTGAGAATTTACTGTGGGGACATCATGCTGTGTAGGGGCATTATATTGTGTGTGAGGGGGAATATACTGTGGGGGCATCATAATGTGTGTGTGGGAATGTACTGTGGGGGCATCATACTGTGTGTGGGGCGGAATGTACTGTGGGGGCATCATACTGTGTGTGTGGGGGGAATGTACTGTGGGGGCATCATACTGTGTGTGTGTGGGGGGAATGTACTGTGGGGACATCATACTGTGTGTGGAGGAATCTATTGTGGGGACATCATACTTTATGGGGAGGAATGTACTGTGGGGACATCATACTGTGTGTGTGAGGGAATGTACTGTGGGGGCATCATACTGTGTGTGGGGAGGAATGTACTGTGGGGCCATCATACTGTGTGTGGGGTGATGTACTGTGAGGACATCATACTGTGTGTGGAGGAATGTACTGTGGGGGCATCATACTATGTGTGTGAGGGAATGTACTGTGGGGACATCATACTGTGTGTGGGGGGGAATGTACTGTGGGGACATCATACTGTGTGTGGGGGGAATGTACTGTGGGGGCATCATACTGTGTGTGGGGGGGAATGTGCTGTGGGGACATCATACTGTGTGTGGTGGAATGTACTGTGGGGACATCATACTTTTTCGGGGGAATGTACTGTGGGGGCATCATAATGTGTGTGTGAAGAGCTGTTTATCATCGTACAATGATTGAATAACGGGAGCAGATGCTTTATAAAAAGCACTGAATTATATGGTGTGGATTTGCTGCTACTGTGTCACCCCAGGCCTGGATGCCACAAACTTGTAAGGCTGTGTCTGAGAGCAGGAGGGAGGTTCTCTGGTCATGGACCATTAGCATGCAGCACCTCCTGTCCCAGGCCAGTAGGGGGAGCAGGCTGCCCCTATAAAAGCTGGTACTGAGGGCAGGGTTAGGGAGACCAGGACCCACTTCTGAAGCATCCAGAAGGGTTCCCAGAAGAGAGGGACAGGTCAGCGGCAGCTGAGGAGTCCAGGAGGCTAAGGAGGAACAGCAAGCCAGGGACAGAGGCGACGAGAGCTGGTCCTGGCTGAGAGAGAACAACATACCGGACACTGGGATCCGAGGCTGTCAGAATTGCAAGTCCTGCAGCAGATCATCTACTTGCGAGGGATTTTAGGTCCCTTGGCCTAAGAAGCCTGGAAGCTCCGCCACACAGAGGGACCAGTACAGCACAGACAAGCTATAGGTACCTAGGGCCCGAGTCGCAAGCCATACAGGCGTAGTACACGGCCAGCTCAGGGACGTGGGCTATCATACCACTAAAGGGGGAGATAGTCAGCAAGGGCAGAGAGAGAACGGTAGGCCTACCCACTCACCCTGACCAGTGGAGCTCGCCCCAATGCCCTCAGACACCCAGGTCCATTCCTCCCTGTACTCCTGGTGGGTCTGTGATAAGATCTGCAGTAAAAGACCCTGGACTGCATTATTGGACTCTGTGTGATTACTGCTGTGCCTGCACCATCACCCCCAGCATCCTATTACACTGCCCTGAGGCTACACTCCTCCCATGGGGAGTTGTACTATTCCCTGCTGCACCCCCAACACCAGCCTCAGCGGTATGCCCTGCAGCGCCGGTCCTCCCTGACCGCAATCCACAGGTGGCGTAGTCGGACTTTCAAAACCTACAAATACACTGCCACAGCATTTGGTCTGACCACCCTGAGCCACGGGACCGGGTCGCCACTACTACTCCCAGCATTGCCCTGTTGTCTGGTTCCGAGAGCCCCACGGCCCAGGGGGCGAGTCACTACAAGTAAGGATAGACGATACAATAAGCTCTATCGTAATATGTAGCAGCGAGTCAGCGGAATGTATCAATTCTAATATTGAGCAGAATTGATTTCAGCCTGTTGATTTTTCCCTCCAGAACAGTGGAGGGCTCCTCGGGAAAATAAATTGGCCATCCCTGGTATAACGTAATACTAAAATCTCACATTTTATGAGAGAAAACTGTATTTTATAACGATGCTTCCGTGCATCAATCGAGAGAACTTCTTTTCATCAGACGACCCCTTTATCACCTATCCAAGGTGATCGGTGGTGTCCAACAGCTTAGAGCGGCACTGATGGGCAGAATGCGGCACTTTTATCACTTTTGGAATTGGGCAGCGGTGCACATGCTCAGTCTGACCTCCATTCTTGCCCTTTGGGGCTGCAGAGCGCTCTGCTTTTTCCAACAGCTCCATTGAGAATGAATGGATCAGTGGTCGGGCATCCAACCAGACGCTCCATTTTGTAACAGGGATAGAAATAGATGAGAAGATGCACTTAAATGTTTGGCCGCAGCAAGAGTGCATCGAGTGCCTGTGCTTGGTTTGAACAGTCATTCTGTGCTGACAGAGTCCCTTTAAGGCCTCAAACCTATTAGATAATTGTCAGCCCTACATTGTTTCTGGGCAGACAGTTACACAAGATTATGTCCCATTTCATGAAGATTGGCCTTTTACACGCCTGTTTTAGTGAAGGATTAGCTGGAAAAACCTGCGGCGCTGTTAAGCCTCTCCCCAAGAAGCTCCGCAAGGCTTCAAAATTTTGCCGGTGCTGGTCAAGACTGGTGGACACATGGGAAAAGTCAAATTTTGGCAAAATTGAACAATCTGCATTGTGTGTAATATTTTATGATACAATAAATGATTAGAAAAATGCAAGTTTTATTAATGAGAAAAAAACTGAACTTTGCAGAATTTGTTGGCGACATAGAAATATGTAAAAAATATAAAAGTGTAAAAAATTTTTTAAAATTTTTAATGCTTACAATAAAAACTTGAGCAATTCCCCCAAAAATCATTAGAGCCATGAAATCAATACATATACAGATGAAACCAGAAGTTTCCATCCACTATATAAAGAGACACATCTGCATGTTTTTATCAATATCTGACATGAAATCAGAATAAACCTTTCCCGTTTTAGGTCAATTAGGATTACCATCATTTTTGATATTTTCCAAATGCCAGAATAATGAGAGAGAGAGAATGTTTTAAGGCATTTTTATTACTTACTGCAAAGTCTTAACATTATTCTAATCACTAATCAGTGTGTATATTTGTTCACGACACAATAGAATCCCATAATTTCTGCCTATTCACATCTTAGTATTATGTATGATCAGGTTAGAGTGTATGGCTGCTGAGCGCTAGCATTTATGGGCGCCTCCCCCTGACCTTGGCTGTTTCTGGCTCTTAGACCCTGCTGGCACGCACTGCCGTCATGGCCGTGACTGCACTGCCGGCTTGCGGGTCAAATGCCAGAAGCCGCAGAGTCACATGTATTGTGGCGGGCACAGAATGTCTCACGCCGTATACCAGCCAGAACACATACCGGAAAGTCAGGTGACACACTTTTTCTCTCCGGCTCGGTTCATGATTGGATTAGGCTCCCTATATAACATCTGGCGTTCCCCTCCCTGGCACGACCCCTGAGGAAGTGTTGATGAAACGCGCGTCGGGGTGGAGGGACGCGTGATTACCCTGCCTAGAAGCTGCCATTCTAACCAAGTATTTCTTTCTCATGAGGTGTTGAGCTGTTTTGTCTATTTGTGGACAGTGCCACTATTACACTATAGTTATTCTATGGGACCGTACCCAGCCTTTTTTATGTACCCAGTCTCCCCTGATAGATATACTAACATTATTAACCGCTATATGCATTAGTTTCTTTGAGGCTGGAAACAATACGTTATCTTTATCTAAGCACTTTGCACTTTTTTGCTGGACAGTCGACTCTATATCATCATATGCACTGCCGCTTTACATTTTATAGGCGTATCTCAAACTCATCAGTGATAGTCTAGTGACCGTTATAATAGCATATGCATTTCTTTCTTTCTATTTTTGCCACATGAGCGGTTATTCAGATTGAAATCTTTTGTAGTGCATTTGTATAGTCACATTATTTCAGTAATGGGGTAATATATGGTTATTACTCTTGCTGCGCAGATATAGGGTACAGCATTTGTTTGTCCCTCACATTTGAGGCCCCTGGTATTTTAATTATTGTTATTTTATGTTCTAATAAAATTATATTGTTAATATTATTTGAAGTGTTCATGTTTTTGTTTATCCTACCAGGGTTCTGGTTATAGTAGAATCAATTTTTGATATATATAAAGTCAAAAGTTTACATACATTTCATTAGTATTTGGTACCATCACCCTTAAACTGAATGACTTGGGTCAAACTTTTGGGATATCCTTCCACAAACTTCTCACAATAGTTGGTCGGAATTTGGACCCATTCCTCCTGGCAAAACTGGGGTAACAGATCCAGGTTTGTAGGTCGCCTTGCTCGCAGCAAGAGTGCCCATAAATTTTCAATAGGATTGCAATCAGAGCTTTGTGATAGCCACGCCGAAACATTGACTTTGTTATTCTTAAGCCACTTTGTTCCCATTTTGTCAATATGCTTCGGGTCATTGTCCATTTGGAATACCCATTTCCGCCCAAGCTTTAACTTCCTGGCTGATGTCTTGAGATGTTGCTTCAGTATTGCCACATAATCTTCTTTTCTCATGGTGTCATCTATTTTGTGAAGTGAACCAGTCCCTCCTGCAGCAAATCAACCCCAGATCATGATGCTGCCACCCCCATGTTTCACAGTTGGGATGGTGTTCTTAGGCTTCCAAGCTTCTCCCTTTTTCCTCCAAACGTAGCGATGGTCATTATGCCAAAAAAGTTCAATTTTAGTTTCATCAGACCACAGACATGTCTCCAAAAATTAAGGTCTTTGTTCCTGTGTGCATTTGCAAACATTAATTTGGCTTTTTTATGTTTCTTTTGGAGTAATGGCTTCTTCCTGGCAGAGTGGCCTTTCAGCCCATGTTGATACAGTACTCGTTTCACTGTGGTTATTGACACAATCTTACCAGCTTCCGCCATCATCTTCACAAGGTCTCTTGCTTTTGTCCTTGGGTTGATATGCACGTGTCGGACCAAAGCACGTTCATCTCTGGGACACAGAACCCGTCTCCTTCCTGAGCGATAAGATGGCAGTACATTCCCATCTTGTTTGTACTTGCGTATAATTGTTTGTACAGATGACCGAGGCACCGTCAGGTATCTTGAAATTGTATCTAAGGATGAGCCAGACTTGTGCAAGTCCACAATTCTCTTCCTGATATCTTCGCTAATTTCTTTAGACTTTCCCATGATACTACAGAAAAAAAAAACTATTAGAAGCTTCCAAACACATTACATCATCATATGGGCAGTCCAGAATTGTTTAAAGGCATAGTAATCTTAGTGTGTGTAAACTTTTGACTTTGCAGTAAGTAATAAAAATGACTTAAACATTCTCTCTCTCTCATTATTCTGGCATTTGGCAAATTTTCAAAATTATGGTAATCCTAATTGACCTAAAACGGGAAAGGTTTATTCTGATTTCATGTCAGATATTGAGAAAAACATGCAGATGTGTCTTTTTATATAGTGTATGGAAACTTCTGGTTTCAACTGTATGTGTGTGTATGTATGTATATATGTATATATTACACATACAGTTATGGCCGAAAGTGTTCACTCCCTTGAAATTGTTTCAGAAAATGAAGTATTTCTCCCAATTATTGCTGTTACACATGTTTTGCTATACACACTTTATTTTCTTTGTGTGTATTGCAACAACACATAAAAGCAGAAAAAAAGGCAAATTGGACATAATTTCACACACAGCCCCAAAAATGGTCTGAACAAAATTGTTGGCACCCTCAACTTTAATATTTGGTTGCTCACTCTTTGGAATAAAATAACTGCAATCAATCGCTTCCTATAACCATCAACAAGCTTCTTACACCTCTCAGCTGGAATTTTGACCACTCTTCTTTTGTAAACTGCTCCATGTCTCTCATAGTTGCTGCTACTTCATACCTCTCCAGCGCTATGTTTCCATCCATTTCTGCGGGCTTCTTGAAGTATGTTTGGGGTCATTCTCCTGGAAGAACCATGACCTAGGACGCAAACCCAGCTTTCTGACACTGGGCACTACATTGCGACCCAAAATCCGTTGGTAATATTTTTCAACAATTTTGGTTCTCAAGTACTCAGACAGTTCTCTTCTCTTTCTGTACTCCATGCTTAGTGTGGCACACACAGACACAATGCAAAGATTGAGTCAACTTCTCCACTTTTTATCTGGTTTCAGGTGTGATTTTCATATTGCCCACACCTGTTACTTGCCCAGGTTAGTTTGAATGAGCATCACATGCTTGAAACAAAGTTGTTCACCCACAATTTTGGAAAGGTGCTATCAATTTTGTCCGGCCCATTTTTGGGGTTTTGTATGAAATGATGTCCAATTTGCCTTTTTTCCTTTTGTTTGTTTTTTTCTTTTGTTCCAATACACACAAAGAATATTAAACATGTGTATAACAAAACATGTGTAATTGCAATAATTTTCTGGGAGAAATACTTCATTTTCTGGAACAATTTTAAGATTGCCAACACTTTCGGCCGTGGCCATATATAGTAGCTGAGTACAGGTGGCTGCTGGGGCCCCTGATACCATTACTATGTGGCCCTTACACCTGATATACAGTGGTGGCCAAAAGTATTGGCACCCCTGCAATTCTGTCAGATAATACTCAGTTTCTTCCTGAAAATGATTGCAATCACAAATTCTTTGGTATTATTATCTTCATTTAATTTTCTTGCAAAGAAAAAAACACAAAAGAGAATGAAACAAAAATCAAATCAATGATCATTTCACACAAAACTCCAAAAATGGGCCAGACAAAAGTATTGGCACCTTCAGCCTAATACTTGGCTGCACAACCTTTAGCCAAAATAACTGCGAACAACCGCTTACGGTAACCATCAATGAGTTTCTTACAATGCTCTGCTGGAATTGTAGACCATTCTTCTTTGGCAAGCTGCTCCAGGTCCCTGATATTTGAAGGGTGCCTTCTCCAAACTGCCATTTTGAGATCTCTGCACAGATGTTCCATGGGATTCAGGTCTGGACTCATTGCTGGCCACCTTAGAAGTCTCCAGTGCTTTCTCTCAAACCATTTTATAGTGCTTTTGGAAGTGTGTTTTGGGTCATTGTCCTGCTGGAAGACCCATGACCTATGAGGGAGACCCAGCTTTCTCACACTGGGCCCTACATTATGCTGCAAACTTTGTTGGTAGTCTTCAGACTTCATAATGCCATGCATACGGTCAAGCAGTCCAGTGCCAGAGGCAGCAAAGCAACCCCAAAACATCAGGGAACTTCCGCCATGTTTGACTGTAGGGACCATGTTCTTTTCTTTGAATGCCTCTTTTTTTTCCTGTGCACTCTATGTTGATGCTTTTTCCCAAAAACCTCTACTTTTGTCTCATCTGACCAGAGAACATTCTTCCAAAACGTTTTAGGCTTTCTCAGGTAAGTTTTGGCAAACTCCAGCCTGGCTTTTTTATGTCTCGGGGTAAGAAGTGGGGTCTTCCTGGGTATCCTACCATACAGTCCCTTTTCATTCAGACGCCGACGGATAGTACGGGTTGACACTGTTGTACCCTCGGACTGCAGGGCAGCTTGAACTTGTTTGGATGTTAGTCGAGGTTCTTTATCCACCATCCGCACAATCTTGCGTTGAAATCTCTTGTCAATTTTTCTTTTCCGTCCACATCTAGATAGGTTAGCCACAGTGCCATGGGCTTTAAACTTCTTGATGACACTGCGCACGGAAGACACAGGAACATTCAGGTCTTTGGGGATGGACTTGTAGCCTTGAGATTGCTCATGCTTCCTCACAATTTGGTTTCTCAAGTCCTCAAACAGCTCTTTTGTCTTCTTTCTTTTCTCCATGCTCAATGTGGTACACACAAGGACACAGGACAGAGGCTGAGTCAACTTTACTCTGTTAGAACCCTCCTGTTAGTTTTTGCTATCTTGTGTTTTGCGGTCACGTGACTAGCTGCCTATATATTCCAGCTCCGCCCTTCTGGCTTTGCTGGACTTCAGTGTTTTTTGCCTGTCTCTCTAGCCAGGTGCTTCGGTGCCTATCTCTGTCTAGTTTGCTTGGTCCTCTGGACCTCTAGTACTTTTTGTTCAGTTTGTATTTTTGCTCTGCAACAACTTCTGTTAGGAGGTGTCCATTTTTTGTCCCAGTCCTTAGTTCTTTTAGGGACCCCTCCCTTTATTCTATAGGTCTCTGTTCAGACTAGCCGAGGACGAAGGCGGGTCTGTTCACAAGGAACAGGCTGCCCGCTACATCGTAGGGATTCAGCTTAGTCTTACTGTAGGGACAGCTTTTCCCTTTCTTTCCTTAGTTTATGTTGCAGATCATAACATAATCCATGTTAAATGGCTGCAAGTGTGATTTAGTTATTGCCAATTGTATCCAATGTGGCTTTAGGACAATTCTTTTTGTGTTTTTTCATTGAAGACAAATTAAATGAAGATAATAAGACCAAAGAATTTGTGATTGCAATCATTTTCAGGAAGAAACGGAGTATTATCTGACAGAATTGCAGGGGTGCCAATACTTTTGGCCACCACTGTATAGGAGCTGAGTACAGGCAGCTGCCGGGGCCCCTGATACCATTACTATGTGGCCCTTACACCTGATATATAGGAGCTGAGTACAGGCGGCTGCTGGGGCCCCTGATACCATTACTATGTGGCCCTTACACCAGATATATAGGAGCTGAGTACAGGCGGCTGCTGGGGCCCCTGATACCATTACTATGTGGCCCTTACACCTGATATATAGGAGCTGAGTACAGGCTGCTGCTGGGGCCCCTGATACCATTACTATGTGGCCCTTACACCTGATATATAGGAGCTGAGTACAGGCGGCTGCTGGGGCCCCTGATACCATTACTATGTGGCCCTTACACCTGATATATAGGAGCTGAGTACAGGCGGCTGCTGGGCCCTTGATACCATTACTATGTGGCCCTTACCCCTGATATATAGGAGCTGAGTACAGGCGGCTGCTGGGGCCCCTGATACCATTACTATGTGGCCCTTACCCCTGATATATAGGGGCTGAGTACAGGCGGCTGCTGGGGCCCCTGATACCATTACTATGTGGCCCTTACACCTGATATATAAGGGCTGAGTACAGGCGGCTGCTGGGCCCTTGATACCATTACTATGTGGCCCTTACACCTGATATATAGGAGCTGAGTACAGGCGGCTGCTGGGGCCCCTGATACCATTACTATGTGGCCCTTACCCCTGATATATAAGGGCTGAGTACAGGCGGCTGCTGGGGCCCCTGACACCATTACTATGTGGCCCTTACACCTGATATAAAAGGGCTGAGCACAGGCGGCTGCTGGGGGCCCTGATACCAGTACTATGTGGCCCTTACACCTGATATATAAGGGCTGAGTACAGGCGGCTGCTGGGGCCCCTGATACCATTGCTATGTGGCCCTTACACCTGATATGTAAGGGCTGAGTACAGGCGGCTGCTGGGGCCCCTGATACCATTGCTATGTGGCCCTTACACCTGATATATAAGGGCTGAGTACAGGCGGCTGCTGGGGCCCCTGATACCATTACTGTGTGGCCCTTACACCTGATATATAAGGGCTGAGTACAGGCGGCTGCTGGGGCCCCTGATACCATTACTATGTGGCCCTTACACCTGATATATAGGAGCTGAGTACAGGCGGCTGCTGGGGCCCCTGATACCATTACTATGTGGCCCTTACACCTGATATATAGGAGCTGAGTACAGGCGGCTGCTGGGCCCTTGATACCATTACTATGTGGCCCTTACCCCTGATATATAGGGGCTGAGTACAGGCGGCTGCTGGGGCCCCTGATATCATTACTATGCGGCCTTTACACCTGATATATAGGAGCTGAGTACAGGCGGCTGCTGGGGCCCCTGATACCATTACTATGTGGCCCTTACACCTGATATATAAGCTCTGCTGGGACTCTGTATCCCGCCTGCATTGCATAATGGGGCCCCTGAATACTCTGCACATAAGGGCCCATAGCTCTAATTATGTTGTTTGCAATAGTCGCCCTCCTGCCACCCTGTAATATCGGGTCCCTGCCTGGTGGGGCCCCTATGACTTAATGTCCCCCTGTAAGTGCAGTACACCAGTTATCAGTCTACACGGCCAGGGTCCGGGACCCCTGTTGTTTTTGTTCTGGCTTTGTAATATATGTTCATTATCAGGGCGCCCTCTTCTCAGACATCCATCTAATCATCCGTCTGTCTCATCCATATTTGCCATATGGAGGTTTCCAGAAATAGGGCAGAACCTACTGGACTTCTGTGAAAGTTGACGAATCTGTTGAGCGCGGCTGAAGCCTCCTGGGAGCCGAGGTAAAATCAGTGGCCGTGGTAAAATTGTGGAGCGGTGGGGTCTGAAAAAGGAATCATGACTATAAGGACAACGTTTGCACAAAGTGATTTCTTTCGAGCCCAACAGCCACTGTGTAAACCTGACAAAAATGCCCCCATCTATCCATCCATTCATCACTCTCATACTCTGTCTATGCAGGTATGTATCTCATCATTCTTCCTTACGGAGTTTCACATTGACCAGTCGGGGCTTTGGTGCGAACTCCCTCACAAAACTGGATTCGGTAGTGTGTGCTGACGAGGCCATAGGCTTAGTAGACTGCGCCTCCAGTAGGCGTACACACCTGATGCACGACAGAGGGCACATTCACTCTGTCTGGACCATTATAGTCTATGGCCACGTCAGATCATATGCCCGAATCCCGTTCAGGTGTAGGCTGCAGCAGGTGGCAGCTGCCTTCTGTGCCCCGCTCCTCCGCCACTGCCGTTCCCCCCAACACCCAGAGCCACAGTATATATATATATATATATATATATATATATATATATATGTGTACACTACTCAAAAAAATAAAGGGAACACTTAAACAACAGAATATAACTCCAAGTAAATCAAACTTCTGTGACATCAAACTGTCCACTTAGGAAGCAACACTGATTGACAATCAATTTCACATGCTGTTGTGCAAATGGAATAGACAATAGATGGAAATTATTGGCAATTATCAAGACACCCTCAGTAAAGGAGTGGTTCTGCAGGTGGGGACCACAGACCACATCTCAGTACCAATGCTTTCTGACTGATGTTTTGGTCACTTTTGAATGTTGGTTGTGCTTTCACACTCGTGGTAGTTTGAGATGGACTCTACAACCCACAGAAGTTGCTCAGGTAGTGCAGCTCATCCAGGATGGCACATCAATGCGAGCTGTAGAAAGAAGGTTTGCTGTGTCTGTCAGCGTAGTGTCCAGAGGCTGGAGGCGCTACCAGGAGACAGGCCAGTACACCAGGAGACGTGGAGGGAGCCGTAGGAGGGCAACAACCCAGCAGCAGGACCGCTACCTCCGCCTTTGTGCAAGGAGGAACAGGAGGAGCACTGCCAGAGCCCTGCAAAATGACCTCCAGCTGACCACAAATGTGGATGTGTCTGCACAAACGCTTAGAAACCCACTCCATAACGGTGGTATGAGAGCCCGACGTCCACAGATGGGGGTTGTGCTCACAGCCCAACACCGTGCAGGACTCTTGGCATTTGCCACAGAACACCAGGATTGGCAAAGTGGCAACTGGCGCCCTGTGCTCTTCACAGATGAAATCAAGTTCACACTGAGCACATGTGACAGACGTGACAGACGTGACAGAGTCTGGAGACGCCGTGGAGAGCGATCTGCTGCCTGCAACATCCTTCAGCATGACCGGTTTGGCAGTGGGTCAGTAATGGTGTGGGGTGGCATTTGTTTGGAGGGCCGCACAACCCTCCATGTGCTCGCCAGAGGTAGCCTGACTGCCATTAGGTACCGAGATGAGATCCTCAGACCCCTTGTGAGACCATGTGCTGGTGCGGTTGGCCCTGGGTTCCTCCTAATGCAGCACAATGCCAGACCTCATGTGGCTGGAGTGTGTCAGCAGTTCCTGCAAGATGAAGGCATTGAGGTTATGGACTGGCCCACCCGTTCCCCAGACCTGAATCCGATTGAGCACATCTGGGACATCATGTCTCGCTCCATCCACCAACGTCACGTTGCACCACAGACTGTCCAGGAGTTGGCGGATGCTTTAGTCCAGGTCTGGCAGGAGATCCCACAGGAGACCATCCGCAACCTCATCAGGAGCATGCCCAGGCGTTGTAGGGAGGTCATACAGGCACGTGGAGGCCACACACAATACTCAGCCTCATCAGGAGCATGCCCAGGCGTTGTAGGGAGGTTATACAGGCACGTGGAGGCCACACACAATACTCAGCCTCATCAGGAGCATGCCCAGGCGTTGTAGGGAGGTCATACAGGCACGTGGAGGCCACACACAATACTGAGACTCATTTTGACTTGTTTTAAGGACATTACATCAAAGTTGGATCAGCCTGTAGTGTGTTTTTCCACTTTAATTTTGGGGGTGACTCCAAATCCAGGCCTCCATTGGTTAATAAATGTGATTTCCATTGATGATTTTTGTGTGATTTTGTTGTCAGCACATTCAACTTTGTACAGAACAAAGTATTAAATGAGAATATTTCATTCATTCAGATCTAGGATGGGTTATTTCAGTGTTCCCTTTATTTTTTTGAGCAGTGTATATATAAATATACCAGGATGGGGGATATTAACAGAATTGGGAGACATTACCCCTATAACAGTGTCAGCAGCAGACTCCCTCCCCCTTAACAGGGCATAATGACCACATTTTTTGCTTCAATTTTTTTTCTATTTTCCTCCTCTAAAACCTAGGTACGTCTTATGGTCCGGTGCTTCTTATAGTCCGAAAAATACGGTATATGCATTCAGTATATATATACTATGGTAGATGGGCCCACTCAGTTGCACACAGAAGTAGCCACCGGAGCGCCGTCTCCTTAAGTCTCTCACTGGTTTATTTGAAGATGCTGCATAAGCCAGTGAGGAGTTAGCAAAAATAAATACGTGCTTTCTGACCTAAGGAAAAACAAAACATAACATACAGCCGTGTTGCTGTGGGGATCTGCCCGCTCAGGAGAACAACCATCCACTAGTTCAGCTTTTCCTTCTCAGGACACAAAGCGCTGGAGTTCCTCTCTACAGCCCTACTGAACACTGAATGCCTTAGAAGGACTATATACATCCTAGTCCCCACCCTGGGGTGGAGATATGGTGAATGACCTCCCAAATTGTGAACAACCTCCCAACCCGCTCTATGGTCATTCACAAAAACCCAGCCCTTAAAATTGCCGATTAATCCCTCTCAACACATAGTGTGCTGGTGGAAAACTTATGGGCTTCAAATCACTGAAGCTAACAGCCTCAGTGAAACATACCTCCCCTCCAGCACTTTGCCAGTGACTTTGTCACCATGTATATATAATCAGCATACTGTATATATATTATAAGCATACTGTATATATCCTTTTAAAAGCAGAAGTGTCAATAAATTATTTTTATCAGTTAACAAAATGCAGAGTAAAGTTTGATGGATGAACCAAGATCTCAGTAATAATAATTGTAATTTTTTTTTAATTAATAATAGGATAGAAGGGAGGGACAAAACCAGGAACAGAATCAGTAGGCAAACTCATAGTCAGGAGGACAGCCGGGGTCAGATACCAGGTGATCAGTAACCGCCACGTCTGCGAGCAGTATGAATACCGCGGAGCCTGGTGACAGAGGTAATACTGAGATTGTCCCGTCAGAGATGTAACAGTCAGAAGGCCACCGGTAGATGGTGAAGGTCCTTCTGTACAGCTCCAGCAGTGATGGTGGATCTGCTGGACTTCAGGGCGCTGGATGCTGAAGTTTCCCGTCTTTTAGATGTCTCTAGGGGAACGGTGACAACACGCAAATACGCGAGCAGCCCTGGATAATCCACGCCGGCAGGATGATAAGATCCGGCGGAAGATGGAACCTATGTGAAGAGAAGGAAATATAATGTAAGTGATGGGACTCCATATGACATGATACTACTGTGCGGTCACTGTGGCCGGACGGCAGAGGAATCTCATCACACAGAGGTCAGGGATCATCGTCAGCCATCATACATGTGACAATCCCATTTCCGACAGATGACATCTGCTCCACATGAATTATTCTCACTGACGACATCACACAACATGGAGATGACTCTCACACTTACCTCGTCTCTTTTTCCCCTTTTTCCCATTTTTTGATTTTTCGTCATCAGCTGGAAATTCTGATCAGAAAGAAGAAAAAACAACAACTCACTAAAGACATATTGTTATGGGATCTGCTTCGTATCTCTCCTGTGTATAGTATATAGATTGTTCTAGTCCTGTCCCCTATAGTCCTGACAATCTGGTATTACACAATAGGGCAGAATAAGTCCTATATACCGGACATGACCTCATATGAGGGGCATTAGATGTGTCACTAATATGGAGCAGTGAGCGCCCTGTGTGCCGCCATGTGGTGCATCCCTAATGAGCGATATTCTACTATAGGAGACGATGTCTCATTATGATGACGGAGGTTACTGGATGCAACAATGTATCACAGAATCCATAATAATACTGTACAAAGTTGCAGAAATGGAGACACTGTATGGGCCCATGGGCAAAGTAATTGGGTTCCTTGAAACATGGATAACATAGGAGACCCGTTAAAGAAAAACCATGTGGAAATATTTCTCCCTTGATGACAACATTCACATTGTTTGTGCTATAGACATGTACATACCTGACAATGGGGACGAGGACGGCAAGCTGCTTATAGCATCGTCTCTAGCAGATTCAGGAGAAGATCCTTTCTGCCTGTTAGGAAGAAGAAAAATGTGTAAATCACAAGTAAATTCAGTATAAAAGGGATTGTCTCACTAGAAGAACCCCGACTATAAGGCCTAATAGGACATATGAAAGTCATAGTGGGGAAGTCTCCTGCTCAAAACGACCTTCTATGGAAACAACTAGCAACAATGGCCGGCATGTAATACTACATATCTCCTGCAGTGTGGGCAAAACTAACAATGCCTGACCGGCAGCAATTATGGGTTGTTATCTCCAGCGGATTCTGAAGCCAATAGCCAATGACCGCTGATCATGGGGCGGTGGATGCTGCATTCAATATTATGGTATTTATGTCCTATATTTGGTGTTGTGCACATATATTAGCCTGGAGCTCCCAATAATGACCCCATAATCTACTCACATTTCTGAGATGTTTCTGCTGGATGCCGGGGTACACTCTGGAGGAAACTTGATAGCGGTGGTACAGAGCTAAAAAATGACAAAAATAAGATATGAAATTCAATTTTTTACGTTTAGGGTATGTGCACACGATGCAGAAATGCTCAGGATTTTTTCCTGAGCGTTTCTGCATCTCTCTGGCAGGAAAAAACGCATGCGGATTGTACATGCGGTTTCCTGCCAGGGACATGCGGAAATGAAGCGGTCTTCACTTTCATTTCCGCATGTGGGTTGACAAGCGCTTCCCAAGCGATTTTAGCATCACTTGGAAAGTGCTTGTCAACTTCACACTATATAAATCCATGCAGCCGGCATGGATTTATATAGTGTGTGATGTCAAAAAATAAATATATACTTTACCCTCTGATGGCCCCCGGTGTCCTGCTTCATCGGTCCCGGCTGCCGGCAGTGAAGACTGTAGGACCTTCCGACGTCAGCGTCACGTGACCCGTCACATGACTCTGACGTCAGCGAAGGTCCTTCATTCAACCGCGAAGTGCGCGGGAAGCCGGCAGGACGCAGCGCGGGCCGTCAGAAGGTGAGAATATATATATTTTTTATTTTATTCTTTTTTTTTTAATGGTACCTGGGTCTGGATGAGAGTCCTCTCATCCACACCCGGGTACCATCCGCACATTAGACCGCATGAAAAGCGCATCAACATATACAGTGATGCGGATTCCATGCGGTCTAATGCAAGTCAATGGCGGCAAAAGAGCAGCGTTTCCGCAAAATTAATTGACATGCTGCGGATTTTTGACCGCAGCGTTTACGCTGCGGAAAAATCCGCATCATGGGCACAGCACATGCGGATTTCCATTGGGGAACATTGCTGCCCTTCTACCATGCGTTTTTCATGCGTTTCCGCGGCGTTTACGCAACTGCAAAAACGCCGCGGAAACGCATGAAA
Organism: Phyllobates terribilis; assembly: GCF_046119375.1. Lineage (NCBI taxonomy): Eukaryota > Metazoa > Chordata > Amphibia > Anura > Dendrobatidae > Phyllobates > Phyllobates terribilis. The sequence continues at coordinate 20,612,176 of NW_027362779.1, read as the reverse complement.
AACGCATCGTGTGAACTCAGCCTTAGAGGTCTTTTTATGTATTCTGGATTTATTGATCACTTACTTTAGAAAGCCTTTTAGAGGATGTTGTAAAATTTTGGAAGAAAAGGCTCTCATTATCCTCACTTGTGTCCTCCTCCTCTGAGACAATAGGCTTGTTTGTATCAGCGTGATCTACAAGACATAGGTAATGAAGTGTTATTAGCGGTTGTCAGTATAACACAGTCACCATTTATCACTACTATTAATGGGAACCGATTGTCACATATTATTGAAGACGAGACAAACAGCCACTTAGTCTAGATGACGTCTTCTACTTACTGATAAATAAGCTGGTGTCCTCATCTGAAACAAGCCGAGGAATGTACTCCGGTTTCTGACTTAGAAGGTTTTCAAATTCTAAGTCACTCAGGAATGGATAACTCTTGATCTCAAATGCTCCTCCTGGAAAAAGAAAAACAAAAGTGATGCGGACATTGTTAGAGGCTGCTCCATATCTGAACAGTATATCTTAATCTTAAGTAATGACAAAACCGAAGGAAACAAACTGAAAGTTATATTATGGAGAACTAGAAATAGGCAAGCAGATAGAGAAGTGCTGATCCTCATGGACAGGAGCGAAGAGTCCTCGTTGTAAAAAGTGAATATTAATACTAATAAAGTATATCAGTTACCTGTCCCAAGTCTTTGTGCAGGATTTGTTCTGAGCAGGTCATTAATAAGGTCCTGAGCATTGGGGGGAGGAGCGCGATCCCAATCCCAAATTATGTCTCATGTTATATAGAAAATTACAGAAAATAAAACCTCTGTTTTGGACTGTAAGATAAAGTAGAGGAAATAACTAAATTCATGTAACCAGTCAAAGCAATGATCGGATTATTCTACTTACCAGTGACAATATTTTTATAGAGCTCAGATAGGGAATCCCCATGAAATGGTACATATCCCACCAGAAACTCATGCAGGATGATTCCCATTGACCACCAGTCCGCAGGTCTTCCATAGCCTTTCTTCAGAATGATTTCTGGGGCCATGTAAAGCAGGGTGCCACAGTCCTGGAAACCGACAGAAGGTAGAAATGAGAATCAATTAAATAATTATTATGGCAAGTTCTCGACATAAAAAGCCAATGACAGAAGATAAAATATCAGTTGAAAAGTTCTCTAGAAATGAAGAACGTAGAGAAGAGACAATAGTGTGAAGAGATTTGTAAAGAACCATCTAAGTTCCTGTAAGTGATGCCGACCTCATGGTCCTGGAACTCTCTGGCGATGTCCTCCAATGATTCCTTGTGGGTGTTGGTTTCTGGTATCATGACACCAACTTTTGAAATCCCAAAATCGGCGACTTTAATGTGTCCAGCCGGTGTAATCAGGAGGCTGTGAAAGAGAAGATGGTTTTAGGCTCACGGGCTGTGTGGTAATAAATGATAACTTTCCCCCCTTTATTATACTATAGGGGGCACTTACTTCTCTGGCTTCAGGTCTCTATGCAACACACCATAGCTGTGCAGGTATTCTACAGCAAGTATCGCTTCTGCAAAGTACAGGCGGGCCAAGGGGACAGATAAAGGACACCTGGTGCTTAGGAGGGTCCCACAGTCTCCACCTATAGAAGAAAGGAAATATGAACGGTGAGGGGTTTATACAGCAGATCACCATGATGGATCATGAGAAGTGAGCGGAGACATTGGGGCAGGAGAGAATATATACAGATATAATGTATAGAGCACAGAATATTAGTCTGAGGTCATGGTGAGATGTCGTCCATGTCACTAATAAAGTGATGTCTCATCTCGTCTACAGCTGGCGATACTGACGTGCTCAGTGCGGACATACAGGGAGATCACACACATCAATGACTTTCCATAATATCTATAGTAAATGCTCTGCGGGGATGTAACCGTCCACGGGGACAAGTCCTAATGATATGAGCGCTGATAAGATGTCAGCAGACATGGGCTGAATATAATACATGTACATGTCCTACCTCCTACATACTCCATGACCATACACAGGTGAGATCTAGTAGGGAAGGAGCAGAGCATGGAGGTCACAAAGGGACAGTCAGCGAATGTCAGGATGTCCCTCTCCAGATAGGCCGCTTCCACATGTTTTGGAGTATCCAGGTCCCGCTTGGCAATTTTCTTCATAGCGAAGATCTTCTGTGAGTCTTTATGGTGAACTAAGTGGACGGACCTGGAGAGAAGAAGAAACCATGGTTTATAGTGAATCCTTATTAACAGTCCGTCTATAGAAGTCATTATATGGTCTTCTGTTCTAATGTTTAATACCAGAAGTCCGACCATTACTAGAAATCCACATCTAGAAATACATGAAATAATACTACATAGATCATCTATGGGAGGATCTACACAATGCCACGTCTGCCAGACCCTCACTCAGGTCACATTATCACCTATGAGAAGTCTGCACAATGCCACGTCTGCCAGACCCTCACCCAGGTCACATTATCACCTATGGGAAGTCTGCACAATGCCACGTCTGCCAGACCCTCACCGAGGTCACATTATCACCTATGGGAAGTCTGCACAATGCCACGTCTGCCAGACCCTCACCCAGGTCACATTATCACCTATGGGAAGTCTGCACAATGCCACGTCTGCCAGACCCTCACCCAGGTCACATTATCATCTATGGGAAGTCTGCACAATGCCACGTCTGCCGGACCCTCACCCAGGTCACATTATCACCTGTGGGAGGTCTGCACAATGCCACATCTTCCACACCCTCACCCAGACCACATTGTCACCTATGGAAGGTTTGCACAATGCTAGGTCTGCCAGACCCTCACCCAGGTCACATTATCACCTATGGGAAGTCTGCACAATGCCACGTCTGCCGGACCCTCACCCAGGTCACTTTATCACCTTTCACCTCAGATCATGTCCCTATGATAACACTGAATGGCAAAGCACAGAGGATGAAGCATTATCATAGGGAACCCTGAGAAATGTGGCTTATGCTAACTGAAATCTCACCCAAAAGATCCGCTGCTGATCAGCTTAGATGTTTCGTAGTCGCTCATACGCGGCTTTCTCGCCGGGATCAATGATTCCATCAAGTCCTTGAAAAGAAGAAGAAGAAGAAATGATATTAAGATCTAGAAGCTGCTGGAGAAAATCTCCAGATGCAGAAACGTCTCCTCCTATATTATGTCCCAGCTGATGTCACTGATCCGATAGGTGAGCAGAAACCTGCTGACGGATTCCCTATAATATAAACGCTATTATCTAATGCAATAGTGTCATCTCCTCTAATAATAGAGGCGCCCCCTGGTTATATGGGGGATAATACTGGACGGGTCATTCACACCCCGTGATCTGGTGATACACAGACATCTCCCTCTATAATACTTACACCAGCAGGTTCTTGGATCTCCGGGATCTCTAAGATTACACTGTCAGGATCCAGCAGCTCAGTTGTTTCTAAAATAGTGATAAAATGATGAAGAAATAAAATGTATTAGAGGATATTAATCCTACAGACATAATACAGCAATATAATGGAGAAATGACTATTCTGTATGGAGGACTATGTGGGGCCATTATTCTTTATGGAGGACTATGTGGGGCCATTATTCTGTATGGAGGACTATGTGGGGCCATTATATTGTATGGAGGACTATGTGGGGCCATTATTCTGTATGGAGGACTATGTGGGGCCTATTATTCTGTATGGTGGAATATGTGGGGCCCATTATTCTGTATGGAGGACTATATGGGGCCCATTATTCTGTATGGAGGACTATGTGGGGCCCATTATACTGTATGGAGGACTATGTTGGGCCTATTATTCTCTATGGAGGACTTTGTGGGACCCATAATACTTTATGGAGGACTATGTGGGCCCATAATACTGTATGGAGGACTATGTGGGGCCTATTATTCTCTATGAAGGACTATGTGGGGCCCATTATTCTGTATGGAGGACTATGTGGGGCCCATTATTCTGTATGGAGGACTATGTGGGGCCCTTTATACTCTACGGTGGACTATGTGGGGCCCATAATACTGTATGGAGGACTATGTGGGGCCCATTAATCTCTATGGAGGACTATGTGGGGCCCATTATTCTGTATGGAGGACTATGTGGGGCTCATTATTCTGTATGGAGGATTATGTGGGGTCAATTATCCTGTATGGAGGACTATGTGGGGCCATTATACTGTGTGGAGGACTGTGTGGGGCCATTATTCTGTATGGAGCACTATGTGGGGCCATTATTTCATAAGGAGGACTATGTGGGGCCATTATTCTTTATGGAGGACTATGTGGGGCCTTTATATTGTATGTAGGACTATGTGGGGCCATTATTCTGTATGGAGGACTATGTGGGGCCTATTATTCTGTATAGTGGAATATGTGGGGTCCATTATTCTGTATGGAGGACTATATGGGGCCCATTATTCCGTATGGAGGACTATGTGGTGCCCATTATACTGTATGGAGTACTATGTGGTGCCCATTATACTGTGTGCTGAACTATGTGGGGCCCATTATTCTGTATGGAGGGCTATCGGGGGCACGTTATACTGTATGGATGACTTTGTGCGACCCATTATTCTGTATGGAGGACTATCTGGTGCCCATTATTCTGTGTGGAGGACTTTGTGGGGCCCATTATTCTGTTTGGAGGACTTTGTGGGGCCCATTATTCTGTATGAAGGACTATGTGGGGCATTATTCTGTATGGAGGACTATGTGGGGCATTATTCTGTATGGAGGACTATGTGGGGCCCAATATTCTGCATGGAGCACTATGTGGGGCCCATTATTCTGCATGGAGGACTATGTGGGACCCATTATTCATTATGGAGGACTTTGTGGGACCCATTATTCGTTATGGAGGACTTTGTGGGACCCATTATACTGCATTCTGGTTGGCTCGTGACTTTTTCCAAGTTTTTCATTTTGGCTCTCTGTATGTTTGATTAGAGAGTGGAAAGAGTAAATGTGAAATGATCCCCTGTTCTCTTTAATATCCGGATATCTCCTGTAGAAGGTTGTGTGATCGGCTCACCTGTAGTCAGATCGCTGCTCGGCCCCGGCTGACTCGTATTAGGGTCAGGGGTTTCTGGGGTCACATTTTGCTCGTCTTCGGTGTCGCTTTCTGGTGTCTCCTGATTGATAGAATATATAGAATTACCACGAGGAACCTTCCACTAAATCACCAAATCCACAAATCAGGAAGGACTAAACCCGCATTTACAGACGCACCAACTGTAACTATACAGATCAGCCGCCATCATGAGGACTTTTATCAGATAAAATGGATTAAGATGAGGTAGCATTGCAAAAACATTAATATGGATAATAGAGGGAGACAGAGGCGGAAATACAGACTTCCCACCACTGAGCTGTGACTACATCAGCAGAATACAGACTGCCATCAGCAGAGACAGGCGGCCATATTACCTCCTGTGCTTGCCAGGGGCTGACAGGGAGGCCGATAAGATCTAACACCAGATCTTCTGATATCTGGCTGGTGATCTGGAGAAGATGAGAAAACAAGGACGTGTGATAGAGAAGATGATGGATCCTTACCGGGCGTTCCGATGAGCGGGCCGGACCTTCCAGTACACACAGGACTTTTTCGGCCAGTTCTTTAACAAAAGACAAATCTCTATATTGAGATCTTTTTTCAGCCTATAAAGAAGAAAAGAAACACAAATGAAAAATCTCGAGATGAGAAAGATCACAATGGAGGCGGCCATTGTATCTGACGTCTGCTCCTCTCTGCAGATACAATGACTACATATCTGGGGTCTTGTCCTGTTTTATATTGGAAGAAAGAAGAAGCTTCTATCCCACCATTATTATCCATTATTGTGGAGAAGACTTGTGCGGAGCGTCCACCATTTACCTGCTGTAGTAATGTCCTAATGTTCCATAGCGAGAAACTGCAAGTGCTCAGTCACTATGGAGCCAACAACGGCAGCCATGACCCTGTGTAGATTGTACACAGTACTGTGAGCTCTGATGTCATAATGGCCGACCATCACTAGTGATGTCATCATGGAATCTTGTGATGGAATCTTATAGCGGCTGCTCTGCACAAATACATGCTGCCAAGCAATATTTAAAGTGTGTGGGGGCTCATGCTGTATATAGGGGGCTATGTGAGGGCTCAGCTATTTATAGCGGGCTATGTGAGGGCTCATACTGTATATAGAGGGCTATGTGAGAGCTAGGCTGTATATAGTGAGCTATGTGAGGGCTCATACTCTAAATAGGATTCTGTGTGTGAGCTCATACTGTACATTGGTGCTATGTATGGGCTCTTACTGTATAAAGGGTGCTGTGTGTGGGCTCTTACTGTATATAGGGTATGTGTGTGGGCTCTTTCTGTATGTAGGGGGATGCCAGCACACTTAATTCTGCTCAATATTAAGTGATACAGTTAATAATATAAAATATAATTCATATGTTAATATTGAGCAGAATTAATTTCAGCCTATTGATTCGGCCTACACAACAGTCACATTTCTCATGTGGCCCCTCAGTAATATTACTTTCCCACCCCTGCTCTATTATGTATAGCGCTCTGTTATGTGTAGTGCACCCGAGCACCTGCATGTTAATTGAATGACTTATCACATGATCTATCAAAGGCAATTATGTGCCATGTCATGTGATACATCGGGTGCTGGGGGCTCACGGCTCCTAAACTGCCCAGGGCCCTGGCTACTCTTAATACGTTCCTGCTTCTATCCCACCATTATTATCCATTATTGAGAAGTGTTATGCGGAGCTTCCGCCACTTACCTGCTGTAGTAATGTCCTGATGTTCTGAGGTAAATCCGTCAGATACTCTGAGGTGAGATGACCTCGGTGGTATTTGGTCAGGCAGTCCCTTACAAGCTCCACCACCAGCCGGTGAGTGAAGCTGAGGACGCCATCGGGTGGTAGAAGCACAATCTCAGGGCGATTGGTGGTAAGAATCTCCCATAGAGCTTCTACTTGAAGATTGTCCAAAAGTAATTCAGCCATAGAAACTGCAAGTGCGATCAGTCACTATATATAATAGCGAGAAACTGCAAGTGCGCTCAGTCACTATGGGATAGCGAGAAACTGCAAGTGCGATCAGTCACTATAGAATAGCGAGAAACTGCAAGTGCGCTCAGTCACTATGAAGCCAACAAAGGCAGCCGCGACCCTGTGTACATTGTATATATAGTGACTGTGAGCTGTGATGTCATAATGCCCGACCATGACCTGTGATGTCATCATGGAATCTTGTGATGGAATCTTCAAGGAGTGGCTCTACACACATACATGCTGCCTAGCAATATGCTTTTTTGGCCGTCCTCTTTTATTTCCAAATACAACACAACCAGGATAAGGGAATGTTCACACGTTGCGTTTTTGCAGCATTTTTTTCCACACCAAAAACCAGGTTTTACTCCGGAAAAACACTGCATACAATCCACACTTATTTGCTGTGTTTTTGCAGTGTTTATACTTGTGGGTTGTTTTTTTTCATTCATTTGAATGGGTGAAAAATGTTGCAAAACCCCTGAAAGAATTAACATCCTGCAAATTTAAAATAAAAAAAGGAAAAAAACGCAGCATGTGAATGAGACTTTAGAAATCTCATTCTCTAAGCTGGTACTGTAAAACGCAGTGTTTTAGCAGCAGAAAAATAACCCTGAAAAAAATGCCACTTGTGAACATTCCTCAAAGATATAATAGTCATATTATGGGAAATATTGTGTATATTTATTCCGCGCGTGTCTTTTTTTACCAAATAACATTTACCTCATTGGTTGGAGAGTTTACTATTAACAACTGTGACAAATAATGAAGAATTAATGATAAGTGCCCCAAGTGATCAATCATTTACGTCATTAATGGTGATGGGCGAGCACTAAAATGCTCGGGTGCTCGATGCTCGGGTCGAGCACATTGGAATACTTGGCTGCTCGACCCGAGCAATGAGCCCAATGTAAGTCTATGGGAAACTCGAGCATTTTTCAGGCGGCTCCCCCCGGCGGTCTGCAGAGGGCCTAAAAATTGCCCAAATCGATGGGAACAGTGCTCAAATGACATGGGAACAGCATGGGGAAGACCCCTGGAAGCATTTCTGACTCCCAGGTCACTGCTGTCAACAATGTTGTCAGAAGTATTTACGCCACTTTTACGGACTCACAATAAAATATACAAAAACGAAACCAAAATGGATTTTCCTGGGAAGTATGTTAAGGAACATCCTTTCCAGAGTTATAACTTGTATATAAGGGAAAATAAATAACCAAAAACAAAAATACTCCTCCACACGTAGCGTTTTTGATGCGTTTTTGCACTTTTGCATTGCTTTCAACCAACACAAATGCATTCACCAGGAAATGTCATTTTAACATTTTACAACCTTATCTGGCCATGTGGTGCGTGACACATCATCAGACACATGCATACAGTGCTGAAAAGACATGGAAACAGCATGGAAGCATCTCTGACTCCCAGGTCACTGCCTAAAAGTGTGCCCATCATAAGAGATGCTTGGCGCATGCGAAGATGCCTCCCGCCATGGACCTGTCGTTACAGACTTGCAACAATCACCATCCACGTCCTTGTCCCTCCTCAGCGTTCAGTTCCTTGGAATGCAAGTGCAAGTATGCAGGCAGCCACCAACCTACCCACCGGCTGCAATACTATACTGACAAATTTTTGACAGCTACTTGCACTTGAAATGTAGCCTTTTAGGCTCGTGGAGGCGGAAGCTTTTCATAACCTCATGTCGGCGGCGGCCGGGTGTCCATACTCTTTCCCCAGCCACCACTATATTTCCCGGTATCGCCTCTGCCTTCCACAAGCACGGGTCCCACAACATTACCCGTGCCCTCCCCAGTGCACTTACTGGGAAGGACCGCCTAACCACAAACATGTGGACAGGTGAACGTGGCCAGGGACGGTACATAGCCAGTCCACAACTTTTTTTTGCTGACAGTTGTATTTAGTTCGGTGAAAGGACTGGCATAGAGGGAAACCGTATCTACCCTGGGTGTCATTTCTCCCAGGAAGTCCTGTAATTCAGCTTGTTGCAGAAGCAATGGCAGTCCGTCCAACATCAACTCGCACTTGTCGGTGGTGCTTTAACACACACACATCTTTCTTTTCGCATTTTATTTCTTGAATACAGAGTTGGACAATGGCCTGATCTGTAATGCTTTTTGAGAAATAACATGCATAAGCATGGCCGATCCACATTAAAAAAGCAGCCACAGAGTGTCCGGAAACCTTCCCCCACAATTTTATTAGCCAGGGCAGCTTTTCGGCAGGGTTGGACGGGCCCACCAGAGAACCGGAGACTACTCCGGCGGGCCCTGGCTTCTCCTTCTGGAGAGTTCATAGTGCCGAGGTGAGGCCATGATGATGATAGAGGCCACCATCTGCTTAGTTTTCTGTTACTTGGAATGCAAGTGCAAGTATGCAGCCATCCACCCACCCACAGGCCGCAACACTAAACTGCCAGATTTCTGGGCAGCTGCTTGCACTTGAAATATGGCTTTTTAAGCTCGTGGAGGCGGAAGCTGTCCACAATCTTATGGCGGCGGCGACTGGGTATCTATACTCGGTCCCCAGCCGCCATTATTTTTTCCGGTATTGTCTCCTCCTTCCACAAGCATGGGTCCCACAACATTACCCGTGCCCTCCCCAGTGGAAGGACTGCCTAACCACAAACACGTGGACAGGTGAATATGGCCAGAGACGGTACGGAGCCAGTCCACAACTTTTTTTGCTGAGAGTTGTATTTAGCTCAGTGAAAAGACTGGCATAGAGGGGAACATCATACTGTGTGTGGGGGAATGTACTATGGGAGCATCATACTGTGTGGGGGGAATGTACTGTGGGGACATCATACTGTGTGTGTGGGGGAATGTTCTCTGGGGACACCATACTGTGTGTTGGGGGGAAATGTACTGTGGGGACATCATACTGTGTGGGGGGAATGTACTGTGGGGGCATCATACTGTGTGTGAAGGAATGTACTGTGGGGGCATCATACTGTGTGTGGGGGAATTATACAGTATGTTGAAGGAATGTACTGTGGGGGCATCATACTGTGTATGTGTGGGAATGTACTGTGGGGGCATCATATTGTGTGTGGGGAGGAATGTACTGTGGGGAATCATACTGTCTGTGGGGGGAATGTACTGTGGGGACATCATACTGTGTGTGGGGGAATGTACTGTGGGGACATCATATTGTGTGTGGGGGGAATGTACTGTGGGGGTATCATACTGTGTGTGGGGGAATGTACTGTGGGGACATCATACTGTGTGTGGGGGAAATGTACTGTGGGAGCATCATACTGTGTGTGGGGGGAATGTACTGTGGGGACATCATACTTTGTGTGGGGGGGATGTACTGTTTGGACATCATACTGAGTGTGGGGGAATTTACTGTGGGGGCATCATACTGTGTGTGAGAATTTACTGTGGGGACCTCATGCTGTGTAGGGGCATTATATTGTGTGTGAGGGGGAATATACTGTGGGGGCATCATACTGTGTGTGTGGGAATGTACTGTGGGGGCATCATACTGTGTGTGGGGAGGAATGTACTGTGGGGGCATCATACTGTGTGTGTGGGGGGATTGTACTGTGGGGGCATCATACTGTGTGTGTGTGGGGGGAATGTACTGTGGGGACATCATACTGTGTGTGTGAGGGAATGTACTGTGGGGGCATCATACTGTGTGTGGGGAGGAATGTACTGTGGGGCCATCATACTGTGTTTGGGGGGATGTACTGTGAGGACATCATACTGTGTGTGGAGGAATGTACTGTGGGGGCATCATACTGTGTGTGTGAGGGAATGTAATGTGGGGGCACCATACTGTGTGTGGGGAGGAATGTACTGTGGGGCCATCATACTGTGTGTGGGGGGGAATGTACTGTGGGGACATCATACTGTGTGTGGGGGGGAATGTACTGTGGGGGCATCATACTGTGTGTGGGGGGGAATGTGCTGTGGGGACATCATACTGTGTGTGGTGAAATGTACTGTGGGGACATCATACTTTGTCGGGGGAATGTACTGTGGGGGCATCATAATGTGTGTGTGAAGAGCTGTTTATCATCGTACAATGATTGAATAACGGGAGCAGATGATTTATAAAAAGCACTGAATTATATGGTGTGGATTTGCTGCTACTGTGTCACCCCAGGCCTGGATGCCACAAACTTGTAAGGCTGTGTCTGAGAGCAGGAGGGAGGTTCTCTGGTCATGGACCATTAGCATGCAGCACCTCCTGTCCCAGGCCAGTAGGGGGAGCAGGCTGCCCCTATAAAAGCTGGTACTGAGGGCAGGGTTAGGGAGACCAGGACCCACTTCTGAAGCATCCAGAAGGGTTCCCAGAAGAGAGGGACAGGTCAGCGGCAGCTGAGGAGTCCAGGAGGCTAAGGAGGAACAGCAAGCCAGGGACAGAGGCGACGAGAGCTGGTCCTGGATGAGAGAGAACAACATACCGGACACTGGGATCCGAGGCTGTCAGAATTGCAAGTCCTGCAGCAGATCATCTACTTGCGAGGGATTTTAGGTCCCTTGGCCTAAGAAGCCTGGAAGGTCCGCCACACAGAGGGACCAGTACAGCACAGACAAGCTATAGGTACCTAGGGCCCGAGTCGCAAGCCATACAGGCGTAGTACACGGCCAGCTCAGGGACGTGGGCTATCATACCACTAAAGGGGGAGATAGTCAGCAAGGGCAGAGAGAGAACGGTAGGCCTACCCACTCACCCTGACCAGTGGAGCTCGCCCGAATGCCCTCAGACACCCAGGTCCATTCCTCCCTGTACTCCTGGTGGGTCTGTGATAAGATCTGCAGTAAAAGACCCTGGACTGCATTATTGGACTCTGTGTGATTACTGCTGCGCCTGCACCATCACCCCCAGCATCCTATTACATTGCCCTGAGGCTACACTCCTCCCATGGGGAGTTGTACTATTCCCTGCTGCACCCCCAACACCAGCCTCAGCGGTCTGCCCCGCAGCGGCGGTCCTCCCTGACCGCAATCCACAGGTGGCGTAGTCGGACTTTCAAAACCTACAAATACACTGCCACAGCATTTGGTCTGACCACCCTGAGCCACGGGACCGGGTCGCCACTACTACTCCCAGCATTGCCCTGTTGTCTGGTTCCGAGAGCCCCACGGCCCAGGGGGCGAGTCACTACAAGTAAGGATAGACGATACAATAAGCTCTATCGTAACATGTAGCAGCGAGTCAGCGGAATGTATCAATTCTAATATTGAGCAGAATTGATTTCAGCCTGTTGATTTTTCCCTCCAGAACAGTGGAGGGCTCCTCGGGAAAATAAATTGGCCATCCCTGGTATAACGTAATACTAAAATCTCACAATTTATGAGAGAAAACTGTATTTTATAACGATGCTTCCGTGCATAAATCGAGAGAACTTCTTTTCATCAGACGACCCCTTTATCACCTATCCAAGGTGATCGGTGGTGTCCAACAGCTTAGAGCGGCACTGATGGGCAGAATGCGCCACTTTTATCACTTTTGGAATTGGGCAGCGGTGCACATGCTCAGTCTGACCTCCATTCTTGCCCTTTGGGGCTGCAGAGCGCTCTGCTTTTTCCAACAGCTCCATTGAGAATGAATGGATCAGTGGTCGGGCATCCAACCAGACGCTCAATTTTGTAACAGGGATAGAAATAGATGAGAAGATGCACTTAACTGTTTGGCCGCAGCAAGAGTGCATCGAGTGCCTGTGCTTGGTTTGAACAGTCATTCTGTGCTGACAGAGTCCCTTTAAGGCCTCAAACCTATTAGATAATTGTCAGCCCTACATTGTTTCTGGGCAGACAGTTACACAAGATTATGTCCCATTTCATGAAGATTGGCCTTTTACACGCCTGTTTTAGTGAAGGATTAGCTGGAAAAACCTGCGGCGCTGTTAAGCCTCTCCCCAAGAAGCTCCGCAAGGCTTCAAAATTTTGCCAGTACTGGTCAAGACTGGTGGACACATGGGAAAAGTCAAATTTTGGCAAAGTTGAACAATCTGCATTGTGTGTAATATTTTATGATACAATAAATGATTAGAAAAATGCAAGTTTTATTAATGAGAAAAAAACTGAACTTTGCAGAATTTGTTGGCGACATAGAAATATGTAAAAAATATAAAAGTGTAAAAATTTTTTTACAATTTTTGATGCTTACATTAAAAACTTGAGCAATTCCCCCAAAAATCATTAGAGCCATGAAATCAATACATATACAGATGAAACCAGAAGTTTCCATCCACTATATAAAGAGACACATCTGCATGTTTTTATCAATATCTGACATGAAATCAGAATAAACCTTTCCCGTTTTAGGTCAATTAGGATTACCATCATTTTTGATATTTTCCAAATGCCAGAATAATGAGAGAGAGAGAATGTTTTAAGGCATTTTTATTACTTACTGCAAAGTCTTAACATTATTCTAATCACTAATCAGTGTGTATATTTGTTCACTACACAATACAATCCCATAATTTCTGCCTATTCACATCTTAGTATTATGTATGATCAGGTTAGAGTGTATGGCTGCTGAGCCCTAGCATTTATGGGCGCCTCCCCCTGACCTTGGCTGTTTCTGGCTCTTAGACCCTGCTGGCACGCACTGCCGTCATGTCCGTGACTGCACTGCCGGCCTGCGGGTCAAATGCCAGAAGCCGCAGAGTCACATGTGGGGCGGGCACAGAATGTCTCGCGCCGTATACCAGCCAGAACACATACCGGAAAGTCAGGTGACACACTTTTTCTCTCCGGCTCGGTTCATGATTGGATTAGGCTCCCTATATAACATCTGGCGTTCCCCTCCCTGGCACGACCCCTGAGGAAGTGTTGATGAAACGCGCGTCGGGGTGGAGCGACGCGTGCTTACCCTGCCTAGAAGCTGCCATTCTAACCAGGTATTTCTTTCTCATGATGTGTTGAGCTGTTTTGTCTATTTGTGGACAGTGCCACTATTACACTATAGTTATTCTATGGGACCGTACCCAGCCTCTTTTATGTACCCAGTCTCCCCTGATAGATATACTAACATTATTAACCGCTATATGCATTAGTTTCTTTGAAGCTGGAAACAATACGTTATCTTTATCTAAGCACTTTGCACTTTTTTGCTGGACAGTCGACTCTATATCATCATATGCACTGCCGCTTTACATTTTATAGGCGTATCTCAAACTCATCAGTGATAGTCTAGTGACCGTTATAATAGCATATGTATTTCTTTCTTTCTATTTTTGCCACATGAGCGGTTATTCAGATTGAAATCTTTTGTAGTGCATTTGTATAGTCACATTATTTCAGTAATGGGGTAATATATGGTTATTACTCTTGCTGCGCAGATATAGGGTACAGCATTTGTTTGTCCCTCACATTTGAGGCCCCTGGTATTTTAATTATTGTTATTTTATGTTCTAATAAAATTATATTGTTAATATTATTTGAAGTGTTCATGTTTTTGTTTATCCTACCAGGGTTCTGGTTATAGCAGAATCAATTTTTGATATATATAAAGTCAAAAGTTTACATACATTTCATTAGTATTTGGTACCATCACCCTTAAACTGAATGACTTGGGTCAAACTTTTGGGATATCCTTCCACAAACTTCTCACAATAGTTGGTCGGAATTTGGACCCATTCCTCCTGGCAAAACTGGGGTAACAGATCCAGGTTTGTAGGTCGCCTTGCTCGCAGCAAGTGTGCCCATAAATTTTCAATAGGATTGCAATCAGAGCTTTGTGATAGCCACGCCGAAACATTGACTTTGTTATTCTTAAGCCACTTTGTTCCCATTTTGTCAATATGCTTCGGGTCATTGTCCATTTGGAATACCCATTTCCGCCCAAGCTTTAACTTCCTGGCTGATGTCTTGAGATGTTGCTTCAGTATTGCCACATAATCTTCTTTTCTCATGGTGTCATCTATTTTGTGAAGTGAACCAGTCCCTCCTGCAGCAAATCAACCCCAGATCATGATGCTGCCACCCCCATGTTTCACAGTTGGGATGGTGTTCTTAGGCTTCCAAGCTTCTCCCTTTTTCCTCCAAACGTAGCGATGGTCATTATGCCAAAAAAGTTCAATTTTAGTTTCATCAGACCACAGACATGTCTCCAAAAATTAAGGTCTTTGTTCCTGTGTGCATTTGCAAACATTAATTTGGCTTTTTTATGTTTCTTTTGGAGTAACGGCTTCTTCCTGGCAGAGTGGCCTTTCAGCCCATGTTGATACAGTACTCGTTTCACTGTGGTTATTGACACAATCTTACCTGCTTCCGCCATCATCTTCACAAGGTCTCTTGCTTTTGTCCTTGGGTTGATATGCACGTGTCGGACCAAAGCACGTTCATCTCTGGGACACAGAACCCGTCTCCTTCCTGAGCGATAAGATGGCAGTACATTCCCATCTTGTTTGTACTTGCATATAATTGTTTGTACAGATGACCGAGGCACCGTCAGGTATCTTGAAATTGTATCTAAGGATGAGCCAGACTTGTGCAAGTCCACAATTCTCTTCCTGATATCTTCGCTAATTTCTTTAGACTTTCCCATGATACTACAGAAAAAAAAACTATTAGAAGCTTCCAAACACATTACATCATCATATGGGCAGTCCAGAATTGTTTAAAGGCATAGTAATCTTAGTGTGTGTAAACTTTTGACTTTGCAGTAAGTAATAAAAATGACTTAAACATTCTCTCTCTCTCATTATTCTGGCATTTGGCAAATTTTAAAAATGATGGTAATCCTAATTGACCTAAAACGGGAAAGGTTTATTCTGATTTCATGTCAGATATTGAGAAAAACATGCAGATGTGTCTTTTTATATAGTGTATGGAAACTTCTGGTTTCAACTGTATGTGTGTGTGTGTATGTATATATGTTTATATTACACATACAGTTATGGCCGAAAGTGTTCACTCTCTTGAAATTGTTTCAGAAAATGAAGTATTTCTCCCAATTATTGCTGTTACACATGTTTTGCTATACACACTTTATTTTCTTTGTGTGTATTGCAACAACACAAAAAAGCAGAAAAAAAAGGCAAATTGGACATAATTTCACACACAGCCCCAAAAATGGTCTGAACAAAATTGTTGGCACCCTCAACTTTAATATTTGGTTGCTCACCCTTTGGAATAAAATAACTGCAATCAATCGCTTCCTATAACCATCAACAAGCTTCTTACACCTCTCAGCTGGAATTTTGACCACTCTTCTTTTGTAAACTGCTCCATGTCTCTCATAGTTGCTGCTACTTCATACCTCTCCAGCGCTATGTTTCCATCCATTTCTGCGGGCTTCTTGAAGTATGTTTGGGGTCATTCTCCTGGAAGAACCATGACCTAGGACGCAAACCCAGCTTTCTGACACTGGGCACTACATTGCGACCCAAAATCCGTTGGTAATATTTTTCAACAATTTTGGTTCTCAAGTACTCAGACAGTTCTCTTCTCTTTCTGTACTCCATGCTTAGTGTGGCACACACAGACACAATGCAAAGATTGAGTCAACTTCTCCACTTTTTATCTGGTTTCAGGTGTGATTTTCATATTGCCCACACCTGTTACTTGCCACAGGTTAGTTTGAATGAGCATCACATGCTTGAAACAAAGTTGTTCACCCACAATTTTGGAAAGGTGCTATCAATTTTGTCCGGCCCATTTTTGGGGTTTTGTATGAAATGATGTCCAATTTGCCTTTTTTCCTTTTGTTTGTTTTTTTCTTTTGTTCCAATACACACAAAGAATATTAAACATGTGTATAACAAAACATGTATAATTGCAATAATTTTCTGGGAGAAATACTTCATTTTCTGGAACAATTTTAAGATTGCCAACACTTTCGGCCGTGGCCATATATAGTAGCTGAGTACAGGTGGCTGCTGGGGCCCCTGATACCATTACTATGTGGCCCTTACACCTGATATACAGTGGTGGCCAAAAGTATTGGCACCCCTGCAATTCTGTCAGATAATACTCAGTTTCTTCCTGAAAATGATTGCAATCACAAATTCTTTGGTATTATTATCTTCATTTAATTTTCTTGCAAAGAAAAAACACAAAAGAGAATGAAACAACAATCAAATCAATGATCATTTCACACAAAACTCCAAAAATGGGCCAGACAAAAGTATTGGCACCTTCAGCCTAATACTTGGCTGCACAACCTTTAGCCAAAATAACTGCGAACAACCGCTTCCGGTAACCATCAATGAGTTTCTTACAATGCTCTGCTGGAATTGTAGACCATTCTTCTTTGGCAAACTGCTCTAGGTCCCTGATATTTGAAGGGTGCCTTCTCCAAACTGCCATTTTGAGATCTCTGCACAGATGTTCCATGGGATTCAGGTCTGGACTCATTGCTGGCCACCTTAGAAGTCTCCAGTGCTTTCTCTCAAACCATTTTATAGTGCTTTTGGAAGTGTGTTTTGGGTCATTGTCCTGCTGGAAGACCCATGACCTATGAGGGAGACCCAGCTTTCTCACACTGGGCCCTACATTATGCTGCAAACTTTGTTGGTAGTCTTCAGACTTCATAATGCCATGCATACGGTCAAGCAGTCCAGTGCCAGAGGCAGCAAAGCAACCCCAAAACATCAGGGAACTTCCGCCATGTTTGACTGTAGGGACCATGTTCTTTTCTTTGAATGCCTCTTTTTTTCCTGTGCACTCTATGTTGATGCTTTTTCCCAAAAACCTCTACTTTTGTCTCATCTGACCAGAGAACATTCTTCCAAAACGTTTTAGGCTTTCTCAGGTAAGTTTTGGCAAACTCCAGCCTGGCTTTTTTATGTCTCGGGGTAAGAAGTGGGGTCTTCCTGGGTATCCTACCATACAGTCCCTTTTCATTCAGACGCCGACGGATAGTACGGGTTGACACTGTTGTACCCTCGTACTGCAGGGCAGCTTGAACTTGTTTGGATGTTAGTCGAGGTTCTTTATCCACCATCCGCACAATCTTGCGTTGAAATCTCTTGTCAATTTTTCTTTTCCATCCACATCTAGATAGGTTAGCCACAGTGCCATGGGCTTTAAACTTCTTGATGACACTGCGCACGGAAGACACAGGAACATTCAGGTCTTTGGGGATGGACTTGTAGCCTTGAGATTGCTCATGCTTCCTCACAATTTGGTTTCTCAAGTCCTCAGACAGCTCTTTTGTCTTCTTTCTTTTCTCCATGCTCAATGTGGTACACACAAGGACACAGGACAGAGGCTGAGTCAACTTTACTCTGTTAGAACCCTCCTGTTAGTTTTTGCTATCTTGTGTTTTGCGGTCACGTGACTAGCTGCCTATATATTCCAGCTCCGCCCTTCTGGCTTTGCTGGACTTCAGTGTTTTTTGCCTGTCTCTCTAGCCAGGTGCTTCGGTGCCTATCTCTGTCTAGTTTGCTTGGTCCTCTGGACCTCTAGTACTTTTTGTTCAGTTTGTATTTTTGCTCTGCAACAACTTCTGTTAGGAGGTGTCCATTTTTTGTCCCAGTCCTTAGTTCTTTTAGGGACCCCTCCCTTTATTCTATAGGTCTCTGTTCAGACTAGCCGAGGATGAAGGCGGGTCTGTTCACAAGGAACAGGCTGCCCGCTACATCGTAGGGATTCAGCTTAGTCTTACTGTAGGGACAGCTTTTCCCTTGCTTTCCTTAGTTTATGTTGCAGATCATAACATAATCCATGTTAACTGGCTGCAAGTGTGATTTAGTTATTGCCAATTGTATCCAATTTGGCTTTAGGACAATTCTTTTTGTGTTTTTTCATTGAAGACAAATTAAATGAAGATAATAAGACCAAAGAATTTGTGATTGCAATCATTTTCAGGAAGAAACTGAGTATTATCTGACAGAATTGCAGGGGTGCCAATACTTTTGGCCACCACTGTATAGGAGCTGAGTACAGGCAGCTGCCGGGGCCCCTGATACCATTACTATGTGGCCCTTACACCTGATATATAGGAGCTGAGTACAGGCGGCTGCTGGGGCCCCTGATACCATTACTATGTGGCCCTTACACCTGATATATAGGAGCTGAGTACAGGCGGCTGCTGGGCCCTTGATACCATTACTATGTGGCCCTTACCCCTGATATATAGGAGCTGAGTACAGGCGGCTGCTGGGGCCCCTGATACCATTACTATGTGGCCCTTACCCCTGATATATAGGGGCTGAGTACAGGCGGCTGCTGGGGCCCCTGATACCATTACTATGTGGCCCTTACACCTGATATATAAGGGCTGAGTACAGGCGGCTGCTGGGCCCTTGATACCATTACTATGTGGCCCTTACACCTGATATATTTGAGCTGAGTACAGGCGGCTGCTGGGGCCCCTGATACCATTACTATGTGGCCCTTACCCCTGATATATAAGGGCTGAGTACAGGCGGCTGCTGGGGCCCCTGACACCATTACTATGTGGCCCTTACACCTGATATAAAAGGGCTGAGTACAGGCGGCTGCTGGGGGCCCTGATACCAGTACTATGTGGCCCTTACACCTGATATATAAGGGCTGAGTACAGGCGGCTGCTGGGGCCCCTGATACCATTGCTATGTGGCCCTTACACCTGATATATAAGGGCTGAGTACAGGCGGCTGCTGGGGCCCCTGATACCATTGCTATGTGGCCCTTACACCTGATATATAAGGGCTGAGTACAGGCGGCTGCTGGGGCCCCTGATACCATTACTGTGTGGCCCTTACACCTGATATATAAGGGCTGAGTACAGGCGGCTGCTGGGGCCCCTGATACCATTACTATGTGGCCCTTACACCTGATATATAGGAGCTGAGTACAGGCGGCTGCTGGGGCCCCTGATACCATTACTATGTGGCCCTTACACCTGATATATAGGAGCTGAGTACAGGCGGCTGCCGGGGCCCCTGTTACCATTACACTGGTGCCTTGTTATTAGGTCAATTCCATTATAAAACATTGTATCCGTCATTGTTGAGCTCTGCTGGGACTGTGTATCCCGCCTGCATTGCATAATGGGGCCCCTGAATACTCTGCACATAAGGGCCCATAGCTCTAATTATGTTGTTTGCAATAGTCGCCCTCCTGCCACCCTGTAATATCGGGTCCCTGCCTGGTGTGGCCCCTATGACTTAATGTCCCCCTGTAAGTGCAGTACACCAGTTATCAGTCTACACGGCCAGGGTCCGGGACCCCTGTTGTTTTTGTTCTGGCTTTGTAATATATGCTCATTATCAGGGCGCCCTCTTCTCAGACATCCATCTAATCATCCGTCTGTCTCATCCATATTTGCCATATGGAGGTTTCCAGAAATAGGGCAGAACCTACTGGACTTCTGTGAAAGTTGACGAATCTGTTGAGCGCGGCTGAAGCCTCCTGGGAGCCGAGGTAAAATCAGTGGCCGTGGTAAAATTGTGGAGCGGTGGGGTCTGAAAAAGGAATCATGACTATAAGGACAACGTTTGCACAAAGTTATTTCTTTCGAGCCCAACAGCCACTGTGTAAACCTGACAAAAATGCCCCCATCTATCCATCCATTCATCACTCTCATACTCTGTCTATGCAGGTATGTATCTCATCATTCTTCCTTACGGAGTTTCACATTGACCAGTCAGGGCTTAGGTCCGAACTACCCCACAAAACTGGATTCGGTAGTGTGCACTGACGAGGCCATAGGCTTAGTAGACTGCGCCTCCAGTAGGCGTACACACCTGATGCACGACAGAGGGCACATTCACTCTGTCTGGACCATTATAGTCTATGGCCACGTCAGATCATATGCCCGAATCCCGTTCAGGTAAAGGCTGCAGCAGGTGGCTGCTGCCTTCTGTGCCCCTCTCCTCCGCCACTGCCATTCCCCCCAACACTCAGAGCCACAGTGTATGTATATATATATATATATATATATATATATATATATATACACTACTCAAAAAAATAAAGGGAACACTTAAACAACAGAATATAACTCCAAGTAAATCAAACTTCTGTGAAATCAAACTGTCCACTTAGGAAGCAACACTGATTGACAATCAATTTCACATGCTGATGTGCAAATGGAATAGACAATAGATGGAAATTATTGGCAATTATCAAAACACTCTCAATAAAGGAGTGGTTCTGCAGGTTGGGACCACAGACCACATCTCAGTACCAATGCTTTCTGGCTGATGTTTTGGTCACTTTTGAATGTTAGTTGTGCTCTCACACTAGTGGTAGCTTGAGATGGACTCTACAACCCACAGAAGTTGCTCAAGTAGTGCAGCTCTTCCAGGATGGCACATCAATGCGTGCTGTGGAAAGAAGGTTTGCTGTGTCTGTCAGCGTAGTGTCCAGAGGCTGGAGGCGCTACCAGGAGACAGGCCAGTACACCAGGAGACGTGGAGGGAGCCGTAGGAGGGCAACAACCCAGCAGCAGGACCACTACCTCCGCCTTTGTGCAAGGAGGAACAGGAGGAGCACTGCCAGAGCCCTAAAAAATGACCTCCAGCTGACCACAAATGTGGATGTGTCTGCACAAACGGTTAGAAACCCACTCCATAACGGTGGTATGAGGGCCCGACGTCCACAGATGGGGGTTGTGCTCACAGCCCAACACCGTGCAGGACGCTTTGCATTTGCCACAGAACACCAGGATTGGCAAAGTCGCCACTGGCACCCTGTGCTCTTCACAGATGAAAGCCGGTTCACACTGAGCACATGTGACAGACGTGACAGAGTCTGGAGACGCCGTGGAGAGCGATCTGCTGCCTGCAACATCCTTCAGCATGACCGGTTTGGCAGTGGGTCAGTAATGGTGTGGGGTGGCATTTCTTTGGAGGGCCGCACAGCCCTCCACGTGCTCGCCAGAGGTAGCCTGACTGCCATTAGGTACCGAGATGAGATCCTCAGACCCCTTGTGAGACCATGTGCTGGTGCGGTTGGCCCTGGGTTCCTCCTAATGCAGGACAATGCCAGACCTCATGTGGCTGGAGTGTGTCAGCAGTTCCTGCAAGATGAAGGCATTGAGGTTATGGACTGGCCCGCCCGTTCCCCAGACCTGAATCCGATTGAGCACATCTGGGATATCATGTCTCGCTCCATCCACCAACGTCACGTTGCACCACAGACTGTCCAGGAGTTGGCGGATGCTTTAGTCCAGGTCTGGGAGGAGATCCCACAGGAGACCATCCGCAACCTCAGGACATTACATCAAAGTTGAATGAGCCTGTAGTGTGTTTTTCCACTTTAATTTTGGGGGTGACTCCAAATCCAGGCCTCCATTGGTTAATAAATGTGATTTCCATTGATGATTTTTATGTGATTTTGTTTTCAGCACATTCAGCTTTGTACAGAACACAGTATTCAATGAGAATATTTCATTCATTCAGATCTAGGATGTGTTATTCCAGTGTTCCCTTTATTTTTTTGAGCAGTGTATATATAAATATACCAGGATGGGGGATATTAACAGAATTGGGGGACATTACCCCTATAACAGTGTAAGCAGCAGACCCCCTCCCCCTTAACAGGGCATAATGACCACATTTTTTGCTTACATTTTTTTTCTATTTTCCTCCTCTAAAACCTAGGTACGTCTTATGGTCCGGTGCGTCTTATAGTCCGAAAAATACGGTATATGCATTCAGCATATATATACTACTAGCTATTGAACCCGTTCTACGCCCGGGTGGCGAGCATTTTTATTGGTATATGGTCTCCCATGCTGGTATGTGCTGCCCCCCTCCTTGTATTTGTGCTGCCCCCATCCTGTCCCCACCATCCAATCCTGGTATGCGTGGTACCCCTCACCCCCAATCCTGGTATGCGTGGCACCCCTCACCCCCAATCCTGGTATGCGTGGCACCCCTCACCCCCAATCCTGGTATACGTGGCACCCCTCATCCCTATCCTGGTATGTGTGGCACCCCTCATCCCTATCCTGGTATGTATGGTACCCCTCATCCCTATCCTGGTATGTATGGTACCCCTCATCACTATCCTGGTGTGTATGGTATCCCTCATCCTGGTATGCATGGTACCCCATCCCTCATCCCGGTATGCATGGCACTCCATCCCTCATCCCCAATCCCGGTATGCGTGGCACCCCTCATCCCCAATCCCGGAATGTGTGGCACCCCTCATCCCCAATCCCGGCATGCGTGGCACCCCTCATCCCCAATCCCGGCATGCGTGGCACCCCTCATCCCCAATCCTGGCATGCGTGGCATCCCTCATCCCCAATCCCGGCATGCGTGGCACCCCTCATCCTCAATCCTTGTATGTGTGGCACCCCTCATCCCCAATCCCGGTATGCGTGGCACCCCTCATCCCCAATCCCGGTATGCATGGTCCCCTCACCCCCCAATCCTGGTATGCGTGTTACCCCTCACCACCCAATCCTGGTATGTGTGGCACTCCTCACCCCCCAATCCTGGTATGTGTGGCACCCCTCACCGCCCAATGCTGGTATGCATGGTACCCCTCACCCCCAATCGTGGTATGTGTGTTATCCCTCACCCCCCAATCCTGGTATGCGTGGTACCCCTCACCCCACAATCCTGGTATGTGTGGTACCCCTCACCCCCAATCTTGGTATGTGTGTTACCCCTCACCCCCAATCTTGGTATGTGTGTTACCCCTCACCCCCAATCCTGGTATGTGTGGTACCCCTCACCCCCAATCCTGGTATGTGTGGTACCCCTCACCCCCCAATCCTGGTATGTGTGGTACCCCTCACCCCCCAGTCCTGATATATGCATGGTACCCCTCACCCCCCAGTCCTGATATATGCATGGTCCCCTCACCCCACAATCCTGTTATGTGTGGCCCCCTCATCCCTTTCACACTGTACACACATACACAAAAAAAAAAACAGTTATACTCACCTTTCTTCTCTGTACTCCAGCGCTGCTGCGTCCTCTTCTGCCAGAGGCCGGGGGAGGAGTGCGGCGCTGGAGCACCGCACTGTCCGGCGCCATTTTGCTGAAGACACACTGTAAATGTGTCTTCAGTAAAATGACGCCGGATAGCGCAATGCGCATGCGTCAATCTGACGCCTTCACTCCGCCCCCGGTCTCCAGCAAAGAGAGGCGCCGCAGCAACGCTCCTCCCGGTCAGGTAAATATGTAAGTATGGCGCCGGAGATCGCGGTATGCGTTCAGTGTCTACGCATCCCGCGATCTCCGGCGCCATACACCTCCTCTTACCTGTAACGGCTGGATGCCTGCTTCTCTCTGGAGCCAGGCTGCGCATCACGCATGCGCAGTTTATCGAATCTTCAGACAAAGACACGCATGCCGCCTTATATATACTATGGTAGATCGGCCCACTCAGTTGCACACAGAAGTAGCCACCGGAGCGCCGTCTCCTTAAGTCTCTCACTGGTTTATTTGTAGATGCTGCATAAGCCAGTGAGGAGTTAGCAAAAATAAATACGTGCTTTCTGACCTAAGGAAAAACAAAACATAACATACAGCCATGTTGCTGTGGGGATCTGCCCGCTCAGGAGAACAACCATCCACTAGTTCAGCTTTTCCTTCTTAGGACACAAAGCGCTGGAGTTCCTCTCTACAGCCCTACTGAACACTGAATGCCTTAGAAGGACGACTATATACATCCTAGTCCCCACCCTGGGGTGGAGATATGGTGAATGACCTCCCAACCCGTTCTATGGTCGTTCACAAAAACCCAGCCCTTAAAATGGCCGATTAATCCCTCTCAACACATAGTATGCTGGTGTAAAACTTATGGGCTTCAAATCACTGAAGCTAATAGCCTCAGTGAAACATACCTCCCCTCCAGCACTTTGCCAGTGACTTTGTCACCATGTATATATAATCAGCATACTGTATATATATTATAAGCATACTCTATATATCCTTTTAAAAGCAGAAGTGTCAATAAATTATTTTTATCAGTTAACAAAATGCAGAGTAAAGTTTGATGGATGAACCAAGATCTCAGTAATAATAATTGTATTTTTTTTTTATTAATATTAGGATAGAAGGGAGGGACAAAACCAGGAACAGAATCAGTAGGCAAACTCATAGTCAGGAGGACAGCCGGGGTCAGATACCAGGTGATCAGTAACCGCCACGTCTGCGAGCAGTATGAATACCGCGGAGCCTGGTGACAGAGGTGATACTGAGATTGTCCGGGCAGAGATGTAACAGTCAGAAGGCCACCGGTAGATGGTGAAGGTCCTTCTGTACAGCTCCAGCAGTGATGGTGGATCTGCTGGACTTCAGGGCGCTGGATGCGGAGGTTTACCGTCTTTTAGATGTCTCTAGGGGAACGGTGACAACACGCAAATACGCGAGCAGCCCTGGATAATCCACGCCGGCAGGATGATAAGATCCGGCGGAAGATGGAACCTATGAGAAGAGAAGGAAATATAATGTAAGTGATGGGACTCCATATGACATGATACTACTGTGCGGTCACTGTGGCCGGACGCAGAGGAATCTCATCACACAGAGGTCAGGGATCATCGTCAGCCATCATACATGTGACAATCCCATCACCGACAGATGACATCTGCTCCACATGAATTATTCTCACTGACGACATCACACAACATGGAGATGACTCTCACACTTACCTCGTCTCTTTTTCCCCTTTTTCCCATTTTCTGATTTTTCGTTGTCAGCTGGAAATTCTGATCAGAAAGAAGAAAAAACAACAACTCACTAAAGACATATTGTTATGGGGTCTGCATTGTATCGCTCCTGTATATAGTACATAGATTGTTCTAGTCCTGTCCCCTATAGTCCTGACAATCTGGTATTACACAATAGGGCAGAATAAGTCCTATATACCGGACATGACCTCATATGAGGGGCATTAGATGTGTCACTAATATGGAGCAGTGAACGCCCTGTGTGCCGCCATATGGTGCATCCCTAATGAGCGATATTCTACTATAGGAGACGATATCTCATTATGATGGCGGAGGTTACTGGATGCAACAATGTATCACAGAATCCATGATAATACTGTACAAAATTACAGAAATGGAGACACAGTATGGGCCCATGGGCAAAGTAATTGGGTTCCTTGAAACATGGATAACATAGGAGACCCGTTAAAGAAAAACTATGTGGAAATATTTCACCCTTGATGACAACATTCACATTGTTTGTGCTATAGACATGTACATACCTGACAATGGGGACGAGGATGGCAAGCTGGTTATAGCATCGTCTCTAGCAGATTCAGGAAAAGATCCTTTCTGCCAGGAAGAAGAAAAACGTGTAAATCACAAGTAAATTCAGTATAAATGGGATTGTCTCACTAGAAGAACCCTGACTATAAGGCCTAATAGGACATATGAAAGTCATAGTGGGGAAGTCTCCTGCTCAAAACTACCTTCTATGGAAACAACTAGCAACAATGGCCGGCATGTAATACTACATATCTCCTGCAGTGTGGGCAAAACTAACAATGCCTGACCGGCAGCAATTATGGGTTGTTATCTCCAGCGGATTCTGAAGCCAATAGCCAATGACCGCTGATCATGGGGCGGTGGATGCTGCATTCAATATTATGGTATTTATGTCCTATATTTAGTATTGTGCACATATATTAGCCTGGAGCTCCCAATAATGACCCCATAATCTACTCACATATCTGAGATGTTTCTGCTGGATGCCGGGGTACACTCTGGAGGAAACTTGATAGCGGTGGTACAGAGCTAAAAAAGGACAAAAATAAGATATGAAATTCAATTTTTTACTTTTAGAGGTCTTTTTATGTATTCTGGATTTATTGATCACTTACTTTAGAAAGCCTTTTAGAGGATGTTGTAAAATTTTGGAAGAAAAGGCTCTCATTATCCTCACTTGTGTCCTTCTCCTCTGAGACAATAGGCTTGTTTGTATCAGCATGATCTACAAGACATAGGTAATGAAGTGTTATTAGCGGTTGTCAGTATAACACAGTCACCATTTATCACTACTATTAATGGGAACCGATTGTCACATATTATTGAAGACGAGACAAACAGCCGCTTAGTCTAGATGACGTCTTCTACTTACTGATAAATAAGCTGGTGTCCTCATCTGAAACAAGCCGAGGAATGTACTCCGGCTTCTGACTTAGAAGGTTTTCAAATTCTAAGTCACTCAGGAATGGATAACTCTTGATCTCAAATGCTCCTCCTGGAAAAAGAAAAACAAAAGTGATGCGGACATTGTTAGAGGCTGCTCCATATCTGAACAGTATATCTTAATCTTAAGTAATGACAAAACCGAAGGAAACAAACTGAAAGTTATATTATGGAGAACTAGAAATAGGCAAGCAGATAGAGAAGTGCTGATCCTCATGGACAGGAGCGAAGAGTCCTCGTTGTAAAAAGTGAATATTAATACTAATAAAGTATATCAGTTACCTGTCCCAAGTCTTTGTGCAGGATTTGTTCTGAGCAGGTCATTAATAAGGTCCTGAGCATCGGGGGGAGGAGCGCGATCCCAATCCCAAATTATGTCTCCTGTTATATAGAAAATTACAGAAAATAAAACCTCTGTTTTGGACTGTAAGATAAAGTAGAGGAAATAACTAAATTCATGTAACCAGTCAAAGCAATGATCGGATTATTCTACTTACCAGTGACAATATTTTTATAGAGCTCAGATAGGGAATCCCCATGAAATGGTACATATCCCACCAGAAACTCATGCAGGATGATTCCCATTGACCACCAGTCGGCAGGTCTTCCATAGCCTTTCTTCAGAATGATTTCTGGGGCCATGTAAAGCGGGGTGCCACAGTCCTGGAAACCAACAGAAGGTAGAAATGAGAATCGATGAAATTATTATTATGACAAGTTCTCGACATAAAAACTCAATGACAGAAGATAAAATATCAGTTGAAAAGTTCTCTAGAAATGAAGAACGTAGAGAAGAGACAATAGTGTGATGAGATTTGTAAAGAACCATCTAAGTTCCTGTAAGTGATGCCAACCTCATGGTCCTGGAACTCTCTGGCGATGTCCTCCAATGATTCCTTGTGGGTGTTGGTTTCTGGTATCATGACACCAACTTTTGAAATCCCAAAATCGGCGACTTTAATGTGTCCAGCCGGTGTAATCAGGAGGCTGTGAAAGAGAAGATGGTTTTAGGCTCACGGGCTGTGTGGTAATAAATGATAACTTTCCCCCCTTTATTAAACTATAGGGGGCACTTACTTCTCTGGCTTCAGGTCTCTATGCAACACACCATAGCTGTGCAGGTATTCCACAGCAAGTATCGCTTCAGCAAAGTACAGGCGGGCCAAGGGGACAGATAAAGGACCCCTGGTGCTTAGGAGGGTCCCACAGTCTCCACCTATAGAAGAAAGGAAATATGAGCGGTGAGGGGTTTATACAGCAGATCACCACGATGGATCATGAGAAGTGAGCGGAGACATTGGGGCAGGAGAGAATATATACAGATATAATGTATAGAGCACAGAATATTAGTCTGAGGTCATGGTGAGATGTCGTCCATGTCACTAATAAAGTGATGTCTCATCTCGTCTACAGCTGGCGATACTGACGTGCTCAGTGCGGACATACAGGGAGATCACACACATCAATGACTTTCCATAATATCTATAGTAAATGCTCTGCGGGGATGTAACCGTCCACGGGGACAAGTCCTAATGATATGAGCGGTGATAAGATGTCAGCAGACATGGGCTGAATATAATACATGTACATGTCCTACCTCCTACATACTCCATGACCATACACAGGTGAGATCTAGTAGGGAAGGAGCAGAGCATGGAGGTCACAAAGGGACAGTCAGCGAATGTCAGGATGTCCCTCTCCAGATAGGCCCCTTCCACATGTTTTGGAGTATCCAGGTCCCGCTTGGCAATTTTCTTCATAGCGAAGATCTTCTGTGAGTCTTTATGGTGAACTAAGTGGACGGACCTGGAGAGAAGAAGAAACCATGGTTTATAGTGAATCCTTATTAACAGTCCGTCTATAGAAGTCATTATATGATCTTCTGTTCTAATGTTTAATACCAGAAGTCCGACCATTACTAGAAATCCACATCTAGAAATACATTAAATAATACTACATAGATCATCTATGGGAGGGTCTACACAATGCCACGTCTGCCGGACCCTCACTCAGGTCACATTATCACCTATGGGAGGTCTGCACAATGCCACGTCTGCCAGACCCTCACCCAGGTCACATTATCACCTATGGGAAGTCTGCACAATGCCACGTCTGCCGGACCCTCACCCAGGTCACGTTATCACCTTTCACCTCAGATCATGTCCCTATGATAAGACTGAATGGCAAAGCACAGAGGATGAAGCATTATCATAGGGAACCCTGAGAAATGTGGCTTATGCTAACTGAAATCTCACCCAAAAGATCCGCTGCTGATCAGCTTAGATGTTTCGTAGTCGCTCATACGCGGCTTTCTCGCCTGGATCAATGATTCCATCAAGTCCTAGAAAAGAAGAAGAAGAAGAAATGATATTAAGATCTAGAAGCTGCTGGAGAAAATCTCCAGATGCAGAAACGTCTCCCCCTATATTATGTCCCAGCTGATGTCACTGATCCGATAGGTGAGCAGAAACCTGCTGACGGATTCCCTATAATATAAACGCTATTATCTAATGCAATAGTGTCATCTCCTCTAATAATAGAGGCGCCCCCTGGTTATATGGGGGATAATACTGGACGGGTCATTTACACCCCGTGATCTGGTGATACACAGACATCTACCTCTATAATACTTACACCGGCAGGTTCTTGGATCTCCGAGATCTCTAAGATTACACTGTCAGGATCCAACAGCTCAGTTGTTTCTAAAATAGCGATAAAATGATGAGGAAATAAAATGTATTAGAGGATATTAATCCTACAGACATAATACAGCAATATAATGGAGAAATGACTATTCTGTATGGAGGACTATGTGGGGCCTATTATTCTGTATGGTGGAATATGTGGGGTCCATTATTCTGTATGGAGGACTATGTGGGGCCCATTATTTCGTATGGAGGACTATGTGGTGCCCATTATACTGTATGGAGTACTATGTGGTGCCCATTATACTGTGTGCCGGACTATGTGAGGCCCATTATTCTGTATGGAGGGCTATCTGGGGCACGTTATTCTGTATGGATGACTTTGTGGGACCCATTATTCTGTATGGAGGACTATCTGGTGCCCATTATTCTGTGTGGAGGACTTTTTGGGGCCCATTATTCTGTTTGGAGGACTTGTGTGGCCCATTATTCTGTGTGGAGGACTATGTGGGGCATTATTCTGTATGGAGGACTATGTGGGGCCCATTATTCTGCATGGAGCACTATGTGGGGCCCATTATTCTGCATAGAGGACTATGTGGGACCCATTATTCATTATGGAGGACTTTGTGGGACCCATTATTCGTTATGGAGGACTTTGTGGGACCCATTATACTGCATTCTGGTTGGCTCGTGACTTTTTCCAAGTTTTTCATTTTGGCTCTCTGTATGTTTGATTACAGAGTGGAAAGAGTAACTATGACATTATCCCCTGTTCTCTATAATATCCGGATATCTCCTGTAGAAGGTTGTGTGATCGGCTCACCTGTAGTCAGATCGCTGCTCGGCCCCGGCTGACTCGTATTAGGGTCAGGGGTCTCTGGGGTCACATTTTGCTCGTCTTCGGTGTCGCCTTCTGGTGTCTCCTGATTGATAGAATATATAGAATTACCACGAGGAACCTTCCACTAAATCACCAAATCCACAAATCAGGAAGGACTAAACCCGCATTTACAGACGCACCAACTGTAACTATACAGATCAGGCGCCATCATGAGGACTTTTATCAGATAAAATGGATTAAGATGAGGTAACATTGCAAAAACATTAATATGGATAATAGAGGGAGACAGAGGCGGAAATACAGACTTCCCACCACTGAGCTGTGACTACATCTGCAGAATACAGACTGCCATCAGCAGAGACAGGCGGCCATATTACCTCCTGTGCTTGCCAGGAGCTGACAGGGAGGCCGATAAGATCTAACACCAGATCTTCTGATATCTGGCTGGTGATCTGGAGAAGATCAGAAAACAAGGACGTGTGATAGAGAAGATGATGGATCCTTACCGGGCGTTCCGATGAGCGGGCCGGACCTTCCAGTACACACAGGACTTTTTCGGCCAGTTCTTTAACAAAAGACAAATCTCCATATTGAGATCTTTTTTCAGCCTAAAAAGAAGAAAAGAAACACAAATGAATAATCTCGAGATGAGAAAGATCACAATGAAGGCCGCCATTGTATCTGACGTCTGCTCCTCTCTGCAGATACATTGACTACATATCTGGGGTCTTGTCCTGTTTTATATTGGAAGAAAGAAGAAGCTTCTATCCCACCGTTATTATCCATTATTGTGGAGAAGATTTGTGCGGAGCGTCCACCATTTACCTGCTGTGGAATGTCCTAATGTTCCATAGCGAGAAACTGCAAGTGCTCAGTCACTATGGAGTCAACAACGGCAGCCATGACCCTGTGTAGATTGTACATAGTGACTGTGAGCTCTGATGTCATAATGGCCAACCATCACTAGTGATGTCATCATGGAATCTTGTGATGGAATCTTATAGCGGCGGCTCTGCACAAATACATGCTGCCAAGCAATATTTAAAGTGTGTGGGGGCTCATGCTGTATATAGGGGGCTATGTGAGGGCTCAGCTATTTATAGCGGGCTATGTGAGGGCTCATACTGTATATAGAGGGCTATGTGAGAGCTTGGCTGTATATAGTGAGCTATGTGAGGGCTCATACTCTAAATAGGATTCTGTGTGTGAGCTCATACTGTACATTGGTGCTATGTATGGGCTCTTACTGTATAAAGGGTGCTGTGTGTGGGCTCTTACTGTATATAGGGTATGTGTGTGGGCTCTTTCTGTATGTAGGGGGATGCCAGCACACTTAATTCTGCTCAATAATAAGTGATACAGTTAATAATATAAAATATAATTCATATGTTAATATTGAGCAGAATTAATTTCAGCCTATTGATTCGGCCTACACAACAGTCACATTTCTCATGTGGCCCCTCAGTAATATTACTTTCCCACCCCTGCTCTATTATGTATAGCGCTCTGTTATGTGTAGTGCACCCGAGCACCTGCATGTTAATCGCGTGACTTATCACATGATCTATCAAAGGCAATTTTGTGACATGTCATGTGATACATCGGGTGCTGGGAGCCCACGGCTCCTAAACTGCCCAGGGCCCTGGCTACTCTTAATCAGCCCCTGCTTCTATCCCACCATTATTATCCATTATTGAGAAGTTTTATGCGGAGCTTCCGCCACTTACCTGCTGTAGTAATGCCCTGATGTTCTGAGGTAAATCCGTCAGATACTCTGAGGTGAGATGACCTCGGTGGTATTTGGTCAGGCAGTCCCTTACAAGCTCCACCACCAGCCGGTGAGTGAAGCTGAGGACGCCATCGGGTGGTAGAAGCACAATCTCAGGGCGATTGGTGGTAAGAATCTCCCATAGAGCTTCTACTTGAAGATTGTCCAAAAGTAATTCAGCCATAGAAGCTGCAAGTGCGATTAGTCACTATATATAATAGCGAGAAACTGCAAGTGCGCTCAGTCACTATGGGATAGCGAGAAACTGCAAGTGCGATCAGTCACTATAGAATAGCGAGAAACTGCAAGTGCGCTCAGTCACTATGAAGCCAACAAAGGCAGCCGTGAACCTGTGTACATTGTATATATAGTGACTGTGAGCTGTGATGTCATAATGCCCGACCATGACCTGTGATGTCATCATGGAATCTTGTGATGGAATCTTCAAGGAGTGGCTCTACACACATACATGCTGCCTAGCAATATGCTTTTTTGGCCGTCCTCTTTTATTTCCAAATACAACACAACCAGGATAAGGGAATGTTCACACGTTGCGTTTTTGCAGCATTTTTTTCCACACCAAAAACCAGGTTGTACTCAGGAAAAACACTGCATACAATCCACACTTATTTGCTGTGTTTTTGCAGTGTTTATACTTGTGGGTTTTTTTTTTTCATTCATTTGAATGGGTGAAAAATGTTGCAAAACCCCTGAAAGAATTAACATCCTGCAAATTTAAAATAAAAAAAGGAAAAAAACGCAGCATGTGAATGAGACTTTAGAAATCTCATTCACTAAGCTGGTACTGTAAAACGCAGTGTTTTAGCAGCAGAAAAATAACCCTGAAAAAAATGCCACTTGTGAACATTCCTCAAAGATATAATAGTCATATTATGGGAAATATTGTGTATATTTATTCCTCGCGTGTCTTTTTTTACCAAATAACATTTACCTCATTGGTTGGAGAGTTTACTATTAACAACTGTGACAAATATTGAAGAATTAATGATAAGTGACCCAAGTGATCAATCATTTACGTCATTAATGGTGATGGGCGAGCACTAAAATGCTCGGGTGCTCGATGCTCGGGTCGAGCACATTGGAATACTCGGCTGCTCGACCCGAGCAATGAGCCCAATGTAAGTCTATGGGAAACTCGAGCATTTTTCAGGCGGCTCCCCCCGGCGGTCTGCAGAGGGCCTAAAAATTGCCCAAATCGATGGGAACAGTGCTCAAATGACATGGGAACAGCATGGGGAAGACCCCTGGAAGCATTTCTGACTCCCAGGTCACTGCTGTCAACAACGTTGTCAGAAATATTTATGCCACTTTTACGGATTTTCCTGGGATGTATGTTAAGGAACATCCTTTCCAGGGTTATAACTTGTATATAGGGGAAAATAAATAACCAAAAACAAAAATACTCCTCCACACCTTGGGCTATGTTCACACGTAGCGTTTTTGATGCGTTTTTGCACTTTTGCATTGCTTTCAACCAACACAAATGCATTCACCAGGAAATGTCATTTTAACATTTTACAACCTTATCTGGCCATGTGCTGTGTGACACGTCATCAGACACATGCATACAGTGCTGAAAAGACATGGGAACAGCATGGAAGCATCTCTGACTCCCAGGTCACTGCCTAAAAGTGTGCCCATCATAAGAGATGCTTGGCGCATGCGAAGATGCCTCCCGCCATGGACCTGTCGTTACAGACTTGCAACAATCACCGTCCACGTCCTTGTCCCTCCTCAGCGTTCAGTTCCTTGGAATGCAAGTGCAAGTATGCAGGCAGCCACCCACCTACCCACCGGCTGCAATACTATACTGACAAATTTTTGACAGCTACTTGCACTTGAAATGTAGCCTTTTAGGCTCGTGGAGACAGAAGCTTTTCATAACCTCATGTCGGCGGCGGCCGGGTGTCCATACTCTTTCCCCAGCCACCACTATATTTCCCGGTATCGCCTCTGCCTTCCACAAGCACGGGTCCCACAACATTACCCGTGCCCTCCCCAGTGCACTTACTGAGAAGGACCGCCTAACCACAAACATGTGGACAGGTGAACGTGGCCAGGGACGGTACATAGCCAGTCCACAACTTTTTTTTTGCTGACAGTTGTATTTAGCTCGGTGAAAGGACTGGCATAGAGGGAAACCGTATCTAACCTGGGTGTCATTTCTCCCAGGAAGTCCTGTAATTCAGCTTGTTGCAGAAGCAATGGCAGTCCGTCCAACATCAACTCGCACTTGTCGGTGGTGCTTTGACACACACACATCTTTCTTTTCGCATTTTATTTCTTGAATACAGAGTTGGACAATGGCCTGATCTGTAATGCTTTTTGAGAAATAACATGCATAAGCATGGCCGATCCACATTAAAAAAGCAGCCACAGAGTGTCCGGAAACCTTCCCCCACAATTTTATTAGCCAGGGCAGCTTTTCGGCAGGGTTGGACGGGCCCACCAGAGAACCGGAGACTACTCCGGCGGGACTTGGCTTCTCCTTCTGGAGAGTTCATAGTGCCGAGGTGAGGCCATGATGATGATAGAGGCCACCATCTGCTTAGTTTTCTGTTACTTGAAATGCAAGTGCAAGTATGCAGCCATCCACCCACCCACAGGCCGCAACACTAAACTGCCAGATTTCTGGGCAGCTGCTTGCACTTGAAATATGGCTTTTTAAGCTCGTGGAGGCGGAAGCTGTCCACAATCTTATGGCGGCGGCGACTGGGTATCTATACTCGGTCCCCAGCCGCCATTATTTTTTCCGGTATTGTCTCCGCCTTCCACAAGCATGGGTCCCACAACATTACCCGTGCCCTCCCCAGTGGAAGGACTGCCTAACCACAAACACGTGGACAGGTGAATGTAGCCAGAGACGGTACGGAGCCAGTCCACAACTTTTTTTGCTGAGAGTTGTATTTAGCTCGGTGAAAAGACTGGCGTAGAGGGGAACATCATACTGTGTGTGGGGGAATGTACTGTGGGGGCATCATACTGTGTGGGGGGAATGTACTGTGGGGACATCATACTGTGTGTGTGGGGGAATGTACTGTGGGGACACCATACTGTGTGTGGGGGGGAAATGTACTGTGGGGACATCATACTGTGTGGGGGGAATGTACTGTGGGGGCATCATACTGTGTGTTGGAGAAATGTACTGTGGGGGCATCATACTGTGTATGTGTGGGAATTTACTGTGGGGACATCATACTGTGTGTGGGGGAAATGTACTGTGGGAGCATCATACTGTGTGTGGGGGGGAATGTACTGTGGGGACATCATACTTTGTGTGGGGGGGATGTACTGTGGGGGCATCATACTGTGTGTTGGAGAAATGTACTGTGGGGGCATCATACTGTGTATGTGTGGGAATTTACTGTGGGGGCATCAAACTGTGTGTGGGGAGGAATGTACTGTGGGGAATCATACTGTCTGTGGGGGGAATGTACTGTGGGGACATCATACTGTGTGTGGGGGAATGTACTGTGGGGACATCATATTGTGTGTGGGGGAAATGTACTGTGGGAGCATCATACTGTGTGTGGGGGGGAATGTACTGTGGGGACATCATACTTTGTGTGGGGGGGATGTACTGTGGGGGCATCATACTGTGTGTGGGGGAATTTACTGTGGGGTCATCATACTGTGTGTGAGAATTTACTGTGGGGACATCATGCTGTGTAGGGGCATTATATTGTGTGTGAGGGGGAATATACTGTGGGGGCATCATACTGTGTGTGTGGGAATGTACTGTGGGGGCATCATACTGTGTGTGGGGAGGAATGTACTGTGGGGGCATCATACTGTATGTGTGGGGGGAATGTACTGTGGGGACATCATACTGTGTGTGGAGAAATCTATTGTGGGGACATCATACTTTATGGGGAGGAATGTACTGTGGGGGCATCATACTGTGTGTGGGGAGGAATGTACTGTGGGGCCATCATACTGTGTGTGGGGGGGTGTACTGTGAGGACATCATACTGTGTGTGGGGGGGAATGTACTGTGGGGACATCATACTGTGTGTGGTGGAATGTACTGTGGGGACATCATACTTTGTCGGGGGAATGTACTGTGGGGGCATCATAATGTGTGTGTGAATAGCTGTTTATCATCGTACAATGATTGAATAACGGGAGCAGATGATTTATAAAAAGCACTGAATTATATGGTGTGGATTTGCTGCTACTGTGTCACCCCAGGCCTGGATGCCACAAACTTGTAAGGCTGTGTCTGAGAGCAGGAGGGAGGTTCTCTGGTCATGGACCATTAGCATGCAGCACCTCCTGTCCCAGGCCAGTAGGGGGAGCAGGCTGCCCCTATAAAAGCTGGTACTGAGGGCAGGGTTAGGGAAACCAGGACCCACTTCTGAAGCATCCAGAAGGGTTCCCAGAAGAGAGGGACAGGTCAGCGGCAGCTGAGGAGTCAAGGAGGCTAAGGAGGAACAGCAAGCCAGGGACAGAGGCGACGAGAGCTGGTCCTGGCTGAGAGAGAACAACATACCGGACACTGGGATCCGAGGCTGTCAGAATTGCAAGTCCTGCAGCAGATCATCTACTTGCGAGGGATTTTAGGTCCCTTGGCCTAAGAAGCCTGGAAGCTCCGCCACACAGAGGGACCGGTACAGCACAGAGAAGCTACAGGTACCTAAGGCCCGAGTCGCAAGTCATAAAGGCGTAGTACACGGCCAGCTCAGGGACGTGGGCTATCATACCACTAAAGGGGGAGATAGTCAGCAAGGGCAGAGAGAGAACGGTAGGCCTACCCACTCACCCTGACCAGTGGAGCTCGCCCGAATGCCCTCAGACACCCAGGTCCATTCCTCCCTGTACTCCTGGTGGGTCTGTGCCCCGAGCAACTACAGAGTCCAAATGAAGATCAAGATGACCTTGAATCCGCAGAGGACAAGGAAGAGATGATCAGCACAGTTCTCGGAGAGTTCCCCCGGACCTGGACTCAGATAAATGGCGCAATACTGGTACCCGTCCTACACTTCCTTCAGCCTACCCAACAGGAGCCTACCGGAGAGCAAGAAGAGCAAGTGACTCGCCCCCTGGGCCGTGGGGCACTCGGATCCGGGCAGTGGGGGAACGATGGGAGTAGTAGTGGCAACCCGGTTCCGTGGCTCAGGGTGGTCAGGCCAGTGGTAGTCCGTTATGTGCTGATGTTTATGTCTGACTATGCCACCCGTGGATTGCGGTTATTAGGAACCGCCGCTGCATGCAGACCGCTGGGGCTGATGAGGTGTGCAGCTAGGGTAGTGTGACTCCCCACGGGAAGAGTGCGGCCCCAGGGCAGTATAATGGATGTTGGGAGTGATGGTGGTGAGAGTCCCAGTACCGGTAGTGCTGGAGGCGCGAAGGAGCACACAGACAATAGGTTGCAGTCCAGGGTCTTTACTGAAACAGGTAAACTGACCCATAAACAGTCCCAGCTAGGAGGGGACCTGGATGTCTGAGAGCAACGGGGAAATTGGCCCTGGTCAGGGTGAGGGTGTAGGCCTACCGTGCTTTCTGCGCTCCTTCTGGCTATCTCCTCGTTATAGGGTAACAGCCCACGTTTCCGAGCTTTCCGTGTATTCTCGCCTGTATGGCCTGCGACGTGGGTTCCTTTCTGCTCCCAGCCTTGTACGGCTTTACTGGTCCCTTCGGTTGTGGCAGGGCCTCCAGGCTTCTTAGGCCAAGGAATATACAGTCCCTTGCGGACTGGTTCTCTGCTGGAGGATGTGGAATCCTCCCAGCCTCAGACACCAAAGTCTGGTAAAGTCAGTCTCTTATCTGCCAAGACAGGCTTGCTTCGCCTCTTGTCTCTGGCTTGTGGCTCTCCTCCTGCCACACTTCCTCTTAGGTGCAGTGCAACTGTCTGTCCCTGTTCTGCTCTGGGACAAGTCTCAATGCTGAGACAGGCCATCCAGTTCTCCCTAACCCTGCCCCCAGCACCAGCTTTTATAGGGGCAGCCTGCTCCCCCTACTGGCCTTAGACAGGAGGCATTGCATGCTAATGTTCCCCTGACTAGAGAACCTCCCCCTTGCTCTCAGACACAGCTTTAATTACACTTGTGGCATCCATGCTAGGGTGACACATTCCCCCCTAGTGAAATTTAGTACTCCGGGACTAAACAATATACAAAGACAATATGCATACCATAAAACATTAGTATACAAGTGACGCACAGATTGAGTTCTTAAGGTCACAGTGTGGTCTGTGACCAGGTGTCCATATCACCAACACAACGGGGAGCC
Organism: Phyllobates terribilis; assembly: GCF_046119375.1. Lineage (NCBI taxonomy): Eukaryota > Metazoa > Chordata > Amphibia > Anura > Dendrobatidae > Phyllobates > Phyllobates terribilis. The sequence goes on along the minus strand of NW_027362779.1, from coordinate 20,573,573 downwards.
TTAACCAGGTGGGGGTCTGTCCTACCCCAAGTCCTTTACAGTCTTAGTTCATTCCTTGGTTAGGCTCCGAACGCAGTCCATACAAGGTCCTGGTTATAAAAAGTCCATAACCTGTGAGTCCTTAACCCACTGTCTGGTGGTGGACCAACCTGGCTTTCCCCACTAGCGTTAGGGTTACAGCTACCAGCTGGGTGTACAGGTAGGGCAGGCAGCTGTCTGCAGGTTCTTTGGCTTACCGCAGGCATTGCAGGCTCACTGTCAGCAGAGGGTTGACTCTCCTGGGCTGCTGGTACAGGCTCTTCTGCCTCTGGAACCGCTTGCTCCTCTTCACTTTCCGGCTCTGGTGTTGGTTGTTGCTGTGCCGGTTGCAGGAAATGCAGGACAGGTACCACTATGGCATCATTTATGCGAGTCCAGGACTGAGGGAACTCTCCGAGAACGGTGCTGATCATTTCTTCCTTGTCCTCTGCGGGTTCAAGGTCACTCTGATCCTCTTCTGCACTACGGAGTTGCTCGGGGCATCTTTTGAGGTGGTCTCTGGAGACAACACTAGTGGTTTCTCCTCCGTCCTTGGTGATTACGCACACCTTTGGGTTGTCGTGGTCAGACTGCAGTACGGTGTAGGGTTCCCTTTCCCACTGGTCGTCCAACTTATGTAGCCTTCTTTTTCGCTTTAGGACTTGCTCACCAGGTTCTAGGGGACCAGCAGGGGCGTGTTGATTGAAGAGTTTTTCTTGCCTCTCTCTCACCTGGGCCAGGCTCTTCTCCACACTCTCCTGTACCTTCTTGTACTGCAGTTGCCTTTCCGTATCCCAGTCCGCATCCGGGGAGGTGTCCTCAGGTATTAGGACTCCCATCTCCAGGTCTACGGGCAGCTTACCTGGTCTAGCTCGCATCAGGTAAGCCGGGGTGCAGTTTGTAGCATTCACCGGGATATTGTTGTATAGGTCTATTAGGTCCGGCAGTTTTTCTGGCCACAGGCTGCGTTCCTCCAGGGGCAACGTCTTCAGGAGATCAATGACTATATTGTTCATCTTCTCACACATCCCGTTGGTTTGTGGATGGTAAGGCGTTGTCCGAATCTTCTTACAGCCATAGAGGTTGCAGAACTCCTGGAAGATTTCAGCCTCGAACGCTGGACCCTGGTCTGTCAGGACCTGTTCCGGATACCCGTGTGGATGGCAGAAATATTGCTGGAAGGCTCTGGCCGCTGTTTGGGCTGTCAAGTCCTTTACCGGGACCACCACGAGAAAACGTGAATAGTGGTCCACGATTGTCAGGGCGTAGATGTACCCTGACCGGCTTGGAGCCAACTTGACGTGGTCTAGAGCTACCAGCTCAAGAGGCTGCGTGGTGACGATGGGCCTCAAGGGTGTCTTCAGGCTGGTGCGGTCCTTCCTCCTTAGGTGACAAGGGCCACAGTCTCTGCACCACTTTTCTACAGCTCCTCTCATGCCGACCCAAAAGAACCTTCCTCTTAGCTGGAACTCCAGTTTCTTCCAACCGAAGTGTCCCGCTCTGTCATGGTAAGCTCCCAGGACCATAGCTGCATCCCGCCTTGGAACCACGACTTGCCAGGTCAGCTCATGCGTCCGGTGGTTGACAATCCTTCTGCACAACTTGCCTTCGTAGAGGAACAGCTTGCTCTTCTCTTTCCATAGCTGCTTGGCTTCCTCTGGGGCATCTGGATCTAGGCGGGCGTCTTCCCGGGTCAGCAGATCTTTCACCAGGCGGACTGCAGGGTCACTATCTTGGGTCTCGGCCCAGCTGTGGTGAGGTAGGGGATTGATCATCACGGTTGTTAGATCCTCCTCTTTCACGCGGTGGGAGTATTGAGCGACTCCATACCGGTGAAACGCGGGGAGTTCTACCTCCTCCAGCTCTTCTGGGTCTTCGTCACCTTCAGGTAAGTGAGGCATCCTCGACAGGGCGTCTGCGTTGGCATTGGTTTTGCCGGCCCGGTACTTCATCACGAAGTCATAGTTGGAGAGACGGGCCATCCACCGCTGTTCTAGGGCACCCAGTCTTGCATTGTCCAGGTGTGTCAACGGGTTGTTGTCCGTGTACACGGTGAACTTTGCGGAGGCCAGGTAATGCTTGAAGCATTCCGTCACGGCCCACACCACCGCCAAGAATTCTAGCTTGAAGGAGCTGTAATTCTCCGGGTTCCTCTCGGTGGGTCTCAGCTTCCGGCTGGCGTACGCGATCACCCTTTCTCTGCCCTGTTGGTTTTGGGACAGTACGGCTCCCAGTCCCACATTACTGGCGTCTGTGTGGAGGATAAAAGGCTGGCCATAATCAGGGTAGGCCAGGATCTCATTCCCCGTGAGGGCCATCTTCAACTGGCGGAAGGACTCCTCTTCCAGTTTATCCCACTTGAAGGGTGGCTTTTGACTCCTGGACTTAGACTGTCCGATCAGGAGGTCCTGCATAGGAGCTGCCATCTTGGTGAACCCGGGGATGAATCTTCGTTAGTAGCCTACCAACCCGAGAAACTGTCTCACCTCTTTGATGTTCGAGGGGCTTGGCCAGCTCTTGATTGCCGTGACCTTGTCAGGGTCGGGGGCCACTCCTTCCGCGCTTTCCACGTGCCCTAGGTACTGGACCTTTGGTTTCAGCAGGTGACACTTCGATGGTTTCACCTTCAGGCCATAGCCTGCCAGGGCTTCGAACACCTCGGCCAGGTGCTTGAGATGGTCCTCGTAGGTCTTCGAATAGACGATCACGTCGTCCAGGTAAAGGAGGACCGTCTCGAAGTTTCGGTGCCCTAGACAGCATTCCATCAGCCGCTGGAAGGTCCCTGGTGCGTTGCAGAGCCCGAAAGGCATGCAGTTGAATTCGCTCAGTCCCATCGGGGTGGTGAAGGCGGTCTTCTCCTTGTCAGCCTCTGCCACAGGAACCTGCCAGTACCCGCTAGTAAGGTCCAAAGTAGAAAACAAGTTAGCTGATTTTAGTGCGGCTAAAGACTCTTCTATTCTAGGCAGCGGATATGCGTCTTTGTGGGTGATACGGTTGATTTGTCTATAGTCGACGCACATTCTCGTGGTGCCGTCTTTCTTTTTCACCAGAACCAAGGGGGCTGCCCAGGGGCTACAGTTGTCTCTAATGACCCCAGCTTCTTTCATCTCTCTTAGCATGCCCTTTGCGTTCTGATAATGTGCAGGGGGTACAGGTCGGTGTCTTTCTTTTATTGGTGGGAGGCTCTCTGTGGGGATGTGGTGTTCTATCCCTTTTACTCTGCCGAAGTCTAGCGGGTGCTTACTAAAGACTCTCTCGTACTCCTGTACCACCCGGTAGACTCCTTGTTTTTGGTGCAGGGGAGTGGAGTCAGCACCCACGTGGAGTTTCTGGCACCAGTCCTCCTTTTGTTTCTGGGAGCCATTACCCTCCGCCTGTGGAGATGGAAGCAAGGGTTCCACGGCCCTGATAGCTTTGTGTTCGACAACAAACAGTTTGGCGAGTGTAGCGTATCTGGGTAAGTGTACTTCCCTCTCCCCAATGTTGAGGATGCGGACGGGCACCCTCCCATGACGGACATCAACCACCCCACGGGCTGTCAAAATGGTGGGCCTGCTGTCTGAGTACACGGGTTCTACCATGGCTTGGTAGTCTCTACCTCTCAACCCGATTGCAGTCCGACACCAGATCATCATTTCACTTTTGGGAGGCATGGAAATGGGGAATGGGTCACTCAGTCTTACGCTACCGATCTCACCACCAGACAGTTCTACCTGCTGCCGTCTCATCAGCGCTTTTATCTCCTTGTTGAGGACTCTCTGTTGGCTGGAACTAGCATTCACCGCCACCTGTTGTAGAATTACAATTACCTCTGAAAGACAATTTTCAATTACATTAGTACCCACAGTTATTTTAGGGTGACTTTCACGACGGTCAATGTCCACAATAATTACTCCCTGTGCCGGCTGTTCAACTTTACCAGTTTTAATGGTCATCTCCTTGAACCCCATCTGCGGCACGGGTAAGCCATTACTGGCGATGATGCTCAAGTTACTGTCTGGATACCGTGTGATATCTGTCACTCTGTCTCTGTATACTGGAGGTAGGGAGCCTAAGCTGACCCTAAGCTGGGGCCCTGACTAATCCCTCAACCTGGAGGTACTGTTAAAGGTACAGAGGTCCAGGCCGCCAGTGTAACCCCTACCTCCTGAGGATCCCTGCACCTAAGTAATCTAGTCCTGAGAAGGACCCCGATCACAACAAAAGAGGACAAGTAATAATATGCCCACACACAGTACTTAGACGAACGAGACAGTACAAGGGAAAAACCAAAACCACCTTGCATACAAAAACTACACAACTACAACAGAGGGAACTCCAACGGGAAAGGAGATAAATGATAAAGCGAGGAAGGGAAAAAACACTCCAAATACACTTATCTCAGAAACTCCAAATACAACGATCCGCTCTGTAAGTCTGTGTGAAATGCTTTCACCGACACTTCCCAAACAGACCAGCAGGCATATGAAGGAGTCTCATTACAGCAACATTGATTGCAGCTGGGCGAGGCTGGACCTCGTCTAGCACAGAGAGAGAGAGAATTAACTCCCTCACTGCCGAAAACACCAAGCACCAAAAAGTCAGCTGCGAGAAGTCAGGCTGTGTAATCGTGACGATCTTCGTGGCGACACACCCGTGACAGTACCCCCCCTTCTACGAGGGGCCTCCGGACCCTCAGGGCCAGGTTTATCCGGGTGAGTCGTGTGGAAGGCCCGAACTAATCGGTCTGCGTTAATATCCGACGCAGGAACCCACATCCTCTCCTCAGGACCATACCCTTTCCAATGAACCAGGTACTGAAGGGACCGGCGATTAAAACGTGAATCGATGACCCTTGATACCTGGAACTCCAAGTTACCATTGACCACCACTGGAGGGGGAGGTAAAGGTGACGGTACCACCGGCGCCACATACCTCTTAAGCAACGATCTGTGGAACACGTTGTGAATTTTAAACGTAGGGGGGAGGTCAAGACGGAATGCCACCGGATTAATAATAGAACTGATTCTGTACGGCCCGATGAACCTGGGACCCAGTTTCCAGGAGGGAACCTTAAGTTTAATATTCCTGGTAGACAACCATACCCGATCGTTCACACTTAGGTCCGGACCAGACACTCTCCTCCTATCAGCCATACGTTTGTATCGGTTCCCCATAGTATTCAGATTCTTCAGCACCCCTCTCCATACTGAAGCGAGTGATGAGGAAAATCGTTCCTCCTCAGGAACCCCCGAAGAGCCCCCCCTACTGAAAGTACAAAACTGGGGGTGAAAACCATATGCCCCAAAAAACGGGGACTTACCAGTGGACTCGCTCCGCCTATTATTAAGAGCAAACTCTGCCAGAGGTAAGAAAGAAGCCCAGTCCTCCTGGTTCTCTGACACAAAACACCGGAGATATGTCTCCAAGCTCTGGTTCATACGTTCCGTCTGACCATTGGTCTGAGGGTGAAAAGCCGATGAAAATGACAAATGCATCCCCCGCCGTGCACAAAACGCCTTCCAGAACTTGGACACAAACTGAGACCCCCGATCAGACACCACATCGGATGGTACCCCGTGAAGCCTCACAATCTCCCCAATGAACACCTGCGCAAGAGTTTTAGCATTAGGGAGAGCCGGAAGAGCGATAAAATGTGCCATCTTGCTGAACCTGTCCACTACAACGAGTATGACCGTTTTACCCGAAGACGGAGGGAGGTCCGTAATAAAGTCCATAGACAGATGAGTCCAAGGACGCTCCGGGATCTTCAAAGGTAAGAGGGCCCCAGACGGACGGGTATGTGAGGTCTTAGAGCGCGCACAAACCCCACAGGACGCGACAAAAGTTACCACCTCCTTATGTAAGTTAGGCCACCAAAACCGACGCGAGAGGAGATCCACAGTTGCTTTACTCCCCGGGTGTCCTGCCAAAACTGAGTTATGGTGTGCCTCGATCACCTTTTGTCGCAACTGATCTGGAACAAACAGTCTCCCTGGAGGTCCAACAGGGGCGTCCCCCTGAGCCTCCAATACCTCCTCCTCCAGCTCAGAGCATACTGCCGAAACCACCACCCCCTCCTGAAGGATAGGAATCGGGTCGTCCGTATTCCCGGCCCCAGGGAAACTACGAGATAAGGCATCCGCCTTTACATTTTTTGACCCAGGACGATATGTAACGACAAAATTAAACCTGGTAAAAAACAATGACCACCTAGCTTGTCTGGGATTCAGACGTTTCGCGGACTCCAGATATAGCAGGTTCTTGTGATCGGTGATGACGGTGACCGGATGGACTGCCCCCTCCAAAAAATGGCGCCACTCCTCAAAGGCTAACTTAATGGCCAAGAGTTCCCTATTGCCGACATCGTAATTCCTCTCAGCGGACGACAATTTTTTAGAGAAAAAGGCGCACGGATGCCACTTACCAGGGGACGAACCTTGTGACAATACTGCTCCCACCCCTACCTCGGAAGCGTCTACCTCTACAATGAATGGCTGTGACGCATCAGGTTGAATGAGTATGGGTGCCGAGGCAAAACATTTTTTCAAGGAGGAGAATGCTTGACAAGCCTTGTCAGACCACCTAGAAAAATCCGTCCCCTTTTTAGTCATGTCTGTGAGAGGCTTAACCATGGACGAGAAATTACGAATGAACTTCCGGTAATAATTAGCAAACCCCAGGAAACGTTGTAGTGCCTTAAGATTCTCTGGCCGATCCCACTCAAGAACTGCCCGCACTTTCCCAGGGTCCATACGAAAACCGGACGCTGAAACCAGGAAGCCTAAAAACTGGAGTTCCTGTACGGCGAACACACACTTTTCCCATTTGGCATACAGTTTATTATCCCGCAAGATCTGTAACACCTGCCTAACGTGCTCCTGATGAGACACCAGATCCGGCGAGTAAATTAAGATATCATCCAGATATATGACAACAAACTGTCCCACCAGGCGGCGAAAAATGTCATTAACAAAGTGTTGGAACACCGCCGGGGCATTAGTCAGACCGAATGGCATGACAAGGTTCTCATAATGCCCCTCCGGAGTGTTAAACGCCGTCTTCCACTCATCCCCCTCCTTCATCCTAATCAGATTGTACGCCCCCCTGAGATCCAACTTAGAGAACCATTTGGCGCCCACGATCTGATTAAAGAGATCGGGAATAAGTGGGAGTGGATACGGATCTCGGACCGTAATCCGATTAAGTTCACGGAAATCCAGGCAAGGGCGTAGGCCTCCATCTTTCTTCTTAACAAAGAAGAACCCCGCAGCCACCGGTGAAGATGAAGGTCTAATATGCCCCTTAGCCAGACTTTCTGAAATATAATCCTTCATGGCCTGCCTCTCAGGACCAGAAAGGTTATACAACCTAGCTTTAGGTAACTTGGCCTCAGGGAGCAGTTTTACAGAACAGTCATACTCGCGATGAGGAGGTAGTTCCTGACACCCTTTCTCCGAGAATACATCCTCAAAGTCCGCCAGAAATGGAGGTAAGACCCAAGGAGTAACCGCACCGATGACCGTGTTCATGCAGTTTATATTACAGAATTTACTCCATTGGCTTATCTCTCTGGTTTGCCAATTAATAACCGGGTTATGCTTAGTTAACCAAGGAAGGCCCAACACTATAGGAGCGGGAAGACCCTCCAACACGTAGCAAGACAACAGTTCTTTATGTATCGCCCCCACTTGAAGTTTTACGTCATGCACAGCTTGCAAAAAACTTCCCTGACCGAGAGGCCTGGCATCGATCGAGAATATGGGGATTGGTTTAGCCAACTCACTCAATCGCATACCTTGAACCCGGGCAAACCGAGCATCAACCAGATTAGCCCCGGCCCCACTATCCAGAAGAACAGATATCCTCTCAGTTCTCGTACCCACCACCACCTCCGCCGGTACGAGAAACTGAGACGAACCTAGGGACGAAATACCTATTCCCAGATTGCCGTCCACCACACAACCTGGGATCAACAGTTTTCCGACGACTCTTCACTCTGCAAGGGACGGGATGGACACCCCCCAATAAAATGTCCCTTTCTCCCGCAGAAGAAACACCTTCCTGTCTTATGGCACACCACCGGTCCCCTCCCCCGAAAAGATGTCCCTCCTAATTGCATAGGCTCCTCTGGACTGACCAGGGGAACCACCATATGAGGGGACCTTGTAGGAGGTGGAGTCATCACAGGGGGTCGAGTTATCCCGCACCTCTCCCGAAGCCGTCTGTCAACGCGAATAGCCAGGGCCATAGCGGCTTCCAGTGACGCGGGAGAGTCATACTGTGCCAACACATCCTGTAATTTGTCGGATAAACCTTGACAAAACTGGCTCCTAAGAGCCGGGTCATTCCACTGGGTGTCCGTGGCCCACCTACGGAACTCCGAACAGAATTCCTCCGCCGGACGATCTCCCTTCTGGATCCTACGTAACTTAGACTCAGCAAGGGAGATCCGATCTGGGTCATCATATACGAGTCCCAGAGCAGCGAAAAACCTATCCACTGACTGGAGAGCCGGGGAGCCCGGGGGAAGAGAGAACGCCCAAGATTGTGGGTCCCCTTGTAGGAGCGAGATGACAATTCCCACCCTTTGTTCTTCACTCCCCGATGACCGAGGCCGCAGCCGAAAGTACAATTTGCATGCCTCCCGGAAAACAAAAAACTTGTCCCGCCCCCCAGTGAACCTGTCAGGGAGAGCTACTTTAGGTTCTGGTCCGGCTTGCTCCAGAGGATGCAAAACCTTTGACCTAACGTCCGCCAGCTCCATGGACAAACTCTGCAACTGCCGAGCTAGACCGGCTACTGGATCCATGGTAGCTGGAGAAAAACTAAGTGGGTCGGTGAAAATGTCACGCTGTCTCTGTATACTGGAGGTAGGGAGCCTAAGCTGACCCTAAGCTGGGGCCCTGACTAATCCCTCAACCTTGTCTCACCACCAGACAGTTCGACCTGCTGCCGTCTCATCAGCGCTTTTATCTCCTTGTTGAGGACTCTCTGTTGGCTGGAACTAGCATTCACCGCCACCTGTTGTAGAATTACAATTACCTCTGAAAGACAATTTTCAATTACATTAGTACCCACAGTTATTTTAGGGTGACTTTCACGACGGTCAATGTCCACAATAATTACTCCCTGTGCCGGCTGTTCAACTTTACCAATTTTAATGGTCATCTCCTTGAACCCCATCTGCGGCACGGGTAAGCCATTACTGGCGATGATGCTCAAGTTACTGTCTGGATACCGTGTGATATCTGTCACGCTGTCTCTGTATACTGGAGGTAGGGAGCCTAAGCTGACCCTAAGCTGGGGCCCTGACTAATCCCTCAACCTGGAGGTACTGTTAAAGGTACAGAGGTCCAGGCCGCCAGCGTAACCCCTACCTCCTGAGGATCCCTGCACCTAAGTAATCTAGTCCTGAGAAGGACCCCGATCACAACAAAAGAGGACAAGTAATAATATGCCCACACACAGTACTTAGACGAACGAGACAGTACAAGGGAAAAACCAAAACCACCTTGCATACAAAAACTACACAACTACAACAGAGGGAACTCCAACGGGAAAGGAGATAAATGATAAAGCGAGGAAGGGAAAAAACACTCCAAATACACTTATCTCAGAAACTCCAAATACAACGATCCGCTCTGTAAGTCTGTGTGAAATGCTTTCACCGACACTTCCCAAACAGACCAGCAGGCATATGAAGGAGTCTCATTACAGCAACATTGATTGCAGCTGGGCGAGGCTGGACCTCGTCTAGCACAGAGAGAGAGAGAATTAACTCCCTCACTGCCGAAAACACCAAGCACCAAAAAGTCAGCTGTGAGAAGTCAGGCTGTGTAATCGTGACGATCTTCGTGGCGACACACCCGTGACAATATCAGCATCAGTCCAATACTGCTTAAAAAGTACATAAGGGATAGTGGTTACTTGCGACCCAGTATCCAGCAAGGCGCTCATGGGGATACCGTCCAGCACCACGGGTAAAACCGGGCGCCCCCCAACGTACTTATCACGCCAATTATAAGGGCCTGGTGATCTTATGCCTGGGGGTTGGCCCTCTGCCCCAGGTTGGACCCGTTTAAATTACAGTACCTGGAAGTGTGTCCAGGCTGGTTGCATCGACGGCAAATGGGCTGTCCATCCTCTGCGTAGCGGTCTGTGGGCCTCCCTCGGAACGACGGGATCCTCCTCTGTCGACGCCACGGGACATCCTCCGGACTTGAAGCCAGCTCGATGGGTCTTGACGGGTCCACTTGTAACGCCTGGACGGTCCTGGTCAACGCCGCGACGCTCCTGGTCAGCTCCTGGACTTGGTGGTGCAGGTCTTTCGACGGGGCTTGGTTCAGGGCCTGTGCATCAGCCCCCACGGGGTCCATAGAGGAGGGCGCCGCCTCCTGGTGGTAGGTGAGAGCAGGGCGCCAGGGGTTTATAGCGCCACTGGTTGCAGATTCACGGAGCACCCTTATGGCCCTGTCCTTAAATTGGGCAAAGGTCAGGTCGGGGTTCTGAAAGAACATGAGGCGCAGTTGGGCCCTGTGGGCGCTAGACAGCAGACCTTCTATGAATTGTTCTGTTAGCAGCTTATCCGTTTCCTGCACACTGCCAGGGTCAGTTTGTTGAATAGCCCTCAGGGCTTCCTGCAGATTTAGGGCATAGTCTCTGATGCTGTCCTGTGCCCGCTGCTTACATCCATAGAACCTCATTTTAATCTCAGCAGAGGTACGTGTGTCAAAGGTACCCCACAGCCGGGCCAGAATACCCTTCACAGTCCTTTTCTCCTCAGTGGGCCATGATTTTACCTCCCTTTGGGCTGCGCCAGTTAACTGCCCTGTCAGTATGCTGACCTTCTGTTCCTCTGTCAGGGGGTAAACGTGGAACAAACTGTATAGCCTTTCCTTGAAGTCAGTTAGGGCATGGGGCTCCCCTGAGTACTTGGGCAGCCAGGCCGCTCCAGGGATGTAGGGCAGGGAAAATGGCATCACCGCTGCTGCAGCTGCGTTGGTGGTAGTGGGCGCCTCCGTGTCCGACATCTTCCTCCCCCCTAGTTAAGCGTGGCCTACCTTCCGACGATCCTCTTCTGTAGGCCGCGGCTCCGCTGCTGCTGCTATGGACGAGGACCTGGCGTCGCGTCCTGATGACGTCAGCGTCACTCTCTCTCCCTTCCAGGACCTTGTGCAGCGTCGGTGCGGTGGGCGGAGCTTCGGATCTCGCGCGGTTTTGACGTCCACGCCCCTCTTCTTCCCGCGCGGCGTCCTGAAGATGGCGTCCGATGGCGGGAAACAGCTGCGGATGGCGGGAAGACGGCAGAAGACGGCGGGAAACGGTCCAAGATGGCGTCTGATGGCGGGAATCGGCTCCGGATGGCGGGAAACGACTCCGGACGGCGGGAAACTTCGCCACAGGTAAGTTACAAAAGTCTTTTTCAGGCACGCAGTACCCGGTGGTTGTGGACACGAAATCCTGCCGACTACGCCAAAGCTGACTCGCCCCCTGGGCCGTGGGGCACTCGGATCCGGGCAGTGGGGGACCGATGGGAGTAGTAGTGGCAACCAGGTTCCGTGGCTCAGGGTGGTCAGGCCAGTGGTAGTCCATTATGTGCTGATATTTATGTCCGACTACGCCACCCGTGGATTGCGGTTATTAGGAACCGCCGCTGCATGCAGACCGCTGGGGCTGATGAGGTGTGCAGCTAGGGTAGTGTGACTCCCCACGGGAAGAGTGCGGCCCCAGGGCAGTATAATGGATGTTGGGAGTGATGGTGGTGAGAGTCCCAGTACCGGTAGTGCTGGAGGCGCGAAGGAGCACACAGACAATAGGTTGCAGTCCAGGGTCTTTACTGAAACAGGTAAACTGACCCATAAACAGTCCCAGCTAGGAGGGGACCTGGATGTCTGAGAGCAACGGGGAAATTGGCCCTGGTCAGGGTGAGGGTGTAGGCCTACCGTGCTTTCTGCGCTCCTTCTGGCTATCTCCTCGTTATAGGGTAACAGCCCACGTTTCCGAGCTTTCTGTGTATTCTCGCCTGTATGGCCTGCGACGTGGGTTCCTTTCTGCTCCCAGCCTTGTACGGCTTTACTGGTCCCTTCGGTTGTGGCAGGGCCTCCAGGCTTCTTAGGCCAAGGAATAAACACGCCCCCTGACGAAGGGAACAGCCGATACGCGCGTAGGGGCGTCTCTCTCGACATGTGCCTCCCCATTATGGACCCCTAACAGTGCTATTGCCCCCTGGTGATTACATTTGGACACTGGAGAGCTGCGGTAAGCATACAATGGGGACATTTATGTTCCCTCTATTCATCTAGTGCACCGCATATGACAATAATAGTAGATAATAGGAGGGTGATATGGTAAATGACTTCTACTGGTTTCCACTATACAGCAGTGAGGGTAATCAGCATATATAGTATCCATTTTAATGCTTATGTGTGTTATATATATATAGCAGATATGATATAATAAAACTAAATACATAGGATCTGGGTCTGCCATGGATTACCTATATTATGGGTCCCTGTGTGGAGTCACATGTAGAGAGGGCTGTTATTGATTTTATTTTCCTTTTTTATAATATTGTACTGACCTTTGTATATGTCTGATCTTTGTATCATAATAAATATTGACCATTTTTTGCTATAGAAGTGTTGATTCGGTCTTCGCTTTTTTCTCTGGTAGTTCTATATTTGGCGATGGAGTCGCATTTAGTCCATATAGGGTAGTAATTAATAAAAGGTACATATCATACCTATATCTACACACATGGTGTGATTTATACTACCCATTTATGATTGGTGTTCTTTATAGTCTTATTACTGTGTTTTGCACAGGTATTTTCCTTTCTAATAACATGGACTACAAGGCTAAGGAAAATCCTGGTTGTCACAAATTGATCAGACATTCGGAGGTTCAGTGGTTGATGGGACAGTAGCAGTTGAACAGGGATGGGATGAGAAATCCACGTTTATACAGAAATTATTAATAAAAAGAACGAAACTTTGGTGGAATAAGGCGTTTTTGGGAAAATATATTACCCGCCAAATGATCCCACGAGGACTGAGAATTCGCATTACCCCTACATTCCCAGTAGAAGATGCAACATTTATGTCCAAATGGGAGGAGTCTTGCACAAATTGCTCATTGTTGTTGATGCAACTATTGGTGGATTTGAATTCACAATCTATTATGGACCTGGATAATCAAATAGATGTCGCACAGACAGAGTTGAGATCCAATTGTCCAACGGAGAAACTCTCTAACTATAATATACATATTGATAAAATTTTGGATTCCACAGTCAAGAGGATCCAGGAGGTACAGGTGTCTAAATTCAATAGAGACATGAGAGACTACCATCAGAAGAGAGTATATATATGGCGCAGACCAGGAGGTCAGGGCCCCAATTTTTCACGCAAACTTTCGAATTCATCGGCTACATCACTTAGTGATCACTCGGAGGCATCCTCTTCATCCATAGTTACAAGATCCGGTACCTCTAATAAAAGAATGAGGGAACATAACTTCCATCCCTACAAACGACAGGAATATACATCACCGGATCATAAGAGGAATGACTCTAAGGTAATTAATCTGAGTAACTATATTCTTACTGAGTCAGATGTGGCCCTTCTTAGTAAGGGACTATCTTTTGCCCCGAGTGCCCAATTTGATGCATTTACAGCTATTAAAGATTTACATATATTTGCACGGGCCCTGATCTTCAAAAGACACTTCTTTGATGGTGGTCTCCATGATCTCTTTCCCACAGAGGAAGAACAAGCTGCGGTGAGGATACTGGAGGATTTGGCCATTGAACATAATACCCCCCTAGGAGGTAAGATTCCTAAATCTATTAGACCAAAATCTAAGAAGTTTCCACCACTAACGTCATGTTCCAATGTGGATTTATTTGTTAAGATTGTCGCTGATGAGCTAATGGCGATTCCGCGTCATATCTCACGTGATAACATGTCTAAGGAGGAACGTGATAGGCTAATGTTCCTTCAGAATTTACCAGGTGTCCTTATCAAACCTGCGGATAAAGGGGGGAATATTGTGGTGTGGCCCAAACCTATGTATGAGAGGGAAGCATATCGACAGTTAAATAACAAAATTTGCTATAGGAAATTGACATTCAATCCCCTCACTACGTATATGGCAGAATTGGAGGTGATTATCAACAGAGCTGTTGCAGAGAATATCATTACGAGAGAATTAGCTTCAGCTCTGTTGGTAGTTGAACCTACAATTCCCACCCTGTATCTTCTCCCCAAGATCCATAAAAATGCCGAGATTCCCCCTGGACGCCCCATTATTTCGGGTAGGGGGAATTTCTTGGAACATGTCAATAGGTGGATTGACTCCCATCTGCAGCCACTGGTGGAATGCCTACCTTCTTTTCTGAGAGATACTGGCGAGTTACTTAGGAAGGTGGATGGACTATATGTTGAGGATGATACCACCCTGGTGACTGCCGATGTGGAGTCACTCTATACTAATATTAGACATGCGGATGGTATTTCCGCGGCTAAGTTCTTCTTGGGCACCTCATCTGTACCTTATGCCTTAAGATCCTTGATCTTGGAACTGTTGGAGTTCTCTTTGCATCATAATTTCTTTACATTTAAGGGGTCTTTTTTCCTGCAGACCCAGGGGACAGCAATGGGTGCGGCTTTTGCGCCGTCCTACGCCAATCTGTTCCTGGGTCTGTGGGAAAGAGACCTCTGCCTGACAGATCGTGAGGAGTCAATGGGTCGTGTCCTCTTTTGGGCACGCTACATTGATGACATCCTCATGATCTGGCAGGGTTCAACACTAAAATTAAAAGAATTCATGGACCAATTAAATGGGAACGTATGGAATATACATCTTACATATCAGTCCAATGAACAACAAGTTGAATTTCTGGATGTGTCACTGATAAGGGATGACACCAACTGTCTACAGACGACGCTATTTCGGAAACCTACATCTACCAATATGTTGCTACATGCAACATCATCCCACCCTAAACATATGATTAGATCGGTGCCGGTGGGACAGTTCCTCAGGGTTCGGAGGATCTGCTCCACCGACACCGAATTCGAACGACAGGCCTCTGAACTCAGAGATAGATTCCTCGAGAGAGGATATAGCCGTCGTATGATCAAGAGGGCATATAACAGAGCGAAATTCTCGTCCAGACATGACCTTATCTATGGAAAGAGAAGTGATGAGGGGGCTAAAGAAAATGAAAAAGTGAGATTCATCACCAATTATCATTCTCAATTTTCTAAGATGAGACAGATACTGTCTAGATCTTGGCACATTCTGAGAGCTGACAGTGTCATCTCCAAGTTTATTCCAGAGAGGCCACTGATCACAATTAGACGGTCAAGAAATTTGCGGGACCATCTAGTTCACTCACACTATGAGGGGTCGGAAGTGGCTTCATTTTTGGACACTCAGAGGAGGAGGAGTGGATGCACTCCTTGTGGCCGATGCGTCGCATGCCCAAATGTGGAACGTTGTGATACGTTCTTTGGTTCGGATAGATCTAAAATATATAAGATCAAGAAATTTATCACCTGCACCACCAAACATGTCATATACTTTGCTACATGCCCATGTGGGCTTATATACATAGGTATGACTACTCGTCAATTCAAAGTGCGAGTCCGTGAACACGTTTTGGGCATTATTGCGGCGGCCGGCCACGTGGATGCATCCACTCTCAAAACCCTTCCCCGCCATTTCAAGACCCACCATAATTGTGACTCATCAGCACTCCAGATTAGGGGTATCGATTGTATAACACCTAACATTCGTGGTGGGAGGATTGGCCAAAAATTGGCGCAAACAGAATCTCGTTGGATTTGGACCCTTGGTACACTACAACCGAAGGGTCTTAATGAGAGCATTAGTTATTCCCCCTTTCTCTAAAACCCATACCATATATTAAAATCATAATAGTAATATCTCAATGCGAGTGGCCCTTTACAACCTAGGTTCAATTTTATTCTGTATATGTTTATTAAGTGTATATATTGATTTTATCTCTTTTTGCATCTATCAGGATTTCTCTATGCATCCATGATCGTCTTTCTTTCTGTCGACAGCAGGGTGATTGTTACTGGTGGGTGAGGATGGCTTAGATGTGATGTCGCATTGGATCCTGACATAACGACGAGGGAACGCCGACTACAAGTCGATGCGAGAGACATTAAAACATTATAGCTAAAAGGACTGTATGCATATATTGAGGTCCTACTAGTGTAGTTTCGGGGATTCTATTTGTCTACATTATGTCACTATAGATTTGTTATAATGTGTATTCGTCTTCGCCTCTATATTGACTTTTATATGATGGTTTTGATATATGTTGCGTGGGACTCATGTATGCTGGTGTAATATATGGCGTGCATAGGTTGGTGGGTGAACTATATGGATATATATCTATTTATGTTCAGTATATATATTTCAATGATATGTAATATGTGTACTATGTGCATTACTTCTATCCTTGGGGAGGGTACTGAGGGTGACTCTGATTGTGGATATCATGTTTATATGTATGTGTGTATCAGGTAGACATCGTGTTAGATATGGAATATGTCCCGATCAATTGGTTTCCCCTTGGTGCGACCCTAAAATATACATACAGGTAGTGGATATTTCGTGGTATGCATACATGGATATAGTATATGATATATGGGTAATTGGCCCTAATCAACTAGCTTTTTTGTGGATTATCAATGATATACATGTGGAGGGTGGATATAATGTGTATATATATATATATTCATTGTAGGTGTACCATGAGGACGATATGCCTAATATCATGATACACTGGATATGAGATATGGAAGGTGTGCATCTCATCCATATATTTTCTCTCTTTATAGATGTATATATGATATTTCCCTACTATACATGCTGCCTATGGTGGTTTTCTACCTAGAATCTGTCATCCTCACATGTGGCACATTCCCCCTTCCCCCTCCTTTCCTCCCCTGCCTTCCGTATCTTCTATTCTCTCCCCCTCTCTTTCCCCTGTTGTCCCGTTATATGTTGTGTCTCTGTATTGTTACATGTTTTCCTATTGTCCACAGTTTATATATGTTACTTTACTATGAGATAACAACTACAATGTGCATCTGCATAGAGGGAAAATGTGTGCTGCGTACATACAGGTGGGCGGGGGTGCTGGTCGGCCTCTGTTTCTGTGGTGATATTGATGTTGTGCCTCAGCTCCGCCCACCCATGGTCATGTGATGCGGAGTCCTGTTGGCGTCCTCATCCCTATGACGATGCACGCATCATGTCCTGTCTCACGGTGTTGTGACTTAGCTCCGCCCACCCGTGGTCATGTGATGCGGACTTAGCTCCGCCCACCCGTGGTCATGTGATGCGGACTTAGCTCCGCCCACCCGCGGTCATGTGATGCGGAGGCCTGTTGGTGTCCTCATCACTATGACGACACACACATCATTTCCTGTCTTACGGCACCTCCAGTGCCTATAAAAACAAGCAATAGAGATGCAATAAACACGCCCCCTGACGAAGGGAACAGCCGAAACGCGCGTAGGGGCGTCTCTCTCGACATGTGCCTCCCCATTATGGACCCCTAACAGTGCTATTGCCCCCTGGTGATTACATTTGGACACTGGAGAGCTGCGGTAAGCATACAATGGGGACATTTATGTTCCCTCTATTCATCTAGTGCACCGCATATGACAATAATAGTAGATAATAGGAGGGTGATATGGTAAATGACTTCTACTGGTTTCCACTATACAGCAGTGAGGGTAATCAGCATATATAGTATCCATTTTAATGCTTATGTGTGTTATATATATATAGCAGATATGATATAATAAAACTAAATACATAGGATCTGGGTCTGCCATGGATTACCTATATTATGGGTCCCTGTGTGGAGTCACATGTAGAGAGGGCTGTTATTGATTTTATTTTCCTTTTTTATAATATTGTACTGACCTTTGTATATGTCTCATCTTTGTATCATAATAAATATTGACCATTTTTTGCTATAGAAGTGTTGATTCGGTCTTCGCTTTTTTCTCTGGTAGTTCTATATTTGGCGATGGAGTCGCATTTAGTCCATATAGGGTAGTAATTAATAAAAGGTACATATCATACCTATATCTACACACATGGTGTGATTTATACTACCCATTTATGATTGGTGTTCTTTACAAGGAATATACAGTCCATTGCGGACTGGTTCTTTGCTGGAGGATGTGGAATCCTCCCAGCCTCAGACACCAAAGTCTGGTAAAGTCAGTCTCTTATCTGCCAAGACAGGCTTGCTTCGCCTCTTGTCTCTGGCTTGTGGCTCTCCTCCTGCCACACTTTCTCTTAGGTGCAGTGCAACTGTCTGTCCCTGTTCTGCTCTGGGACAAGTCTCAATGCTGAGACAGGCCATCCAGTTCTCCATAACCCTGCCCCCAGCACCAGCTTTTATAGGGGCAGCCTGCTCCCCCTACTGGCCTGAGACAGGAGGCATTGCATGCTAATGTTCCCCTGACTAGAGAACTTCCCCCTTGCTCTCAGACACAGCTTTAATTACACTTGTGACATCCAGGCCAGGGTGACACACAAGCAGCCCCAGAGGCAGAAGAACCCATGCCAGCAGCCCAGGAGAGTCATCCCTCTGCTGACAGTGAGCCTGCCATGCCTGCGGTAAGCCAAAGAACCTGCGGACAGCTGCCTGCCCTACCTATGAACCTAGCTAGTAGCTGTACCCTCAATGGTAGTGGGGAAAGCCAGGTTGGTCCACCACCAGACAGTGGGTTAAGGAGATCAACCAGCAGCACTAGGGGACAAACACCAGCTCGCTGGAGGATATAAGTGCGAGATCTAAACGTACCATGTATATATTTAATATGTTTTTTACCTGTAACTAATAGTGTTTTCTCCAGTTTTTCTACATATATGGACTGACAGGTTATGAACTTTGGATAACCGAACTACCTTGTAAATAGTTGCACTTGGTGCCTCTTGCGAAGACGGCCACGGAAGAAAAACCTGTCTGGCGTGGCCCCGAGTGGTCCAAAGTAGTTTGCTTCGCCTTGCAGCCACGCCCAGGGCCAACGCTTGGGGTTTGCTTTGGACATGTCCCCGCACCGGTTAAGACTTCGCCTTACTGGGTGAAACGGACACCCGGTCACAGACCACGCTGTGACCTAAAGAACTCAATATGTGGTGTTGTTTGTTGTTTTCTTCTCTGTTGTGTTTATGTTATAATTTATACCCGGTATTCGTGTTTCTTGTTAGTCCCGGAGTACTAAACTTTACTAGGGGGGAATGTGTCACCCCAGGCCTGGATGCCACAAACTTGTAAGGCTGTGTCTGAGAGCAGGAGGGAGGTTCTCTGGTCATGGACCATTAGCCTGCAGCACCTCCTGTCCCAGGCCAGTAGGGGGGGCAGGCTGCCCCTATAAAAGCTGGTACTGAGGGCAGGGTTAGGGAGACCAGGACCCACTTCTGAAGCATCCAGAAGGGTTCCCAGAAGAGAGGGACAGGTCAACGGCAGCTGAGGAGTCCAGGAGGCTAAGGAGGAACAGCAAGCCAGGGACAGAGGCGACGAGAGTCGGTCCTGGCTGAGAGAGAACTACATACCGGACACTGGGATCCGAGGCTGTCAGGATTGCAAGTCCTGCAGCAGATCATCTACCTGCGAGGGATTTTAGGTCCCTTGGCCAAAGAAGCCTGGAAGCTCCGCCACACAGAGGGACCGGTACAGCACAGAGAAGCTATAGGTACCTAAGGCCCGAGTCGCAAGCCATACAGGCGTAGTACACGGCCAACTCAGGGACGTGGGCTATCATACCACTAAAGGGGGAGATAGTCAGCAAGGGCAGAGAGAGAACGGTAGGCCTACCCACTCACCCTGACCAGTGGAGCTCGCCCGAATGCCCTCAGACACCCAGGTCCATTCCTCCCTGTACTCCTGGTGGGTCTGTGATAAGATCTGCAGTAAAAGACCCTGGACTGCATTATTGGACTCTGTGTGATTACTGCTGCGCCTGCACCATCACCCCCAGCATCCTATTACACTGCTCTGAGGCTATACTCCTCCCGTGGGGAGTTGTACTATTCCCTGCTGCACCCCCAACACCAGCCTCAGCGGTCTGCCCCGCAGCGGCGGTCCTCCCTGACCGCAATCCACAGGTGGCGTAGTCGGACTTTCAAAACCTACAAATACACTGCCACAGCATTTGGTCTGACCACCCTGACCCACGGGACCGGGTCGCCACTACTACTCCCAGCATTGCCCTGTTGTCCGGTTCCGAGAGCCCCACGGCCCAGGGGGCGAGTCACTACAAGTAAGGATAGACGATACAATAAGCTCTATCGTAACATGTAGCAGCGAGTCAGCGGAATGTATCAATTCTAATATTGAGCAGAATTGATTTCAGCCTGTTGATTTTTCCCTCCAGAACAGTGGAGGGCTCCTCGGGAAAATAAATTGTCCATCCCTGGTATAACGTAATACTAAAATCTCACATTTTATGAGAGAAAACTGTATTTTATAACGATGCTTCCGTACATAAATCGAGAGAACTTCTTTTCATCAGACGACCCCTTTATCACCTATCCAAGGTGATCGGTGGTGTCCAACAGCTTAGAGCGGCACTGATGGGCAGAATGCGGCACTTTTATCACTTTTGGAATTGGGCAGCGGTGCACATGCTCAGTCTGACCTCCATTCTTGCCCTTTGGGGCTGCAGAGCGCTCTGCTTTTTCCAACAGCTCCATTGAGAATGAATGGATCAGTGGTCGGGCATCCAACCAGACGCTCCATTTTGTAACAGGGATAGAAATAGATGAGAAGATGCACTTAACTGTTTGGCCGCAGCAAGAGTGCATCGAGTGCCTGTGCTTGGTTTGAACAGTCATTCTGTGCTGACAGAGTCCCTTTAAGGCCTCAAACCTATTAGATAATTGTCAGCCCTACATTGTTTCTGGGCAGACAGTTACACAAGATTATGTCCCATTTCATGAAGATTGGCCTTTTACACGCCTGTTTTAGTGAAGGATTAGCTGGAAAAACCTGCGGCGCTGTTAAGCCTCTCCCCAAGAAGCTCCGCAAGGCTTCAAAATTTTGCCGGTGCTGGTCAAGACTGGTGGACACATGGGAAAAGTCAAATTTTGGCAAAGTTGAACAATCTGCATTGTGTGTAATATTTTATGATACAATAAATGATTAGAAAAATGCAAGTTTTATTAATGAGAAAAAAACTGAACTTTGCAGAATTTGTTGGCGACATAGAAATATGTAAAAAATATAAAAGTGTAAAAAAATTTTTACAATTTTTGATGCTTACATTAAAAACTTGAGCAATTCCCCCAAAAATCATTAGAGCCATGAAATCAATACATATACAGATGAAACCAGAAGTTTCCATCCACTATATAAAGAGACACATCTGCATGTTTTTATCAATATCTGACATGAAATCAGAATAAACCTTTCCCCTTTTAGGTCAATTAGGATTACCATCATTTTTGATATTTTCCAAATGCCAGAATAATGAGAGAGAGAGAATGTTTTAAGGCATTTTTATTACTTACTGCAGAGTCTTAACATTATTCTAATCACTAATCAGTGTGTATATTTGTTCACGACACAATAGAATCCCATAATTTCTGCCTATTCACATCTTAGTATTATGTATGATCAGGTTAGAGTGTATGGCTGCTGAGCGCTAGCATTTATGGGCGCCTCCCCCTGACCTTGGCTGTTTCTGGCTCTTAGACCCTGCTGGCACGCACTGCCGTCATGTCCGTGACTGCACTGCCGGCTTGCGGGTCAAATGCCAGAAGCCGCAGAGTCACATGTATTGTGGCGGGCACAGAATGTCTCACGCCGTATACCAGCCAGAACACATACCGGAAAGTCAGGTGACACACTTTTTCTCTCCGGCTCGGTTCATGATTGGATTAGGCTCCCTATATAACATCTGGCGTTCCCCTCCCTGGCACGACCCCTGAGGAAGTGTTGATGAAACGCGCGTCGGGGTGGAGGGACGCGTGATTACCCTGCCTAGAAGCTGCCATTCTAACCAGGTATTTCTTTCTCATGATGTGTTGAGCTGTTTTGTCTATTTGTGGACAGTGCCACTATTACACTATAGTTATTCTATGGGACCGTACCCAGCCTCTTTTATGTACCCAGTCTCCCCTGATAGATATACTAACATTATTAACCGCTATATGCATTAGTTTCTTTGAGGCTGGAAACAATACGTTATCTTTATCTAAGCACTTTGCACTTTTTTGCTGGACAGTCGACTCTATATCATCATATGCACTGCCGCTTTACATTTTATAGGCGTATCTCAAACTCATCAGTGATAGTCTAGTGACCGTTATAATAGCATATGCATTTCTTTCTTTCTATTTTTGCCACATGAGCGGTTATTCAGATTGAAATCTTTTGTAGTGCATTTGTATAGTCACATTATTTCAGTAATGGGGTAATATATGGTTATTACTCTTGCTGCGCAGATATAGGGTACAGCATTTGTTTGTCCCTCACATTTGAGGCCCCTGGTATTTTAATTATTGTTATTTTATGTTCTAATAAAATTATATTGTTAATATTATTTGAAGTGTTCATGTTTTTGTTTATCCTACCAGGGTTCTGGTTATAGCAGAATCAATTTTTGATATATATAAAGTCAAAAGTTTACATACATTTCATTAGTATTTGGTACCATCACCCTTAAACTGAATGACTTGGGTCAAACTTTTGGGATATCCTTCCACAAACTTCTCACAATAGTTGGTCGGAATTTGGACCCATTCCTCCTGGCAAAACTGGGGTAACAGATCCAGGTTTGTAGGTCGCCTTGCTCGCAGCAAGAGTGCCCATAAATTTTCAATAGGATTGCAATCAGAGCTTTGTGATGGCCACGCCGAAACATTGACTTTGTTATTCTTAAGCCACTTTGTTCCCATTTTGTCAATATGCTTCGGGTCATTGTCCATTTGGAATACCCATTTCCGCCCAAGCTTTAACTTCCTGGCTGATGTCTTGTGATGTTGCTTCAGTATTGCCACATAATCTTCTTTTCTCATGGTGTCATCTATTTTGTGAAGTGAACCAGTCCCTCCTGCAGCAAATCAACCCCAGATCATGATGCTGCCACCCCCATGTTTCACAGTTGGGATGGTGTTCTTAGGCTTCCAAGCTTCTCTCTTTTTCCTCCAAACGTAGCGATGGTCATTATGCCAAAAAAGTTCAATTTTAGTTTCATCAGACCACAGACATGTCTCCAAAAATTAAGGTCTTTGTTCCTGTGTGCATTTGCAAACATTAATTTGGCTTTTTTATGTTTCTTTTGGAGTAATGGCTTCTTCCTGGCAGAGTGGCCTTTCAGCCCATGTTGATACAGTACTCGTTTCACTGTGGTTATTGACACAATCTTACCTGCTTCCGCCATCATCTTCACAAGGTCTCTTGCTTTTGTCCTTGGGTTGATATGCACGTGTCGGACCCAAGCACGTTCATATCTGGGACACAGAACCCGTCTCCTTCCTGAGCGATAAGATGGCAGTACATTCCCATCTTGTTTGTACTTGCGTATAATTGTTTGTACAGATGACCGAGGCACCGTCAGGTATCTTGAAATTGTATCTAAGGATGAGCCAGACTTGTGCAAGTCCACAGTTCTCTTCCTGATATCTTCGCTAATTTCTTTAGACTTTCCCATGATACTACAGAAAAAAAAACTATTAGAAGCTTCCAAACACATTACATCATCATATGGGCAGTCCAGAATTGTTTAAAGGCATAGTAATCTTAGTGTGTGTAAACTTTTGACTTTGCAGTAAGTAATAAAAATGACTTAAACATTCTCTCTCTCTCATTATTCTGGCATTTGGCAAATTTTAAAAATTATGGTAATCCTAATTGACCTAAAACGGGAAAGGTTTATTCTGATTTCATGTCAGATATTGAGAAAAACATGCAGATGTGTCTTTTTATATAGTGTATGGAAACTTCTGGTTTCAACTGTATGTGTGTGTGTGTATGTATATATGTTTATATTACACATACAGTTATGGCCGAAAGTGTTCACTCCCTTGAAATTGTTTCAGAAAATGAAGTATTTCTCCCAATTATTGCTGTTACACATGTTTTGCTATACACACTTTATTTTCTTTGTGTGTATTGCAACAACACAAAAAAGCAGAAAAAAAGGCAAATTGGACATAATTTCACACACAGCCCCAAAAATGGTCTGAACAAAATTGTTGGCACCCTCAACTTTAATATTTGGTTGCTCACCCTTTGGAATAAAATAACTGCAATCAATCGCTTCCTATAACCATCAACAAGCTTCTTACACCTCTCAGCTGGAATTTTGACCACTCTTCTTTTGTAAACTGCTCCATGTCTCTCATAGTTGCTGCTACTTCATACCTCTCCAGCGCTATGTTTCCATCCATTTCTGCGGGCTTCTTGAAGTATGTTTGGGGTCATTCTCCTGGAAGAACCATGACCTAGGACGCAAACCCAGCTTTCTGACACTGGGCACTACATTGCGACCCAAAATCCGTTGGTAATATTTTTCAACAATTTTGGTTCTCAAGTACTCAGACAGTTCTCTTCTCTTTCTGTACTCCATGCTTAGTGTGGCACACACAGACACAATGCAAAGATTGAGTCAACTTCTCCACTTTTTATCTGGTTTCAGGTGTGATTTTCATATTGCCCACACCTGTTACTTGCCACAGGTTAGTTTGAATGAGCATCACATGCTTGAAACAAAGTTGTTCACCCACAATTTTGGAAAGGTGCTATCAATTTTGTCCTGCCCATTTTTGGGGTTTTGTATGAAATGATGTCCAATTTGCCTTTTTTCCTTTTGTTTGTTTTTTTCTTTTGTTCCAATACACACAAAGAATATTAAACATGTGTATAACAAAACATGTGTAATTGCAATAATTTTCTGGGAGAAATACTTCATTTTCTGGAACAATTTTAAGATTGCCAACACTTTCGGCCGTGGCCATATATAGTAGCTGAGTACAGGTGGCTGCTGGGGCCCCTGATACCATTCCTATGTGGCCTTTACACCTGATATACAGTGGTGGCCAAAAGTATTGGCACCCCTGCAATTCTGTCAGATAATACTCAGTTTCTTCCTGAAAATGATTGCAATCACAAATTCTTTGGTATTATTATCTTCATTTAATTTTCTTGCAAAGAAAAAACACAAAAGAGAATGAAACAAAAATCAAATCAATGATCATTTCACACAAAACTCCAAAAATGGGCCAGACAAAAGTATTGGCACCTTCAGCCTAATACTTGGCTGCACAACCTTTAGCCAAAATAACTGCGAACAACCGCTTCCGGTAACCATCAATGAGTTTCTTACAATGCTCTGCTGGAATTGTAGACCATTCTTCTTTGGCAAACTGCTCCAGGTCCCTGATATTTGAAGGGTGCCTTCTCCAAACTGCCATTTTGAGATCTCTGCACAGATGTTCCATGGGATTCAGGTCTGGACTCATTGCTGGCCACCTTAGAAGTCTCCAGTGCTTTCTCTCAAACCATTTTATAGTGCTTTTGGAAGTGTGTTTTGGGTCATTGTCCTGCTGGAAGACCCATGACCTATGAGGGAGACCAGCTTTCTCACACTGGGCCCTACATTATGCTGCAAACTTTGTTGGTAGTCTTCAGACTTCATAATGCCATGCATACGGTCAAGCAGTCCAGTGCCAGAGGCAGCAAAGCAACCCC
The DNA here is from genome assembly GCF_046119375.1 of Phyllobates terribilis. Taxonomy (NCBI): domain Eukaryota; kingdom Metazoa; phylum Chordata; class Amphibia; order Anura; family Dendrobatidae; genus Phyllobates; species Phyllobates terribilis. The sequence continues at coordinate 20,547,817 of NW_027362779.1, read as the reverse complement.
AAAACATCAGGGAACTTCCGCCATGTTTGACTGTAGGGACCATGTTCTTTTCTTTGAATGCCTCTTTTTTTTCCTGTACACTCTATGTTGATGCTTTTTCCCAAAAACCTCTACTTTTGTCTCATCTGACCAGAGAACATTCTTCCAAAACGTTTTAGGCTTTCTCAGGTAAGTTTTGGCAAACTCCAGCCTGGCTTTTTTATGTCTCGGGGTAAGAAGTGGGGTCTTCCTGGGTATCCTACCATACAGTCCCTTTTCATTCAGACGCCGACGGATAGTACGGGTTGACACTGTTGTACCCTCGGACTGCAGGGCAGCTTGAACTTGTTTGGATGTTAGTCGAGGTTCTTTATCCACCATCCGCACAATCTTGCGTTGAAATCTCTTGTCAATTTTTCTTTTCCGTCCACATCTAGATAGGTTAGCCACAGTGCCATGGGCTTTAAACTTCTTGATGACACTGCGCACGGAAGACACAGGAACATTCAGGTCTTTGGGGATGGACTTGTAGCCTTGAGATTGCTCATGCTTCCTCACAATTTGGTTTCTCAAGTCCTCAGACAGCTCTTTTGTCTTCTTTCTTTTCTCCATGCTCAATGTGGTACACACAAGGACACAGGACAGAGGCTGAGTCAACTTTACTCTGTTAGAACCCTCCTGTTAGTTTTTGCTATCTTGTGTTTTGCGGTCACGTGACTAGCTGCCTATATATTCCAGCTCCGCCCTTCTGGCTTTGCTGGACTTCATTGTTTTTTGCCTGTCTCTCTAGCCAGGTGCTTCGGTGCCTATCTCTTTCTAGTTTGCTTGGTCCTCTGGACCTCTAGTACTTTTTGTTCAGTTTGTATTTTTGCTCTGCAACAACTTCTGTTAGGAGGTGTCCATTTTTTGTCCCAGTCCTTAGTTCTTTTAGGGACCCCTCCCTTTATTCTATAGGTCTCTGTTCAGACTAGCCGAGGACGAAGGCGGGTCTGTTCACAAGGAACAGGCTGCCCGCAACATCGTAGGGATTCAGCTTAGTCTTACTGTAGGGACAGCTTTTCCCTTTCTTTCCTTAGTTTATGTTGCAGATCATAACATAATCCATGTTAACTGGCTGCAAGTGTGATTTAGTTATTGCCAATTGTATCCAATTTGGCTTTAGGACAATTCTTTTTGTGTTTTTTCATTGAAGACAAATTAAATGAAGAAAATAAGACCAAAGAATTTGTGATTGCAATCATTTTCAGGAAGAAACTGAGTATTATCTGACAGAATTGCAGGGGTGCCAATACTTTTGGCCACCACTGTATAGGAGCTGAGTACAGGCAGCTGCCGGGGCCCCTGATACCATTACTATGTGGCCCTTACACCTGATATATAGGAGCTGAGTACAGGCGGCTGCTGGGGCCCCTGATACCATTACTATGTGGCCCTTACACCTGATATATAGGAGCTGAGTACAGGCGGCTGCCGGGGCCCCTGATACCATTACTATGTGGCCCTTTCACCTGATATATAGGAGCTGAGTACAGGCGGCTGCTGGGGCCCCTGATACCATTACTATGTGGCCCTTTCACCTGATATATAGGAGCTGAGTACAGGCGGCTGCTGGGGCCCCTGATACCATTACTATGTGGCCCTTTCACCTGATATATAGGAGCTGAGTACAGGCGGCTGCTGGGGCCCCTGATACCATTACTATGTGGCCCTTACACCTGATATATAGGAGCTGAGTACAGGCGGCTGCTGGGGCCCCTGATACCATTACTATGTGGCCCTTACACCTGATATATAGGAGCTGAGTACAGGCGGCTGCTGGGCCCTTGATACCATTACTATGTGGCCCTTACCCCTGATATATAGGAGCTGAGTACAGGCGGCTGCTGGGGCCCCTGATACCATTACTATGTGGCCCTTACCCCTGATATATAGGGGCTGAGTACAGGCGGCTGCTGGGGCCCCTGATACCATAACTATGTGGCCCTTACACCTGATATATAGGAGCTGAGTACAGGTGGCTGCTGGGGCCCCTGATACCATTACTATGTGGCCCTTACACCTGATATATAGGAGCTGAGTACAGGCGGCTGCTGGGGCCCCTGATACCATTACTATGTGGCCCTTACACCTGATATATAGGAGCTGAGTACAGGCGGCTGCTGGGCCCTTGATACCATTACTATGTGGCCCTTACCCCTGATATATAGGAGCTGAGTACAGGCGACTGCTGGGGCCCCTGATACCATTACTATGTGGCCCTTACCCCTGATATATAGGGGCTGAGTACAGGCGGCTGCTGGGGCCCCTGATACCATTACTATGTGGCCCTTACACCTGATATATAGGAGCTGAGTACAGGCGGCTGCCGGGGCCCCTGATACCATTACTATGTGGCCCTTACACCTGATATATAGGAGCTGAGTACAGGCGGCTGCCGGGGCCCCTGATACCATTACTATGTGGCCCTTACACCTGATATATAGGAGCTGAGTACAGGCGGCTGCTGGGGCCCCTGATACCATTACTATGTGGCCCTTACCCCTGATATATAGGGGCTGAGTACAGGCGGCTGCCGGGGCCCCTGATACCATTACTATGTGGCCCTTACCCCTGATATATAGGGGCTGAGTACAGGCGGCTGCTGGGGCCCCTGATACCATTACTATGTGGCCCTTACACCTGATATATAAGGGCTGAGTACAGGCGGCTGCTGGGCCCTTGATACCATTACTATGTGGCCCTTACACCTGATATATAGGAGCTGAGTACAGGCGGCTGCTGGGCCCTTGATACCATTACTATGTGGCCCTTACACCTGATATATAGGAGCTGAGTACAGGCGGCTGCCGGGGCCCCTGATACCATTACACTGGTGCCTTGTTATTAGGTCAATTCCATTATAAAACATTGTATCCGTCATTGTTGAGCTCTGCTGGGACTCTGTATCCCGCCTGCATTGCATAATGGGGCCCCTGAATACTCTGCACATAAGGGCCCATAGCTCTAATTATGTTGTTTGCAATAGTCGCCCTCCTGCCACCCTGTAATATCGGGTCCCTGCCTGGTGTGCCCCCTATGACTTAATGTCCCCCTGTACGACAGAGGGCACATTCACTCTGTCTGGACCATTATAGTCTATGGCCACGTCAGATCATATGCCCGAATCCCGTTCAGGTAAAGGCTGCAGCCACCGCAGCCATGCTGCCTTCAGTGCCCCACTCCTCCGCCACTGCCGTTCCCCCCACCACCCAGAGCCACAGTATATATATATATATATATATATATATATATATATATATATACACACTACTCAAAAAATAAAGGGAACCCTTAAACAACAGAATATAACTCCAAGTAAATCAAACTTCTGTGAAATCAAGCTGTCCACTTAGGAAGCAACACTGATTGACAATCAATTTCACATGCTGTTGTGCAAATGGAATAGACAATAGATGGAAATTATTGGCAATTATCAAAACACTCTCAATAAAGGAGTGGTTCTGCAGGTGGGGACCACATACCACATCACAGTACCAATGCTTTCTGACTGATGTTTTGGTCACTTTTGAATGTTGGTTGTGCTTTCACACTCGTGGTAGCTTGAGATGGACTCTACAACCCACAGAAGTTGCTCAGGTAGTGCAGCTCTTCCAGGATGGCACATCAATGCGAGCTGTGGAAAGAAGGTTTGCTGTGTCTGTCAGCGTAGTGTCCAGAGGCTGGAGGCGCTACCAGAAGACAGGCCAGTACACCAGGAGACGTGGAGGGAGCCGTAGGAGGGCAACAACCCAGCAGCAGGACCGCTACCTCCGCCTTTGTGCAAGGAGGAACAGGAGGATCACTGCCAAAGCCCTGCAAAATGACCTCCAGCTGACCACAAATGTGGATGTGTCTGCAAAAACGGTTAGAAACCAACTCCATAAGGGTGGTATGAGGGCCCGACGTCCACAGATGGGGGTTGTACTCACAGCCCAACACCGTGCAGGACGCTTGGCATTTGCCACAGAACACCAGGATTGGCAAAGTGGCAACTGGCGCCCTGTGCTCTTCACAGATGAAAGCAGGTTCACACTGAGCACATGTGACAGACGTGACAGAGTCTGGAGACACCGTGGAGAACGATCTGCTGCCTGCAACATCCTTCAGCATGACCGGTTTGGCAGTGGGTGAGTAATGGTGTGGGGTGGCATTTCTTTGGAGGGCCGCACAGCCCTCCATGTGCTCGTCAGAGGTAGCCTGACTGCCATTAAGTACTGAGATGAGATCCTCAGACCCCTTGTGAGACCATATGCTGGTGCGGTTGGCCCTGGGTTCCTCCTAATGCAGGACAATGCCAGACCTCATGTGGCTGGAGTGTGTCAGCAGTTCCTGCAAGATGAAGGCATTGAAGTTATGGACTGGCCCGCCCGTTCCCCAGACCTGAATCCGATTGAGCACATCTGGGACATCATGTCTTGCTCCCTGGGACCCGTTCAAGCTCCGGAAGGGAGCGAAACGGCCATCGTCCTCTCTCTCACTCCCCCGCAAACCCTTAGGGGTCTCCATCCTATGCCGCCAGACAACATGTACTGTTAGTACTAATAAAGGACATCTTCGGAACTTTTGTTGAGTGCTACCTTTATTTTTGCTTCTGCATTACTAGACTGTTTACTTGGACATGCACCACCATGTATCCGGGAGTTTCATTTCATTGAATGAGAGGTGTATTTAAAGCAGAGGTGGTGCCGGATTTCTTCTCTTTTATTGCTCATTTGACATGTCTTGCTCCATGCACCAATGTCACGTTGCACCACAGACTGTCCAGGAGTTGGCGGATGCTTTAGTCCAGGTCTGGCAGGAGATCCCACAGGAGACCATCCGCAACCTCATCAGGAGCATGCCCAGGCGTTGTAGGGAGGTCATACAGGCACGTGGAGGCCACACACAATACTCAGCCTCATCAGGAGCATGCCCAGGCGTTGTAGGGAGGTCATACAGGCACGTGGAGGCCACACACAATACTGAGCCTCATCAGGAGCATGCCCAGGCGTTGTAGGGAGGTCATACAAGCACGTGGAGGCCACACACAATACTCAGCCTCATCAGGAGCATGCCCAGGCGTTGTAGGGAGGTCATACAGGCACGTGGAGGCCACACACAATACTCAGCCTCATCAGGAGCATGCCCAGGCGTTGTAGGGAGGTCATACAGGCACGTGGAGGCCACACACAATACTCAGCCTCATCAGGAGCATGCCCAGGCGTTGTAGGGAGGTCATACAGGCACGTGGAGGCCACACACAATACTCAGCATCATCAGGAGCATGCCCAGGCGTTGTAGGGAGGTCATACAGGCACGTGGAGGCCACACACAATACTCAGCCTCATCAGGAGCATGCCCAGGCGTTGTAGGGAGGTCATACAGGCACGTGGAGGCCACACACAATACTGAGCCTCATCAGGAGCATGCCCAGGCGTTGTAGGGAGGTCATACAGGCACGTGGAGGCCACACACAATACTCAGCCTCATCAGGAGCATGCCCAGGCATTGTAGGGAGGTCATGCAGGCACGTGGAGGCCACACAAAATACTGAGACTCATTTTGACTTTTTTTAAGGATATTACATCAAAGTTGGATCAGCCTGTAGTGTGTTTTTCCACTTTAATTTTGGGGGTGACTCCAAATCCAGGCCTCCATTGGTTAATAAATTTGATTTCCATTGATGATTTTTGTGTGATTTTGTTGTCAGAACAAAGTATTCAATGAGAATATTTCATTCATTCAGATCTAGGATGTGTTATTTGATTGTTCCCTTTATTTTTTTGAGCAGTGTATATATAAATATACCAGGATGGGGGATATTAACAGAATTGGGGGACATTACCCCTATAACAGTGTAAGCAGCAGACCCCCTCCCCCTTAACAGGGCATAATGACCACATTTTTTGCTTACATTTTTTTCTATTTACCTACTCTAAAACCTAGGTACGTCTTATGGTCCGGTGCGTCTTATAGTCCGAAAAATTCAGTATATGCATTCAGTATATATATACTACTAGCTATTGAACCCGTTCTACGCCCGGGTGGACAGCATTTTTATTGGTATATGGTCTCCCATGCTGGTATGTGCTGCCCCCCTCCTTGTATTTGTGCTGTCCCCATCCTGTCCCCACCATCCAATCCTGGTATGCGTGGTACACCTCACCCCCAATCCTGGTATGCTTGACACCCCTCACCCCCAATCCTGGTATGCGTGGCACCCCTCACCCCCAATCCTGGTATGCGTGGCACCCCTTACGCCCTATCCTGGTATGCGTGGCACCCCTCATCCCCAATCCTGGTATACGTGGCACCCCTCATCCCTATCCTGGTATGCGTGGCACCCCTCATCCCTATCCTGGTATGTATGGTACCCCTCATCACTATCCTGGTGTGTATGGTATCCCTCATCCTGGTATGCATGGTACGCCATCCCTCATCCCGGTATGCATGGCACTCCATCCCTCATCCCCAATCCCGGTATGCGTGGCACCCCTCATCCCCAATCCCGGCATGCGTGGCACCCCTCATCCCCAATCCCGGCATGCGTGGCACCCCTCATCCCCAATCCCGGCATGCGTGGCACCCCTCATCCCCAATCCCGGCATGAGTGGCACCCCTCATCCCAATCCTTGTATGTGTGGCACCCCTCATCCCCAATCCCGGTATGCGTGGCACCCCTCATCCCCAATCCCGGTATGCATGGCACCCCTCATCCCCAATCCCGGTATGTGTGGCACCCCTCATCCCCAATCCCGGTATGCGTGGCACCCCTCATCCCCAATCCCGGTATGCGTGTCATCCCTCACCCCCAATCCCGGTATGCATGGCACCCCTCACCCCCCAATCCCGGTATGCGTGGCACCCCTCATCCCCAATCCCGGTATGCGTGGCACCCCTCATCCCCCAATACCAATATGCGTGGCAACCCTCATCCCCAATCCCAGTATGCGTGGCACCCCTCATCCCCAATCCCGGTATGCATGGCACCCCTCATCCCCAATCCCAGTATGCGTGGCACCCCTCACCCTCAATCCTGGTATGCATGGTCCCCTCACCCCCCAATCCTGGTATGCGTGTTACCCCTCACCCCCCAATCCTGTTATGCGTGTTACCCCTCACCCCCCAATCCTGGTATACGTGGCACCCCTCACTCCCCAATCCTGGTATGCGTGGCACCCCTAACCCCCCAAATCCTGGTATGCGTGGTACCCCTCACCGCCCAATCCTGGTATGTGTGGCACTCCTCACCCCCCAATCCTGGTATGTGTGGCACCCCTCACCGCCCAATGTTGGTATGCGTGATACCCCTCACCCCCAATCGTGGTATGTGTGTTACCCCTCACCCCCCAAATCCTAGTATGCGTGGTACACCTCACCCCACAATCCTGGTATGTGTGGTACCCCTCACCCCCAATCTTGGTATGCGTGGTACCCCTCACCCCCAATCCTGGTATGTGTGGTACCCCTCACCTCCCAATCCTGGTATATGTGGTACCCCTCACCCCCCAATCCTGATATATGCATGGTCCCCTCACCCCACAATCCTGTTATGTGTGGCCCCCTCATCCCTTTCACACTGTACACACATACACAAAAAAAAACAGTTATACTCACCTTTCTTCTCTCTACTCCAGCACTGCTGCGTCCTCTTCTGCCGGAGGCCGAGGGAGAAGTGCGGCGCTGGAGCACCGCGCTGTCCGGCGCCATTTTTCTGAAGACACACTGTAAATGTGTCTTCAGTAAAATGGCGCCGGATAGCGCAATGCGCATGCGTCGATCTGACGCCTTCACTCCGCCCCCGGTCTCCAGCGAAGAGAGGCGCCGCGACAACGCTCCTCCCGGTCAGGTAAGTATGTAAGTATGGCGCCGGAGATCGCGGTATGCGTTCAGTGTCTACGCATCCCGCGATCTCCGGCGCCATACACCTCCTCTTACCTGTAACGGCTGGATGCCTGCTTCTCTCTGGAGCCAGGCTGCGCATCACACATGCGCAGTCTATCGAAGCTTCAGACAGAGACACGCATGCCGCCTTATATATACGATGGTAGATCGGCCCACTCAGTTGCACACAGAAGTAGCCACCGGAGCACTGTCTCCTTAAGTCTCTCACTGGTTTATTTGAAGATGCTGCATAAGCCAGTGAAGAGTTAGCAAAAATAAATACGTGCTTTCTGACCTAAGGAAAAACAAAACATAACATACAGCCGTGTTGCTGTGGGGATCTGCCTGCTCAGGAGAACAACCATCCACTAGTTCAGCTTTTCCTTCTCAGGACACAAAGCGCTGGAGTTCCTCTCTACAGCCCTACTGAACACTGAATGCCTTAGAAGGCCGTCTATATATATCCTAGTCCTCACCCAGGGGTGGAGATATGATGAATGACCTCCCAACCCGTTCTATGGTCATTCACAAAAACCCAGCCCTTAAAATGGCCGATTAATCCCTCTCAACACATAGTGTGCTGGTGTAAAACTTATGGGTTTCAAATCACTGAAGCTAATAGCCTCAGTGAAACATACCTCCCCTCCAGCACTTTGCCAGTGACTTTGTCACCATGTATATATAATCAGCATACTGTATATATACTATAAGCATACTGTATATATCCTTTTAAAAGCAGAAGTGTTAATAAATTATTTTTATCAGTTAACAAAATGCAGAGTAAAGTTTGATGGATGAACCAAGATCTCAGTAATAATAATTGTATTTTTTTTTTATTAATAATAGAATAGAAGGGAGGGACAAAACCAGGAACAGAATCAGTAGGCAAACTTATAATCAGGAAAACAGCCGGGGTCAGATACCAGATGATCAGTAACCGCCACGTCTGCGAGCAGTATGAATACCGTGGAGCCTGGTGACAGAGGTGATACTGAGATTGTCCCGGCAGAGATGTAACAGTCAGAAGGCCACCGGTAGATGGTGAAGGTCCTTCTGTACAGCTCCAGCAGTGATGGTGGATCTGCTGGACTTCAGGGAGCTGGATGCGGAGGTTTACCGTCTTTTAGATGTCTCTAGGGGAACGGTGACAACACGCAAATACGCGAGCAGCCCTGGATAATCCACGCCGGCAGGATGATAAGATCCGGCGGAAGATGGAACCTATGAGAAGAGAAGGAAATATAATGTAAGTGATGGGACTCCATATGACATGATACTACTGTGCGGTCACTGTGGCCGGACGCAGAGTAATCTCATCACACAGAGGTCAGGGATCATCGTCAGCCATCATACATGTGACAATCCCATCTCCGACAGATGACATCTGCTCCACATGAATTATTCTCACTGACGACATCACACAACATGGAGATGACTCTCACACTTACCTCGTCTCTTTTTCCCCTTTTTCCCATTTTCTGATTTTTCGTCATCAGCTGGAAATTTTGATCAGAAAAAAGAAAAAAACAACAACTCACTAAAGACATATTGTTATGGGGTCTGCTTTGTATCGCTCCTGTATATAGTATATAGATTGTTCTAGTCCTGTCCCCTATAGTCCTGACAATCTGGTATTACACAATAGGGCAGAATAAGTCCTATATACCGGACATGACCTCATATGAGGGGCATTAGATGTGTCACTAATATGGAGCAGTGAGCGCCCTGTGTGCCGCCATGTGGTGCATCCCTAATGAGCGATATTCTACTATAGGAGACGATGTCTCATTATGATGACAGAGGTTATTGGATGCAACAATGTATCACAGAATCCATGATAATACTGTACAAAGTTACAGAAATGGAGACACAGTATGGGCCCATGGGCAAAGTAATTGGGATCCATGGAACATAGATAACATAGGAGACCTATTACAGAAAAACCATGTGGAAATATTTCACCGTTGATGATAACATTCACATTGTTTGTGCTATAGACATGTACATACCTGACAATGGGGACGAGGACGGCAAGCTGGTTATAGCATCGTCTCTAGCAGATTCAGGAGAAGATCCTTTCTGCCTGTTAGGAAGAAGAAAAACGTGTCAATCACAAGTAAATTCAGTATAAATGGGATTGTCTCACTAGAAGAACCCTGACTATAAGGCCTAATAGGACATATGAAAGTCATAGTGGGGAAGTCTCCTGCTCAAAACGACCTTCTATGGAGCAGAGCGGAAAACAACTACCAATAATGGCCAGCAGGTAATACTACATCTGTCCCACAATGTGGGCAATACTAACAATGCCTGACCGGCAGCAATTATGGGCTGTTATCTCCAGCGGATTCTGAAGCCAAAAGCGCAATGACCGCTGATCATGTGGCTGTGGATGCTGCATTCGATATGATGGTATTTATGTCCTATATTTGGTGTTGTGCACATATATTAGTCTGGAGCTCCCAGTAATGACTCCACAATCTACTCACATTTCTGAGATGTTTCTGCTGGATGCCGGGGTACACTCTGGAGGGGACTTGATAACGGTGGTACAGAGCTAAATAAGGACAAAAATAAGATATGAAATTCTATTTTTTACTTTTAGAGGTCTTTTTATGTATTCTGGATTTATTGATCACTTACTTTAGAAAGCCTTTTAGAGGATGTTGTAAAATTTTGGAAGAAAAGGCTCTCATTATCCTCACTTGTGTCCTCCTCCTCTGAGACAATAGGCTTGTCTGTATCAGCGTGATCTACAATACATAGGTAATGAAGTGTTATTAGTGGTTGTCAGTATAACACAGTCACCATTTATCGCTACTATTAATGGGAACCGATTGTCACATATTATGGAAGATGAGACAAACAGCCGCTTAGTCTAGATGATGTCTTCTACTTACTGATAAATAAGCTGGTGTCCATATCTGACACAAGCCGAGGAATGTACTCTGGCTTCTGACTTAGAAGGTTTTCAAATTCTAAGTCACTCAGGAATGGATAACTCTTGATCTCAAATGCTCCTCCTGGAAAAAGAAAAACAAAAGTGATGCGGACATTGCTAGAGGCTGCTCCATATCTGAACAGTATATCTTAAGTAATGACAAAACCGAAGGAAACAAACTAAAAGTTATATTATGGAGAACTAGAAATAGGCAAGCAGATAGAGGAGTGCTGATCCACATGGACAGGAGCGATGAGTCCTCGTTGTAAAAAGTGAATATTAATGCTAATACAGTATATCAGTTACCTGTCCCAAGTCTTTGTGCAGGATTTGTTCTGAGCAGGTCATTAATGAGGTCCTGAGCATCGGGGGGAGGAGAGCGATCCCAATCCCAAATTATGTCTCCTGTTATATAGAAAATTACAGAAAATAAAACCTCTGTTTTGGACTGTAAGATAAAGTAGAGGAAATAACTAAATTCATGTAACCAGTCAAAGCAATGATCGGATTATTCTACTTACCAGTGACAATATTTTTATAGAGCTCAGATAGGGAATCCCCATGAAATGGTACATATCCCACCAGAAACTCATGCAGGATGATCCCCATTGACCACCAGTCCGCAGGTCTTCCATAGCCTTTCTTCAGGATGATTTCTGGGGCCATGTAGAGCGGGGTGCCACAGTCCTGGAAACCAACAGAAGATAAAGATAAGAATCAATGAAATTATTATTATGACAAGTTCTCTACATAAAAAGCCAATGACAGAAGATAAAATATCAGTGGAAAAGTTCTCTAGAAATGAAGAACGTAGAGAAGAGACAATAGTGTGATGAGATTTGTAAAGAACCATCTAAGTTCCTGTAAGTGATGCCAACCTCATGGTCCTGGAACTCTCTGGCGATGTCCTCCAATGATTCCCTGTGGGTGTTGGTTTCTGGTATCATGACACCAACTTTTGAAATCCCAAAATCGGCGACTTTAATGTGTCCAGCCGGTGTAATCAGGAGGCTGTGAAAGAGAAGATGGTTTTAGTCTCACAGGCTGTGTGGTAATAAATAACTTCCCCCCTTTATTATACTACAGGGGGCACTTACTTCTCTGGTTTCAGGTCTCTATGCAACACACCATAGCTGTGCAGGTATTCCACAGCAAGTATCGCTTCTGCAAAGTACAGGCGGGCCAAGGGGACAGATAAAGGACCCTTGGTGCTTAGGAGGGTCCCACAGTCTCCACCTATAGAAGAAAGGAAATATGAGCGGTGAGGGGTTTATACAGCAGATCACCACGATGGATCATGAGAAGTGAGCGGAGACATTGGGGCAGGAGAGAATATATACAGATATAATGTATAGAGCACAGAATATTAGTCTGAGGTCATGGTGAGATGTCGTCCATGTCACTAATAGAGTGATGTCTCATCTCGTCTACAGCTGGCGATACTGACGTGCTCAGTGCGGACATACAGGGAGATCACACACATCAATGACTTTCCATAATATCTATAGTAAATGCTCTGCGGGGATGTAACCGTCCACGGGGACAAGGCCTAATGATATGAGCGGTGATAAGATGTCAGCAGACATGGGCTGAATATAATACATGTACATGTCCTACCTCCTACATACTCCATGACCATACACAGGTGAGATCTAGTAGGGAAGGAGCAGAGCATGGAAGCCACAAAGGGACAGTCAGCGAATGTCAGGATATCCCTCTCCAGATAGGCCCCTTCCACATGTTTTGGAGTATCCAGGTCCCGCTTGGAAATTTTCTTCATAGCGAAGATCTTCTGTGAGTCTTTATGGTGAACTAAGTGGACAGACCTGGAGAGAAGAAGAAACCATGGTTTATAGTGAATCCTTATTAACAGTCCTTCTATAGAAGTCATTATATGATCTTCTGTTCTAATGTTTAATACCAGAAGTCCGACCATTACTGGAAATCCACATCTAGAAATACATGAAATAATACTACATAGACCATCTATGGGAGGGTCTGCACAATGCCACGTCTGCCAGACCCTCACCCAGGTCACATCATCTATGGGAAGTTTGCACAATGCCACGTCTGCCAGACCCTCACCCAGGTCACATTATTACCTGTGGGAAGTCTGCACAATGCCACGTCTGCCGGACACCCACTTAGGTCACATTATCACCTGTGGGAGGTCTGCACAATGCCAAGTCTGCCAGACCCTCACCCAGGTCACATTATCACCTGTGGGAGGTCTGCAAAATGCCACATCTTCCACACCCTCACCCAGGTCACATTGTCACCTATGGATGTCTGCACAATGCTACGCCTGCCATACCCTCACCTAGGTCACATTATCACCTATGGGAAGTCTGCACAATGCCACGTCTGCCGGACCCTCACCCAGGTCACATTATCACCTTTCACCTCAGATCATGTCCCTATGATAACACTGAATGGCAGAGCACAGAGGCTGAAGCATTGTCATAGGGAACCCTGAGAAATGTGGCTTATGCCAACTGAAATCTCACCCAAAAGATCCGCTGCTGATCAGCTTAGATGTTTCGTAGTCGCTCATACGCGGCTTTCTCGCCGGGATCAATGATTCCATCAAGTCCTAGAAAAGAAGAAGAAGAAGAAATGATATTAAGATCTAGAAGCTGCTGGAGAAAATCTCCAGATGCAGAAACGTCTCCTCCTATATTATGTCCCAGCTGATGTCACTGATCCGATAGGTGAGCAGAAACCTGCTGACGGATTCCCTATAATATAAACGCTATTATCTAATGCAATAGTGTCATCTCCTCTAATAATAGAGGCGCCCCCTGGTTATATGGGGGATAATACTGGACGGGTCATTCACACCCCGTGATCTGGTGATACACCGACATCTCCCTCTATAATACTTACACCGGCAGGTTCTTGGATCTCCGGGATCTCTAAGATTACACTGTCAGGATCCAACAGCTCAGTTGTTTCTAAAATAGTGATAAAATGATGAAGAAATAAAATGTATTAGAGGATATTAATCCTACAGACATAATACAACAATATAATGGAGAAATGACTATTCTGTATGGAGGACGATGTGGGGCCCATTATTCTGTATGGAGGGCTATGTGGGGCCCCTTATTCTGTATGGAGGACTATGTGGGGCCCATTATTCTGTATGGAGGACTATGTGGGGCCCATTATACTGTATGGAGGACTATGTGGGGCCCATTATTCTGTATGGAGGGCTATGTGGTGCCCATTATTCTGTATGGAGGGCTATGTGGGGCCCATTATACTGTATGGAGGACTATGTGGGGCCAATTATACTGTATAGAGGACTATGTGGGGCCCATTATTCTGAATGGAGGGCTATGTGGTGCCCATTATACTGTATGGAGGGCTATGTGGGGCCCATTATTCTGTATGGAGGACTATGTGGGGCCCATTATACTGTATGGAGGACTATGTGGGGCCCATTATTCTGTATGGAGGACTATGTGGGGCCATTATTCTGTATGGAGGACTATGTGGGGCCCATTATACTGTATGGAGGACTATGTGGGGCCCATTATTCTGTATGGAGGGCTATGTGGTGCCCATTATTCTGTATGGAGGGCTATGTGGGGCCCATTATACTGTATGGAAGACTATGTGGGGCCAATTATACTGTATAGAGGACTATGTGGGGCCCATTATTCTGAATGGAGGGCTATGTGGTGCCCATTATACTGTATGGAGGGCTATGTGGGGCCCATTATTCTGTATGGAGGACTATGTGGGGCCCATTATACTGTATGGAGGACTATGTGGGGCCCGTTATACTGTATAGAGGACTATGTGGGGCCCATTATTCTGAATGGAGGGCTATGTGGTGCCCATTATACTGTATGGAGGGCTATGTGGGGCCCATTATTCTGTATGGAGCACTATGTTGAGCCCATTATTCTGTATGGAGGGCTATGTGGTGCCCATAGTACTGTATGGAGGGCTATGTGGGGCCCATTATTCTGTATGAAGGACTATGTGGGGCCCATTATACTGTATTGAGGACTATGTGGGGCCCATTATAATGCATGGAGGACGGACTATGTGGTCCCATTATACTGTATGGAGGACTATGTGGGGCCCATTATACTGTATGGAAGACTATGTGGGGCCATTATACTGTATAGAAGACTATGTGGTCCCATTATACTGTATGGAGGACTATGTGGGGCCATTATACTGTATGGAGCACTATGTGGAGCCCATTATTCTGTATGGAGGACTATGTGGTGCCCATTATACTGTATAGAGGACTATGTGGGGCCCATTATTCTGTATGGAGGACTATGTGGGGCCCATTATTCCGTATGGAGGACTATGTGGGCCCATTATTCTTTATGGAGGACTATGTGGGGCCATTATTCTGTATGGAGGACTATGTGTTGCCCATTATACTGTATGGAGGACTATGTGGGGCCTATTATTCTATATGGAGGACTATGTGGGGCCCATAATACTTTATGGAGGACTATGTCGGCCCATAATATTGTATGGAGGACTATGTG
The DNA here is from genome assembly GCF_046119375.1 of Phyllobates terribilis. NCBI lineage: Eukaryota > Metazoa > Chordata > Amphibia > Anura > Dendrobatidae > Phyllobates > Phyllobates terribilis. The sequence goes on along the minus strand of NW_027362779.1, from coordinate 20,532,475 downwards.
GGGCCTATTATTCTCTATGAAGGACTATGTGGGGCCCTTTATACTGTATGGTGGACTATGTGCGGCCCATAATACTGTATGGAGGACTATGTGGAGCCCATTATTCTCTATGGAGGACTATGTGGGGCCCATTATTCTGTATGGAGCACTATGTGGGGCCCATTATACTGTATGGAGGACTATCTGGGGCCTATTATTCTCTATGGAGGACTATGTGGGGCCCTTTATACTCTACGGTGGACGATGTGGGGCCCATAATACTGTATGGAGGACTATGTGGGGCCCATTATTCTCTACGGAGGACTATGTGGGGCTCATTATTCTGTATGGAGGACTATGTGGGGCCCATTATTCTGTATGGAGGATTATGTGGGGTCAATTATCCTGTATGGAAGACTATGTGGGGCCATTATATTGTGTGGAGGACTGTGTGGGGCCATTATTCTGTATGCAGCACTATGTGGGGCCATTATTCCGTAAGGAGGACTGTGTGGGGCCATTATTCTTTATGGAGTACTATGTGGGGCCATTATTCTTTATGGAGTACTATGTGGGGCCATTATATTGTATGGAGGACTATGTGGGGCCATCATTCTGTATGGAGGACTATGTGAGGCCTATTATTCTGTACGGTGGAATATGTGGGGTCCATTATTCTGTATGGAGGACTATGTGGGGCCCATTATTCCGTATGGAGGACTATGTGGTGCCCATTATACTGTATGGAGTACTATGTGGTGCCCATTATACTGTGTGCCGGACTATGTGGGGCCCATTATTCTGCATGGAGGGCTATCTGGGGCACATTGTTCTGTATGGATGACTTTGTGGGACCCATTATTCTGTATGGAGGACTATCTGGGGCCCATTATTCTGCATGGAGGACTTTGTGGGGCCGATTATTCTGTTTGGAGGACTTTGTGGGGCCCATTATTCTGTATGGAGGACTATGTGGGGCATTATTCTGCATGGAGGACTATGTGGGGCCCATTATTCTGTATGGAGGACTATGTGGGGCCCATTATTCTGCATGGAGCACTATGTGGGGCCAATTATTCTGCATGGAGCACTATGTGGGGCCCATTATTCTGCATGGAGGGCTATCTGGGGCACATTATTCTGTATGGATGACTTTGTGGGACCCATTATTCTGTATGGAGGACTATCTGGGGCCCATTATTCTGTATGGAGGACTTTGTGGGGCCGATTATTCTGTTTGGAGGACTTTGTGGGGCCCATTATTCTGTATGGAGGACTATGTGGGGCATTATTCTGTATGGAGGACTATGTGGGGCCCATTATTCTGTATGGAGGACTATGTGGGGCCCATTATTCTGCATGGAGCACTATGTGGGGCCCATTATTCTGCATGGAGGACTATGTGGGACCCATTATTCATTATGGAGGACTTTGTGGTACCCAGTATACTGATTGGCTCGTGACTTTTTCCAAGTTTTTCATTTTGGCTCTCTTTATGTTTGATTAGAGAGTGGAAAGAGTAAATGTGAAATGATCCCCTGTTCTCTATAATATCCGGATTTTTCCTGTAGAAGGTTGTGTGATCGGCTCACCTGTAGTCAGATCGCTGCTCGGTCCCGGCTGACTCGTATTAGGGTCAGGGGTTTCTGGGGTCACATTTTGCTCATCTTCGGTGTCGCCTTCTGGTGTCTCCTGATTGATAGAATATATAGAATTAACACGATGAACCTTCCACTAAATCACCAAATCCACAAATCAGGAAGGACTGAACCTGCATTTACAGACGCACCAACTGTAACTATACAGATCAGACGCCATCATGAGGACTTTTCTCAGATAAAATGGATTAAGATGAGGTAACATTGCAAAAACATTAATATGGATAATAGAGGGAGACAGAGACGGAAATACAGACTTCCCACCACTGAGCTGTGACTACATCAGCAGAATACAGACTGCCATCAGCAGAGACAGGCGGCCATATTACCTCCTGTGCTTGCCAGGAGCTGACAGGGAGGCCGATAAGATCTAACACCAGATCTTCTGATATCTGGCTGGTGATCTGGAGAAGATCAGAAAACAAGGACGTGTGATATTAAAGATGATGGATCCTTACCGGGCGTTCCGATGAGCGGGCCGGACCTTCCAGTACACACAGGATTTTTTCGGCCAGTTCTTTAACAAAAGACAAATCTCTATATTGAGATCTTTTTTCAGCCTAAAAAGAAGAAAAGAAACACAAATGAAAAATCTCGAGATGAGAAAGATCACAATGGAGGCGGCCATTGTATCTGACGTCTGCTCCTCTCTGCAGATACATTGACTACATATCTGGGGTCTTGTCCTGTTTTATATTGGAAGAAAGAAGAAGCTTCTATCCCACCGTTATTATCCATTATTGTGGAGAAGATTTGTGCGGAGCGTCCACCATTTACCTGCTGTGGAATGTCCTAATGTTCCATAGCGAGAAACTGCAAGTGCTCAGTCACTATGGAGCCAACAACGGCAGCCATGACCCTGTGTAGATTGTACACAGTGACTGTGAGCTCTGATGTCATAATGGCCGACCATCACTAGTGATGTCATCATGGAATCTTGTGATGGAATCTTATAGAGGCTGCTCTGCACAAATACATGCTGCCAAGCAATATTTAAAGTGTGTGGGGGCTCATGCTGTATATAGGGGGCTATGTGAGGGCTCAGCTATTTATAGCGGGCTATGTGAGGGCTCATGCTGTATATAGAGGGCTATGTGAGAGCTAGGCTGTATATAGAGGGCTATGTGAGAGCTAGGCTGTATATAGTGAGCTATGTGAGGGCTCATACTCTAAATAGGATTCTGTGTGTGAGCTCATACTGTACATTGGTGCTATGTATGGGCTCTTACTGTATAAAGGGTGCTGTGTGTGGGCTCTTACTGTATATAGGGTATGTGTGTGGGCTCTTACTGTATGTAGGGGGATGCCAGCACACTTAATTCTGCTCAATAATAAGTGATACAGTTAATAATATAAAATATAATTAATATGTTAATATTGAGCAGAATTAATTTCAGCCTATTGATTCGGCCTACACAACAGTCACATCTCTCATGTGGCCCCTCAGTAATATTACTTTCCCACCCCTGCTCTATTATGTATAGCGCTCTGTTATGTGTAGTGCACCCGAGCACCTGCATGTTAATCGCGTGACTTATCACATGATCTATCAAAGGCAATCTTGTGCCATGTCATGTGATACATCGGGTGCTGGGGGCCCACGGCTCCTAAACTGCCCAGGGCCCTGGCTACTCTTAATCAGCCCCTGCTTCTATCCCACCATTATTATCCATTATTGAGAAGTTTTATGCGGAGCGTCCGCCACTTACCTGCTGTAGTAATGTCCTGATGTTCTGAGGTAAATCCGTCAGATACTCTGAGGTGAGATGACCTCGGTGGTATTTGGTCAGGCAGTCCCTTACAAGCTCCACCACCAGCCGGTGAGTGAAGCTGAGGACGCCATCGGGTGGTTGAAGCACAATCTCAGGGCGATTGGTGGTAAGAATCTCCCATAGAGCTTCTACTTGAAGATTGTCCAAAAGTAATTCAGCCATAGAAGCTGCAAGTGCGATCAGTCACTATATATAATAGCGAGAAACTGCAAGTGCGCTCAGTCACTATGGGATAGCGAGAAACTGCAAGTGCGATCAGTCACTATAGAATAGCGAGAAACTGCAAGTGCGCTCAGTCACTATGAAGCCAACAAAGGCAGCCGCGACCCTGTGTACATTGTATATATAGTGACTGTGAGCTGTGATGTCATAATGCCCGACCATGACCTGTGATGTCATCATGGAATCTTGTGATGGAATCTTCAAGGAGTGGCTCTACACACATACTTGCTGCCTAGCAATATGCTTTTTTGGCCGTACTGTTTTATTTCCAAATACAACACAACCAGGATAAGGGAATGTTCACACGTTGCGTTTTTGCAGCATTTTTTTCCACACCAAAAACCAGGTTGTACTCAGGAAAAACACTGCATACAATCCACACTTATTTGCTGTGTTTTTGCAGTGTTTATACTTGTGTTGTTTTTTTTTCATTCATTTGAATGGGTGAAAAATGCTGCAAAACCCCTGAAAGAATTAACATCCTGCAAATTTAAAATAAAAAAAGGAAAAAAACGCAGCATGTGAATGAGACTTTAGAAATCTCATTCACTAAGCTGGCACTGTAAAACGCAGTGTTTTAGCAGCAGAAAAATAACCCTGAAAAAACTGCCACTTGTGAACATTCCTCAAAGATATAATAGTCATATTATGGGAAATATTGTGTATATTTATTCCTCGCGTGTCTTTTTTTTACCAAATAACATTTACCTCATTGGTTGGAGAGTTTACTATTAACAACTGTGACAAATATTGAAGAATTAATGATAAGTGCCCCAAGTGATCAATCATTTACGTCATTAATGGTGATGGGCGAGCACTAAAATGCTCGGGTGCTCGATGCTCGGGTCGAGCACATTGGAATACTCGGGTGCTCGACCCGAGTAACGAGCCCATTGTAAGTCTATGGGAAACTCGAGCATTTTTCAGGCGGCTCTCCCCGGCGGTCTACAGAGGGCCTAAAAATTGCCCAAATCGATGGGAATAATGCTCAAATGACATGGTAACAGCATGGGGAAGACCCCTGGAAGCATCTATGACTCCCAGATCACTGCTGTCAACAACGTGGTCAGAGGTATTACGCCACTTTTACAGACTCACAATAAAACTTACAAAAACGAAACCAAAATGGATTTTCCTGGGAAATATGTTAAGGAACATCCTTTCCAGGGTAATGACTTGTATATAAGGCAAAATAAATAACCAAAAACAAAAATGCTCCTCCACACCTTGGGCTATGTTCACTCGTAGCGTTTTTGATGCGTTTTTACACTTTTGCATTGCTTTTAACCAACACAAATGCATTCACCTGGGAATGTCATTTTAACATTTTACAACATTATCTGGCCATGTGGTGTGTGACACATCATCAGACACATGCATACAGTGCTGAAAAGACGTGGGAACAGCATGGGGAAGACCTCTGGAAGCATCTCTGACTCCCAGGTCACTGCCTAAAAGTGTGCCCATCATAAGAGATGCTTGGCGCATGCGAAGATGCCTCCCGCCATGCACCTGTCGTTGCAGACTTGCAACAATCACCGTCCACGTCCTTGTCCCACTGCAGCGTTCACTTGTCCCTTCTCCATTCCTTGGAATGCAAGCGCAAGTATGCAGGTAGCCACCCACCTACCCACCCACAGGCTGCAATACTATACTGCCAAATTTTTGACAGCTGCTTGCACTTGAAATGTAGCCTTTTAGGCTCGTGGAGGCGGAAGTTTTTCATAACCTCATGCCGGCAGCGGCTGGGTGTCCATACTCGGTCCCCAGCCGCCAATATATTTCCCAGTATCGCCTCTGCCTTCCACAAGCACGGGTCCCACAACATTACCCGTGCCCCCCCAGTGCACTTACTGGGAACGACCGCCTAACCAAACACATGTGGACAGGTGAATGTGGCCAGGGTTCGGTACGGAGCCAGTCCGCAACTTTTTTTTGCTGACAGTTGTATTTAGCTCGGTGAAAGGACTGGCATAGAGGGAAACCGTATCTACCCTGGGTGTCATTTCTCCCAGGAAGTCCTGTAATTGAGCTTGTTGCAGAAGCAATGGCAGTCCGTCCAACATCAACTCGCACTTGTCGGTGGTGCTTTGACACACACACATCTTTCTTTGCGCATTTAATTTCTTGAATACAGAGTTGGACAATGGCCTGATCTGTAATGCATTTTGAGAAATAACGTGCATAAGCATGGCCGATCAACATTAAAAAAGCAGCCACAGAGTGTCCGGAAACCTTCCCCCACACTTTTATTAGCCAGGGCTGCTTTTCGGCAGGGTTGGACGGGCCCACCAGAGAGGGAAACCGTATCTACCCCGGCTGTCAGTTCTCCGTCACCAGGTTCCGCCCATTGTCACACACGACCATGCCTGGCTGTATGTTCAGCGGTGAGAGCCACAGATCAGGCTGCTGTGTTACAGCTTTCAACAACTCTGCAGCGCTGGGCGGTTTGTCACCTAAGCATTAAGCATGTTATCTTCAGCACAGCCTGTTGCCGCTTGGCCAAGGCAGTGCTGCAGTTCTGTCAGCTTGTGACTGATGTGGTCATTTCGGAGATGGAGGAGGAGGTGCATGAGCTGAACAATGTGATTACATTGAGGTTAAATTGCTTTTTATACTAAAGAAATATCCTATTGTTTTGTTTACGTTATTTTTTAAGACAAATGCGTTCACCGGGAAATGTCATTTTAACATTTTACAACCTTATCTGGCAATGTGGTGTGTGACACATCAACAGACACATCCTGTTTTATTTATGATGGAGGGACTCTGAAAGTCATAAAGCCTATTTTTATAGGGACATCAGATGGCCCTTACTATTCTTAAAAGGCCAGCAGTCTGCCCTAGCTATTGTTAGAGAGCCATCAGCCGGCTATGCTTTGTTGTTCCCATTATTAACAAGTGGGTCTCCTATACTGTTATTGCGTATCCAGGGCTGCTTTTCGGCAGGGTTGGACGGGCCCACCAGAGAACCGGAGACTCCTCCGGCGGGCCCTGGCTTCTCCTTCAGGAGAGTTCATAGTGCCGAGGTGAGGCCATGATGATGATAGAGGCCACCATCTGCTTAGTTTTCTGTTACTTGGAATGTAAGTGCAAGTATGCAGCCAGCCACCCACCCACCCACAGGTCGCAACACTAAACTGCCAGATTTGTGGGCAGCTGCTTGCACTTGAAATATGGGTTTTTAAGCTCATGGAGGCGGAAGCTGTCCACAATCTTATGGCGGTGGCGACTGGGTATCCATACTCGGTCCCCAGCCGCCATTATTTTTCCCAGTATCGTCTCCGCCTTCCACAAGCATGGGTCCCACAACATTACCCATGCCCTCCCCAGTGGAAGGACCGCCTAACCACAAACACGTGGACAGGTGAATGTGGCCAGGGACGGTATGGAGCCAGTCCACAACTTTTTTTGCTGAGAGTTGTATTTAGCTCAGTGAAAAGACTGGCATAGAGGGAAACCGTATCTACCCTGCGTGTCATTTCTCCCAGGAAGTCCTCTAAAGCTGCTTGCACTTGAAATGTGGCCTGAATATTACTGCTGGTACTTTTCTGTGGGAATTTGCTTTCCTCCTACCAGCCTGGAATATTTCCAGTAAACTATGGTACGACGCCATGGTATTAGCACTGCCCCAGTACCAGTAGCGAAGCCTTCCCCAATTTCCTTCTCAGGAATTTTATTTGGTAGACTGAGTGGCTGCCCAAATACATTTTCTCACAAAGGAGCTGAAGATAGCGTGGCAGTAGGTGCAAGTTTCTCCAGCCTGTTAGATATTAGAGGGTGAATGGCAGCATTGGATCAGTGGTTAGCACTGAAGACTTGTAGCGCTGGGATCCTGGGTTCAAATCCCAGCAAGGTCAACATCTGCAAGGACTTTGTATGTTCTCCCCGTGTTTGCGTGTGTTTCCTCCTCAGTAAAAAAGCAGCCATAGAGTGTCCGGGAACCTTCCCACACACTTTTCTTAGGACTGCTTTTCGGCAGGGTTGGACGGTCCCAGCAGAGAATCCTCTGGTGTGCCTTGGCTTCTACCTCAGGAGAGTTCATGATAGCGCTAACTTTGCAGCTGCTATGGGGCTCTTGAGCAGGTGAGAAAGGTCAGAATCAAATCCTCTGGTGGGCGCAATGTTTTTCAATCTGAAACAGCTTATCAGTGGGAGTTGTATTTCACCACAGCCATATTCTTTAGCTCGGTGAAAGGACTGGCATAGAGGGAAACCGTATCTACCCCGGCTGTCAGTTCTCCGTCACCAGATTCCACCCATTGTCACACACGACCATGCCTGGCTGTATGTTCAGCGGTGAGAGCCACAGATCAGGCTGCTGTGTTACAGCTTTCAACAACTCTGCAGAGCTGGGCGGTTTGTCACCTAAGCGTTAAGCATGTTATCTTCAGCACAGCCTGTTGCCGTTTGGCCAAGGCAGTGCTGCAGTACTGTCAGCTTGTGACTGATGTGGTCATTTCGGAGATGGAGGAGGAGGTGCAGGAGCTGAACAATGTGATTACATTGAGGTTAAATTGGTGACGCTGCTTTTTATACTAAAGAAATATCCTATTGTTTTGTTTACGTTATTTTTTAAGACAAATGCATTCACTGGGAAATGTCATTTTAACATTTTACAACCTTATCTGGCAATGTGGTGTGTGACACATCATCAGACACATCCTGTTTTATTTATGATGGAGGGACTCTGAAAGTCATAAAGCCTATTTTTATAGGGACATCAGATGGCCCTCACTATTCTTAAAAGGTCAGCAGTCTGCCCTAGCTATTGTTAGACAGCCATCAGCCGGTTATGCTTTGTTGTTCCCATTATTAACAAGTGGGTCTCCTATACTGTTTTTGCGTATCCAGTGACTGCAAGGGCTGCCAAAAATTTGGACACAACCCAATACCCCTTTGAAGAGACATAGAGGAGGGTCTCAGTAAAAAAAATGTTCCCATTATAAAGGTGCAAGTCTCCTATAGTGGTAATGCCCATGCTGTGACTGCAAGGGCTGACCAATTTTAGGAAAAAGCCCACTAAGAATTTAAAGACACACAGAGCAGGGCAACAGTAACAAGGTACGACATGTTCCCATTAGAAAGGAGAGGGTCTGCTATACAGTTATAGGGTATGCAGTGAGTCCAACGGCTGAAAAATTTTAAGAAATACCCTACAAAGAATTTAAAGACACACAGAGCAGGGCCACAGTAACAAGGTACGAAATGTTCCCATTAGAAAGGAGAGGGTCTGCTATAAAGTTGTAGGGTATGCAGTGAGTCCAACGGCTGACCAATTTTAGGAAAAACCCCACTAAGAATTTAAAGACACACAGAGCAGGGCCACAGTAACAAGGTACGACATGATCCCATTAGAAAGGAGAGGGTTTGCTATACAGTTATAGGGTATGCAGTGAGTCCAACGGCTGACCAGTTTTAGGAAAAACCCCACTAAAAATTTAAAGACACACGGAGCAGGGCCACAGTAACAAGGTACGACATGTTCCCATTAGAAAGGAGAGGGTCTGCTATACAGTTATAAGGTATGCAGTGAGTCCAACGGCTGACCAATTTTAGGAAAAACCCCACTAAGAATTTAAAGACACACAGAGCAGGGCCACAGTAATGACAATTTCCCATTAGAAAGGAGAGAGTCTCCCATAGTGTTGGCCTATGCAGTGAATGCAAGAGCTGCCAAAAATTTGGAGGCACTTCAATGCCCCTTGGAAGAGACGTGGAGGAGGGCCTCATAAAAAATGTTCCCATTAGAAAGCAGCGGGCCTCCTATACTTGTAATGCCCATGCACTAAGTGTATGGGCTGACAAACATTTACCCCTGGGGGGTATACATGAACATACTGTATAAAAAAAAATTTTTACGGGCATCATAAACACCCTTTAAAAAAATTATGTGGGTGTTGCATCACGGACCACGGTCACCCTGGTGATATGGTGGTGGAGGATGAAGAGAAGGAGGAGGACAAGAGCAAATAGCCAAAATCAGTAAGTGTATACCCATGTGTGGGTGTAAAAAGGTGCATGGGAATACATCTCCCAAGAAAAGACACTGGATTGGAGTTTATGTTACGCTGCTATCATTTGGTGGTGATGAGAAGTCTGGCCCAATCCACCCCTTGTTCATTTTTATAAGAGTCAGCCTGTCAGCATTTTCAGTTGACAGGCAGATGCGCTTATCAGTTATAATTCCACCAGCGGCACTAAAAACCCGCTCTGATAAAACGCTGGCGACAGGGCAGGCCAGGCCAGGACCTCCAAGTCATAGAGAGCCAGTTCATTCCACGTATCCAGCTTGGATACCCAATAATTATAAGGCACAGAGGAATCACGGAGGACGTTGGTACGGTCGGCAAGGTACTCCCTCAGCATCTTCCCAAACTTTGCACTCCTTGTGATAGTACCCCGCGCTTCAGGGCCTGTGCGATGGGAGGGTCTGAGAAAACTCTCCCAGAACTTTGACAGTGTTCCGCTGCCTCTGCTGGATTGAAGTTGTGTCTCTCTCGCCTGTACTCCTTGGTTGTCCAACAAAGTGTGCCCTCTGCCCCCAGCGTTTTCAGATGGGAATTTTCTTAATAGTTCCGCAACAAGGGCCTTCTGGTACTGCCCCATTTTTGTACACCTGTCTGCCTCAGGAATAACAGATATAAAGTTCTCCTTGTAGCGTGGGTCTAGAAGTGTCACCAACCAGTAATGACTGTCACCCAAAATTTTGAGAACGCGAGGGTCATGGGAAAGGCAGCGTAACATAAACTCAGCCATGCGTGCCAGACTACTAACAGGCAAGACTTCAGTGTCCTCACCAAGAGGATGACTGACCATGCTCTCCTCCTCCTCCTCTCTGTCCTCTGGCCATCCACGCTGAACAGACGGTATGACAGCTGTGCAGGTAGTACCATCTATAGTGCATGAAACTAGCTCCTGTCCTTCCTACTCCTCTTCCTCATTGTCACCCAATCTACGTTGGGATGAGATGAGGCTGGGCTGTGTGTAATCACCCTGTATGGTTCCTTGCTCCATCTCATCATGCTCTGCCTGCAATGCATCCTCTTTGATTGTGAGCAGAGAGCGTTTCAGAAGACAGAGAAGTGGGATGGTGACGCTAATTGTGATGTCATCGCCGCTCACCATCTTGGTGGAGTCCTCAAAGTTTTGGAGGATGGTACATATGTCTGACATCCATGTCCACTCCTGAGGTCTTATGTGTGGAGTCTGAACTGAATACCGACGGCCTTGTTGATGCTGGTAGTCAACAACTGCCCTCTTCTGCTCACAATTCCTTCCCAACATCTGCAGTGTAGAGTTCCAACGCGTGGGGACATCACACAGCAGTCTGTGAGCCGGTAGCTGCAAACGCTGCTGAAGCACTGCAAGGGCGGCGGAAGCTGTAGCTGACTTTCTAAAATGGGCACACTGGTGGCGTACTTTAACAAGCAGATCTGGCAGCTCCGGGTAGGATTTGAGAAACCGCTGAACCACGAGGTTAAGCACATGGGCCAGGCATGGTACGTGTGTGAGCTCGCCTCGCCTCAGAGCCGCCACCAGGTTCCGGCCATTGTCACACATGACCATGCCTGGCTGAAGATTCAGCGGTGTGAGCCACAGATCTGCCTGCTCTTTCAGAGCTGTCCACAACTCTTCAGCATTGTGGGTCTTTTCACCCAAGCATATTAGCTTCAGCACAGCCTGTTGCAGCTTGGCCGAGGCAGTGCTGCAGTGCTTCCAGCTTGTGACTGATGTGGTCATTTCGGAGATGGAGGCTGAAGAGGAGGAGGAGGCTAAGGAGGATGAGGTGCAGAAGCTGTAGACCGTGGGGGCAACGCTGATTGACCTAGGGCCCGCAATCCTTGGCGTCGGTAGGAAGTGTTCCGTCCCAAGGTCCGACTGGGTCCTGGCTTCCACTATGTTAACCCAGTGTGCCACCAGCGAGATGTACCGTCCCTGCCCACAAGCACTTGTGGATGATATGCATCTCCTGCTTTAACAGACACAAGAGAGGACAAATCTTGCCAAGTAGCTGAGTATGTCTTCTGAATAGCCAAAACTGCACGGTAGAAAGGCATGGGTTGTTTCTCTGGGTCTGGCAATTGGTTGCAGAGTGTCATGTCTTGAGTCGGTGTGAATTTTACATACATGATAGGTTCTGGTTTGCCAAGAGCAGGTAGCTTAAGGGTTAAATTAGATGGTGGTCTAGGTAGGCTTGGCAGCAACTTTTCTTCATCCACATCATTTTTAATTGGTACTGGTGTGATGGGAGTCACATGTGTTTGACAAGCATCTTTCATTGCCCTTGCAGTGTCAGTCTGTTTACTGACTAGACATATCTCGGTTAGATGGCAAGAAGGCTTAGAGGCCTCTTCTATCACTGTCTGTACTAGCTCCCTTGCACATGCTCTGACTGGGTATCCAAAGATACCGGAGCTAATTAAAGGAAGTGCTATAGTCTTAATGCCAGCAGTCTTGTTTGCAATGTCTAATGCTGCGTGTACAGTCTGGCACAAGAGCCGTGCACTATTATCTGGATAGGAAGGGTCATAGATGGGCCCCACTGCATGAATAATAGTGTTACAGGGTAAATCGCCTGATTCGGTAACTGTGACCATTGCTGGCTGGAAAGGACCATGTCGTCATACAATATTATCACTTTCCTTTTGAATACTGTCTCCCCCTGCCATGACAATATCTCTAGCCAGGCCACCCCTGTGCTGCAGGTGGCTATTGGCAGCATTCACTATAGCATCCACCCGCTGAGTGACCATGTTCCCTACACCCACAGAGATTAGTACCCCAGCCCCTGTCTGACACTGGGCAATCATTTTCTCAAAAATAGGATCCCAGTCCTCTGGGGGGCCCGACACAAAGCTGCCATTATCCACATGTTGATATGATGGGGCAACAGATGGAGCCCCTTCACCTGAATGAGGGACAGGTGATGTAAGAGCTGGGAACATTGGTGTCGGAGGTGGGGAAGATGCTGAGGTAGATTGCTGAGGTGGGGTGTAATATTGTCCTTGCATAGTCACAACCGGATATATAGAAACTGGTGGAGAAACTAATTGGGCATTAGGCTTTGGAATATCTGTCGTCTCATTGTTATCAGGCCTTCCGGGTGGAGTAAGATGGCCGCCACAGAAAGTACCTGTGGGTGGGACTTCCTTTGAGTCATGCATTCCAAAGGTGGGAGGGCACCTGGGTGGTGTGTCTGTCCAAGAGCAGTCAAGAGAAGGCGCTGTGGCTACAAAGTCAGTGGGGAGGGGGGATGGTCTATGAACTCCACAATGTAAACCATTGTCCCCAGAGTCTAAAGTTTGCACATCACTCCTAGAACATGTCCACCCCCTGAGGCCATTATAAGGTGGTGGCTCAACAGTTTTCAAAGCAACATTAAAAACATGGTTCTTAACATACATGTAATATACATCATCATTATCATCTGTTCTCTCTTCCTCTTCCCATCCCTCTTTTGCTATGTCATTTGCCATAGCCACAGATAATAAACCTGTTTCCTCTAGTTTACCCTTTTTTTTTTTTTTTTTTTCTTTAAAGCTATTTTCCACAGCCCCCGCTGAAGTCTTCCCCTCCTATTCATTCCTACAATGTCCATTAACTGTTTAACCCTAGCAACATACTTAACCCCTTCCCTGTCAGCTACCAGTGTTTGAGCCGTATAGCTGTTATTCGACACCAACTTTCTTTGTGAACAGTCTCAAGAATTTATGCATGGCTGACGAACGTTGACACAATACAAACAGAAAGACGGACCAGACAAAGTGAATTCTTGTGTCAGTATGACTCAATGAAACAGAATAATCTCCTTATTAATAACCGCAGATACTAGCTGGCCAGCCTAGCTTCTGTTTCCTACCCTCGTGCGTTCTATCTTCCAAGAACAGGATTCTTTTTTAGGGAGCGATACAGAACTGCAAAACTTTCTTTTTTTTTTTTAAACCTTCCTCACATCATCCCCCCTACGTTCTCTCAAGAACAGGAGGTATATGGAAATGCAATGTGGGATTCCATCCAGGAGAATACTCCGTTCACAAGTCACACACGACAGCTCATCCACTAAATCAGTCTCAAACACAAACAAATTAGAATAAGCAAAGGTTACAGTGGATTGGAATGTGAGTGGGTTTCGATAACACCAGCAGGGTCACCCCTATCCCCACTTAAGGATTACCACAACAGACCGACTCGTGCCCTCTGCTAATCTATGAACGACTGGAAACACAAGCAAGTCTGTAATTACAGTGTAATTAACTAGAGTTACCGTGTAAGGGGGGTGATCAGGCCCATCCAGTCATCCACGATCCACAGCTGGACACCTTCATTCGGTCTGCCCTGGTGTGGTGCCCGTGTGGTGCCCCATGTTGGGCGTCAATTGTGGAAGTGAGGTTCAAAGGACCCCAACCCTTTGCTTATCCCTTGCCAAATTAAATTATTCAAGTGTATACGTGAAGCTTTGATATCGGACAGAGTCAGATACTGAACTTCTCTTGAAGAGAAATGGCGCAGGAAAGATGTGTTTATTATTCCAGCATAACATATATATGTTCAGTATGGAGGAAAGTCCCAATAGGGTGTTGCCCTGAGGCAATTGAGCAATCACAGTGGTCTCTGGCCCATGGTATAGATAAGTCTCATTATCTTGTCCTATGGGGTTAAATGTTTCCTCCCCAGATATTCTCCTCATTCCTCAGGATATTCTCTTGGGAGGTGTCATGTTGAATCCTTTGTCTCGTCTCCTTCTTGTAAACAATTTGAAAGTCCACCTCTATAACCAGCTCCAGCTAATCCTTTCAGGATATTTATATAGTGACACACGAGTACAGATATCTGATATATATATATCAAGGTTTTCATAATATATATTAAAGTGAGGGTATATATGACTAAATGATATCCAATATAACAGATATATGCAAAACAAGATTCATAACATATAACAGAATATAAGTATAGATATTTAGTATACATCAGAGTTTCATATAATGTTTTTTAGTAGATTTTAGAATCTTATCTTTAACACACTTATCCACGTCTCCGTGGTTAGGTGGACTTTACCGGTAACTGCATTGTTGAGAGCACGGCTAATGTTTTGGGACACGTGCTTGTGTAATGCGGGGACGGCACACCGGGAGAAATAGTGGTGGCTGGGGACCGAGTACCGAGGGTCGGCCGCCGCCATCAGGATGCGGAATGCTTCCGCCTCCACGAGCCTAAAAGGCAACATTTCGAGCACAAGCATTCGTGAAATGTGAGAATTTAGCAGTGTGGCCTGTGGGGCGTTGGCTGCATTTTCGCGCTTGCATTCCAAGGACTGGGGTATGGACAACTGAACGCTGCGCTGGGACAAGGACATGGACTTGCTTCCTGATACTGCTACTTGAGAGTGTGCAACGACAGGTGCAGGGCAGGAGGCATCTTCACATGCACTATGGACAGGGGATTGGCTTGCATGCACAACAGCGGAAGAAGCAATGGTGCCACCCGCAGACACTGTTCCTGGACCCTGGGGTTCGGCCCACAAAGTCGGGTGCTTTGCTGCCATGTGCCTGATCATGCTGGTGGCGGTCAGGCTGGTCGTTTTGCCACAACTGCTGATGCTGGCCTGGCAGGTGGTGCAAATGGCCTTTTTGGGGTTATCGGCAGAGTTTTTAAAAAACAACCAGACTCGGGAAGACCTAACAGTTGTACTGGCAACTTCCTTCGTGTTGGTGTTACGGGGAACGGTTGCCTGCCTTCTGTCTGCGGCCACCACACTGCTTCTTCCTGCCTGTTGGGGTGCTCTGCCTCCCTCCCCCTGTGTGCTGCTGTGCTCTCTCTGAATGTCCTCCTGCCAGGTTGGGTCAGTTACTATATCATCCACCACCTCGTCTTCCACTTCCGCACCCTGGTCCTCCTCCTGACTTTCTGGCAATTGTGTCTCATCATCGTCCATCTCTTGTGACACTTTCCCACCGTCGCCTTGGTGTGACTGTGGCTGCTCAAATACTGTATTTGGGCATCGCTACACGCGATCTCCTCTTGCCCCGCTTCAAATGAACAGGGCGAGAGGCCCGAATCTATAAATGGAAAAGTGAACAGCTCTTCAGAGTGTCCAAGTGTGGGATCAGTTGTCTCTGGGTACTCAGCATGGTGGGAGGAAGGAGGATCAGGGTGAGGAATATGCTGTCCAGACTCACGGCTACTGAGACTTGACCGTGTGGAAGACAGGGTGGTGGTGGTGGTGGCTAAGTGACTGGAAGCATTATCCGCTATCCAACCAACAACCTTTTGACACTGCTCTGGGTTCAATAGTGGTGTGCTGCGGTCCCCTAGTAATTGGGACAGGAAGGTCAGGCGAGAAGATGTGGGTGTTTGTTGTGGCACAATTTTGGCTTGCCCACGGCCTTGTCCTCGGCCTCTGCATGCACCATTACCATCACGTCCAGTTCCCCGTCCCTTGCCACGTGCCTTGCCCATTTTAAATGGAGGACAGTATCTTCCATGCTCACTGTTATGTTCTGCTACCAAAGCTAAGGAAAGAGAGGAGATCTGTCCCTACAATAAGACTCAGCTGAATCCCTACGATGTAACAGGGAACCTGATCCTGCGATCAGACCTGCTAAAGTCCTAATCTAGTCTGTACGGAGACCTATAGATTTGGGGAGGGAATCCCTACAAGTACTAAGGACTGGGAGGAATATGGGACACCTCCTAACAGAAATAGCAGCAGACAGACGAACAAACAAAATAGATAGAACCTAGAGGTCCGTAGACCAAGCAAACTAACAGAGTTAGATACAGAGCACAGGCTAGCTAGAAAGTAGATATACAATGAAGTCCAGCAAAGCCAGAAGGGCGGAGCAGGATTAAATAGGCCAACAAGGTCATGTGACCAGCAAAGGAAAAAAAACCTAACAGCAAGGTTCTAACAGTACCCCCCCTTCTAAGAGGATCCTCCGGATCCCCTAGGACCAGGCTTATCAGGAAATCTCCTGTGAAACGCTCTGATAAGTCTGGACGCGGAAACATCATCTGACCTCACCCAAGAGTTATCCTCGGGTCCGAAACCTTTCCAGGCCACAAGATACTGCAAACTACCTCTATACCGTCTAGAGTCAAGGATGCGAGAAATTTCATATTCCCCGTCCTCCACCACCGGAGGAACAGAGGCAGAGGCGTCACCATCCGACACAACAGCTTTTTTTAACAGAGAGACATGAAAGACCGGATTAATTCTCCAGGAGGTAGGAACCTCCAACCTAACAGCAGATTGGTTGACAACCTGAAGCACCTTAAAGGGCCCTACAAACTTGGGACCCAATTTCTTAGAAGGAATCCTCAACCGCAGATTCCTAGAGGACAACCAAACCATGTCACCAACAGCGAACAAAACCTCCTGTCGTTTCCTATCAAAGTAGTCTTTAGATTTTCTGTTGGCCTCCTGAAGATTACCACGCACATCCGTCCAAACTCTTTCCAAATCACCGGAAAAATTCTCCTCCTCAGGCACGGCAGATCCCAACTTGGAGAACGACCCAAACGACGGATGTCTCCCAGAACAACAAAAAAAAGGCGAACAACCAGCAGAAGAAGATGTATGATTGTTCAGAGCAAATTCGGCAAGTGGCAGAAACTCAGACCACCCCTCTTGATTGTCTGCCACAAAACAACGCAAGAACTGCTCAACATCCTGGTTTTTCCTTTCTGTCTGGCCATTAGATTCAGGATGATATCCGGACGAAAACGACAAATGAATTCCCAACCTGTCACAAAAGGCACGCCAAAAACGAGCCACGAACTGAGGACCCCTATCAGAAACAATGTCAGTAGGAACGCCATGAAGTCTGACAATTTCCTTGACAAAGGCCTTAGCGAGAGTTTTAGCGCAGGGCAGTTTGACGAAGGGAACCAAGTGACACATCTTGCTAAAACGGTCCACGACCACCCAGATGACAGTAAAACCCTCAGAGGGGGGAAGGTCAGTTATAAAGTCCATAGCCAAATGTGTCCAAGGAGCACTGGGGACCTCCAAAGGACAAAGCAACCCCGCAGCAGGAGTATGTGAGGACTTAGATCTAGCACATATAGTACATTGGCGCACCCACTTAATGACTTCCTTCTGCCATCCAGGCCACCAAAAACTGCGACCCACCAGTCTCTTGGTCTCAGAGATTCCGGGATGACCTGCCAACCGAGATTCGTGACACTCAACAAACAAATCTCTCCTAAAGGTCCCAGGCACAAACAACCTCCCATGAGGAGTGTTAGATGGGGCATTCTCCTGAGCTTTAAGAATCTCATCTTCCAAAACGGAGTCTAAAGCAGCTATCACAACACCTTCTTGTAAAATGTTTTCCTCTTTCTCAGCACCGACTATGGGAGAAAAACTGCGAGACAAGGCATCCGCCTTAACATTCTTAGTACCAGGGATGTAAGTAACGGAGAAATTAAACCGCGAGAAAAACAGTGCCCACCTAGCCTGACGGGCATTCAGGCGCTTGGCAGCGTCAAGATATATCAGATTTTTATGATCCGTAAGAACCTGAACGGGAAATTCCGCACCTTCCAAGAAGTGGCGCCAGTGTTCAAATGCGAGTTTAATAGCCAATAATTCCCGATTACCAATATCGTAATTCAATTCAGTCTCCGAAAATTTTTTTGAAAAAAATGCACAGGGATGTAATCCATCCCCGTTATCCTGAGACAATACTGCGCCAACCCCCACAGAGGAAGCATCAACCTCAACCAAAAACGGCCTAGTAACATCAGGCTGCATAAGGATGGGAGCAGAGGTGAACCTCTCCTTGAGATACACAAAAGCTTCAATGGCCTCAGAAGACCACTGAACCGCATCAGCACCTTTCCTGGTGAGATCAGTCAGAGGTTTGACAATACTAGAAAAATTTTTTATGAATTTTCTATAGTAATTGGCGAAACCCAAAAACCTCTGTATTGATTTCAAACCAATAGGCCTAGGCCATTCCTGCACAGCCTGAACCTTAACCGGATCCATCTCAAAACCTTTGCTGGAGATAATGTAGCCCAAAAAACTAATTCTCTGTACAGCGAACTCACATTTCTCCAGCTTAGCAAAAAGCGAATTGTCCATTAATAACTGTAATACCTCACGCACGCTCCGCCAATGAGACTCCAGATCTGGCGAATAAATCAAAATGTCATCCAAATACACAACCACATTTTTACCGATCAAAGGTCTAAGGATGTCATTAATCAGATTCTGAAAAAATGCAGGAGCATTAGTAAGACCAAAAGGCATAACCAGATTCTCAAAATGACCCACAGGAGTGTTAAAAGCAGTCTTCCATTCATCACCCTCCTTCATGCGCAACAGATTGTATGCCCCCTTAAGGTCAATTTTAGAGAACCACTTGGCCCCCAATAACTGGTTAAACAGATCAGGAATCAATGGCAGTGGGTAAGGATTGCGTACCGTAATTTTGTTAATCTCACGAAAATCCAGACAAGGACGTAAACCGCCGTCCTTTTTTTTTTACAAAAAAAAATCCAACCGCCACAGGAGACTTAGAGGGCCTAATGTGACCGGCGGCCAAACTTGTCTGTATGTATTCCTCCAAAGCCTTCCTCTCAGGAATAGTAAGGTTAAATAAACGACTTTTAGGAAGAGTCGCTCCAGGGACAAATTCAATAGAACAATCATAGTCTCTATGGGGAGGCAAAACCTGCGATTCTTTCTCAGAAAAAACTCTCCAAAAATCCTGAATAGGAACAGGCAATTCTCCCCTATCCAAAGCTGCAATACGCCCGTTACAACACTTGTCATAACATTTATGGCTCCAGGATTTAATTTCACTGGTAGACCAATCCAGTACAGGATTGTGAAATTTTAACCAGGGCAAACCCAATATTACTGGAGAAGGCAAGTTATTCAACACTACCAAATCCAATTTCTCATGGTGAACACCATTAATAGTGAGAGGAAATTCACTGACCTTGAGAGTAATATTCTTCAAAGGGGAGCCATCCACAGAAACCACAGCAATGGGGGATGATAAAGGTTCAGGTTTTAAATTGAGTTTTTCCACGAATCCCCCATCAATAACATTCAGTGTAGACCCGCAATCAACAAACACCCGAAATTCCATTAATTTTTCCTGAGCAATCGTGGAAGCAGCTAAAAATATACCCTTGGAATTTAAACAGGCAATACGGGCGTGACTGACCATTTTTTTTTCTTTCTTCATACGAAGCTCACAGCCTTTAATCAAATGACCAGATTTTCCACAATAGAAACACAAGCCTTCTGAAAAACGACGGTGTTTTTCTTGAGAGCGAGGTGCCACCGATCCAATCTCCATCGGTTCACCACTGTTAGTACACACATTATCATAACCAGAAACTGACATAGCAGAGGATTTGCTCTCATTAACCCTAGCACGCAGTCTTCTGTCCACCCGTATAGCTAATTGCATAGCCTGTTGCAAATCCTCAGGTGTAGGATAAGCAATTAGCAGGTCTTTAACCTTTTCACTGAGCCCAGCAAGAAATAGACTTTTCAGAGCAGAATCGTTCCACCCTGTTTGAGTGGACCAACGACGAAAATGTGTACAATATTTTTCCATATTACCTGATCCTTGTTTTAAACGTCTCAACTCAGTCTCAGCTGATGCCACACGGTCAGGATCATCATATAATAGTCCTAAAGCAGAAAAAAAACTATCCACTGATCTGAAGCATGTATCACTAGGTTGCAAAGAAAAGGCCCACTCCTGAGGCTCTTTGCGCAAAAGTGACATTATGAACCCTACGCGCTGGGATTCATCCCCAGAGGACTTGGGTCTCAAACGAAAATACAATAAGCAAGCATTTTTAAATGAAAAAAATTCTCGATGTTCACCAAAAAATAAATCCGGCAAACATACCTTAGGCTCCAAGAAATATGCTCCAGGACAGTTACTCACGTGCTGACGGAGCTCGGCCACTTCCAGAGAGAGTCCCTGCAGGTGTTTAGCCAAATCCTGAACCGACACCATGATGGAACAAAAAAAAATCTTTCCTTAGAGAATTTACAGGCTGGACTTACTGTTATGTTCTGCTACCAAAGCTAAGGAAAGAGAGGAGATCTGTCCCTACAATAAGACTCAGCTGAATCCCTACGATGTAACAGGGAACCTGATCCTGCGATCAGACCTGCTAAAGTCCTAATCTAGTCTGTACGGAGACCTATAGATTTGGGGAGGGAATCCCTACAAGTACTAAGGACTGGGAGGAATATGGGACACCTCCTAACAGAAATAGCAGCAGACAGACGAACAAACAAAATAGATAGAACCTAGAGGTCCGTAGACCAAGCAAACTAACAGAGTTAGATACAGAGCACAGGCTAGCTAGAAAGTAGATATACAATGAAGTCCAGCAAAGCCAGAAGGGCGGAGCAGGATTAAATAGGCCAACAAGGTCATGTGACCAGCAAAGGAAAAAAAACCTAACAGCAAGGTTCTAACACTCACTACAAATGACTGAGTTTGGACTGAACTTATATGTGATCCGTGTGATGGAGAAAACAAAGTTTTAAATACCTGGCCTGTAGGTAAGTAGTTTGAACAGCAAACTGCTGTGAATTGCTTCACTGACACACTAAAGGAAATTTTTAATGGAGGCCAGAAATGGCAGTATTTTCTGACAACGTATATGTGATCCGTTTGACGGAGAAAACACAGTTTTTAATAGCCGAATTTCTAGAGCTCTAATATGGAAAGGACCTGGCTGTATTCTGCCGTGCCAACAAGCAAAAAAAAACCCGTGTTCTCTGGATTGCTTTTTAAGCAAATAATGAGGATTAAGATCCAAAGAAAAGTATTCCTGGCCCCTGAGACCTGGGCCTTTGTATAGAAATATCTAACAGCATCAGAAGGCAGAAATGGAATGGAGACTCTTGTGCTATATGTACTGCAGTCTGCTATATACACCGTCTGCCTATACACCCTGCCTGCCTGATATCTCTGCAGATGAATTAGTCCTCAGAAGGACTGTTTGTTAAGACGGATATGTGTAATGTACGGTTTTTCTCCCTACACTACCTAATGCACAATCAAATCTCTCCCTATCGCAGCAGCAGCTCTCCCTACACTGCCTGATTCCGAAGGGACTGTGACGAACATGGTGGCGCCAGGTCTGATATAGACCTGATGACACTGTGCGACCAGCCAATCACTGTAATGCCCACAACCAACATGGCTACTGCATTACAGTGCATGGCAGGCAATCCCTGCATGTTCATTGGCTCTCTAAAGAGCGCCAAACATGCAGGGAGGGGACCCGAGTTCCCCCCCGAGCAACCCGAAAATACTCGGCGAGCACTGAGCATCTCGAGCAGTGAGATGCTCGGGCGAGCACCGAGCAGTAGCGAGCATGCTCGCTCATCACTATTTACTACCTTATTTGGCCATGTGGTGTGTGACACATCATCAGACACATGCATACATTGCTGAAAAGACATGGGAACAGCATGGGGAAGACCCCTGGAAGCATCTCTGACTTCCAGGTCACTGCCTAACACTGTGGTCATCAGACTTGATCCTATATTACTGCGGTAATAATACAGACATTTTTGTCAACGTGACAAATATTAAACTCCATTTAAAATGGGCAAGATGTGTGGCAAGGGACGGGGAAGTGGATGATATGGTGATTGTGCACGCAGAGGCCGAGGCCGTGGGCAAGATGAAACTGTGCCTGCTGAGGGAGCACAACAAACACCCTCATCATGTCGAACTACCTTCCTGTCCCAATTTCTAGGGGGCCGCGGAACACCACTATTGAAGCCAGAGCTGTGAGAAAAGGTTTTTGGTTGGATAGCAGATAATGCTTCCAGTCACTTTGCCACCACCACCCTGTCTTCCACATTTTTGTTCAAGATTATTGTAATTGTTTTTGCAATGTATACCCCTTTTTCACATCTAAAGCGCCATGGAATAAATGGCGAAAAAGTAACAATAATAATGTGGTCCAGTCTCATTAGCCGTGAGTCTGGACCACATTATTATTGTTACTTTTTCGCCATTTATTCCATGGCGCTTTAGATGTGAAAAAGGGGTATACATTGCAAAAACAATTACAATAATCTTGAACAAAAATGTGACAGTGACTGGTACAGGAGAGGAGAGGACCCTGCCAGCGAGGGCTCATAGTTTACAAGGGATGGATGAGGATACAGTAGGTGAGGACAAAGCTGATCGTGCAACGGTGTGGTGGAGCGAGGGTTCCTGCAGGTTGTACGCTTGTCGGAAGAGGTGGGTGTTCAGCTTCCTTTTAAAAGTTTCAACAGTAGGTGAGAGTCAGAAATGGTGGGGTAGAGAGTTCCAGAGTTGGGGGGATGCACGGGAGAAATCTTGTATGCTATTGTGGGAAGAGGAGATAAGAGGGTAGAGAAGGTGATCTTGTGAGGATCGGAGGTTGCGTGCAGGTAAGTACTGGGAGACTAGGTCACAGATGTATGGAGGAGACAGGTTGTGAATGGCTTTGCATGCCAAGGTTAGGGTTTTGAACTGGAGACAGTGAAGGGATTGACAGAGAGGAGAGGCCAGGGAATAGCGGGGGGATAGGTGGATTAGTCTGGCAACAGAGTTTAGGATATATTGGAGAAATGCGAGAGTGTGCACTAGTGTTTTTGTAGATTCGTGGTTGAGGAATGTGCGGATCCAGGAGATTTTTTTACTTAAGTCGGCATCTTCCTCACCCTCTTTCCTCCCACCATTCCGAGTGCCCTGAGACAACTGATCCCATACTTGGACTCTCCGAAGAGCTGTTTTGTTCATATTTCCATTTATAGATTCTGGCCTCTCGCTCGGTCCGCACGGAAGTGGAAAGAGCTTGGATATGTGGTTTGAAGGAGAGATTAGAGTCCAGGGTTACCCCAAGAGCTGTTCACTTTTCCATTGATAGATTCGGGCCCCTCGGACGGCCAGTTTCAAGCAGGGCAACAGAAGATCGCATGTAGCGATTTGAGCAGCATTGGTCACCCGAAGGTGACTGTGGGAAACTGCAATTACTGTTGAAAAGATGGTTGATGATGAGACACAATGGACAGAAAGTCAGGAGGAGGACCAGGGTGCGGAAGTGGAAGACGAAGCGGTGGACAATGAAGTCACTGATCCGACCTGGCAAGGGGACATGCAGAGCGAGGACAGCAGCATACAGGGGGAGGGAGGCGTAGCACCATAATAGGCAGGAACAAGCAGTGTGGTGGCCACAGACACAAGGCGAGCAACTGCTCCGCGGAACACCAACATGACGGAAGTTGCCAGTTCAACTGTTAGGTCTTTCCAAGTCTGGTTCTTTTTTAAAGACTGTTTAGATAACCCCAAAAAGGCCATTTGCAACATCTGCCAGGCCACCATCAGCAAGAGCACCAAAACTACCAGCCTGACCACCACCAGCATGCTCAGGCGCATGACAGCAAAGGACCTGACTAGCTGGGCCGAATGCCAAGGTCCAGAAACAGTGTCTGTGGGTGACACCACTGCCTCTTCCGCTGTTGTGCGTGTACTCCAATCCTTTTCCATGGTGCATGTGAAGATGCCTCCCACCCTGTACCTGTCATTGCAGACTTGCAACCATCACCGTCCACGTCTTGTCCCTTTGCAGCGTTCAGTTGTCCCTACCCCAGTCCCTGGAATGCAAGCGCAAGTATATAGCCAGTCGCTCACCCACCCACCCACAGGCTGCAATACTATACTGCCAAATTTTTGACAGCTGCTTATGACTCGCCCCCTGAGCCGTGGGGCACTCGGATCCGGGCAATTAGGGAAACGGTGGGAGTAGTAGTGGCAACCCGGTTCCGTGGCTCAGGGTGGTCAGGCCAGTGGTAGTCCGTTATGTGCTGATGTTTATGTCCGACTACGCCACCCGTGGATTGCGGTTATTAGGAACCGCCGCTGCATGCAGACCGCTGGGGCTGATGAGGTGTGCAGCTAGGGTAGTGTGACTCCCCACGGGAAGAGTGCGGCCCCAGGGCAGTATAGTGGATGGTGGGAGTGATGGTAGTGAGAGTCCCAGTGCTGATAGTGCTGGAGGAGCAAGGAGCACACAGACAACAGGTTGCAGTCCAGGGTCTTTACTAAAACAGGTAAACTGACCCACAAACAGTCCCAGCTAGGAGGGGACCTGGATGTCTGAGAGCAACGGGGAAATTGGCCCTGGTCAGGGTGAGGGTGTAGGCCTACCGTGCTTTCTGCGCTCCTTCTGGCTATCTCCTCGTTATAGGGTAACTGCCCACGTTTCCGAGCTTTCCGTGTATTCTCGCCTGTATGGCCTGCGACGTGGGTTCCTTTCTGCTCCCAGCCTTGTACGGCTTTACTGGTCCCTTCGGTTGTGGCAGGGCCTCCAGGCTTCTTAGGCCAAGGAATATACAGTCCCCTGCGGACTGGTTATCTGCTGGAGGATGTAGAATCCTCCCAGCCTCAGACACCAAAGTTTGGTAAATTAAGTCCTTTATCTGCCAGGACAGGCTCTCTTCGCCTCTTGTCTCTGGCTTGTGGCTCTCGTCCTGCCACACTTCCTCTTAGGTGCAATACAACTGTCTGTCCCTGCTCTGCTCTGGGACACGTCTCATTGCTGAGACAGGCCATCAAGTTCTCCCTAACCCTGCCCCCAGCACCAGCTTTTATAGGGGCAGCCTGCTCCCCCTACTGGCCTGAGACAGGAGGCATTGCATGCTAATGTTCCCCTGACTAGAGAACCTCCCCCTTGCTCTCAGACACAGCTTTATTTACACTTGTGGCATCCAGGCCAGGGTGACACACTTGCACTTGAAATATGGCCTTTTAGGCTCGTGGAGGTGGAAGCTTTCCAGCCGGGTATCCATACACGTCCCCAGCCACCATTATTTCTCCTGGTGTTGTCCCCGCCTTCCACCAGCATGGGTCCCAGAACTTTACCCGTGCCCTCCTCAGCGCACTTAGTGTGAAGGACCGCCTAACCACAAACACATGGACAAGTGAATGTGGCCAGGGATGGTACATCTCACTGACACATTTCACTGGGTTAATATTCTGGAAGCCGGGACCCAGTGGGACCTTGGGACGGAATGCGTACTCCCGACGCAGAGGATTGCAAGCCCTGGGTCAACCAGGGTTGCCCCCACATTCTACAGCTCCTGCACCACCTCCTCCTCTTCAGCCTCCATCTCCATCACTTGATTCATTTTTTTCAGGAGATATTCCAGATTATGTACTAAAACTTTGTGGGTGCCAATAACAATAAGCAGGACTGTATGCTTAGTTGACAAACCACACACCATTGCAGAGTTGTTGAAAGCTGTGTCAGAGAACCTGGTGGCGGCTCTGAAGCTAGGCAAGCTCACACGCGAGCCATTCCTGGCCCATGTGCTCAACTTAGTGGTTCAGCTGTTTCTCAAAACCTACCCAGGTCTGCCACAGCGACTTGTGAAAGTACGCTGCATGTGTGCCCATTTCAGAAAGTCAGCTACAGCTTTCACCGCTCTGGCAGGGCTTCAGCAGCTTTCAGATCACCGACTAGTGTGCGATGTGACCACGGATTGGAAATCAAAGTTGCAGATGTTTGGAATGATTTTGAGCAGCAGAGAGCAGTTGAGTACCAGCTTCAATACGCCCGTCGGCATTCAGGTCAGCCTCCGCACATAAGAGCTGATGAGTGGGCATGAATGTCTGACATCTGTGCCGTCCTCCAAAACTTTGAGGACTCCACCAAGATGGTGAGCGGCGATGGCGCCATAATTAGCATCATCATCCCGCTTCTCTGTGTACTGGAACAATCGCTGCTCACAATTAAAGAGGAGGCATTGCAGGTGGAGCAAGGAGCTATACAGGGTTATGCTACTCAGCCCAGCCTCATCTCATCCCGACGCGGATTGGGTAATAATGAGGAGGAGGAAGAGAACATGGACAAAAGTCCTCTTGATGAGAACAGGGAAGTCTTGGCTGTTGGCAGTCTGGCACACAAGCCGACTTGGGCATTACAGAAAACTGGCACGGCACGAGAGAAGTCTTGTAGACAGAGGTGTGAGGTTCTGATTAAGGAGAATGTCAGTCTTAGATCAGTTGCAGAACGGAGGGCATGGGAGGGGTGATACACAGAAATGAGGGAAGAGATATAGGCCGGTGCAGAACTGTGGAGAGCTTGGTGGGTGAAAGAGATGAGTTTGTATTGTATTCTGTAGTGATTGTTTAACCTAACCAGTGCAATGACTCGCAAAGGGTAGAGGCTTCGGTGAAGCGGCTTAATAATAATAATTAGGGTTGAGCGAGTATGTTCTGTCCGAGTATGCTCGGGCCGAGCTCCAAGTATTTACAGCTGCTCAGTGATATGGTTGAATCGCTCCCGGGTGCATGATTTGCAACTGTTTGACAGCTTTATTACTTGTGAGGAATGTGTAAGAAATAGACATTACTTCCATGTAATAAAACTGTCAAAACAGTCGCAAATCATGCACACGGGAGCGATTCAACCATATCACCGAGCAGCTATAAATACACGGAGCTCGGCCCGAGCATACTCGCCGAAAGGGTTAATAGAACATACTCGCTCAACACTAATAATCTTTTTATTTATATAGCGCCAACATATTCCACAGCGCTTTACAATTCAGACAATTTATAGACATTATGGGCACTGTCCCCATTGGGGCTCACAATCTACATACCCTATCAGTATGTCTTTGGAGTGTGGGAGAAAACCAGAGAACCCAGAGGAAACCCATGCAAACACAGGGAGAACATACAAACTACTTGCAGATGTTGTCCTTGGTGGGATTTGAACCCAGAACCCCAGCGCTGCAAGGCTGCAGTGCTAACCACTGAGCCACCGTGCTGCCCTTTATAGAAATACGACTCTGGCTGCTACATTCAGAAAGGATTGGAGAAGAGAGTTTGTTTAGAGGGAAATTGATTAGAAGATAGCTGCAGTAATTAATCAGAGACACAGTAAGAGTTTTTACAGTATCAAAGGTGCGAAAAGGTTGAATTCTGGATATGTTTTTAAGGTGCAGGTGACATGTGTGGGAGTTATGGTGGCACCACCTAAAAGAAATTGCAAAGTCAGGTATAGGTAGGATAGTAAAAGTCAGATATAGGTAGGTTAGTAAAAGTCAGGTAAAGGAAAGGTAGGTTAGATGGCTACGTGCGGCCTCCTGTTGTGTATAGATGGCTACGTGCGGCCTCCTGCTGTGTATAGATGGCTACGTGCAGCCTCCTGCTGTGTATAGATGGCGCCGTGCGGCCTCCTGCTGTGTATAGATGGCGCCGTGTGGCCTCCTGCTGTGTATAGATGGCGCCGTGAGGCCCCCTGCTGTGTATAGATGGCTATGTGTGGCCCCCTGCTGTGTATAGATGGCTATGTGCGGCCTCCTGCTGTGTATAGATGGCATCGTGCGGCCTCCTGCTGTGTATAGATGGCGCCATGCAGCCTCCTGCTGTGTATATGGCTACGTCCGGCGTCCTGCTGTGTATAGATGGCTACGTGCGGCCTCCTGCTGTATATAGATCGCTACGTGCGGCCTCCTGCTGTGTATAGATGGCTACGTGCAGCCTCCTGCTGTGTATAGATGGCTACGTGCAGCCTCCTGCTGTGTATAGATGGCGCCGTGCAGCCCCCTGCTGTGTATAGATGGCTACGTGCGGCCTCCTGCTGTGTATAGATGGCTACGTGCAGCCTCCTGCTGTGTATAGATGGCGCCGTGCAGCCCCCTGCTGTGTATAGATGGCTACGTGCGGCCTCCTGCTGTGTATAGATGGCTACGTGCAGCCTCCTGTTGTGTATAGATGGCGCCGTGCAGCCCCCTGCTGTGTATAGATGGCTACGTGCGGCCTCCCGCTGTGTATAGATGGCTACGTGCTTCCTCCCGCTGTGTATAGATGGCTACGTGCTTCCTCCCGCTGTGTATAGATGGCTATGTGCGGCCCCCTGCTGTGTATAGATGGCTACGTGCTGCCTCCTGCTGTGTATAGATGGCTACGTCCGGCCTCCTGCTGTGTATAGATGGCTACGTGCGGCCTCCTGCTGTATATAGATGGCTACGTGCGGCCTCCTGCTGTGTATAGATGGCTACGTGCAGCCTCCTGCTGTGTATAGATGGCTACGTGCGGCCTCCTGCTGTGTATAGATGGCTACGTGCGGCCTCCTGCTGTGTATAGATGGCTACGTGCAGCCTCCTGCTGTGTATAGATGGCGCCGTGCAGCCCCCTGCTGTGTATAGATGGCTACGTGCGGCCTCCTGCTGTGTATAGATGACTACGTGCAGCCTCCTGTTGTGTATAGATGGCGCCGTGCAGCCCCCTGCTGTGTATAGATGGCTACGTGCGGCCTCCTGCTGAGTATAGATGGCTACGTGCGGCCTCCTGCTGAGTATAGATGGCTACGTGTGCTCAATATTAAGTCATCCAATGTTAGGCTGTGTGCCCACGATGCAGAAATGCTCCAGATTTTTTTTGAGCGTTTCTGCAGCTCCCTGGCAGAAAAAAAACGCATGCGGATTGTACATGCGGATTGTACATGCGGATTGTACGTGCGTTTTTCCTGCCAGGGACAAGCGGATGTGATGCGTTCTTCACATGCATTTTCGCATGCGGGTTGTCAAGCGTTTTCCAAGCGATTTTAGCATCACTTGGAAAAGTACTTGACAACTTGGTCACACTATATAAATACATGCAACCGGCAAGGATTTATATAGTGTGACCGAAAGAATGGTAAAAAATAAATATACTTACCTTCTGATGGCCTGCCGACGTCAGCGGTTGCGTGACCCGTCACATGACTAAATGACGTCACCACAGGTCCTTTAGTCTACCGCGAGCTGCCGGCGAGCCAGGACGCATCGGATAAAGACACCGGGGGCCATCAGAAGGTAAGTATAATATTTATTTTTTATTTTATTCTTTTTTTTACAGGTTCCATGGTACTCGGGTCTGGAGGAGAGTCTTCTGTTCTCCAAACCCGGGTACCATCCGCACATTGAAACGCATGGAATCCGCATGTACAGATGCAGTGATGCGGATACCATGCGTTCCAATGCAAGTCAATGGCGGCGAAAACGCAGCTCTTCCGCAAAATAATTGGTAGTGGATTTTTCCACAATGATACCAAGCGGAAACGCTTAAAAAACCCATAGTGGGCACACAGCCTAAAAAAAAATATTATAAATTATTATTATAATTAATATATTAATATTGTGCCAAATTAATTTCACGTGAACTATCACATGATCTATCACAGGTGATCATGTGACATGTGATACATCAGGTGTGCGTGTGTGTGTGTGTGTGTGTGTGGGGGGGGGCGCGCCTTCTAAACTGCCCGGGGCCCTTGCTACTCTTAATCCACCCCTGCACCCTCCACACTACTTATATGCACATGTAGCTCTTTCACGGACTGTTCCTCCATTACTGAGAAATCAGCTTTTAAATTGGTATGCAAATGAGGCTGAAGAGCTATGGTAGATCTGAAGCCTCTGAATGGTATAAGTATATACAGTACAGATAAATCCAGAGTCTTATCGGTGACATGTTCTTGCTGATCATAGTCATTCACTTTCCCTTCTCTCCTCTATTTAGCCCAGATCACCGTGATAACTTCTTCCATCCACGATGTGTCTCTGCAGAACTTAATGCACAGACGTCTTTGGATTATTATTTAACCGGCACTTTTCCCACTTTTTCCCACCTCTACACAAACTGCATAATGCTATAACCATCTCTAGTGCCCTGGAGAGTAATAATGCCCTCTCTGTTGCCCCACACAGTAATAGTACACCCCTCTTTGCCTTTATACAGTAATTGTGTCCAGCTCTCTGCCTCCATATACTAAAAGTCTCACGTCTGAGCTTCCACATGGTAAAAATGCCC
The DNA here is from genome assembly GCF_046119375.1 of Phyllobates terribilis. NCBI lineage: Eukaryota > Metazoa > Chordata > Amphibia > Anura > Dendrobatidae > Phyllobates > Phyllobates terribilis. The sequence continues at coordinate 20,502,001 of NW_027362779.1, read as the reverse complement.
CCATTGTGCTACTATATAGAAATATTAATCTTTCTAGGCACATTAAGGAATAGTTCCCACTCTGTGCCTCTATATAGTAATAATGCACCCCTCTGTGCCTCCATATAGTAATAATGCCCCCTCCGTGCCTCCATATAGTAATAGTGCCTCCTCTGTGTCTCCATATAGTAATGATACCCCCTCTGTGTTCCCATATAGTAATAGTGCCCCCTCCATGCTTCCATATAGAAATAGTGCCTCCTCTGTGTCTCCATATAGTAATAGTGCCTCCTCTGTGTTTCCATATAGTAATAGTGCCTCCTCTGTGTTTCCATATAGTAATAGTGCCTCCTCTGTGTCTCCATATAGTAATAGTGCCCCCTCCGTGTCTCCATATAGAAATAATGCCCCCTCTGTGCCTCCATATAGTAATAGTGCCCAATCTGTGTCTCCATATAGTAACAGTGCCCCCTCCGTGTCTCCATATAGAAATAATGCCCCCTCTGTGCTTCCATATAGTAATAATGCCCCCTCCGTGTCTCCATATAGTAATAGTGCCTCCTCTGTGTCTCCATATAGTAATAATGCCCCCTCTGTGTCCTCGTATAGTAATATTGCCCCCTCCGTGCCTCCATATAGCAATAATGCCCCCTCTGTGTCTCCATATAGTAATAGTGCCTTCTCTGTGTCTCCATATAGTAATAGTGCCCCCTCCATGTCTCCATATAGAAATAATGCCCCCTCTATGCCTCCATAAAGTAATAGTGCCCCCCTCTGTGTCTCCATATAGTGATAGTGCCACTTCTATTCCTCCATATAGTAATAGTGCCCCCCTCTGTTTTTCCATATAGTGATAGTGCCCCCTCTGTGCTTCCATATAGTGATAGTGCCCCTTCTATTCCTCCATATAGTGATAGTGCCTCTTCTGTGCCTATATGCAGTATGTCCATATACCAGGCATAGTGCTCCTCTGTAATTCTATATATTACTAGTGCCTCCATACAATTGTAATCCCCCCTTTACATCCTCCCATCCAGTGCCCTGGCAATAAAATAAAAATAAATGAAAACTCCCTTCTCCCACAACGAGTGGTGCTGTCCTTGTGCCGCAGTCTGTAGCTGCAGGCGGTGCGATGGAGTGATGTCATTGCGCTGGAGAAGCCTATAATTCAGGCATGTGCTGCGAGGACTGGCAGATGGTGGTGCAGGGGGCTGTATATAATGTATGGACAGACAGGTGGAAGGTATACAGACATGTAATATGTGCACCGCTCATTTAGACATAGACAACAGAATCAATTACATTTTATAATATATATTTGGGATAAGAAATTTTTACCCCAAGGAGGCGGAGGCTCGTAAAGTGCCTGCCGCACCCAGAGCACTTAAAGGGAAGTTGTCATGTCAGATAACGCTATCAACCTGTTTGGTTTTGAACCTGCAGGTCGTATTACAGGTAAGAGTGCTATCTATGAAAAACACTGTTAGCTTTCCTATGCAGAAAATTCACGAGCTTTTATCAGAGCGCTGACTGCTGTTATGTTCTGCAGCTTAGAACTAAAGAATAGGAGGGAAAAGCTGTCCCTGCACTGAGACTCAGCTAAACTCTACGCTGGGGTGGGTGCTCTATTCCTTGTGAATAGCCCCACCGAAACTCCTGCACTGAACTCAAACAAAGACCTGAAGGAAGGGGAAAAGGGGTCCCTAACAGATCTAAGGACTAGGAGAAAAAACAGGAGACCGCCTAATAGAAAAGTTAGTTGCAGAAACGAAGATTAAAGGGAACAAAACTGGTGGAACAAGAAGTCCCAGCATATTAATTGTCCAAAGCACAGAGAACTTAGCAAGGAAACTTAGCCAGAGCACAAGCGTAACAACACTGATGTCTAGCGGGGAATGGGAGACAGGTGCTGAGTAATAAAGAGTGAAGAGATCACGTGACCAAGACACCCAGCACCAGAGGAAAAGACTAGAAGCCAGCAAACCACAACAAGATGGCCGATAGTAAAACAATATAGATTCTAACACCTGCCTTTTTTATATTTTATACAGTGGACCTCACTACGGTTTCGAGGGGATCGCACCCAATATTCCACGGTGCGGCTATTATTTGTTTTCACATATTTTTCTCTATCTATCCAGATCATCCTAATTTCTAGTTTTCATCTTTATGTATCTCATTTTCTATGTTATCTATCTATGTCAGATCAATGTATTTATTATGGTTAATAAAAGGCTGTAAAAGTAAGTATAAGTAATGAAAAACAAATGGAGGGTCAATTTCTAACTAAATCACATGACTGTGTATAAAAAAAAGCATGTTAGAGAGGCAGAGCCTCCCAGAAGCAAAGATGGTCAGAGGTCACCGATCTGTGAACAACTGCGTCTAATAATTGTAGAATAATTTCAGGAAATTTTTCCTCAATGTGAAATTACAAAGACTTTGAATATCTTCCATCTACAGGCCATAAAATCATCAAAAAATTCTGGAAAAATCCATGTGCACAAAGAATGGGGCTGATGGTCAATATTGAATGCTCATGATGTACGGACCCTGAGAAGGCTCTGCATGATATCAAGACATGATTCAGTCATCCAAGTCACTGCATGGGCTCAAAAAAATTTCCAGAAATCATTGTCTGTGATCACAGTTCACCATGCGTTCCACAAATGTAAATGACAGCTCTATCATGCAAAGAAAAAGCAGAATATCAGCACAATCCAGAAACGCTGTAGTCTTCTCTGCACTCATTTATAATGGACTCAGGCGAAATAGAAAACTGTTCTGTGGTCAGAAAAATCAAAATGTGAAATTCGTTATGGAAACCACAGACGCTGTGCCCTCAGAGTGAGAGGGACCATTCAGCTTGTTATGGAGGAGACGGACCATCCAGCTTGTTATCAAGGAGAGGGACCATCCAGCTTGTTACGGAGGAGAGTAAACATCCAGCTTGTTATGGAGTTAAAGGATCATCCAGCTTGTTATGGAGAAGAGGGACCATCCAGCTTGTTATCATGGAGAGGGACTATCCAGCTTGTTATGGAGGAGAGGGACCATCCAGCTTGTTATGGAGGAGAGGGCATTTGCAGCTTGTTATGGAGGAGAGGGACCATCCAGCTTTTTATCAAGGGGAGGGACCTTTATCAAGGAGAGGGACCATCCAGCTTGTTACGGAGAGGAGTAAACATCCAGCTTGTTATGGAGTTAAAAGATCATCCAGCTTGTTATGGAGAAGAGGGACCATCCAGCTTGTTATCATGGAGAGGGACCATCCAGCTTGTTATGGAGGAGAGGGACCATCCAGCTTGTTATGGAGGAGAGGGCATTTGCAGCTTGTTATGGAGGAGAGGGACCATCCAGCTTTTTATCAAGGGGAGGGACCTTTATCAAGGAGAGGGACCATCCAGCTTGTTACGGAGGAGAGTAAACATCCAGCTTGTTATGGAGTTAAAGGATCATCCAGCTTGTTATGGAGAAGAGGGACCAGCCAGCTTGTTATCATGGAGAGGGACCATCCAGCTTGTTATGGAGGAGAGGGACCATCCAGCTTGTTATGGAGGAGAGGGCATTTGCAGCTTGCTATGGAGGAGAGGGACCATCCAGCTTTTTATCAACGGGAGGGACCTTTATCAAGGAGAGGGACCATCCAGCTTGTTATCGAGGAGAAAAAACATCCATCTTGTTATTGAAGAGAGGAACCATCCAGCTTGTTATGGAGGACATGAACCATCCAGCTTGCTGTGGACGAGAGAGACCATAAAGCTTGTTATGGAGGAGAGAGACCATAAAGATTGTTATGGAGTAGAGGAACCATCGAGCTTGATATGGAGGAGAGGAAACATCCAGCTTGATATGGAGGAGAGGAACCATCCAGCTTGATATGGAGGAGAGGAACCATACACCTTATCATGTAGGAGAGGGTCAATCCACCTTGTTATGGAGGAGAGGGACCATCCAGCTTGTTATTGGCACACAGTTCTTTATCTCTGATAGTATCTGGCTGCATTAATGCCTATTATAGGGACAGCACTCACATGAAATGCACCATCAATGCTGAGCCTTACGTGTAGAGATGTTATAACAACATCTGCTCCATCCAGACAACGTCTATTTCAGGGAAGACCTTGTATATGTTGACAGGACAATGGTAAACCACATCCTGCATCCATCACACACCACGGCTCTGCAGAAAAAGAGTCCTGGTGATGAACCGGCCACCTGCAGTCCAGACCTTTCACCAATAGAAAATATTGTGAGCATCATGAAACAAAAAATCCGACAAAGGAGGAGCAGTGAGAATCCGACATCAGACAAGAATGGGTCAACGTCCTTCCCTCAGAACTCCAGCGATTATGTCCTCCCTTCCCCCAATGGGGGAAATCCCAAAGCAATTAGGACAACAGTAGAGAAAAACAGGAGCTAAATACCCCATAAGTAATAGCAACAACAAATATAATGCGCATAAAATATGTATTAACTTTATTAAACACTTAAAAAAAATAATAGAGTATCATGAAAAGTATACATGGTTGCTGGTGAAAAACACAAAAAAGTGTAACCACACTGGCAAAGTTCAGATGTCAATACAACAGAAGCAACTGAATAAATATATAACACATGAAACCACATGAGTGTATCAGTCATGTATGGTGACAATCACTGATACAAAAAAAATCCCATCTCAAATGAGTGGTAATAAGATGTTAGGCATAATAGATCCCAGGTGGGAAAAAGGCTCTGTCACAAGGCAAATGCCAGACAGTCCTCATGCTATGATAGCAGTAGTGTGTATAATGCCATACGAATAGCGTCACATGTAGGAGTATGTGCTGTCATGTGTCAAAAGGACACACATTCAGCTGAAATGTATTGCAGCGCACAGACCCTTCGGGTCCATGCACGGCGATACATGCTGCCAGCCAATCAGAGGCCAGACGCTGACGTCATGCGCTCCCGTCACTTGTACTCTGAAGTCAGCTGCCGGCTTCAGAAGAGGATGCCGCTCGGAGGGGGAGCGCAGGGCAGGGGAGTATTTATTTTTTTCTTTCTAAACCAGTGAGTACATGGTGACCATACTTCTACACAGGTGACTATGGGGAGTGCATTATACTATATGGAGGATATGGGCTTTGTATTATACTAAGATGGAGGACTATGGGCTGTGCATTATATTATATGAAGGATATGGGCTGTGATTTATACGAATACGGAGGACTATGGGGGTGCATCATATTATATGGAGGTGCAGTATACTATATGGAGGACAATGGGGAGTGCATTATACAATATGGAGGACTATGGGAGCGCATTATACTATATGGAGGACTATAGAGAGTGCATTATACTATATGGAGGACTATGGAGAGTGCACTATACTATATGGAGGACTATGGGGAGTGCATTATATAATATGGAGGACTATGGGGAGTGCATTATACTATACGGAGGACTAAGGGGAGTGTATTATACTATATGGAGGACTATGGAGTCCATTATTCTATATGAAGGACTATGGGGAAGAGCATTATACTATATGGAGGACTATGGGGTGCATTATACTACATGGAGGACTATAGAGAGTCCATTATACTATATGGAGGACTATGGAGAGTACATTATACTATATGGAGGACTATGAGGAGTGCATTATACTATATGGAGGACTATGGGCTGTGCATTATACTATATGGAGGACTATGGGGAGTGCATTATTCTATATGGAGGACTATGGGGAAGTGCATTATACTATAAGGAGGACTGTGGGCTGTTCATTATACTATATGGAGGACTATGGGCTGTGCATTATACTATATGGAGGACTATGGGGAGTGCATTTTTCTACATGGAGGTCTATGGGGAAGTGCATTTTACTATATGGAGGACTATGGGGAGTGCATTATTCTTTATGGAGGACTATGGGGAAGTGCATTATACTATATGGAGGTCTATGGGGAGTACATTATTCTATATGGAGGACTATGGGGAAGTGCTTTATACTATATGGAGGACTATGGGGATTGCATTATACTATATGGAGGACTATGGGGAGTGTATTATACTATATGGAGGACTATGGGGTGCATTATTCTATATGGAGGACTATGGGGAAGTGCTCTATACTATATGCAGGACTATGGGCTGTGCATTATACTATATGGAGGACTATGGAGAGTGCATTATACTATATGGAGGACTATGGGGAGTGCATTATTCTATATGGAGGACCATGGGGAAGTGCATTATACTATATGGAGGACTATAGGGAGTGCATTATACTATATAGAGGACTATGGGGTGCATTATTCTATCTGGAGGACTATGGGGAAGTGCATTATACCATATGGAGGACTATGGGGTGCATTATTCTATCAGGAGGACTATGGGGAAGTGCATTATACCATATGGAGGACTATGGGATGCATTATACTATACGGAGGACTATGGGATGCATTATACCATATGCAGGACTATGGATGCATTAAACTATATGGAGGACTATGGGGGTGCATTATACCATACGGAGGACTAGAGGGAGAGCATCATACTATATGGAGGACTATGGGGAGTGCATTATTCTATATGAAGGACTATAGGGAGTGCAATATAATATATGGAGGACTATGGAGAGTGCATTATACTACATGGAGGACTATGGTGAGTGCATTATACTATATGGAGGACTATGGGGTGCATTATTCTATATGGAGAACTATGGGGAAGTGCATTATACTATATGAAGGACTATGGGCTGTGTAGTATACTATATGGAGGACTATGGAGACTGTATTATACTATATGGAGGACTATGGGGAGTGCATTATTCTATATGGAGGACTGTGGGAAGTGTATTATGCTATGTGGAGGACTATGGAGGGTGCACTATACTATATGGAGGACTATGGGGAGTGCATTATACTATATGGAGAACTATGGGCAGTGCATTATACCATATGGAGGACTATGGGATGCATTATACTATATGAAGGAGTATGGGGGTGCATTATACAATATAGAGGACTGTGGGGAGTGCATTATACTATATGGAGGACTATGGAGAGTGCATTATACTATATGGAGGACTTTGGAGAATGCATTATACTATATAGAGGATTATGGAGAGTGCATAATACTATATGGAGGACTATGGGGAGGGCATTATACTATAAGGAGGACTATGGGGTGCATTATTCTATATGGAGAACTATGGGTTGTGCATTATACTATATGGAGGACTATGAGTTGTGCATTATACTATATGGAGGACTATGGAGAGTGCATTGTACTATATTTGGGACTATGGGGAGTGCATTATTCTATATGGAGGACTATGGGGTGCGTTATACTATGTAGTGGACTATGGAGAGTGCATTATACTATATGGAGGACTATGGGGAGTGCATCATACTATATGGAGTACTATGGGGAGTGCATTATACCATATGAAGGACTATGAGATGTATTATACTATATGGAGGACTATGGGGTGCATTATTCTATATGGAGGACTATGGGGAAGTGCATTATACTATATGTAGGACTATGGGCTGTGCATTATACTATATGGAGGATTATGGAGAGTGTATTATACTATATGGAGGACTATGGGGAAGTGCATTATACTATATGGAGGACTATGGGGAGCGCATTATACTATATAGAGGACTATGGGGAGTGTATTATACTATATGGAGGACTATGGGCTGTGCATTTAACTTTATGGAGGACTATGGAGAGTGCATTATATTATATGGAAGACTATGGGGAGTTCATTATTCTTTATGGAGGACTATGGCGAAGTGCATTATACTATATGTAGGACTATGGAGAGTGCATTATACTATATGGAGGACTATGGGGAGTGCATTATACTATATGGAGGACTATGGGAAGTTCATTATACCATAAGGAGGACTATGGGATGCATTAAACCATATGGAGAACTATGGGATGCATTATACTATATGGAGGACTATGGGGGTCCATTATACAATATGGATGGCTATGGGGAGTGCATTATACTACATGGAGGACTATGGGAAGTGCATTATTCTATATGGAGGACTATGGGGAGTGCAATATACTATATGGAGGACTATGGGGTGCATTATACTAAATGAAGGACTATGGGCTGTGTATTATACTATATGGAGGACTATGGGAAGTGTATTATACTATATGGAGGACTACGGAGAGTGCACTATACTATATGAAGGACTATGGGGAGTGCATTATACTATATGAAGAACTATGGGGAGTGCATTATACCATAAGGAGGACTATGGGATGAATTATACCATATGAAGGACTATGGGGCTGCATTATACAATATAGAGGACTATGGGATGCATTATACTAAATGAGGACTATGGGGGTGCATTTTACAATATGGAGGACTGTGGGGAGTGCATTATACTATATGGAGGACTATGGGGAGTGCATTATTCTATATGGAGGACTATAGGGAGTGCATTATACTATATGGATGACTATGGGGAGTGATTTATACTATATGGAGGACTATGGGGAGTGCATTATACTATATGGAGGACTATGGGGAGTATATTATACTATATGGAGGACTATGGGGTGCATTATTCTATATGGAGGACTATGGGTTGTGCATTATACTATATGGAGGACTATGGAGAGTGCATTATACTATATTTTGGACTATGGGGAGTGCATTATTCTATATGAATGACTATGGGAAAGTGCATTATACTATATGGAGGACTATGGAGAGTGCATTATACGATATGGAGGACAATGGAGAGTGCATTATACTATATGGAGGACTATAGGGGTGCATTATACAATATGGAGGACTATGAAGAGTGCATTATACTATGTGGAGGACTATGGGGAGTGCATTATTCTATATGGAGGACTATGGAGAGTGCATTATACTACATGAAGGACTTTGGGGAGTGCATTATACCATATTGAGGACTATTGGATGCATTATACTACAAGGAGGACTATGGGGGTGCATTATTCAAAATGTTGGACTATGGGGAGTGCATTATACTATATGGAGGACTATGGGGAGTGCATTATTCTATATGGAGAACTATCGGGAGTGCATTATACTGTATGGAGTATAATGTGGAGTGCAGTATACTGTATGGAGGATTATGGGGAGTGCATTATACTGTATGGTGGACTATGAGGCACATTATACTATACGGAAGACTATGGGGAGTGAATTGTACTCTAAGATGGACTATGGGGCACATTATGCTATATGGAGGACTATGGGGAGTGCATTATACTATAAGGAGGACTATGGGATGCATTATATTATATGGAGGACCATTGGGAGTGTATTATACTATATGAAGGACTATGCGGACTGCAGTATACTATATGGAAGACTATGGGGAGTGTATTTTACTATACAGAGGACTATGGTATGCATTATACCATATGGAGGACTATGGGATGCATTCTACTATATGGATGACTAAGGAATGCATTATATTATATGGAGGACTATGGGGAGTGCATTATGCTACATGGAGGACTATGGGATGCATTATACTATATGGAAAACTATGGGGATTGCATTATGCTATATGGAGGACTATGGGATGCATTATACTATATGGAAGACTATGGAATGGATAATATTATATGGAGGACTATGGGGAGTTCATTATACTGTATGGAGGACTATTGAGAGTGCATTATACTATATGAAGGACTGTGGGATGCATTATACAACATGGAGGACTATGGGATGCATTAAACTATATGGAGGACTATGGGGAGTGCATTATACTATATGGAGGAGTATGGGGAGAACATATACTATATGGAGGACTATGGTATTCATTATACTATATGGAGGACTATAGGGAGTGCATTATACTATATGGAGGACTATGGGATGCATTATGTTTTATGGAGGACTATGGGGAGTGCATTATTCTATATGGAGGAGTATGGGGAGAGCATATACTATATGGAGGACTATGGGATTTATTATACTATATGGAGGACTATAGGGAGTGCCTTATACTATATGGAGGACTATGGGATGCATTATGTTTTATGGAGGACTATGGGGAGTGCATTATACTATATGGAGGAGTATGGAGAGAGCATATACTATATGGAGGACTATGGGATTCATTATACTATATGTAGGACTATAGGGAGTGCATTATACTATATGGAGGACTATGGGATGCATTATGTTTTATGGAGGACTATGGGGAGTGCATTATTCTATATGGAGGAATATGGGGGTGCATAATACTATATGGAGGAATATGGGGAGTTTATTATACCATATTGTGGACTATGGGGAGTGCATTATACTATATAGTGGACTATGGGGAGTGCATTATACTATATGGAGGACTATGGGGAGTGAATTATACTATATGGAGGACTATGGGGGTCCATTATACTATATGGAGGACTATGGCGAGAGCATTATACTATATGGAGGACTATGGAGAGTGCATTATACTATATGGAGGACTACGGGGAGTACATTATACTATATGGAGGACTATGGGGAGTGCATTGTACTGTATGGAGGAGTATTGGGAGTGCATTATACCATATGGAGCACTATGGGGAGTGCATTGTACTATATAGAGGACTATGGGGAGTGTATTACACTATATGGAGGACTATGGGGTGCATTGTACTATATAGAGGACTATGGGATGCATTATACTATATGGAGGACTATGGGGAGTGCATTATACTGTATGGAGGACTATGAGGAGTGCATTATGCTATATGAAGGACTATGGGATGCGTTATACTATATGAAGGACTATGGGATGCATTATACTATATGGACGACTATGGGGAGTGCATTATACTATATGGAGGACTATGGGATGCATTAAACTATATAGAGGATTATGGGGAGTACATTATACTATATGGAGGACTATGGGATGCATTATGTTATATGGAGGACTATGGGGAGTGCATTATACTATATGGAGGACTATGGGATGCATTATATTATATGGAGGATCATGGGAAGTTCATTATATTATATGGAGGACTATGGGGAGTGCATTATACTATATGGAGGACTATGGGATGCATTATATTATATTGAGGACTATGGGGAGTGCGTTATACTTTATGTAGGACTATGGGATGCATTATATTATATGGAGGACCATGGTAAGTTCATTATACTGTATGAAGGACTATGGGGAGTGCATTATACTATATGTAGGACTACGGGATGCATTATTTATATGAAGGACTATGAGGAGTGCATTTTACTATATGGAGGACTATATGGTACATTATACTATATGGAGGACTATGGGGAGTGCATTATGCTATATAGAGGACTATGGGGAGTGAATTATACTGTATGGAGGACAATGTGGTGCATTATACTATATGGAGGACTATGAGGAGTGCATTATACTGTTTGGAGGACTATGTCATGTATTATACTATATGAAGGTCTATGTGGTGCATTATACTATATGGAGGACTATGGGGAGTGTATTATACTATATGGAGGACTATGGGGAGTGCAGTATGCTATATGGAAGACTATGGGGAGTGCATTATACTATATGGAGGACTATGGGGAGTGCATTATACTATATAGAGGACTGTGGGGAGTCTATTAAACTATACGGAGGACTATGGGATGCATTATACCATATGAAGGAATATGTGATGCATTCTATTATATGGAGGATTATGGGGAGTGCATTATACTGTATGGAGGAATATGTGGTGCATTATACTATATGGAGTACTATGGGGAGTGCATTATACTATATGGAGGACTATGGGGAGTGCATTATACCATATGGAGGACTATGGGATGCATTATGTTATATGGAGCACTATGAGGAGTGCATTTTACTATATGGAGGACTATGGGGGTGCATTACACTATATGGAGGACTATGGGGAGAGCATTATACTATATGGAGGACTATGGAGAGTGCAATTATACTATATGGAGGACTATGGGGAATGCATTATACTATATGGAGGACTATGGGGAATGCATTATTCTGTATGGAGGACTATGGGGAGTACATTATATTATATGGAGGGCTATGGGGCACATTATACTATATGGAGGACAAGGGGGAGTGCATTATACTGTATGGAGGACTATGGGGAGGGCATTATACTATATAGAGGACTATATGATGCATTATATTATATGAAGGACTATGGGGAGTGCATTATACAATATAAAACACTATGGGGAGTACATTATACTATATGGAGGACTATGGGGAGTGTATTATACTATATGGAGGACTATGGGATGCATTGTACTATATAGAGGACTATGGGATGCATTATACTATATGGAGGATTATTGGGAGTGCATTATACTGTATGGAGGACTATGAGGAGTGCATTATACTATATGAAGGACTATGGGATGCATTGTACTATATGGAGGACTATGGGGATTGAATTATACTGTATGGAGGACTATGAGGAGTGCATTATACTATAAGGAGGACTATATGAAGTGCACTATACTATATGGAGGACTACGGTATGTATTATACTGTATAGAGGACTATGGGGATTACATTATACTATATGGAGGACTATGGGATGCATTATGCTATATGGAGGACTATGGGGAGTGCATTATTCTATATGGAGGACTATGGGATGCATTATATTATATGGAGGACCATGGGGAGTTCATTATAATATATGGAGGACCATGGGGAGTGCATTATACTGTATGGAGGACTATGGGAAGCATAATATTATATGGAGGACTATGGGGAGTGCATTATACTATATGGAGGACTATGGGATGCATTATATTATATGGAGGACCATGGGGAGTTCATTATACTTTATGGAGGACTATGGGGAGTGCATTAAACTATATGTAGCAGTATGGGGAGTGTATTATACTATTTGGAGGACTATGGGATGCATTATTTTATATGAAGGACTATGAGGAGTGCTATATGCTATATGGATGAGTATGTGGTCCATTATACTATAATGAGGACTATGGGGAGTGCATTATGCTATATGGATGACTCTGGGGAGTGGATTATACTGTATGGAGGACTATGTGGTGCATTATACTATATGGACGACTATGTGGTGCATTGTACTATATGAAGGACTATGGTGAGTTCATTATAGTATATGGAGGACTATGGGGAGTGCATTATACTATATGGAGGACTATGGGGAGTTCATTATACTGTATGGAGGACTATGTGGTGTATTATACTATATGGAGGACTATGTAGTGCATTATACTATATGGAGGACTATGGGGAGTGTATTATACTATATGAAAGACTATGGGGAATGCAGTATTGTATATGGAAGACTAAGTGGAGTGCATTATACTATATTGAGGACTATGGGGAGTGTATTATACTATATAGAGGACTGTGGGGAGTCAATTATACTATACGGAGGACTATGGGATGCATTATACTATGTGGAGGAATATGGGATGCATACTATTATATTAAGGACTATGGGGAGTGCATTATACTATATGGATAACTATGGGGAGTGCATTATACTGTATGGAGGACTATGTGGTGCATTATACTATAAGGAGTACTATGGGGAGTGCAATATACTATATGGAGGACTATGGGGAGTGCATTATACTGTATGGAGGACTATGTGGTGCATTATACTATAAGGAGGACTATGGGGAGTGCATTATACTATATGAAGGACTATAGGGAGTGCATTATACTATATGGAGGACTATGGGGAGTGGATTATACTGTATGGAGGACTTTGTGGTACATTATACTATATGGAGGACTATGTGGTGCATTATACTATATGGAGGACTATGGGGAGTGTATTATACTATATGGAGGACTATGGGGAGCGCAGTATGCTATATGGAAGACTATGGGGAGAATATTATACTATATAGAGGACTGTGGGGAATCCATTATACTATATGGAGGACTACGGCATGCATTATATTATATGGAGGACTATGTGGAATGCATTATGCTATATGGAGGACTATGGGATGCATTATACTATATGGAGAACTATGGGGAGCATATTATACTATATGGAGGACTATGGGATGCATTATACTATATGGAGGAATGTGGGACGCATTCTATTTTATGGAGGACTATGGGAAGTGCATTATACTGTATGGAGTACTATGTGGTGCATTATCCTATATGGAAGACTATGGGGACATTATTATACTATATAGAGGACTGTGGGGAATCCATTATACTATATGGAGGACTACGGCATGCATTATATTATATGGAGGACTATGGGGAATGCATTATGCTATATGGAGGACTATGGGATGCATTATACTATATGGAGGACTATGGGGAGTGTATTATACTATATGGAGGATTATGGGATGCATTATACCATATGGAGGACTATGGGGAGTGCATTATACTTTATGGAGGACTATGGGGAGTCCATTATACTATATGGAGGACTATGGGATGCATTATTATATGGAGGACTATGGGGAGTGCATTGTAATACACTGCTCAAAAAAATAAAGCAAACACTCAAATAACCCATCCTAGATCTGAAAGAATGAAATATTCTCATTGAATATTTTGTTCTGTACAAAGTTGAATGTGCTGACAACAAAATCACACAAAAATCATCAATGGAAATCAAATTTATTAAGCAATGGAGGCCTGGATTTGGAGTCACCCCCAAAATTAAAGTGGAAAAACACACTACAGGCTGATCCAACTTTGATGTAATGTCCTTAAAACAAGACAAAATGAGGCTCAGTATTGTGTGTGGCCTCCACGTGCCTGCATGACCTCCCTACAATGCCTGGGCATGCTCCTGATGAGGTTGCGGATGGTCTCCTGTGGGATCTCCTCCCAGACCTGGACTAAAGCATCCGCCAACTCCTGGACAGTCTGTGGTGCAACATGACGTTGGTGGATGGAGCGAGACATGATGTCCCAGATGTGCTCAATCAGATTCAGGTCTGGGGAACGGGCGGGACAGTCCATAACCTCAATGCCTTCATCTTGCAGGAACTGCTGACACACTCCAGCAACATGAGGTCTGGCATTGTCCTGCATTAGAAGGAACCCAGGGCCAACCACACCAGCATATGGTCTCACAAGGGGTCTGAGGATCTCATCTTGGTACCTAATGGCAGTCAGGCTACCTCTGGCGAGCACATGGAGGGCTGTGCGGCCCTCCAAAGAAATGCCACCCCACACCATTACTGACCCACTGCCAAACCGGTCATGCTGAAGGATGTTGCAGGCAGCAGATCGCTCTCCACGGCGTCTCCAGACTCTGTCACGTCTGTCACACGTGCTCAGTGTGAACCTGCTTTCATCTGTGAAGAGCACAGGGCGCCAGTGGCGACTTTGCCAATCCTGGTGTTCTAAGGCAAATGCCAAGCGTCCTGCACGGTGTTGGGCTGTGAGCACAACCCTCATCTGTGGACATCCGGCCCTCATTCCAACCTCATGGAGTCGGTTTCTAACCGTTTGTGTAGACACATGCAGATTTGTGGCCTGTTGGAGGTCATTTTGCAGGGCTCTGGCAGTGCTCCTCCTGTTCCTCCTAGCACAAAGGCGGAGGTAGCGGTCCTGCTGCTGGGTTGTTGCCCTCCTACGGCCCCCTCCATGTCTCCTGGTGTACTGGCCTGTCTCCTGGTAGCGCCTCCAGCCTCTGGACACTACGCTGACAGACACAGCAAGCCTTCTTGCCACAGCTCGCATTGATGTGCCATCCTGGATGAGCTGCACTACCTGAGCAACTTCTGTGGGTTGTAGAGTCCGTCTCTTGCTACCACGAATGTGAAAGCACAACCAACATTCAAAAGTGACCAAAACATCAGCCAGAAAGCATTGGTACTGAGCTGTGGTCTGTGGTCCCCACCTGCAGAACCACTCCTTTATTGAGGGTGTCTTGATAATTGCCAATAATTTCCATCTATTGTCTATTCCATTTGCACAACAAAATATGAAATTAATTGTCAATCAGTGTTGCTTCCTAAGTGGACAGTTTGATTTCACAGAAGTTTGATTTACGTGGAGTTATATTCTGTTGTTTAAGTGTTCCCTTTATTTTTTGAGCAGTGTATATGGAGGACTATGGGGAGTGCATTATACTATATGGAGGACTATGGGATGCATTATATTATATGGAGGACTATGTGGAGTGCATTATACTATATGGAGGACTATGGGGAGTGTATTATACTATATAGAGGATTGTGGGGAGTCCATTATACTATATGGAGGACTATGGGATGCATTATACCATATGGAGGACTATGGGATGCATTATATTATATGGAGGACTATGGTTTGCATTATAGTATAGAGAGGACTATGGGGAGTGTATTATACTATGTGGAGGACTATGGAACGCATTATACTATATGGAGGACTATGGGGAAAGCTTTATACTATATGGAGGACTGTGTGGTGCATTATACTATATGGAGGACTATGGGGAGTGCATTATACTGTATGGAGGACTATGTTGTGCATTATATTAAATGGAGGACTATGGGGAGTGCATTATACTATATGGAGGACTATGGTGTTGTGGTGTTGCTATCAGAGTGTCAAGAGTGGGAGAAGAGGGTTGCATTGACAATCCAACACAATGGGCAGCAATTTGAACACATTTTATAAGTGGTCATAAAGTTACATTAAAACCAAGCACACCATTGTTTTTCTTATCAAATTCTCAATAAGTTTGATGTGTCACATGACCCTCTTTCCTTTGAAAAAAATAAAGTTGGATCCAAAATGGCCGACTTCAAAATAGCCGCCATGGTCACCACCCATCTGGAAAAGTTTTCCCCTCACATATACTAATGTGCCACAAACAGGAAGTTGATATTACCAACCATTCCCATTTAATTTAGGTGTATCCATGTAAATGGCCCACCCTGTATATAATCAGAATGGGGGGGTCCAAATCTTGCTCCGGGACCCATCAGCCTCGTTACGCCACTGGTTATATATTATACTAGCTATTGAACCCCTTCTACGCCCGGGTGGTGAGCATTTTTATTAGTATATTTCTGGCGCCATTTTTTTTTAAGACACTGTCTGCAAATTCGCATATACATTGTCTTCAATAAAATAGCGCCGGATAAGCGCCATTTTACTGAAGTAATGTACTACAATGTCAACACAGCAGTGCACACGTGCCAGCCAAAGGGATAATGGTGATGGGTGGTGCATGCGCACTGCTATGTTGACGTTGTAGTACATTACTTCAATAAAATGGCGCTGGAGTCAGCGTTTGCGCTTATCCGGCGCTATTTTATTGAAGACACTGTATATGCGAATTTGCAGACAGTGTCTTAAAAAAATGGTGCCGGATAGCATGGTATAGGCATACACTGAGTCCGGGTCATTCTATTGAAGTATTGTACTACAAAATTAAAGGGAACCTGTCACCAGAAGTAACACCGTTAACCTGCACATATGTGATTAATCTGCAGGTTAATAGCGTTATTATGTTGCCCGACGCCTGCACGTAGTCGAATGCAGCAGGGAGAAAATAAACCTTCCTGGTATATGATCCCCCAATCCTGGTCCACTTCTTGGTATATGCTCCACCCCATCCTTGTATATGTTCCCCCAATCCTTGTATATGCTCCCCCCATACTGGTATAAGCTCCCCCCATACTGGTATATGCTCCCTCCATCCTGGTATATGCTCCCTCCATCCTGGTATATGCTCCCCCATCCTGGTATATGCTCTCCCCATCCTGGTATATGCTCCCCCATCCTAGTATATACCCCCCATCCTGGTATATGCTCCCCCCATCCTGGTATATGCTCCCCCCATCCTGTTATATGCTCCCTCCATCCTGGTATATGTTCCCCCATCCTGGTATAACTTCCCCATCCTGGTATATGCTCCCCCCATCCTGGTATATGCTCCCTCCATCCTGGTATATGCTCCCTCCATCCTCGTATATGCTTCCCCTATCCTGGTATATGCTCCCCCAATCCTGGTATATGCTCCCCCAGTCCTCGCATATGCTCCCTCCATCCTGTTATATGCCCCCCATCCTGGTATGTGCTACACCCATCCTGGTATATGCTGCCTCAATCCTCGTATATATGCCCCCCCACCCTGATATATGTCCCCCCATCCTGGTATATGCTTCCCTACCCTGGTATATGCTCCCCCAATTCTTGTATATGCTCCCTCCATCCTGGTATATGCTCCCCCATCCTGGTATATGCTTCCCTATCCTGGTATATGCCCCCCCATCCTGTTATATGCTCCCTCCATCCTGGTATATGCCCCCATCCTGGTATATGCTCCCCCGATCCTGGTATATGCTCCCCCCATCCTGGTATATCCCCCCATCCTGGTATATGCTCCTCCCCATCCTGGTATATGCTCCCCCCATCCTGGTATATGCTCCCGCTATCCTGGCATGTGCTCCCCCCATCCTGGTATATGCTCCCCCATCCTGGTATATGCTCCCCCCCATCCTGGTATATGCCCCACATCCTGGTATATCCCCACATTCTGGTATATGCTCCCCGTTATATGCTCCCCCATCCTGGTATATGCTCCCCCATCCTGGTATATGCTCCCCCCATCCTGGTATATGCCCCCCATCCTGGTATATGCTCCCCCTCATCCTGGTATATGCTCCCCCCATCCTGGTATATGCTCCCCCCATCCTGGTATATGCCCCCTCCATCCTGGTATATGTCCCCCATCCTGGTATGTGCTCCCCCCATCCTGGTATATACCCCCCATCCTGGAATATGCTCCCCCCATCCTGGTATATGCTCCCCCTATCCTGTTACATGCTCCCACCATCCTGGTATATGCTCCCCCATCCTGGTATATACTTCCCCATCCTGGTATATGCTCCCCCCATACTGGTATATGCTCCCCCCATCCTGGTATATGCTCCCTCCATCCTGGTATATGCTCCCTCCATCCTCGTATATGGTTCCCCTATCCTGGTATATGCTCCCTCCATTCTGGTATATGCCCCCCCATTCTGGTATACACTCCATCCATCCTGGTATATGCTGCCTTAATCCTCGTATATGCCTCCCCACCCTGGTATATGCTCCCCATCCTGGTATATGCTTCCCTACCCTGGTATATGCTCCCCCAATTCTTGTATATGCTCCCTCCATCCTGGTATATGCCCCCCATCTTGTTATATGCTCCCTCCATCCTGGTATAATCTCCCCCCATCCTGGTATATGCTCCCCCATCCTGGTATATGCTCCCCCCATCCTGGTATATGCTCCCCCTATCCTGGTATATCCCCCATCCTGGTATATGCTCCTCCCCATCCTGATATATGCTCCCCCCATACTGGTATATGTTCCCCCATCCTGGTATATGCTCCCCCCCATCCTGGTATATGCTCCCTCCATCCTCGTATATGGTTCCCCTATCCTGGTATATGCTCCCTCCATTCTAGTATATGCCCCCCCATTCTGGTATACACTCCACCCATCCTGGTATATGCTGCCTCAATCCTCGTATATGCCTCCCCACCCTGGTATATGCCCCCCATCCTGGTATATGCTTCCCTACCCTGGTATATGCTCCCCCAATTCTTGTATATGCTCCCTCCATCCTGGTATATGCCCCCCATCTTGTTATATGCTCCCTCCATCCTGGTATATTCTCCCCCCATCCTGGTATATGCTCCCCCATCCTGGTATATGCTCCCCCCATCCTGGTATATGCTCCCCCTATCCTGGTATATCCCCTCATCCTGGTATATGCTCCTCCCCATCCTGGTATATGCTCCCCCCATACTGGTATATGTTCCCCCATCCTGGTATATGCTCCCCCCCATCCTGGTATATGATCCCCCAATCCTGGTCCCCTTCTTGGTATATGCTCCCCCCCATCCTTGTATATGTTCCCCCAATCCTCGTATATGCTCCCCCCATACTGGTATAAGCTCCCCCCATACTGGTATATGCTCCCTCCATCCTGGTATATGCTCCCTCCATCCTGGTATATGCTCCCCCATCTTGGTATATGCTCTCCCCATCCTGGTATATGCTCCCCCATCCTGGTATATACCCCCCCATCCTGGTATATGCTCCCCCCATCCTGGTATATGCTCCCCCCATCCTGTTATATGCAACCTCCATCCTGGTATATGCTCCCCCATCCTGGTATATACTTCCCCATTCTGGTATATGCTCCCCCCATCCTGGTATATACCCCCCCATCCTGGTATATGCTCCCCCCATCCTGGTATATGCTCCCCCCATCCTGTTATATGCTCCCTCCATCCTGGTATATGCTCCCCCATCCTGGTATATACTTCCCCATTCTGGTATATGCTCCCCCCATCCTGGTATATGCTCCCTCCATCCTGGTATATGCTCCCTCCATCCTCATATATGCTTCCCCTATCCTGGTATATGCTCCCCCAATCCTGGTATATGCTCCCCCCATCCTGGTATATGCTCCCCCCATCCTGGTATATGCCCCCTCCATCCTGGTATATGTCCCCCATCCTGGTATGTGCTCCCCC
The DNA here is from genome assembly GCF_046119375.1 of Phyllobates terribilis. NCBI lineage: Eukaryota > Metazoa > Chordata > Amphibia > Anura > Dendrobatidae > Phyllobates > Phyllobates terribilis. Next base: position 20,481,513 of record NW_027362779.1, on the reverse strand, counting down.
CATCCTGGTATATACCCCCCATCCTGGTACATGCTCCCCCCATCCTGGTATATTCTCCCCCTATCCTGTTATATGCTCCCACCATCCTGGTATATGCTCCCCCATCCTGGTATATACTTCCCCATCCTGGTATATGCTCCCCCCATACTGGTATATGCTCCCCCCATCCTGGTATGTGCTCCCTCCATCCTGGTATATGCTCCCTCCATCCTCGTATATGGTTCCCCTATCCTGGTATATGCTCCCTCCATTCTGGTATATGCCCCCCCATTCTGGTATACACTCCATCCATCCTGGTATATGCTGCCTTAATCCTCGTATATGCCTCCCCACCCTGGTATATGTCTCCCATTCTGGTATATGCTTCCCTACCCTGGTATATGCTCCCCCAATTCTTGTATATGCTCCCTCCATCCTGGTATATGCCCCCCATCTTGTTATATGCTCCCTCCATCCTGGTATATTCTCCCCCCATCCTGGTATATGCTCCCCCATCCTGGTATATGCTCCCCCCATCCTGGTATATGTTCCCCCTATCCTGGTATATCCCCCCATCCTGGTATATGCTCCTCCCCATCCTGGTATATGCTCCCCCCATACTGGTATATGTTCCCCCATCCTGGTATATGCTCCCCCCCATCCTGGTATATGCTCCCTCCATCCTCGTATATGGTTCCCCTATCCTGGTATATGCTCCCTCCATTCTGGTATATGCCCCCCCCATTCTGGTATACACTCCACCCATCCTGGTATATGCTGCCTCAATCCTCGTATATGCCTCCCCACCCTGGTATATGCCCCCCATCCTGGTATATGCTTCCCTACCCTGGTATATGCTCCCCCAATTCTTGTATATGCTCCCTCCATCCTGGTATATGCCCCCCATCTTGTTATATGCTCCCTCCATCCTGGTATATTCTCCCCCCATCCTGGTATATGCTCCCCCATCCTGGTATATGCTCCCCCCATCCTGGTATATGCTCCCCCTATCCTGGTATATCCCCTCATCCTGGTATATGCTCCTCCCCATCCTGGTATATGCTCCCCCCATACTGGTATATGTTCCCCCATCCTGGTATATGCTCCCCCCCATTCTGGTATATGATCCCCCAATCCTGGTCCCCTTCTTGGTATATGCACCCCCCCATCCTTGTATATGTTCCCCCAATCCTCGTATATGCTCCCCCCATACTGGTATAAGCTCCCCCCATACTGGTATATGCTCCCTCCATCCTGGTATATGCTCCCTCCATCCTGGTATATGCTCCCCCATCTTGGTATATGCTCTCCCCATCCTGGTATATGCTCCCCCATCCTGGTATATACCCCCCCATCCTGGTATATGCTCCCCACATCCTGGTATATGCTCCCCCCATCCTGTTATATGCTCCCTCCATCCTGGTATATGCTCCCCCATCCTGGTATATACTTCCCCATTCTGGTATATGCTCCCCCCATCCTAGTATATACCCCCCCATCCTGGTATATGCTCCCCCCATCCTGGTATATGCTCCCCCCATCCTGTTATATGCTCCCTCCATCCTGGTATATGCTCCCCCATCCTGGTATATACTTCCCCATTCTGGTATATGCTCCCCCCATCCTGGTATATACCCCACCATCCTGGTATATGCTCCCCCAATCCTGGTATATGCTCCCCCCATCCTGTTATATGCTCCCTCCATCCTGGTATATGCTCCCCCATCCTGGTATATACTTCCCCTATCCTGGTATATGCTCCCCAATCCTGGTATATGCTCCCCCAATCCTCGTATATGCTCCCTCCATCCTGTTATATGCCCCCCCATCCTGGTATATGCTCCACCCATCCTGGTATATGCTGCCTCAATCCTCGTATATGCCCCCCCACCCTGGTATATGTCCCACCATCCTGGTATATGCTTCCCTACCCTGGTATATGCTCACCCAATTCTTGTATATGCTCCCTCCATCCTGGTATATGCCCCCCCATCCTGGTATATGCTTCCCTATCCTGGTATATGCCCCCCCATCCTGTTATATGCTCCCTCCATCCTGGTATGTGTCCCCATCCTGGTATATACTCCCCCATCCTGGTATATGCTCCCCCCATCCTGGTATATGCTCCTCCCCATCCTGGTATATGCTCCCCCCATCCTGGTATATGCCCCCCATTCTGGTATATGCCCCCCATCCTGGTATGTGCTCCCCCCATCCTGGTATATGCTCCCTCCATCCTGGTATATGCTCCCTCCATCCTCGTATATGCTTCCCCTATCCTGGTATATGCTCCCCCAATCCTGGTATATGCTCACCCAATGCTAGTATATGCTCCCTCCATCCTGGTATATGCCCCCCATTCTGGTATATGCTCCCCCCTATCCTGTTATATGCTCCCTCCATCCTGGTATATGCTCCCCCATCCTGGTATATACTTCCCCATCCTGGTATATGCTCCCCCCATCCTGGTATATGCTCCCCCCATCCTGGTATATGCTCCCTCCATCCTGATATATGCTCCCTCCATCCTCGTATATGCTTACCCTATACTGGTATATGCCCCCCATCCTGGTATATGCCCCCCATCCTGGTATATCCCCACATTCTGGTATATGCTCCCCCGTTATATGCTCCCCCATCCTGGTATATGCTCCCCCATCCTGGTATATGCTCCCCCCATCCTGGTATATGCCCCCCATCCTGGTATATGTCCCCCATCCTGGTATGTGCTCCCCCCATCCTGGTATATACCCCACATCCTGGTATATGCTCCCCCCATCCTGGTATATGCTCCCACTATCCTGTTATATGCTCCCACCATCCTGGTATATACTTCCCCATCCTGGTATATGCTTCCCCCATCTTGGTATATGCTCCCCCCATCCTGGTATATGCTCCATCCATCCTGGTATATGCTCCCTCCATCCTCGTATATGCTCCCCTATCCTGGTATATGCTCCCTCCATTCTGGTATATGACCCCCCATTCTGGTATACACTCCACCCATCCTGGTATATGCTGCCTCAATCCTCGTATATGCCTCCCCACCCTGGTATATGCCCCCCATCCTGGTATATGCTTCCCTACCCTGGTATATGCTACCCCAATTCTTGTATATGCTCCCTCCATCCTGGTATATGCCCCCCATCTTGTTATATGCTCCTTCCATCCTGGTATATTCTCCCCCCATCCTGGTATATGCTCCCCCATCCTGGTATATGCTCCCCCCATCCTGGTATATGCTCCCCCTATCCTGGTATATCCCCCCATCCTGGTATATGCTCCTCCCCATCCTGGTATATGCTCCCCCCATACTGGTATATGTTCCCCCATCCTGGTATATGCTCCCCCCCATCCTGGTATATGATCCCCCAATCCTGGTCCCCTTCTTGGTATATGCTCCCCCCCATCCTTGTATATGTTCCCCCAATCCTCGTATATGCTCCCCCCATACTGGTATAAGCTCCCCCCATACTGGTATATGCTCCCCCATCTTGGTATATGCTCTCCCCATCCTGGTATATGCTCCCCCATCCTGGTATATACCCCCCCATCCTGGTATATGCTCCCCCCATCCTGGTATATGCTCCCCCATCCTGTTATATGCGCCCTCCATCCTGGTATATGCTCCCCCATCCTGGTATATACTTCCCCATTCTGGTATATGCTCCCCCCATCCTGTTATATGCTCCCTCCATCCTGGTATATGCTCCCTCCATCCTCATATATGCTTCCCCTATCCTGGTATATGCTCCCCCAATCCTGGTATATGCTCCCCCAATCCTCGTATATGCTCCCTCCATCCTGTTATATGCCCCCCCATCCTGGTATATGCTCAACCCATCCTGATATATGCTGCCTCAATCCTCGTATATGCCCCCCACCCTGGTATATGTCCCCCCATCCTGGTATATGCTTCCCTACCCTGGTATATGCTCACCCAATTCTTGTATATGCTCCCTCCATCCTGGTATATGCCCCCTATCCTGGTATATGCTTCCCTATCCTGGTATATGCCCCCCCATCCTGTTATATGCTCCTTCCATCCTGGTATGTGCCCCCATCCTGGTATATGCTCCCCCATCCTGGTATATGCTCCCCCCATCCTGGTATATGCTCCTCCCCATCCTGGTATATGCTCCCCCCATCCTGGTATATGCTCCCGCTATCCTGGCATATGCTCCCCCCATCCTGGTATATGCTCCCCCATCCTGATATATGCTCCCCCCAATCCTGGTATATGCCCCCCATCCTGGTATATCCGTCCATTCTGGTATATGCTCCCCCATCCTGGTATATGCTCCCCCATCCTGGTATATGCTCCCCCCATCCTGGTATATGCCCACCATCCTGGTATATGCTCCCCCTCATCCTGGTATATGCTCCCCCCATCCTGGTATATGCTCTCCCCATCCTGGTATATGCCTCCCATCCTGATATATGCCCCTCATCCTGGTATGTGCTCCCCCCATCCTGGTATATACCCCCCATCCTGGTATATGCTCCCCCCATCCTGGTATATGCTCCCCCTATCCTGTTATATGCTCCCTCCATCCTGGTATATGCTCCCCCATCCTGGTATATACTTCCCCATCTTGGTATATGCTCCCCCCATCCTGGTATATGCTCCCCCCATCCTGGTATATGCTCCCTCCATCCTGGTATATGCTCCCCCTATCCTGGTATATGCTCCCCCAATCCTGGTATATGCTCCTCCAATCCTCGTATATGCTCCCTCCATCCTGGTATATGCCCCCCCATCCTGGTATATGCTCCACCCATCCTGGTATATGCTGCCTCAATCCTCGTATATGCCCCTCCACCCTGGTATATGCCCCCCATCCTGGTATTTGCTTCCCTACCCTGGTATATGCTTCCCCAATTCTTGTATATGCTCCCTCCATCCTGGTATATGCCCCCCATCCTGTTATATACTCCCTCCATCCTGGTATATGCTCCCCCCATCCTGGTATATGCTCCCCCATCCTGGTATATGCTCCCCCCATCCTGGTATATGCTCCCCCTATCCTGGTATATCCCCCCATCCTGGTATATGCTCCTCCCCATCCTGGTATATGCTCCCCCCATACTGGTATATGCTCCCCCATCCTGGTATATGCTCCCCCCCATCCTGGTATATGCCCCCCATCCTGGTATATCCCCCCATCCTGGTATATGTTCCCCCCATCCTGGTATATGCTCCCCCATCCTGGTATATGCTCCCCCCATCCTCGTACATGCCCCTCCATCCTGGTATATGCTCCCCCTCATCCTGGTATATGCTCCCCCTACCCTGGTATATGCTCCCCCCTTTCTGGTATATGCCCCCCATCCTGGTATATGCCCCCATCCAGGTATGTGCTCCCCCCATCCTGGTATATGCTCCCCCCATCCTTATATATGTCACCCCCATCCTGGTATATTCTCCCCCCATCCTGGTATATGCTCCCCCCTATCCTGGTATATGTCACTCCCCGATCCTGGTATATGCTCCCCCCATCCTGGTATGTCGCCCCCTGATCCTTGTATATGCTCCCTCCCATCCTGGTATGTCACCCCCGATCCTGGTATATCGTCCCCCCCATCCTGGTATATACTTCCCCTCATCCTGGTATATGCTCCACCCCATCCTAGTATATGTCAACCCCCAATCCTGGTATATGCTCCCCCCATCCTGGTATATGTCACCCCCCGATCGTGGTATGTGCTCCCCCCATCCTGGTATATGTCACCCCCGATCCTGGTATATGCTACCCCCATACTGATATATGCTCCCCCTCATTAGGTATATGCTCCCCCATCCTGGTATATGCTCCCCCTCATTCTGGTATATGCTCCCCCCATTCTGGTATATGCTCCCCCCATCCTGGTATATGCCCCCCCCATCCTGGTATATGCTCCCCTTCATCCTGGTATATGCTTCCTCCATCCATGTATATGCTCCCCCCATCATGGAGAACAAGGAAGCACAAAAGAACTTCATGAAAACATGAAAATACAAAATCTTTATTGAAAAAAATCAAGAATAGAAAAAATGGAAAACACTCAGAGGCATAAAATTAAAAACAATGGAGGAGCATGGAGACGAGGAACAGGTTAAATGTACTGCCCTATGTAAATCAATTGCCTGAAGGCAAAATATGGCACTGCAAAAACAGGTCATAAAGAGGTAGCTCAAGTGTCTATCCAATTGAAAGGTCGCACAGTGAGAGACTTCTGTTTAATGCAGGTTCTAATATAGAAGCATTTTCCCAAAGTGGATGCAAGTATGACACTCAGTACATTAATAGAAATAAGTGTCATGAAAGACAATATAGTCAAAGTGACAACCAATCCAATATATAATATGAAAAGGTTCCATACTTACAGCCGCTGTGGTTGCGTCGCCGCACCTCGCTCCTGCTCTACCCCAGCATCCTGGTAATATGCTCCCCCCCATCCTGGTATATGCTCCCCCTCATCCTGGTATATGCTCCCCCCCATCCTGATATATGCTCCCCCTCATCCTGGTATATGCTCTCACCCATCCTGGTATATGCTCCCCGTCATCCTGGTATATGCTCTCCCCCATCCTGGTATATGCTCCCCTCCATCCTGGTATATGTCACCGCCGAACCTGGTATATGCTCCCCCCCATCCTGGTATATGTCACCCCCCAATCCTGGTATATGCTCCCCGTCATCCTGGTATATGCTCCCCCTCATTCTGGTATATATGCTCCCCCCCATCCTGGTATATGTCACCCCCCGATCCTGGTATATGCTCCCCCTCATCCTGGCATATGCCGCCCCCCATCCTGGTATATGTCACCCCCGATCTTGGTATATGTCACCCCCTCATCCTGGTATATGCTCCCCCCATCCTGGTATATGTCACCCCCGATCCTGGTATATGCTCCCCCCCATCCTGGTATATGTCACCCCCCAATACTGGTATATGCTCCCCCTCATCCTGGTATATGCCCCCCCCCATCCTGGTATATGTCACCCCCGATCCTGGTATATGTCACCCCCTCATCCTGGTATGTGCTCCCCCTCCATCCTGGTATATGTCACCCCGGATCCTGGTATATGCTCCCCCTCATCCTGGTATATGTCACCCCCAATCCTGGTATATGCTCCCCCTCATCCTGGTATATGTCACCCCCAATCCTGGTATATGCTCCCCCTCATCCTGGTATATGCTCCCCCCCCCATCCTGGTATATGTCACCCCCCCCGATCCTGCCTGTCCTGCTCATCCATCCACAAACACTCCTACTCACCCTTCCCCCGCAGCACATCGTCTGTGTTAAATATGTAAATAAAATGGCGCTGGAGTCAGTGTGTGCACATACTGCGCTATTTGGCGCCATTTTGTTGAAGACACTGCGAATTTGTCTTCAACAAAATGGTGCTGGATATCGCGCTATGCGCTGGCTCCGGCACAGACTCCTCCTTAAGCCTCGCCGGAGACGTGGTCAGCGCCTATGCACATGGTGATCTCCGGCGACGCACTCTTCCTCCAGCCTCGTCCTCCCGGCGCAGACTATAGAGGCTTAGGACAGAAGGACACATCCCTGGATATATATATCTCATCTCTCCCAATTACATGGAGTCTATTAGGATCCCTGATCTATTATGTGTCGCCATCTGCACAGATCCAATGTCACACAAAAGGAAGCGACATTTTTAGCGAGTAAACAGCGCATTCCGTCCTGTGCTGATCTACAGCGCCATCTAGAGGCTGATCAGCGGCGCATCAGCTCAGCCTACTCGTTTTCATCTTCGCACCAGATGACGCGTTACCGGGATAAAATATGATTGGGTCCCAGTGAAAATACAAGACTGGGAGCCGGCTGCTCTGCTCCAATCGTCGCGCTTTGGAAGATACCAACTCTTTGTAGCCCTCAGGGGGAGCTGAGGAGAATAAATTGTTATTGTTTGTAAAAGTGCAGATATTTAATGAACTGATAGGTAAAATAAAGATGCGGCTGCGATCAGTGACGGGACAGAGTAAGAGCGGCCGCTGCAGTCCCCCCCCCGTGCTCAGATCAGTGGTAGACGCGACTCCTCCTCCGCCTTCGGAAGCCGGAAGTGGCAGGCAGTGTTGTGAGAGAGGAGCAGAGAGACAGGTGGGTGATTGGTGCTGTGTGCGCTGCCCCCTGCTGGTCGCATCACCGCAGTGCAGGTTGTTATGGGCTGATCAGGAGCCCCTATGCCGCTCTCCATGGTGCGACCCCCACTGCTGTGTCTTGGGGTCTGTTACACCTGATATATAGGAGCTGAGTACAGGCTGCTGCTGGGGCCCCTGATACCATTACTATGTGGCCCTTACACCTGATATATAGGAGCTGAGTACAGGCGGCTGCTGGGGCCCCTGATACCATTACTATGTGGCCCTTACACCTGATATATAAGGGCTGAGTACAGGCGGCTGCTGGGGCCCCTGATACCATTACTATGTGGCCCTTACACCTGATATATAGGAGCTGAGTACAGGCTGCTGCTGGGGCCCCTGATACCATTACTATGTGGCCCTTACACCTGATATATAGGAGCTGAATACAGGCGGCTGCTGGGGCCCCTGATACCATTACTATGTGGCCCTTAAACCTGATATATAGGAGCTGAGTACAGGCAGCTGCTGGGGCCCCTGATACCATTACTATGTGGCCCTTACACCTGATATATAGGAGCTGAGTACAGGCGGCTGCTGGGGCCCCTGATACCATTACTATGTGGCCCTTACACCTGATATATAAGGGCTGAGTACAGGCGGCTGCTGGGGCCCCTGATACCATTACTATGTGGCCCTTACACCTGATATATAGGAGCTGAGTACAGGCTGCTGCTGGGGCCCCTGATACCATTACTATGTGGCCCTTACACCTGATATATAGGAGCTGAATACAGGCGGCTGCTGGGGCCCCTGATACCATTACTATGTGGCCCTTACACCTGATATATAGGAGCTGAGTACAGGCTGCTGCTGGGGCCCCTGATACCATTACTATGTGGCCCTTACACCTGATATATAGGAGATGAGTACAGGTGGCTGCTGGGGCCCCTGATACCATTACTATGTGGCCCTTACACCTGATATATAGGAGCTGAGTACAGGCTGCTGGGGCCCCTGATACCATTACTATGTGGCCCTTAAACCAGATATATAGGAGCTGAGTACAGGCTGCTGCTGGGGCCCCTGATACCATTACTATGTGGCCCTTACACCTGATATATAGGAGCTGAGTACAGGCTGCTGCTGGGGCCCCTGATACCATTACTATGTGGCCCTTACACCTGATATATAGGAGCTGAATACAGGCGGCTGCTGGGGCCCCTGATACCATTACTATGTGGCCCTTACACCTGATATATAGGAGCTGAGTACAGGCTGCTGCTGGGGCCCCTGATACCATTACTATGTGGCCCTTACACCTGAAATATAGGAGCTGAGTACAGGTGGCTGCTGGGGCCCCTGATACCATTACTATGTGGCCCTTACACCTGATATATAGGAGCTGAATACAGGTGGCTGCTGGGGCCCCTGATACCATTACTATGTGGCCCTTACACCTGATATATAGGAGCTGAGTACAGGCTGCTGCTGGGGCCCCTGATACCATTACTATGTGGCCCTTACACCTGAAATATAGGAGCTGAGTACAGGTGGCTGCTGGGGCCCCTGATACCATTACTATGTGGCCCTTACACCTGATATATAGGAGCTGAGTACAGGCGGCTGCTGGGGCCCCTGATACCATTACTATGTGGCCCTTACACCTGATATATAGGAGCTGAATACAGGCGGCTGCTGGGGCCCCTGATACCATTACTATGTGGCCCTTACACCTGATATATAGGAGCTGAGTACAGGCGGCTGCTGGGGCCCCTGATACCATTACTATGTGGCCCTTACACCTGATATATAAGAGCTGAGTACAGGCTGCTGCTGGGGCCCCTGATACCATTACTATGTGGCCCTTACACCTGATATATAGGAGCTGAGTACAGGCGGCTGCTGGGGCCCCTGATACCATTACTATGTGGCCCTTACACCTGATATATAGGAGCTGAGTAAAGGCGGCTGCTGGGGCCCCTGATACCATTACTATATGGCCCTTACACCTGATATATAGGGGCTGAGTACAGGCGGCTGCTGGGGCCCCTGATACCATTACTATGTGGCCCTTACACCTGATATATAGGAGCTGAGTACAGGCGGCCGCTGGGGCCCCTGATACCATTACTATGTGGCCCTTACACCTGATATATAAGGGCTGAGTACAGGCGGCCGCTGGGGCCCCTGATACCATTACTATGTGGCCCTTACACCTGATATATAGGGGCTGAGTACAGGCGGCTGCTGGGGCCCCTGATACCATTACTATGTGGCCCTTACACCTGATATATAGGGGCTGAGTACAGGCGGCTGCTGGGGCCCCTGATACCATTACTATGTGGCCCTTACACCTGATATATAAGAGCTGAGTACAGGCAGCTGCTGGGGCCCCTGATACCATTACTATGTGGCCCTTACACCTGATATATAGGAGCTGAGTACAGGCGGCTGCTGGGGCCCCTGATACCATTACTATGTTGCCCTTACACCTGATATATAGGAGCTGAGTACAGGCAGCTGCTGGGGCCCCTGATACCATTACTATGTGGCCCTTACATCTGATATATAGGAGCTGAGTACAGGCGGCTGCTGGGCCCCTGATACCATTACTATGTGGCCCTTACACCTGATATATAGGAGCTGAGGACAGGTGGCTGCCGGGGCCCCTGATACCATTACTATGTGGCCCTTACACCTGATATATAGGGGCTGAGTACAGGCGGCTGCTGGGGCCCCTGATACCATTACTATGTGGCCCTTACCCCTGATATATAGGGGCTGAGTACAGGCGGCTGCTGGGGCCCCTGATACCATTACTATGTGGCCCTTACACCTGATATATAGGAGCTGAGTACAGGCGGCTGCTGGGGCCCCTAATACCATTACTATGTGGCCCTTACACCTGATATATAAGGGCTGAGTACAGGTGGCTGCTGGGGCCCCTGATACCATTACTATGTGGCCCTTACACCTGATATATAAGGGCTGAGTACAGGCGGCTGCTGGGGCCCCTGATACCATTACTATGTGGCCCTTACACCTGATATATAGGAGCTGAGTACAGGCTGCTGCTGGGGCCCCTGATACCATTACTATGTGGCCCTTACACCTGATATATAGGAGCTGAGTACAAGCGGCTGCTGGGGCCCCTGATACCATTATTATGTGGCCCTTACACCTGATATATAAGGGCTGAGTACAGGCTGCTGCCGGGGCCCCTGATACCATTACTATGTGGCCCTTACACCTGATATATAGGAGCTGAGTACAGGCGGCTGCCGGGGCCCCTGATACCATTACTATGTGGCCCTTACACCAGATATATAGGCGCTGAGTACAGGCAGCTGCTGGGGCCCCTGATAACATTACTATGTGGCCCTTACACCTGATATATAGGAGCTGAGTACAGGCAGCTGCTGGGGCCCCTGATACCATTACTATGTGGCCCTTACACCAGATATATAGGCGCTGAGTAGAGGCAGCTGCTGGGGCCCCTGATACCATTACTATGTGGCCCTTGCATCTGATATATAAGGGCTGAGTACAGGCAGCTGCTGGGGCCCCTGATACCATTACTATGTGGCCCTTACACCTGATATATAGGAGCTGAGTACAGGTGGCTGCTGGGGCCCCTGATACCATTACTATGTGGCCCTTACACCTGATATATAGGAGCTGAGTACAGGCGGCTGCTGGGGCCCCTGATACCATTACTATGTGGCCCTTACACCTGATATATAGGAGCTGAGTACAGGCGGCTGCTGGGGCCCCTGATACCATTACTATGTGGCCCTTACATCTGATATATAGGAGCTGAATACAGGCGGCTGCTGGGGCCCCTGATACCATTACTATGTGGCCCTTACACCTGATATATAGGAGCTGAGTACAGGCAGCTGCTGGGGCCCCTGATACCTTTACTATGTGGCCCTTACACCAGATATATAGGAGCTGAGTACAGGCGGCTGCTGGGGCCCCTGATACCATTACTATGTGGCCCTTACACCTGATATATAGGAGCTGAGTACAGGCGGCTGCTGGGGCCCCTGATACCATTACTATGTGGCCCTTACACCAGATATATACGCGCTGAGTACAGGCGGCTGCTGGGGCCCCTGATACCATTACTATGTGGCCCTTACACCTGATATATAGGAGCTGAATACAGGCGGCTGCTGGGGCCCTTGATACCATTACTATGTGGCCCTTAGACCTGATATATAGGAGCTGAGTACAGGAGGCTGCTGGGGCCCCTGATACCATTACTATGTGGCCCTTACACCTGATATATAGGAGCTGAGTACAGGCAGCTGCTGGGGCCCCTGATACCATTACTATGTGGCCCTTACACCTGATATATAAGGGCTGAGTACAGGCAGATGCTGGGGCCCCTGATATCATTACTATGTGGCCTTTACACCTGATATATAGGAGCTGAGTACAGGCGGCTGCTGGGGCCCCTGATACCATTACTATGTGGCCCTTACACCTGATATATAGGAGCTGAGTACAGGCGGCTGCTGGGGCCCCTGATACCATTACTATGTGGCCCTTACACCTGATATATAAGCTCTGCTGGGACTCTGTATCCCGCCTGCATTGCATAATGGGGCCCCTGAATACTCTGCACATAAGGGCCCATAGCTCTAATTATGTTGTTTGCAATAGTCGCCCTCCTGCCACCCTGTAATATCGGGTCCCTGCCTGGTGTGGCCCCTATGACTTAATGTCCCCCTGTAAGTGCAGTACACCAGTTATCAGTCTACACGGCCAGGGTCCGGGACCCCTGTTGTTTTTGTTCTGGCTTTGTAATATATGTTCATTATCAGGGCGCCCTCTTCTCAGACATCCATCTAATCATCCGTCTGTCTCATCCATATTTGCCATATGGAGGTTTCCAGAAATAGGGCAGAACCTACTGGACTTCTGTGAAAGTTGACGAATCTGTTGAGCGCGGCTGAAGCCTCCTGGGAGCCGAGGTAAAATCAGTGGCCGTGGTAAAATTGTGGAGCGGTGGGGTCTGAAAAAGGAATCATGGCTATAAGGACAACGTTTGCACAAAGTGATTTCTTTAGAGCCCAACAGCCACTGTGTAAACCTGACAAAAATGCCCCCATCTATCCATCCATTCATCACTCTCATACTCTGTCTATGCAGGTATGTATCTCATCATTCTTCCTTACGGAGTTTCACATTGACCAGTCAGGGCTTTGGTGCGAACTCCCTCACAAAACTGGATTCGGTAGTGTGTGCTGACGAGGCCATAGGCTTAGTAGACTGCGCCTCCAGTAGGCGTACACACCTGATGCACAACAGAGGGCACATTCACTCTGTCTGGACCATTATAGTCTATGGCCACGTCAGATCATATGCCCGAATCCCGTTCAGGTGTAGGCTGCAGCAGGTGGCTGCTGCCTTCTGTGCCCCGCTCCTCCGCCACTGCCGTTCCCCCCAACACCCAGAGCCACAGTGTATGTATATATATATATATGTACACTACTCAAAAAAATAAAGGGAACACTTAAACAACAGAACATAACTCCAAGTAAATCAAACTTCTGTGACATCAAACTGTCCACTTAGGAAGCAACACTGACAATCAATTTCACACGCTGATGTGCAAATGGAATAGACAATAGATGGAAATTATTGGCAATTATCAAGACACCCTCAATAAAGGAGTGGTTCTGCAGGTGGGGACCACAGACCACATCTCAGTACCAATGCTTTCTGACTGATGTTTTGGTCACTTTTGAATGTTGGTTGTGCTTTCACACTCGTGGTAGTTTGAGATGGACTCTACAACCCACAGAAGTTGCTCAGGTAGTGCAGCTCATCCAGGATGGCACATCAATGCGAGCTGTAGAAAGAAGGTTTGCTGTGTCTGTCAGCGTAGTGTCCAGAGGCTGGAGGCGCTACCAGGAGACAGGCCAGTACACCAGGAGACGTGGAGGAAGCCGTAGGAGGGCAACAACCCAGCAGCAGGACCGCTACCTCCGCCTTTGTGCAAGGAGGAACAGGAGGAGCACTACCAGAGCCCTGCAAAATGACCTCCAGCTGACCACAAATGTGGATGTGTCTGCACAAACGCTTAGAAACCCACTCCATAACGGTGGTATGAGGGCCCGACGTCCACAGATGGGGGTTGTGCTCACAGCCCAACACCTTGCAGGACTCTTGGCATTTGCCTTAGAACACCAGGATTGGCAAAGTGGCAACTGGCGCCCTGTGCTCTTCACAGATGAAATCAAGTTCACACTGAGCACATGTGACAGACGTGACAGAGTCTGGAGACGCCGTGGAGAGCGATCTGCTGCCTGCAACATCCTTCAGCATGACCGGTTTGGCAGTGGGTCAGTAATGGTGTGGGGTGGCATTTGTTTGGAGGGCCGCACAGCCCTCCATGTGCTCGCCAGAGGTAGCCTGACTGCCATTAGGTACCGAGATGAGATCCTCAGACCCCTTGTGAGACCATGTGCTGGTGCGGTTGGCCCTGGGTTCCTCCTAATGCAGGACAATGCCAGACCTCATGTGGCTGAAGTGTCAGCAGTTCCTGCAAGATGAAGGCATTGAGGTTATGGACTGGCCCACCCGTTCCCCAGACCTGAATCCGATTGAGCACATCTGGGACATCATGTCTCGCTCCATCCACCAACGGAGACCATCCGCAACCTCATCAGGAGCATGCCCAGGCGTTGTAGGGAGGTCATACAGGCACGTGGAGGCCACACACAATACTCAGCCTCATCAGGAGCATGCCCAGGCGTTGTAGGGAGGTCATACAGGCACGTGGAGGCCACACACAATACTCAGCCTCATCAGGAGCATGCCCAGGCGTTGTAGGGAGGTCATACAGGCACGTGGAGGCCACACACAATACTGAGACTCATTTTGACTTGTTTTAAGGACATTACATCAAAGTTGGATCAGCCTGTAGTGTGTTTTTCCACTTTAATTTTGGGGGTGACTCCAAATCCAGGCCTCCATTGGTTAATAAATGTGATTTCCATTGATGATTTTTGTGTGATTTTGTTGTCAGCACATTCAACTTTGTACAGAACAAAGTATTCAATGAGAATATTTCATTCATTCAGATCTAGGATGTGTTATTTCAGTGTTCCCTTTATTTTTTTGAGCAGTGTATATATAAATATACCAGGATGGGGGATATTAACAGAATTGGGAGACATTACCCCTATAACAGTGTAAGCAGCAGACCCCCTCCCCCTTAACAGGGCATAATGACCACATTTTTTGCTTCAATTTTTTTTCTATTTTCCTCCTCTAAAACCTAGGTACGTCTTATGGTCCGGTGCTTCTTATAGTCCGAAAAATACGGTATATGCATTCAGTATATATATACTATGGTAGATGGGCCCATTCAGTTGCACACAGAAGTAGCCACCGGAGCGCCGTCTCCTTAAGTCTCTCACTGGTTTATTTGAAGATGCTGCATAAGCCAGTGAGGAGTTAGCAAAAATAAATACGTGCTTTCTGACCTAAGGAAAAACAAAACATAACATACAGCCGTGTTGCTGTGGGGATCTGCCCGCTCAGGAGAACAACCATCCACTAGTTCAGCTTTTCCTTCTCAGGACACAAAGCACTGGAGTTCCTCTCTCCAGCCCTACTGAACACTGAATGCCTTAGAAGGACTATATACATCCTAGTCCCCACCCTGGGGTGGAGATATGGTGAATGACCTCCCAAATGGTGAACAACCTCCCAACCCGCTCTAAGGTCGTTCACAAAAACCCAGCCCTTAAAATGGCCGATTAATCCCTCTCAACACATAGTGTGCTGGTGGAAAACTTATGGGCTTCAAATCACTGAAGCTAACAGCCTCAGTGAAACATACCTCCCCTCCAGCACTTTGCCAGTGACTTTGTCACCATGTATATATAATCAGCATACTGTATATATATTATAAGCATACTGTATATATCCTTTTAAAAGCAGAAGTGTCAATAAATTATTTTTATCAGTTAACAAAATGCAGAGTAAAGTTTGATGGATGAACCAAGATCTCAGTAATAATAATTGTAATTTTTTTTTAATTAATAATAGGATAGAAGGGAGGGACAAAACCAGGAACAGAATCAGTAGGCAAACTCATAGTCAGGAGGACAGCCGGGGTCAGATACCAGGTGATCAGTAACCGCCACGTCTGCGAGCAGTATGAATACCGCGGAGCCTGGTGACAGAGGTGATACTGAGATTGTCCCGGCAGAGATGTAACAGTCAGAAGGCCACCGGTAGATGGTGAAGGTCCTTCTGTACAGCTCCAGCAGTGATGGTGGATCTGCTGGACTTCAGGGCGCTGGATGCGGAGGTTTCCCGTCTTTTAGATGTCTCTAGGGGAACGGTGACAACACGCAAATACGCGAGCAGCCCTGGATAATCCACGCCGGCAGGATGATAGGATCCGGCGGAAGATGGAACCTATGAGAAGAGAAGGAAATATAGTGTAAGTGATGGGACTCCATATGACATGATACTACTGTGCGGTCACTGTGGCCGGACGGCAGAGGAATCTCATCACACAGAGGTCAGGGATCATCGTCAGCCATCATACATGTGACAATCCCATCTCCGACAGATGACATCTGCTCCACATGAATTATTCTCACTGACGACATCACACAACATGGAGATGACTCTCACACTTACCTCGTCTCTTTTTCCCCTTTTTCCCATTTTCTGATTTTTCGTCATCAGCTGGAAATTCTGATCAAAAAGAAGAAAAAACAACAACTCACTAAAGACATATTGTTATGGGATCTGCTTCGTATCTCTCCTGTGTATAGTATATAGATTGTTCTAGTCCTGTCCCCTATAGTCCTGACAATCTGGTATTACACAATAGGGCAGAATAAGTCCTATATACCGGACATGACCTAATATGAGGGGCATTAGATGTGTCACTAATATGGAGCAGTGAGCGCCCTGTGTGCCGCCATGTGGTGCATCCCTAATGAGCGATATTCTACTATAGGAGACGATGTCTCATTATGATGACGGAGGTTACTGGATGCAACAATGTATCACAGAATCCATGATAATACTGTACAAAGTTGCAGAAATGGAGACACTGTATGGTCCCATGGGCAAAGTAATTGGGTTCCTTGAAACATGGATAACATAGGAGACCCGTTAAAGAAAAACCATGTGGAAATATTTCACCCTTGATGACAACATTCACATTGTTTGTGCTATAGACATCTACGTACCTGACAATGGGGACGAGGACGGCAAGCTGGTTATAGCATCGTCTCTAGCAGATTCAGGAGAAGATCCTTTCTGCCTGTTAGGAAGAAGAAAAACGTGTAAATCACAAGTAAATTCAGTATAAAAGGGATTGTCTCACTAGAAGAACCCCGACTATAAGGCCTAATAGGACATATGAAAGTCATAGTGGGGAAGGTCTCCTGCTCAAAACGACCTTCTATGGAAACAACTAGCAACAATGGCCGGCATGTAATACTACATATCTCCTGCAGTGTGGGCAAAACTAACAATGCCTGACCGGCAGCAATTATGGGTTGTTATCTCCAGCGGATTCTGAAGCCAATAGCCAATGACCGCTGATCATGGGGCGGTGGATGCTGCATTCAATATTATGGTATTTATGTCCTATATTTGGTGTTGTGCACATATATTAGCCTGGAGCTCCCAATAATGACCCCATAATCTACTCACATTTCTGAGATGTTTCTGCTGGATGCCGGGGTACACTCTGGAGGAAACTTGATAGCGGTGGTACAGAGCTAAAAAATGACAAAAATAAAATATGAAATTAAATTTTTTACGTTTAGGGTATGTGCACACGATGCAGAAATGCTCAGGATTTTTTCCTGAGCGTTAAAGCATCTCTCTGGCAGGAAAAAATTCATGCGGATTGTACATGCGGTTTCCTGCCAGGGACATGCGGAAATGAAGCGGTCTTCACTTTCATTTCCGCATGCGGGTTGACAAGCACTTCCCAAGCGATTTTAGCATCACTTGGAAAGTGCTTGTCAACTTCACACTATATAAATCCATGCAGCCGGCATGGATTTATATAGTGTGTGATGTCAAAAAATAAAAAATAAATATATACTTTACCCTCTGATGGCCCCCGGTGTCCTGCTTCATCGGTCCCGGCTGCCGGCAGTGAAGACTGTAGGACCTTCCGACGTCAGCGTCACGTGACCCGTCACATGACTCTGACGTCAGCGAAGGTCCTTCATTCAACCGCGAAGTGCGCGGGAAGCCGGCAGGACGCAGCGCGGGCCGTCAGAAGGTGAGAATATATATATTTTTTATTTTATTCTTTTTTTTTTAATGGTACCTGGGTCTGGATGAGAGTCCTCTCATCCACACCCGGGTACCATCCGCACATTAGACCGCATGAAAAGCGCATCAACATATACAGTGATGCGGATTCCATGCGGTCTAATGCAAGTCAATGGCGGCAAAAGAGCAGCGTTTCCGCAAAATTAATTGACATGCTGCGGATTTTTGACCGCAGCGTTTACGCTGCGGAAAAATCCGCATCTTGGGCGCAGCACATGCGGATTTCCATTGGGGAACATTGCTGCCCTTCTACCATGCGTTTTTCATGCGTTTCCGCGACGTTTACGCAACTGCAAAAACGCCGCGGAAACGCATGAAAAACGCATCGTGTGAACTCAGCCTTAGAGGTCTTTTTATGTATTCTGGATTTATTGATCACTTACTTTAGAAAGCCTTTTAGAGGATGTTGTAAAATTTTGGAAGAAAAGGCTCTCATTATCCTCACTTGTGTCCTCCTCCTCTGAGACAATAGGCTTGTTTGTATCAGCGTGATCTACAAGACATAGGTAATGAAGTGTTATTAGCGGTTGTCAGTATAACACAGTCACCATTTATCACTACTATTAATGGGAACCGATTGTCACATATTATTGAAGACGAGACAAACAGCCGCTTAGTCTAGATGACGTCTTCTACTTACTGATAAATAAGCTGGTGTCCTCATCTGAAACAAGCCGAGGAATGTACTCCGGCTTCTGACTTAGAAGGTTTTCAAATTCTAAGTCACTCAGGAATGGATAACTCTTGATCTCAAATGCTCCTCCTGGAAAAAGAAAAACAAAAGTGATGCGGACATTGTTAGAGGCTGCTCCATATCTGAACAGTATTTCTTAATCTTAAGTAATGACAAAACCGAAGGAAACAAACTGAAAGTTATATTATGGAGAACTAGAAATAGGCAAGCAGATAGAGAAGTGCTGATCCTCATGGACAGGAGCGAAGAGTCCTCGTTGTAAAAAGTGAATATTAATACTAATAAAGTATATCAGTTACCTGTCCCAAGTCTTTGTGCAGGATTTGTTCTGAGCAGGTCATTAATAAGGTCCTGAGCATCGGGGGGAGGAGCGCGATCCCAATCCCAAATTATGTCTCCTGTTATATAGAAAATTACAGAAAATAAAACCTCTGTTTTGGACTGTAAGATAAAGTAGAGGAAATAACTAAATTCATGTAATCAGTCAAAGCAATGATCGGATTATTCTACTTACCAGTGACAATATTTTTATAGAGCTCAGATAGGGAATCCCCATGAAATGGTACATATCCCACCAGAAACTCATGCAGGATGATTCCCATTGACCACCAGTCGGCAGGTCTTCCATAGCCTTTCTTCAGAATGATTTCTGGGGCCATGTAAAGCGGGGTGCCACAGTCCTGGAAACCAACAGAAGGTAAAAATGAGAATTGATGAAATTATTATTATGACAAGTTCTCGACATAAAAACTCAATGACAGAAGATAAAATATCAGTTGAAAAGTTCTCTAGAAATGAAGAACGTAGAGAAGAGACAATAGTGTGATGAGATTTGTAAAGAACCATCTAAGTTCCTGTAAGTGATGCCAACCTCATGGTCCTGGAACTCTCTGGCGATGTCCTCCAATGATTCCTTGTGGGTGTTGGTTTCTGGTATCATGACACCAACTTTTGAAATCCCAAAATCGGCGACTTTAATGTGTCCAGCCGGTGTAATCAGGAGGCTGTGAAAGAGAAGATGGTTTTAGGCTCACGGGCTGTGTGGTAATAAATGATAACTTTCCCCCCTTTATTAAACTATAGGGGGCACTTACTTCTCTGGCTTCAGGTCTCTATGCAACACACCATAGCTGTGCAGGTATTCCACAGCAAGTATCGCTTCTGCAAAGTACAGGCGGGCCAAGGGGACAGATAAAGGACCCCTGGTGCTTAGGAGGGTCCCACAGTCTCCACCTATAGAAGAAAGGAAATATGAGCGGTGAGGGGTTTATACAGCAGATCACCACGATGGATCATGAGAAGTGAGCGGAGACATTGGGGCAGGAGAGAATATATACAGATATAATGTATAGAGCACAGAATATTAGTCTGAGGTCATGGTGAGATGTCGTCCATGTCACTAATAAAGTGATGTCTCATCTCGTCTACAGCTGGCGATACTGACGTGCTCAGTGCGGACATACAGGGAGATCACACACATCAATGACTTTCCATAATATCTATAGTAAATGCTCTGCGGGGATGTAACCGTCCACGGGGACAAGTCCTAATGATATGAGCGCTGATAAGATGTCAGCAGACATGGGCTGAATATAATACATGTACATGTCCTACCTCCTACATACTCCATGACCATACAAAGGTGAGATCTAGTAGGGAAGGAGCAGAGCATGAAGGTCACAAAGGGACAGTCAGCGAATGTCAGGATGTCCCTCTCCAGATAGGCCCCTTCCACATGTTTTGGAGTATCCAGGTCCCGCTTGGCAATTTTCTTCATAGCGAAGATATTCTGTGAGTCTTTATGGTGAACTAAGTGGACAGACCTGGAGAGAAGAAGAAACCATGGTTTATAGTGAATCCTTATTAACAGTCCTTCTATAGAAGTCATTATATGATCTTCTGTACTAATGTTTAATACCAGAAGTCCGACCATTACTAGAAATCCACATCTAGAAATACATTAAATAATACTACATAGATTATCTATGGGAGGGTCTACACAATGCCACGTCTGCCGGACCCTCACTCAGGTCACATTATCACCTGTGGGAGGTCTGCACAATGCCACATCTTCCACACCCTCACCCAGGCCACATTGTCACCTATGGAAGGTGTGCACAATGCTAGGTCTGCCAGACCCTCACCCAGGTCACATTATCACCTATGGGAAGTCTGCACAATGCCACGTCTGCCGGACCCTCACCCAGGTCACGTTATCACCTTTCACCTCAGATCATGTCCCTATGATAACACTGAATGGCAAAGCACAGAGGATGAAGCATTATCATAGGGAACCCTGAGAAATGTGGCTTATGCTAACTGAAATCTCACCCAAAAGATCCGCTGCTGATCAGCTTAGAAGTTTCGTAGTCGCTCATACGCGGCTTTCTCGCCGGGATCAATGATTCCATCAAGTCCTAGAAAAGAAGAAGAAGAAGAAATGATATTAAGATCTAGAAGCTGCTGGAGAAAATCTCCAGATGCAGAAACGTCTCCTCCTATATTATGTCCCAGCTGATGTCACTGATCCGATAGGTGAGCAGAAACCTGCTGACGGATTCCCTATAATATAAACGCTATTATCTAATGCAATAGTGTCATCTCCTCTAATAATAGAGGCGCCCCCTGGTTATATGGGGGATAATACTGGACGGGTCATTCACACCCCGTGATCTGGTGATACACAGACATCTACCTCTATAATACTTACACCGGCAGGTTCTTGGATCTCCGGGATCTCTAAGATTACACTGTCAGGATCCAACAGCTCAGTTGTTTCTAAAATAGCGATAAAATGATGAGGAAATAAAATGTATTAGAGGATATTAATCCTACAGACATAATACAGCAATATAATGGAGAAATGACTATTCTGTATGGAGGACTATGTGGGGCCATTATTCTTTATGGAGGACTATGTGGGGCCATTATATTGTATGGAGGACTATGTGGGGCCATTATATTGTATGGAGGACTATGTGGGGCCATTATTCTGTATGGAGGACTATGTTAGGCCTATTATTCTGTATGGTGGAATATGTGGGGCCCATTTTTCTGTATGGAGGACTATATGGGGCCCATTATTCTGTATGGAGGACTATGTGGGGCCCATTATACTGTATGGAGGACTATGTGGGGCCTATGATTCTCTATGGAGGACTTTGTGGGGCCCATAATACTTTATGGAGGACTATGTGGGCCCATAATACTGTATGGAGGACTATGTGGGGCCTATTATTCTCTATGAAGGACTATGTGGGGCCCTTTATACTCTACGGTGGACTATGTGGGGCCCATAATACTGTATGGAGGACTATGTGGGGCCCATTAATCTCTATGGAGGACTATGTGGGGCCCATTATTCTGTATGGAGGACTATGTGGGGCCCATTATTCTGTATGGAGGATTATGTGGGGTCAATTATCCTGTATGGAGGACTATGTGGGGCCATTATACTGTGTGGAGGACTGTGTGGGGCCATTATTCTGTATGGAGCACTATGTGGGGCCATTATTCCATAAGGAGGACTATGTGGGGCCATTATTCCTTATGGAGGACTATGTGGGGCCATTATATTGTATGGAGGACTATGTGGGGCCATTATTCTGTATGGAGGACTATGTGGGGCCTATTATTCTGTATGGTGGAATATGTGGGGTCCATTATTCTGTATGGAGGACTATGTGGGGCCCATTATTTCGTATGGAGGACTATGTGGTGCCCATTATACTGTATGGAGTACTATGTGGTGCCCATTATACTGTGTGCCGGACTATGTGGGGCCAATTATTCTGTATGGAGGGCTATCTGGGGCACGTTATTCTGTATGGATGACTTTGTGGGACCCATTATTCTGTATGGAGGACTATCTGGTGCCCATTATTCTGTGTGGAGGACTTTGTGGGGCCCATTATTCTGTTTGGAGGACTTTGTGGGGCCCATTATTCTGTGTGGAGGACTATGTGGGGCATTATTCTGTATGGAGGACTATGTGGGGCCCATTATTCTGCATGGAGCACTATGTGGGGCCCATTATTCTGCATAGAGGACTATGTGGGACCCATTATTCATTATGGAGGACTTTCTGGGACCCATTACTCGTTATGGAGGACTTTGTGGGACCCATTATACTGCATTCTGGTTGGCTCGTGACTTTTTCCAAGTTTTTCATTTTGGCTCTCTGTATGTTTGATTACAGAGTGGAAAGAGTAACTATGACATTATCCCCTGTTCTCTATAATATCCGGATATCTCCTGTAGAAGGTTGTGTGATCGGCTCACCTGTAGTCAGATCGCTGCTCGGTCCCGGCTGACTCGTATTAGGGTCAGGAGTCTCTGGGGTCACATTTTGCTCGTCTTCGGTGTCGCCTTCTGGTGTCTCCTGATTGATAGAATATATAGAATTACCACGAGGAACCTTCCACTAAATCACCAAATCCACAAATCAGGAAGGACTAAACCCGCATTTACAGACGCACCAACTGTAACTATACAGATCAGCCGCCATCATGAGGACTTTTATCAGATAAAATGGATTAAGATGAGGTAACATTGCAAAAACATTAATATGGATAATAGAGGGAGACAGAGGCGGAAATACAGACTTCCCACCACTGAGCTGTGACTACATCAGCAGAATACAGACTGCCATCAGCAGAGACAGGCGGCCATATTACCTCCTGTGCTTGCCAGGGGCTGACAGGGAGGCCGATAAGATCTAACACCAGATCTTCTGATATCTGGCTGGTGATCTGGAGAAGATCAGAAAACAAGGACGTGTGATAGAGAAGATGATGGATCCTTACCGGGCGTTCCGATGAGCGGGCCGGACCTTCCAGTACACACAGGACTTTTTCGGCCAGTTCTTTAACAAAAGACAAATCTCTATATTGAGATCTTTTTTCAGCCTATAAAGAAGAAAAGAAACACAAATGAAAAATCTCGAGATGAGAAAGATCACAATGAAGGCCGCCATTGTATCTGACGTCTGCTCCTCTCTGCAGATACATTGACTACATATCTGGGGTCTTGTCCTGTTTTATATTGGAAGAAAGAAGAAGCTTCTATCCCACCGTTATTATCCATTATTGTGGAGAAGATTTGTGCGGAGCGTCCACCATTTACCTGCTGTGGAATGTCCTAATGTTCCATAGCGAGAAACTGCAAGTGCTCAGTCACTATGGAGCCAACAACGGCAGCCATGACCCTGTGTAGATTGTACACAGTGACTGTGAGCTCTGATGTCATAATGGCCGACCATCACTAGTGATGTCATCATGGAATCTTGTGATGGAATCTTATAGCGGCGGCTCTGCACAAATACATGCTGCCAAGCAATATTTAAAGTGTGTGGGGGCTCATGCTGTATATAGGGGGCTATGTGACGGCTCAGCTATTTATAGCGGGCTATGTGAGGGCTCATACTGTATATAGAGGGCTATGTGAGAGCTTGGCTGTATATAGAGGGCTATGTGAGGGCTCATACTCTAAATAGGATTCTGTGTGTGAGCTCATACTGTACATTGGTGCTATGTATGGGCTCTTACTGTATAAAGGGAGCTGTGTGTGGGCTCTTACTGTATATAGGGTATGTGTGTGGGCTCTTTCTGTATGTAGGGGGATGCCAGCACACTTAATTCTGCTCAATAATAAGTGATACAGTTAATAATATAAAATATAATTCATATGTTAATATTGAGCAGAATTAATTTCAGCCTATTGATTCGGCCTACACAACAGTCACATTTCTCATTTGGCCCCTCAGTAATATTACTTTCCCACCCCTGCTCTATTATGTATAGCGCTCTGTTATGTGTAGTGCACCCGAGCACCTGCATGTTAATCGCGTGACTTATCACATGATCTATCAAAGGCAATCTTGTGACATGTCATGTGATACATCGGGTGCTGGGAGCCCACGGCTCCTAAACTGCCCAGGGCCCTGGCTACTCTTAATCAGCCCCTGCTTCTATCCCACCATTATTATCCATTATTGAGAAGTGTTATGCGGAGCTTCCGCCACTTACCTGCTGTAGTAATGTCCTGATGTTCTGAGGTAAATCTGTCAGATACTCTGAGGTGAGATGACCTCGGTGGTATTTGGTCAGGCAGTCTCTTACGAGCTCCATCACCAGCCGGTGAGTGAAGCTGAGGACGCCATCGGGTGGTAGAAGCACAATCTCAGGGCGATTGGTGGTAAGAATCTCCCATAGAGCTTCTACTTGAAGATTGTCCAAAAGTAATTCAGCCATAGAAGCTGCAAGTGCGATCAGTCACTATATATAATAGCGAGAAACTGCAAGTGCGCTCAGTCACTATGGGATAGCGAGAAACTGCAAGTGCGATCAGTCACTATAGAATAGCGAGAAACTGCAAGTGCGCTCAGTCACTATGAAGCCAACAAAGGCAGCCGTGAACCTGTGTACATTGTATATATAGTGACTGTGAGCTGTGATGTCATAATGCCCGACCATGACCTGTGATGTCATCATGGAATCTTGTGATGGAATCTTCAAGGAATGGCTCTACACACATACATGCTGCCTAGCAATATGCTTTTTTGGCCGTCCTCTTTTATTTCCAAATACAACACAACCAGGATAAGGGAATGTTCACACGTTGCGTTTTTGCAGCATTTTTTTCCACACCAAAAACCAGGTTGTACTCAGGAAAAACACTGCATACAATCCACACTTATTTGCTGTGTTTTTGCAGTGTTTATACTTGTGGGTTTTTTTTTTCATTCATTTGAATGGGTGAAAAATGCTGCAAAACCCCTGAAAGAATTAACATCCTGCAAATTTAAAATAAAAAAAGGAAAAAAACGCAGCATGTGAATGAGACTTTAGAAATCTCATTCTCTAAGCTGGTACTGTAAAACGCAGTGTTTTAGCAGCAGAAAAATAACCCTGAAAAAACTGCCACTTGTGAACATTCCTCAAAGATATAATAGTCATATTATGGGAAATATTGTGTATATTTATTCCTCGCGTGTCTTTTTTTTACCAAATAACATTTACCTCATTGGTTGGAGAGTTTACTATTAACAACTGTGACAAATATTGAAGAATTAATGATAAGTGACCCAAGTGATCAATCATTTACGTCATTAATGGTGATGGGCGAGCACTAAAATGCTCGGGTGCTCGATGCTCGGGTCGAGCACATTGGAATACTCGGCTGCTCGACCCGAGCAATGAGCCCAATGTAAGTCTATGGGAAACTCGAGCATTTTTCAGGCGGCTCCCCCCGGCGGTCTGCAGAGGGCCTAAAAATTGCCCAAATCGATGGGAACAGTGCTCAAATGACATGGGAACAGCATGGGGAAGACCCCTGGAAGCATTTCTGACTCCCAGGTCACTGCTGTCAACAATGTTGTCAGAAGTATTTACGCCACTTTTACGGACTCACAATAAAATATACAAAAACGAAACCAAAATGGATTTTCCTGGGAAGTATGTTAAGGAACATCCTTTCCAGAGTTATAACTTGTATATAAGGGAAAATAAATAACCAAAAACAAAAATACTCCTCCACACCTTGGGCTATGTTCACACGTAGCGTTTTTGATGCGTTTTTGCACTTTTGCATTGCTTTCAACCAACACAAATGCATTCACCAGGAAATGTCATTTTAACATTTTACAACCTTATCTGGCCATGTGGTGTGTGACACATCATCAGACACATGCATACAGTGCTGAAAAGACATGGGAACAGCATGGAAGCATCTCTGACTCCCAGGTCACTGCCTAAAAGTGTGCCCATCATAAGAGATGCTTGGCGCATGCGAAGATGCCTCCCGCCATGGACCTGTCGTTACAGATTTGCAACAATCACCATCCACGTCCTTGTCCCTCCTCAGCGTTCAGTTCCTTGGAATGCAAGTGCAAGTATGCAGGCAGCCACCAACCTACCCACCGGCTGCAATACTATACTGACAAATTTTTGACAGCTACTTGCACTTGAAATGTAGCCTTTTAGGCTCGTGGAGGCGGAAGCTTTTCATAACCTCATGTCGGCGGCGGCCGGGTGTCCATACTCTTTCCCCAGCCACCACTATATTTCCCGGTATCGCCTCTGCCTTCCACAAGCACGGGTCCCACAACATTACCCGTGCCCTCCCCAGTGCACTTACTGGGAAGGACCGCCTAACCACAAACATGTGGACAGGTGAACGTGGCCAGGGACGGTACATAGCCAGTCCACAACTTTTTTTTGCTGACAGTTGTATTTAGTTCGGTGAAAGGACTGGCATAGAGGGAAACCGTATCTACCCTGGGTGTCATTTCTCCCAGGAAGTCCTGTAATTCAGCTTGTTGCAGAAGCAATGGCAGTCCGTCCAACATCAACTCGCACTTGTCGGTGGTGCTTTAACACACACACATCTTTCTTTTCGCATTTTATTTCTTGAATACAGAGTTGGACAATGGCCTGATCTGTAATGCTTTTTGAGAAATAACATGCATAAGCATGGCCGATCCACTTTAAAAAAGCAGCCACAGAGTGTCCGGAAACCTTCCCCCACAATTTTATTAGCCAGGGCAGCTTTTCGGCAGGGTTGGACGGGCCCACCAGAGAACCGGAGACTACTCCGACGGGCCCTGACTTCTCCTTCTGGAGAGTTCATAGTGCCGAGGTGAGGCCATGATGATGATAGAGGCCACCATCTGCTTAGTTTTCTGTTACTTGGAATGCAAGTGCAAGTATGCAGCCATCCACCCACGCACAGGCCGCAACACTAAACTGCCAGATTTCTGGGCAGCTGCTTGCACTTGAAATATGGCTTTTTAAGCTCGTGGAGGCGGAAGCTGTCCACAATCTTATGGCGGCGGCGACTGGGTATCTATACTCGGTCCCCAGCCGCCATTATTTTTTCCGGTATTGTCTCCTCCTTCCACAAGCATGGGTCCCACAACATTACCCGTGCCCTCCCCAGTGGAAGGACTGCCTAACCACAAACACGTGGACAGGTGAATATGGCCAGAGACGGTACGGAGCCAGTCCACAACTTTTTTTGCTGAGAGTTGTATTTAGCTCAGTGAAAAGACTGGCATAGAGGGGAACATCATACTGTGTGTGGGGGAATGTACTGTGGGAGCATCATACTGTGTGGGGGGAATGTACTGTGGGGACATCATACTGTGTGTGTGGGGGAATGTACTCTGGGGACACCATACTGTGTGTTGGGGGGAAATGTACTGTGGGGACATCATACTGTGTGGGGGGAATGTACTGTGGGGGCATCATACTGTGTGTGAAGGAATGTACTGTGGGGGCATCATACTGTGTGTGGGGGAATTATACAGTATGTTGAAGGAATGTACTGTGGGGGCATCATACTGTGTATGTGTGGGAATGTACTGTGGGGGCATCATACTGTGTGTGGGGAGGAACGTACTGTGGGGAATCATACTGTCTGTGGGGGGAATGTACTGTGGGGACATCATACTGTGTGTGGGGGAATGTACTGTGGGGACATCATATTGTGTGTGGGGGGAATGTACTGTGGGGGTATCATACTGTGTGTGGGGGAATGTACTGTGGGGACATCATACTGTGTGTGGGGGAAATGTACTGTGGGAGCATCATACTGTGTGTGGGGGGAATGTACTGTGGGGACATCATACTTTGTGTGGGGGGGATGTACTGTTTGGACATCATACTGAGTGTGGGGGAATTTACTGTGGGGGCATCATACTGTGTGTGAGAATTTACTGTGGGGACCTCATGCTGTGTAGGGGCATTATATTGTGTGTGAGGGGGAATATACTGTGGGGGCATCATACTGTGTGTGTGGGAATGTACTGTGGGGGCATCATACTGTGTGTGGGGAGGAATGTACTGTGGGGGCATCATACTGTGTGTGTGGGGGGAATGTACTGTGGGGGCATCATACTGTGTGTGTGTGGGGGGAATGTACTGTGGGGACATCATACTGTGTGTGTGAGGGAATGTACTGTGGGGGCATCATACTGTGTGTGGGGAGGAATGTACTGTGGGGCCATCATACTGTGTGTGGGGGGGATGTACTGTGAGGACATCATACTGTGTGTGGAGGAATGTACTGTGGGGGCATCATACTGTGTGTGTGAGGGAATGTACTGTGGGGGCACCATACTGTGTGTGGGGAGGAATGTACTGTGGGGCCATCATACTGTGTGTGTGGGGGGGGGGGAATGTACTGTGGGGGCATCATACTGTGTGTGGGGGGGAATGTGCTGTGGGGACATCATACTGTGTGTGGTGAAATGTACTGTGGGGACATCATACTTTGTCGGGGGAATGTACTGTGGGGGCATCATAATGTGTGTGTGAAGAGCTGTTTATCATCGTACAATGATTGAATAACGGGAGCAGATGATTTATAAAAAGCACTGAATTATATGGTGTGGATTTGCTGCTACTGTGTCACCCCAGGCCTGGATGCCACAAACTTGTAAGGCTGTGTCTGAGAGCAGGAGGGATGTTCTCTGGTCATGGACCATTAGCATGCAGCACCTCCTGTCCCAGGCCAGTAGGGGGAGCAGGCTGCCCCTATAAAAGCTGGTACTGAGGGCAGGGTTAGGGAGACCAGGACCCACTTCTGAAGCATCCAGAAGGGTTCCCAGAAGAGAGGGACAGGTCAGCGGCAGCTGAGGAGTCCAGGAGGCTAAGGAGGAACAGCAAGCCAGGGACAGAGGCGACGAGAGCTGGTCCTGGCTGAGAGAGAACAACATACCGGACACTGGGATCCGAGGCTGTCAGAATTGCAAGTCCTGCAGAAGATCATCTACTTGCGAGGGATTTTAGGTCCCTTGGCCTAAGAAGCCTGGAAGGTCCGCCACACAGAGGGACCAGTACAGCACAGACAAGCTATAGGTACCTAGGGCCCGAGTCGCAAGCCATACAGGCGTAGTACACGGCCAGCTCAGGGACGTGGGCTATCATACCACTAAAGGGGGAGATAGTCAGCAAGGGCAGAGAGAGAACGGTAGGCCTACCCACTCACCCTGACCAGTGGAGCTCGCCCGAATGCCCTCAGACACCCAGGTCCATTCCTCCCTGTACTCCTGGTGGGTCTGTGATAAGATCTGCAGTAAAAGACCCTGGACTGCATTATTGGACTCTGTGTGATTACTGCTGCGCCTGCACCATCACCCCCAGCATCCTATTACACTGCCCTGAGGCTACACTCCTCCCATGGGGAGTTGTACTCTTCCCTGCTGCACCCCCAACACCAGCCTCAGCGGTCTGCCCCGCAGCGGCGGTCCTCCCTGACCGCAATCCACAGGTGGCGTAGTCGGACTTTCAAAACCTACAAATACACTGCCACAGCATTTGGTCTGACCACCCTGAGCCACGGGACCGGGTCGCCACTACTACTCCCAGCATTGCCCTGTTGTCTGGTTCCGAGAGCCCCACGGCCCAGGGGGCGAGTCACTACAAGTAAGGATAGACGATACAATAAGCTCTATCGTAATATGTAGCAGCGAGTCAGCGGAATGTATCAATTCTAATATTGAGCAGAATTGATTTCAGCCTGTTGATTTTTCCCTCCAGAACAGTGGAGGGCTCCTCGGGAAAATAAATTGGCCATCCCTGGTATAACGTAATACTAAAATCTCACATTTTATGAGAGAAAACTGTATTTTATAACGATGCTTCCGTACATAAATCGAGAGAACTTCTTTTCATCAGACGACCCCTTTATCACCTATCCAAGGTGATCGGTGTTGTCCAACAGCTTAGAGCGGCACTGATGGGCAGAATGCGGCACTTTTATCACTTTTGGAATTGGGCAGCGGTGCACATGCTCAGTCTGACCTCCATTCTTGCCCTTTGGGGCTGCAGAGCGCTCTGCTTTTTCCAACAGCTCCATTGAGAATGAATGGATCAGTGGTCGGGCATCCAACCAGACGCTCCATTTTGTAACAGGGATAGAAATAGATGAGAAGATGCACTTAAATGTTTGGCCGCAGCAAGAGTGCATCGAGTGCCTGTGCTTGGTTTGAACAGTCATTCTGTGCTGACAGAGTCCCTTTAAGGCCTCAAACCTATTAGATAATTGTCAGCCCTACATTGTTTCTGGGCAGACAGTTACACAAGATTATGTCCCATTTCATGAAGATTGGCCTTTTACACGCCTGTTTTAGTGAAGGATTAGCTGGAAAAACCTGCGGCGCTGTTAAGCCTCTCCCCAAGAAGCTCCGCAAGGCTTCAAAATTTTGCCGGTACTGGTCAAGACTGGTGGACACATGGGAAAAGTCAAATTTTGGCAAAGTTGAACAATCTGCATTGTGTGTAATATTTTATGATACAATAAATGATTAGAAAAATGCAAGTTTTATTAATGAGAAAAAAACTGAACTTTGCAGAATTTGTTGGCGACATAGAAATATGTAAAAAATATAAAAGTGTAAAATTTTTTTTACAATTTTTGATGCTTACATTAAAAACTTGAGCAATTCCCCCAAAAATCATTAGAGCCATGAAATCAATACATATACAGATGAAACCAGAAGTTTCCATCCACTATATAAAGAGACACATCTGCATGTTTTTATCAATATCTGACATGAAATCAGAATAAACCTTTCCCGTTTTAGGTCAATTAGGATTACCATCATTTTTGATATTTTCCAAATGCCAGAATAATGAGAGAGAGAATGTTTTAAGGCATTTTTATTACTTACTGCAAAGTCTTAACATTATTCTAATCACTAATCAGTGTGTATATTTGTTCACTACACAATAGAATCCCATAATTTCTGCCTATTCACATCTTAGTATTATGTATGATCAGGTTAGAGTGTATGGCTGCTGAGCCCTAGCATTTATGGGCGCCTCCCCCTGACCTTGGCTGTTTCTGGCTCTTAGACCCTGCTGGCACGCACTGCCGTCATGTCCGTGACTGCACTGCCGGCCTGCGGGTCAAATGCCAGAAGCCGCAGAGTCACATGTGGGGCGGGCACAGAATGTCTCGCGCCGTATACCAGCCAGAACACATACCGGAAAGTCAGGTGACACACTTTTTCTCTCCGGCTCGGTTCATGATTGGATTAGGCTCCCTATATAACATCTGGCGTTCCCCTCCCTGGCACGACCCCTGAGGAAGTGTTGATGAAACGCGCGTCGGGGTGGAGGGACGCGTGCTTACCCTGCCTAGAAGCTGCCATTCTAACCAGGTATTTCTTTCTCATGATGTGTTGAGCTGTTTTGTCTATTTGTGGACAGTGCCACTATTACACTATAGTTATTCTATGGGACCGTACCCAGCCTCTTTTATGTACCCAGTCTCCCCTGATAGATATACTAACATTATTAACCGCTATATGCATTAGTTTCTTTGAGGCTGGAAACAATACGTTATCTTTATCTAAGCACTTTGCACTTTTTTGCTGGACAGTCGACTCTATATCATCATATGCACTGCCGCTTTACATTTTATAGGCGTATCTCAAACTCATCAGTGATAGTCTAGTGACCTTTATAATAGCATATGTATTTCTTTCTTTCTATTTTTGCCACATGAGCGGTTATTCAGATTGAAATCTTTTGTAGTGCATTTGTATAGTCACATTATTTCAGTAATGGGGTAATATATGGTTATTACTCTTGCTGCGCAGATATAGGGTACAGCATTTGTTTGTCCCTCACATTTGAGGCCCCTGCTATTTTAATTATTGTTATTTTATGTTCTAATAAAATTATATTGTTAATATTATTTGAAGTGTTCATGTTTTTGTTTATCCTACCAGGGTTCTGGTTATAGCAGAATCAATTTTTGATATATATAAAGTCAAAAGTTTACATACATTTCATTAGTATTTGGTACCATCACCCTTAAACTGAATGACTTGGGTCAAACTTTTGGGATATCCTTCCACAAACTTCTCACAATAGTTGGTCGGAATTTGGACCCATTCCTCCTGGCAAAACTGGGGTAACAGATCCAGGTTTGTAGGTCGCCTTGCTCGCAGCAAGTGTGCCCATAAATTTTCAATAGGATTGCAATCAGAGCTTTGTGATAGCCACGCCGAAACATTGACTTTGTTATTCTTAAGCCACTTTGTTCCCATTTTGTCAATATGCTTCGGGTCATTGTCCATTTGGAATACCCATTTCCGCCCAAGCTTTAACTTCCTGGCTGATGTCTTGAGATGTTGCTTCAGTATTGCCACATAATCTTCTTTTCTCATGGTGTCATCTATTTTGTGAAGTGAACCAGTCCCTCCTGCAGCAAATCAACCCCAGATCATGATGCTGCCACCCCCATGTTTCACAGTTGGGATGGTGTTCTTAGGCTTCCAAGCTTCTCCCTTTTTCCTCCAAACGTAGCGATGGTCATTATGCCAAAAAAGTTCAATTTTAGTTTCATCAGACCACAGACATGTCTCCAAAAATTAAGGTCTTTGTTCCTGTGTGCATTTGCAAACATTAATTTGGCTTTTTTATGTTTCTTTTGGAGTAACGGCTTCTTCCTGGCAGAGTGGCCTTTCAGCCCATGTTGATACAGTACTCGTTTCACTGTGGTTATTGACACAATCTTACCAGCTTCCGCCATCATCTTCACAAGGTCTCTTGCTTTTGTCCTTGGGTTGATATGCACGTGTCGGACCAAAGCACGTTCATCTCTGGGACACAGAACCCGTCTCCTTCCTGAGCGATAAGATGGCAGTACATTCCCATCTTGTTTGTACTTGCGTATAATTGTTTGTACAGATGACCGAGGCACCGTCAGGTATCTTGAAATTGTATCTAAGGATGAGCCAGACTTGTGCAAGTCCACAATTCTCTTCCTGATATCTTCGCTAATTTCTTTAGACTTTCCCATGATACTACAGAAAAAAAAACTATTAGAAGCTTCCAAACACATTACATCATCATATGGGCAGTCCAGAATTGTTTAAAGGCATAGTAATCTTAGTGTGTGTAAACTTTTGACTTTGCAGTAAGTAATAAAAATGACTTAAACATTCTCTCTCTCTCATTATTCTGGCATTTGGCAAATTTTAAAAATGATGGTAATCCTAATTGACCTAAAACGGGAAAGGTTTATTCTGATTTCATGTCAGATATTGAGAAAAACATGCAGATGTGTCTTTTTATATAGTGTATGGAAACTTCTGGTTTCAACTGTGTGTGTGTGTGTATGTATATATGTTTATATTACACATACAGTTATGGCCGAAAGTGTTCACTCCTTTGAAATTGTTTCAGAAAATGAAGTATTTCTCCCAATTATTGCTGTTACACATGTTTTGCTATACACACTTTATTTTCTTTGTGTGTATTGCAACAACACAAAAAAGCAGAAAAAAAGGCAAATTGGACATAATTTCACACACAGCCCCAAAAATGGTCTGAACAAAATTGTTGGCACCCTCAACTTTAATATTTGGTTGCTCACCCTTTGGAATAAAATAACTGCAATCAATCGCTTCCTATAACCATCAACAAGCTTCTTACACCTCTCAGCTGGAATTTTGACCACTCTTCTTTTGTAAACTGCTCCATGTCTCTCATAGTTGCTGCTACTTCATACCTCTCCAGCGCTATGTTTCCATCCATTTCTGCGGGCTTCTTGAAGTATGTTTGGGGTCATTCTCCTGGAAGAACCATGACCTAGGACGCAAACCCAGCTTTCTGACACTGGGCACTACATTGCGACCCAAAATCCGTTGGTAATATTTTTCAACAATTTTGGTTCTCAAGTACTCAGACAGTTCTCTTCTCTTTCTGTACTCCATGCTTAGTGTGGCACACACAGACACAATGCAAAGATTGAGTCAACTTCTCCACTTTTTATCTGGTTTCAGGTGTGATTTTCATATTGCCCACACCTGTTACTTGCCACAGGTTAGTTTGAATGAGCATCACATGCTTGAAACAAAGTTGTTCACCCACAATTTTGGAAAGGTGCTATCAATTTTGTCCAGCCCATTTTTGGGGTTTTGTATGAAATGATGTCCAATTTGCCTTTTTTCCTTTTGTTTGTTTTTTTCTTTTGTTCCAATACACACAAAGAATATTAAACATGTGTATAACAAAACATGTATAATTGCAATAATTTTCTGGGAGAAATACTTCATTTTCTGGAACAATTTTAAGATTGCCAACACTTTCGGCCGTGGCCATATATAGTAGCTGAGTACAGGTGGCTGCTGGGGCCCCTGATACCATTACTATGTGGCCCTTACACCTGATATACAGTGGTGGCCAAAAGTATTGGCACCCCTGCAATTCTGTCAGATAATACTCAGTTTCTTCCTGAAAATGATTGCAATCACAAATTCTTTGGTATTATTATCTTCATTTAATTTTCTTGCAAAGAAGAAACACAAAAGAGAATGAAACAACAATCAAATCAATGATCATTTCACACAAAACTCCAAAAATGGGCCAGACAAAAGTATTGGCACCTTCAGCCTAATACTTGGCTGCACAACCTTTAGCCAAAATAACTGCGAACAACCGCTTCCGGTAACCATCAATGAGTTTCTTACAATGCTCTGCTGGAATTGTAGACCATTCTTCTTTGGCAAGCTGCTCCAGGTCCCTGATATTTGAAGGGTGCCTTCTCCAAACTGCCATTTTGAGATCTCTGCACAGATGTTCCATGGGATTCAGGTCTGGACTCATTGCTGGCCACCTTAGAAGTCTCCAGTGCTTTCTCTCAAACCATTTTATAGTGCTTTTGGAAGTGTGTTTTGGGTCATTGTCCTGCTGGAAGACCCATGACCTATGAGGGAGACCCAGCTTTCTCACACTGGGCCCTACATTATGCTGCAAACTTTGTTGGTAGTCTTCAGACTTCATAATGCCATGCATACGGTCAAGCAGTCCAGTGCCAGAGGCAGCAAAGCAACCCCAAAACATCAGGGAACTTCCGCCATGTTTGACTGTAGGGACCATGTTCTTTTCTTTGAATGCCTCTTTTTTTTCCTGTACACTCTATGTTGATGCTTTTTCCCAAAAACCTCTACTTTTGTCTCATCTGACCAGAGAACATTCTTCCAAAACGTTTTAGGCTTTCTCAGGTAAGTTTTGGCAAACTCCAGCCTGGCTTTTTTATGTCTCGGGGTAAGAAGTGGGGTCTTCCTGGGTATCCTACCATACAGTCCCTTTTCATTCAGACGCCGACGGATAGTACGGGTTGACACTGTTGTACCCTCGGACTGCAGGGCAGCTTGAACTTGTTTGGATGTTAGTCGAGGTTCTTTATCCACCATCCGCACAATCTTGCGTTGAAATCTCTTGTCAATTTTTCTTTTCCGTCCACATCTAGATAGGTTAGCCACAGTGCCATGGGCTTTAAACTTCTTGATGACACTGCGCACGGAAGACACAGGAACATTCAGGTCTTTGGGGATGGACTTGTAGCCTTGAGATTGCTCATGCTTCCTCACAATTTGGTTTCTCAAGTCCTCAGACAGCTCTTTTGTCTTCTTTCTTTTCTCCATGCTCAATGTGGTACACACAAGGACACAGGACAGAGGCTGAGTCAACTTTACTCTGTTAGAACCCTCCTGTTAGTTTTTGCTATCTTGTGTTTTGCGGTCACGTGACTAGCTGCCTATATATTCCAGCTCCGCCCTTCTGGCTTTGCTGGACTTCAGTGTTTTTTGCCTGTCTCTCTAGCCAGGTGCTTCGGTGCCTATCTCTGTCTAGTTTGCTTGGTCCTCTGGACCTCTAGTACTTTTTGTTCAGTTTGTATTTTTGCTCTGCAACAACTTCTGTTAGGAGGTGTCCATTTTTTGTCCCAGTCCTTAGTTCTTTTAGGGACCCCTCCCTTTATTCTATAGGTCTCTGTTCAGACTAGCCGAGGACGAAGGCGGGTCTGTTCACAAGGAACAGGCTGCCCGCTACATCGTAGGGATTCAGCTTAGTCTTACTGTAGGGACAGCTTTTCCCTTTCTTTCCTTAGTTTATGTTGCAGATCATAACATAATCCATGTTAACTGGCTGCAAGTGTGATTTAGTTATTGCCAATTGTATCCAATTTGGCTTTAGGACAATTCTTTTTGTGTTTTTTCATTGAAGACAAATTAAATGAAGATAATAAGACCAAAGAATTTGTGATTGCAATCATTTTCAGGAAGAAACTGAGTATTATCTGACAGAATTGCAGGGGTGCCAATACTTTTGGCCACCACTGTATAGGAGCTGAGTACAGGCAGCTGCCGGGGCCCCTGATACCATTACTATGTGGCCCTTACACCTGATATATAGGAGCTGAGTACAGGCGACTGCTGGGGCCCCTGATACCATTACTATGTGGCCCTTACACCTGATATATAGGAGCTGAGTACAGGCGGCTGCTGGGCCCTTGATACCATTACTATGTGGCCCTTACCCCTGATATATAGGAGCTGAGTACAGGCGGCTGCTGGGGCCCCTGATACCATTACTATGTGGCCCTTACCCCTGATATATAGGGGCTGAGTACAGGCGGCTGCTGGGGCCCCTGATACCATTACTATGTGGCCCTTACACCTGATATATAAGGGCTGAGTACAGGCGGCTGCTGGGCCCTTGATACCATTACTATGTGGCCCTTACACCTGATATATAGGAGCTGAGTACAGGCGGCTGCTGGGGCCCCTGATACCATTACTATGTGGCCCTTACCCCTGATATATAAGGGCTGAGTACAGGCGGCTGCTGGGGCCCCTGACACCATTACTATGTGGCCCTTACACCTGATATAAAAGGGCTGAGTACAGGCGGCTGCTGGGGGCCCTGATACCAGTACTATGTGGCCCTTACACCTGATATATAAGGGCTGAGTACAGGCGGCTGCTGGGGCCCCTGATACCATTGCTATGTGGCCCTTACACCTGATATATAAGGGCTGAGTACAGGCGGCTGCTGGGGCCCCTGATACCATTGCTATGTGGCCCTTACACCTGATATATAAGGGCTGAGTACAGGCGGCTGCTGGGGCCCCTGATACCATTACTGTGTGGCCCTTACACCTGATATATAAGGGCTGAGTACAGGCGGCTGCTGGGGCCCCTGATACCATTACTATGTGGCCCTTACACCTGATATATAGGAGCTGAGTACAGGCGGCTGCCGGGGCCCCTGATACCATTACACTGGTGCCTTGTTATTAGGTCAATTCCATTATAAAACATTGTATCCGTCATTGTTGAGCTCTGCTGGGACTGTGTATCCCGCCTGCATTGCATAATGGGGCCCCTGAATACTCTGCACATAAGGGCCCATAGCTCTAATTATGTTGTTTGCAATAGTCGCCCTCCTGCCACCCTGTAATATCGGGTCCCTGCCTGGTGTGGCCCCTATGACTTAATGTCCCCCTGTAAGTGCAGTACACCAGTTATCAGTCTACACCGCCAGGGTCCGGGACCCCTGTTGTTTTTGTACTGGCTTTGTAATATATGCTCATTATCAGGGCGCCCTCTTCTCAGACATCCATCTAATCATCCGTCTGTCTCATCCATATTTGCCATATGGAGGTTTCCAGAAATAGGGCAGAACCTACTGGACTTCTGTGAAAGTTGACGAATCTGTTGAGCGCGGCTGAAGCCTCCTGGGAGCCGAGGTAAAATCAGTGGCCGTGGTAAAATTGTGGAGCGGTGGGGTCTGAAAAAGGAATCATGGCTATAAGGACAACGTTTGCACAAAGTGATTTCTTTCCTGCCCAACAGCCACTGTGTAAACCTGACAAAAATGCCCCCATCTATCCATCCATTCATCACTCTCATACTCTGTCTATGCAGGTATGTATCTCATCATTCTTCCTTACGGAGTTTCACATGGACCAGTCGGAGCTTTGGTCCGAACTCCCCCACAAAACTGGATTCGGTAGTGTGACGAGGCCATAGGCTTAGTAGACTGCGCCTCCAGTAGGCGTACACACCTGATGCACGACAGAGGGCACATTCACTCTCTCTGGACCATTATAGTCTATGGCCACGTCAGATCATATGCCCGAATCCCGTTCAGGTAAAGGCTGCAGCAGGTGGCTGCTGCCTTCTGTGCCCCTCTCCTCCGCCACTGCCATTCCCCCCAACACCCAGAGCCACAGTGTATGTATATATATATATATATATATATATATACACTACTCAAAAAAATAAAGGGAACACTTAAACAACAGAATATAACTCCAAGTAAATCAAACTTCTGTGAAATCAAACTGTCCACTTAGGAAGCAACACTGATTGACAATCAATTTCACATGCTGATGTGCAAATGGAATAGACAATAGATGGAAATTATTGGCAATTATCAAAACACTCTCAATAAAGGAGTGGTTCTGCAGGTTGGGACCACAGACCACATCTCAGTACCAATGCTTTCTGGCTGATGTTTTGGTCACTTTTGAATGTTAGTTGTGCTCTCACACTAGTGGTAGCTTGAGATGGACTCTACAACCCACAGAAGTTGCTCAAGTAGTGCAGCTCTTCCAGGTTGGCACATCAATGCGTGCTGTGGAAAGAAGGTTTGCTGTGTCTGTCAGCGTAGTGTCCAGAGGCTGGAGGCGCTACCAGGAGACAGGCCAGTACACCAGGAGACGTGGAGGGAGCCGTAGGAGGGCAACAACCCAGCAGCAGGACCACTACCTCCGCCTTTGTGCAAGGAGGAACAGGAGGAGCACTGCCAGAGCCCTAAAAAATGACCTCCAGCTGACCACAAATGTGGATGTGTCTGCACAAACGGTTAGAAACCCACTCCATAACGGTGGTATGAGGGCCCGACGTCCACAGATGGGGGTTGTGCTCACAGCCCAACACCGTGCAGGACGCTTTGCATTTGCCACAGAATACCAGGATTGGCAAAGTCGCCACTGGCACCCTGTGCTCTTCACAGATGAAAGCCGGTTCACACTGAGCACATGTGACAGACGTGACAGAGTCTGGAGACGCCGTGGAGAGCGATCTGCTGCCTGCAACATCCTTCAGCATGACCGGTTTGGCAGTGGGTCAGTAATGGTGTGGGGTGGCATTTCTTTGGAGGGCCGCACAGCCCTCCACGTGCTCGCCAGAGGTAGCCTGACTGCCATTAGGTACCGAGATGAGATCCTCAGACCCCTTGTGAGACCATGTGCTGGTGCGGTTGGCCCTGGGTTCCTCCTAATGCAGGACAATGCCAGACCTCATGTGGCTGGAGTGTGTCAGCAGTTCCTGCAAGATGAAGGCATTGAGGTTATGGACTGGCCCGCCCGTTCCCCAGACCTGAATCCGATTGAGCACATCTGGGATATCATGTCTCGCTCCATCCACCAACGTCACGTTGCACCACAGACTGTCCAGGAGTTGGCGGATGCTTTAGTCCAGGTCTGGGAGGAGATCCCACAGGAGACCATCCGCAACCTCAGGACATTACATCAAAGTTGAATGAGCCTGTAGTGTGTTTTTCCACTTTAATTTTGGGGGTGACTCCAAATCCAGGCCTCCATTGGTTAATAAATGTGATTTCCATTGATGATTTTTGTGTGATTTTGTTTTCAGCACATTCAGCTTTGTACAGAACACAGTATTCAATGAGAATATTTCATTCATTCAGATCTAGGATGTGTTATTTCAGTGTTCCCTTTATTTTTTTGAGCAGTGTATATATAAATATACCAGGATGGGGGATATTAACAGAATTGGGGGACATTACCCCTATAACAGTGTAAGCAGCAGACCCCCTCCCCCTTAACAGGGCATAATGACCACATTTTTTGCTTACATTTTTTTTCTATTTTCCTCCTCAAAAACCTAGGTACGTCTTATGGTCCGGTGCGTCTTATAGTCCGAAAAATACGGTATATGCATTCAGCATATATATACTACTAGCTATTGAACCCGTTCTACGCCCGGGTGGCGAGCATTTTTATTGGTATATGGTCTCCCATGCTGGTATGTGCTGCCCCCCTCCTTGTATTTGTGCTGCCCCCATCCTGTCCCCACCATACAATCCTGGTATGCGTGGTACCCCTCACCCCCAATCCTGGTATGCGTGGCACCCCTCACCCCCAATCCTGGTATGCGTGGCACCCCTCACCCCCAATCCTGGTATACGTGGCACCCCTCATCCCTATCCTGGTATGTGTTGCACCCCTCATCCCTATCCTGGTATGTATGGTACCCCTCATCCCTATCCTGGTATGTATGGTACCCCTCATCACTATCCTGGTGTGTATGGTATCCCTCATCCTGGTATGCATGGTACCCCATCCCTCATCCCGGTATGCATGGCACTCCATCCCTCATCCCCAATCCCGGTATGCGTGGCACCCCTCATCCCCAATCCCGGAATGTGTGGCACCCCTCATCCCCAATCCCGGCATGCGTGGCACCCCTCATCCCCAATCCCGGCATGCGTGGCACCCCTCATCCCCAATCCTGGCATGCGTGGCATCCCTCATCCCCAATCCCGGCATGCGTGGCACCCCTCATCCTCAATCCTTGTATGTGTGGCACCCCTCATCCCCAATCCCGGTATGCGTGGCACCCCTCATCCCCAATCCCGGTATGCATGGTCCCCTCACCCCCCAATCCTGGTATGCGTGTTACCCCTCACCACCCAATCCTGGTATGCGTGGCACCCCTCACCCCCGCAATCCTGGTATGCGTGGCACCCCTCACCCCCCAAATCCGGGTATGCGTGGTACCCCTCACCGCCCAATCCTGGTATGTGTGGCACTCCTCACCCCCCAATCCTGGTATGTGTGGCACCCCTCACCGCCCAATGCTGGTATGCATGGTACCCCTCACCCCCAATCGTGGTATGTGTGTTATCCCTCACCCCCCAATCCTGGTATGCGTGGTACCCCTCACCCCACAATCCTGGTATGTGTGGTACCCCTCACCCCCAATCTTGGTATGTGTGTTACCCCTCACCCCCAATCTTGGTATGTGTGTTACCCCTCACCCCCAATCCTGGTATGTGTGGTACCCCTCACACCCAATCCTGGTATGTGTGGTACCCCTCACCCCCCAATCCTGGTATGTGTGGTACCCCTCACCCCCAAGTCCTGATATATGCATGGTACCCCTCACCCCCCAGTCCTGATATATGCATGGTCCCCTCACCCCACAATCCTGTTATTTGTGGCCCCCTCATCCCTTTCACACTGTACACACATACACAAAAAAAAAAACAGTTATACTCACCTTTCTTCTCTGTACTCCAGCGCTGCTGCGTCCTCTTTCTGCCAGAGGCCGGGGGAGGAGTGCGGCGCTGGAGCACCGCACTGTCCGGCGCCATTTTGCTGAAGACACACTGTAAATGTGTCTTCAGTAAAATGACGCCGGATAGCGCAATGCGCATGCGTCAATCTGACGCCTTCACTC
This sequence comes from Phyllobates terribilis, assembly GCF_046119375.1. Taxonomy (NCBI): domain Eukaryota; kingdom Metazoa; phylum Chordata; class Amphibia; order Anura; family Dendrobatidae; genus Phyllobates; species Phyllobates terribilis. Next base: position 20,439,113 of record NW_027362779.1, on the reverse strand, counting down.
CGCCCCCGGTCTCCAGCAAAGAGAGGCGCCGCAGAAACGCTCCTCCCGGTCAGGTAAATATGTAAGTATGGCGCCGGAGATCGCGGTATGCGTTCAGTGTCTACGCATCCCGCGATCTCCGGCGCCATACACCTCCTCTTACCTGTAACGGCTGGATGCCTGCTTCTCTCTGGAGCCAGGCTGCGCATCACGCATGCGCAGTTTATCGAATCTTCAGACAAAGACACGCATGCCGCCTTATATATACTATGGTAGATCGGCCCACTCAGTTGCACACAGAAGTAGCCACCGGAGCGCCGTCTCCTTAAGTCTCTCACTGGTTTATTTGTAGATGCTGCATAAGCCAGTGAGGAGTTAGCAAAAATAAATACGTGCTTTCTGACCTAAGGAAAAACAAAACATAACATACAGCCGTGTTGCTGTGGGGATCTGCCCGCTCAGGAGAACAACCATCCACTAGTTCAGCTTTTCCTTCTTAGGACACAAAGCGCTGGAGTTCCTCTCTACAGCCCTACTGAACACTGAATGCCTTAGAAGGACGACTATATACATCCTAGTCCCCACCCTGGGGTGGAGATATGGTGAATGACCTCCCAACCCGTTCTATGGTCGTTCACAAAAACCCAGCCCTTAAAATGGCCGATTAATCCCTCTCAACACATAGTATGCTGGTGTAAAACTTATGGGCTTCAAATCACTGAAGCTAATAGCCTCAGTGAAACATACCTCCCCTCCAGCACTTTGCCAGTGACTTTGTCACCATGTATATATAATCAGCATACTGTATATATATTATAAGCATACTCTATATATCCTTTTAAAAGCAGAAGTGTCAATAAATTATTTTTATCAGTTAACAAAATGCAGAGTAAAGTTTGATGGATGAACCAAGATCTCAGTAATAATAATTGTATTTTTTTTTTATTAATATTAGGATAGAAGGGAGGGACAAAACCAGGAACAGAATCAGTAGGCAAACTCATAGTCAGGAGGACAGCCGGGGTCAGATACCAGGTGATCAGTAACCGCCACGTCTGCGAGCAGTATGAATACCGCGGAGCCTGGTGACAGAGGTGATACTGAGATTGTCCGGGCAGAGATGTAACAGTCAGAAGGCCACCGGTAGATGGTGAAGGTCCTTCTGTACAGCTCCAGCAGTGATGGTGGATCTGCTGGACTTCAGGGCGCTGGATGCGGAGGTTTACCGTCTTTTAGATGTCTCTAGGGGAACGGTGACAACACGCAAATACGCGAGCAGCCCTGGATAATCCACGCCGGCAGGATGATAAGATCCGGCGGAAGATGGAACCTATGAGAAGAGAAGGAAATATAATGTAAGTGATGGGACTCCATATGACATGATACTACTGTGCGGTCACTGTGGCCGGACGCAGAGGAATCTCATCACACAGAGGTCAGGGATCATCGTCAGCCATCATACATGTGACAATCCCATCACCGACAGATGACATCTGCTCCACATGAATTATTCTCACTGACGACATCACACAACATGGAGATGACTCTCACACTTACCTCGTCTCTTTTTCCCCTTTTTCCCATTTTCTGATTTTTCGTTGTCAGCTGGAAATTCTGATCAGAAAGAAGAAAAAACAACAACTCACTAAAGACATATTGTTATGGGGTCTGCATTGTATCGCTCCTGTATATAGTACATAGATTGTTCTAGTCCTGTCCCCTATAGTCCTGACAATCTGGTATTACACAATAGGGCAGAATAAGTCCTATATACCGGACATGACCTCATATGAGGGGCATTAGATGTGTCACTAATATGGAGCAGTAAACGCCCTGTGTGCCGCCATATGGTGCATCCCTAATGAGCGATATTCTACTATAGGAGACGATATCTCATTATGATGGCGGAGGTTACTGGATGCAACAATGTATCACAGAATCCATGATAATACTGTACAAAATTACAGAAATGGAGACACAGTATGGGCCCATGGGCAAAGTAATTGGGTTCCTTGAAAGATGGATAACATAGGAGACCCATTAAAGAAAAACTATGTGGAAATATTTCACCCTTGATGACAACATTCACATTGTTTGTGCTATAGACATGTACATACCTGACAATGGGGACGAGGACGGCAAGCTGGTTATAGCATCGTCTCTAGCAGATTCAGGAAAAGATCCTTTCTGCCTGTTAGGAAGAAGAAAAACGTGTAAATCACAAGTAAATTCAGTATAAATGGGATTGTCTCACTAGAAGAACCCCAACTATAAGGCTTAATAGGACATATGAAAGTCATAGTGGGGAAGTCTCCTGCTCAAAACTACCTTCTATGGAAACAACTAGCAACAATGGCCGGCATGTAATACTACATATCTCCTGCAGTGTGGGCAAAACTAACAATGCCTGACCGGCAGCAATTATGGGTTGTTATCTCCAGCGGATTCTGAAGCCAATAGCCAATGACCGCTGATCATGGGGCGGTGGATGCTGCATTCAATATTATGGTATTTATGTCCTATATTTGGTATTGTGCACATATATTAGCCTGGAGCTCCCAATAATGACCCCATAATCTACTCACATATCTGAGATGTTTCTGCTGGATGCCGGGGTACACTCTGGAGGAAACTTGATTGCGGTGGTACAGAGCTAAAAAAGGACAAAAATAAGATATGAAATTCAATTTTTTACTTTTAGAGGTCTTTTAATGTATTCTGGATTTATTGATCACTTACTTTAGAAAGCCTTTTAGAGGATGTTGTAAAATTTTGGAAGAAAAGGCTCTCATTATCCTCACTTGTGTCCTTCTCCTCTGAGACAATAGGCTTGTTTGTATCAGCATGATCTACAAGACATAGGTAATGAAGTGTTATTAGCGGTTGTCAGTATAACACAGTCACCATTTATCACTACTATTAATGGGAACCGATTGTCACATATTATTGAAGACGAGACAAACAGCCACTTAGTCTAGATGACGTCTTCTACTTACTGATAAATAAGCTGGTGTCCTCATCTGAAACAAGCCGAGGAATGTACTCTGGCTTCTGACTTAGAAGGTTTTCAAATTCTAAGTCACTCAGGAATGGATAACTCTTGATCTCAAATGCTCCTCCTGGAAAAAGAAAAACAAAAGTGATGCGGACATTGTTAGAGGCTGCTCCATATCTGAACAGTATATCTTAATCTTAAGTAATGACAAAACCGAAGGAAACAAACTGAAAGTTATATTATGGAGAACTAGAAATAGGCAAGCAGATAGAGAAGTGCTGATCCTCATGGACAGGAGCGAAGAGTCCTCGTTGTAAAAAGTGAATATTAATACTAATAAAGTATATCAGTTACCTGTCCCAAGTCTTTGTGCAGGATTTGTTCTGAGCAGGTCATTAATAAGGTCCTGAGCATCGGGGGGAGGAGCGCGATCCCAATCCCAAATTATGTCTCCTGTTATATAGAAAATTACAGAAAATAAAACCTCTGTTTTGGACTGTAAGATAAAGTAGAGGAAATAACTAAATTCATGTAACCAGTCAAAGCAATGATCGGATTATTCTACTTACCAGTGACAATATTTTTATAGAGCTCAGATAGGGAATCCCCATGAAATGGTACATATCCCACCAGAAACTCATGCAGGATGATTCCCATTGACCACCAGTCGGCAGGTCTTCCATAGCCTTTCTTCAGAATGATTTCTGGGGCCATGTAAAGCGGGGTGCCACAGTCCTGGAAACCAACAGAAGGTAGAAATGAGAATCGATGAAATTATTATTATGACAAGTTCTCGACATAAAAACTCAATGACAGAAGATAAAATATCAGTTGAAAAGTTCTCTAGAAATGAAGAACGTAGAGAAGAGACAATAGTGTGATGAGATTTGTAAAGAACCATCTAAGTTCCTGTAAGTGATGCCAACCTCATGGTCCTGGAACTCTCTGGCGATGTCCTCCAATGATTCCTTGTGGGTGTTGGTTTCTGGTATCATGACACCAACTTTTGAAATCCCAAAATCGGCGACTTTAATGTGTCCAGCCGGTGTAATCAGGAGGCTGTGAAAGAGAAGATGGTTTTAGGCTCACGGGCTGTGTGGTAATAAATGATAACTTTCCCCCCTTTATTAAACTATAGGGGGCACTTACTTCTCTGGCTTCAGGTCTCTATGGAACACACCATAGCTGTGCAGGTATTCCACAGCAAGTATCGCTTCAGCAAAGTACAGGCGGGCCAAGGGGACAGATAAAGGACCCCTGGTGCTTAGGAGGGTCCCACAGTCTCCACCTATAGAAGAAAGGAAATATGAGCGGTGAGGGGTTTATACAGCAGATCACCATGATGGATCATGAGAAGTGAGCGGAGACATTGGGGCAGGAGAGAATATATACAGATATAATGTATAGAGCACAGAATATTAGTCTGAGGTCATGGTGAGATGTCGTCCATGTCACTAATAAAGTGATGTCTCATCTCGTCTACAGCTGGCGATACTGACGTGCTCAGTGCGGACATACAGGGAGATCACACACATCAATGACTTTCCATAATATCTATAGTAAATGCTCTGCGGGGATGTAACCGTCCACGGGGACAAGTCCTAATGATATGAGCGGTGATAAGATGTCAGCAGACATGGGCTGAATATAATACATGTACATGTCCTACCTCCTACATACTCCATGACCATACACAGGTGAGATCTAGTAGGGAAGGATCAGAGCATGGAGGTTACAAAGGGACAGTCAGCGAATGTCAGGATGTCCCTCTCCAGATAGGCCCCTTCCACATGTTTTGGAGTATCCAGGTCCCGCTTGGCAATTTTCTTCATAGCGAAGATCTTCTGTGAGTCTTTATGGTGAACTAAGTGGACGGACCTGGAGAGAAGAAGAAACCATGGTTTATAGTGAATCCTTATTAACAGTCCGTCTATAGAAGTCATTATATGATCTTCTGTTCTAATGTTTAATACCAGAAGTCCGACCATTACTAGAAATCCACATCTAGAAATACATTAAATAATACTACATAGATCATCTATGGGAGGGTCTACACAATGCCACGTCTGCCAGACCCTCACCCAGGTCAAATTATCATCTATGGGAGGTCTGCACAATGCCACGTCTGCCGGACCCTCACCCAGGTCACATTATCACCTATGGGAAGTCTGCACAATGCCACGTCTGCCGGACCCTCACCCAGGTCACGTTATCACCTTTCACCTCAGATCATGTCCCTATGATAAGACTGAATGGCAAAGCACAGAGGATGAAGCATTATCATAGGGAACCCTGAGAAATGTGGCTTATGCTAACTGAAATCTCACCCAAAAGATCCGCTGCTGATCAGCTTAGATGTTTCGTAGTCGCTCATACGCGGCTTTCTCGCCGGGATCAATGATTCCATCAAGTCCTAGAAAAGAAGAAGAAGAAGAAATGATATTAAGATCTAGAAGCTGCTGGAGAAAATCTCCAGATGCAGAAACGTCTCCCCCTATATTATGTCCCAGCTGATGTCACTGATCCGATAGGTGAGCAGAAACCTGCTGACGGATTCCCTATAATATAAACGCTATTATCTAATGCAATAGTGTCATCTCCTCTAATAATAGAGGCGCCCCCTGGTTATATGGGGGATAATACTGGACGGGTCATTCACACCCCGTGATCTGGTGATACACAGACATCTACCTCTATAATACTTACACCGGCAGGTTCTTGGATCTCCGGGATCTCTAAGATTACACTGTCAGGATCCAACAGCTCAGTTGTTTCTAAAATAGCGATAAAATGATGAGGAAATAAAATGTATTAGAGGATATTAATCCTACAGACATAATACAGCAATATAATGGAGAAATGACTATTCTGTATGGAGGACTATGTGGGGCCATTATTCTTTATGGAGGACTATGTGGGGCCATTATATTGTATGGAGGACTATGTGGGGCCATTATTCTGTATGGAGGACTATGTGGGGCCCATTATACTGTATGGAGGACTATGTGGGGCCTATGATTCTCTATGGAGGACTTTGTGGGGCCCATAATACTTTATGGAGGACTATGTGGGCCCATAATACTGTATGGAGGACTATGTGGGGCCTATTATTCTCTATGAAGGACTATGTGGGGCCCTTTATACTCTACGGTGGACTATGTGGGGCCCATAATACTGTATGGAGGACTATGTGGGGCCCATTAATCTCTATGGAGGACTATGTGGGGCCCATTATTCTGTATGGAGGACTATGTGGGGCCCATTATTCTGTATGGAGGATTATGTGGGGTCAATTATCCTGTATGGAGGACTATGTGGGGCCATTATACTGTGTGGAGGACTGTGTGGGGCCATTATTCTGTATGGAGCACTATGTGGGGCCATTATTCCATAAGGAGGACTATGTGGGGCCATTATTCCTTATGGAGGACTATGTGGGGCCATTATATTGTATGGAGGACTATGTGGGGCCATTATTCTGTATGGAGGACTATGTGGGGCCTATTATTCTGTATGATGGAATATGTGGGGTCCATTATTCTGTATGGAGCACTATGTGGGGCCCATTATTTCGTATGGAGGACTATGTGGTGCCCATTATACTGTATGGAGTACTATGTGGTGCCCATTATACTGTGTGCCGGACTATGTGGGGCCAATTATTCTGTATGGAGGGCTATCTGGGGCACGTTATTCTGTATGGATGACTTGTGGGACCCATTATTCTGTATGGAGGACTATCTGGCGCCAATTATTCTGTGTGGAGGACTTTTTGGGGCCCATTATTCTGTTTGGAGGACTTGTGTGGCCCATTATTCTGTGTGGAGGACTATGTGGGGCATTATTCTGTATGGAGGACTATGTGGGGCCTATTATTCTGCATGGAGCACTATGTGGGGCCCATTATTCTGCATAGAGGACTATGTGGGACCCATTATTCATTATGGAGGACTTTGTGGGACCCATTATTCGTTATGGAGGACTTTGTGGGACCCATTATACTGCATTCTGGTTGGCTCGTGACTTTTTCCAAGTTTTTCATTTTGGCTCTCTGTATGTTTGATTACAGAGTGGAAAGAGTAACTATGACATTATCCCCTGTTCTCTATAATATCCGGATATCTCCTGTAGAAGGTTGTGTGATCGGCTCACCTGTAGTCAGATCGCTGCTCGGCCCCGGCTGACTCGTATTAGGGTCAGGGGTCTCTGGGGTCACATTTTGCTCGTCTTCGGTGTCGCCTTCTGGTGTCTCCTGATTGATAGAATATATAGAATTACCACGAGGAACCTTCCACTAAATCACCAAATCCACAAATCAGGAAGGACTAAACCCGCATTTACAGACGCACCAACTGTAACTATACAGATCAGGCGCCATCATGAGGACTTTTATCAGATAGAATGGATTAAGATGAGGTAACATTGCAAAAACATTAATATGGATAATAGAGGGAGACAGAGGCGGAAATACAGACTTCCCACCACTGAGCTGTGACTACATCTGCAGAATACAGACTGCCATCAGCAGAGACAGGCGGCCATATTACCTCCTGTGCTTGCCAGGAGCTGACAGGGAGGCCGATAAGATCTAACACCAGATCTTCTGATATCTGGCTGGTGATCTGGAGAAGATCAGAAAACAAGGACGTGTGATAGAGAAGATGATGGATCCTTACCGGGCGTTCCGATGAGCGGGCCGGACCTTCCAGTACACACAGGACTTTTTCGGCCAGTTCTTTAACAAAAGACAAATCTCCATATTGAGATCTTTTTTCAGCCTATAAAGAAGAAAAGAAACACAAATGAATAATCTCGAGATGAGAAAGATCACAATGAAGGCGGCCATTGTATCTGACGTCTGCTCCTCTCTGCAGATACATTGACTACATATCTGGGGTCTTGTCCTGTTTTATATTGGAAGAAAGAAGAAGCTTCTATCCCACCGTTATTATCCATTATTGTGGAGAAGACTTGTGCGGAGCGTCCACCATTTACCTGCTGTGGAATGTCCTGATGTTCCATAGCGAGAAACTGCAAGTGCTCAGTCACTATGGAGCCAACAACGGCAGCCATGACCCTGTGTAGATTGTACACAGTGACTGTGAGCTCTGATGTCATAATGGCCGACCATCACTAGTGATGTCATCATGGAATCTTGTGATGGAATCTTATAGCGGCGGCTCTGCACAAATACATGCTGCCAAGCAATATTTAAAGTGTGTGGGGGCTCATGCTGTATATAGGGGGCTATGTGAGGGCTCAGCTATTTATAGCGGGCTATGTGAGGGCTCATACTGTATATAGAGGGCTATGTGAGAGCTTGGCTGTATATAGAGGGCTATGTGAGGGCTCATACTCTAAATAGGATTCTGTGTGTGAGCTCATACTGTACATTGGTGCTATGTATGGGCTCTTACTGTATAAAGGGTGCTGTGTGTGGGCTCTTACTGTATATAGGGTATGTGTGTGGGCTCTTTCTGTATGTAGGGGGATGCCAGCACACTTAATTCTGCTCAATATTAAGTGATACAGTTAATAATATAAAATATAATTCATATGTTAATATTGAGCAGAATTAATTTCAGCCTATTGATTCGGCCTACACAACAGTCACATTTCTCATGTGGCCCCTCAGTGATATTACTTTCCCACCCCTGCTCTATTATGTATAGCGCTCTGTTATGTGTAGTGCACCCGAGCACCTGCATGTTAATCGCGTGACTTATCACATGATCTATCAAAGGCAATTTTGTGACATGTCATGTGATACATCGGGTGCTGGGAGCCCACGGCTCCTAAACTGCCCAGGGCCCTGGCTACTCTTAATCAGCCCCTGCTTCTATCCCACCATTATTATCCATTATTGAGAAGTTTTATGCGGATCTTCCGCCACTTACCTGCTGTAGTAATGCCCTGATGTTCTGAGGTAAATCCGTCAGATACTCTGAGGTGAGATGACCTCGGTGGTATTTGGTCAGGCAGTCCCTTACAAGCTCCACCACCAGCCGGTGAGTGAAGCTGAGGACGCCATCGGGTGGTAGAAGCACAATCTCAGGGCGATTGGTGGTAAGAATCTCCCATAGAGCTTCTACTTGAAGATTGTCCAAAAGTAATTCAGCCATAGAAGCTGCAAGTGCGATCAGTCACTATATATAATAGCGAGAAACTGCAAGTGCGCTCAGTCACTATGGGATAGCGAGAAACTGCAAGTGCGATCAGTCACTATAGAATAGCGAGAAACTGCAAGTGCGCTCAGTCACTATGAAGCCAACAAAGGCAGCCGTGAACCTGTGTACATTGTATATATAGTGACTGTGAGCTGTGATGTCATAATGCCCGACCATGACCTGTGATGTCATCATGGAATCTTGTGATGGAATCTTCAAGGAATGGCTCTACACACATACATGCTGCCTAGCAATATGCTTTTTTGGCCGTCCTCTTTTATTTCCAAATACAACACAACCAGGATAAGGGAATGTTCACACGTTGCGTTTTTGCAGCATTTTTTTCCACACCAAAAACCAGGTTGTACTCAGGAAAAACACTGCATACAATCCACACTTATTTGCTGTGTTTTTGCAGTGTTTATACTTGTGGGTTTTTTTTTTTCATTCATTTGAATGGGTGAAAAATGTTGCAAAACCCCTGAAAGAATTAACATCCTGCAAATTTAAAATAAAAAAAGGAAAAAAACGCAGCATGTGAATGAGACTTTAGAAATCTCATTCACTAAGCTGGTACTGTAAAACGCAGTGTTTTAGCAGCAGAAAAATAACCCTGAAAAAAATGCCACTTGTGAACATTCCTCAAAGATATAATAGTCATATTATGGGAAATATTGTGTATATTTATTCCTCGCGTGTCTTTTTTTACCAAATAACATTTACCTCATTGGTTGGAGAGTTTACTATTAACAACTGTGACAAATATTGAAGAATTAATGATAAGTGCCCCAAGTGATCAATCATTTACGTCATTAATGGTGATGGGCGAGCACTAAAATGCTCGGGTGCTCGATGCTCGGGTCGAGCACATTGGAATACTCTGCTGCTCGACCCGAGCAATGAGCCCAATGTAAGTCTATGGGAAACTCGAGCATTTTTCAGGCGGCTCCCCTCGGCGGTCTGCAGAGGGCCTAAAAATTGCCCAAATCGATGGGAACAGTGCTCAAATGACATGGGAACAGCATGGGGAAGACCCCTGGAAGCATTTCTGACTCCCAGGTCACTGCTGTCAACAACGTTGTCAGAAATATTTATGCCACTTTTACGGACTCACAATAAAACATACAAAAACGAAACCAAAATGGATTTTCCTGGGAAGTATGTTAAGGAACATCCTTTCCAGGGTTCTGACTTGTATATAAGGGAAAATAAATAACCAAAAACAAAGATACTCCTCCACACCTTGGGCTATGTTCACACGTAGCGTTTTTGATGCGTTTTTGCACTTTTGCATTGCTTTCAACCAACACAAATGCATTCACCAGGAAATGTCATTTTAACATTTTACAACCTTATCTGGCCATGTGTTGTGTGACACGTCATCAGACACATGCATACAGTGCTGAAAAGACATGGGAACAGCATGGAAGCATCTCTGACTCCCAGGTCACTGCCTAAAAGTGTGCCCATCATAAGAGGTGCTTGGCGCATGCGAAGATGCCTCCCGCCATGGACCTGTCGTTACAGACTTGCAACAATCACCGTCCACGTCCTTGTCCCTCCTCAGCGTTCAGTTCCTTGGAATGCAAGTGCAAGTATGCAGGCAGCCACCCACCTACCCACCGGCTGCAATACTATACTGACAAATTTTTGACAGCTACTTGCACTTGAAATGTAGCCTTTTAGGCTCGTGGAGGCAGAAGCTTTTCATAACCTCATGTCGGCGGCGGCCGGGTGTCCATACTCTTTCCCCAGCCACCACTATATTTCCCGGTATCGCCTCTGCCTTCCACAAGCACGGGTCCCACAACATTACCCGTGCCCTCCCCAGTGCACTTACTGAGAAGGACCGCCTAACCACAAACATGTGGACAGGTGAACGTGGCCAGGGACGGTACATAGCCAGTCCACAACTTTTTTTTTGCTGACAGTTGTATTTAGCTCGGTGAAAGGACTGGCATAGAGGGAAACCGTATCTAACCTGGGTGTCATTTCTCCCAGGAAGTCCTGTAATTCAGCTTGTTGCAGAAGCAATGGCAGTCCGTCCAACATCAACTCGCACTTGTCGGTGGTGCTTTGACACACACACATCTTTCTTTTCGCATTTTATTTCTTGAATACAGAGTTGGACAATGGCCTGATCTGTAATGCTTTTTGAGAAATAACATGCATAAGCATGGCCGATCCACATTAAAAAAGCAGCCACAGAGTGTCCGGAAACCTTCCCCCACAATTTTATTAGCCAGGGCAGCTTTTCGGCAGGGTTGGACGGGCCCACCAGAGAACCGGAGACTACTCCGGCGGGCCATGGCTTCTCCTTCTGGAGAGTTCATAGTGCCGAGGTGAGGCCATGATGATGATAGAGGCCACCATCTGCTTAGTTTTCTGTTACTTGAAATGCAAGTGCAAGTATGCAGCCATCCACCCACCCACAGGCCGCAACACTAAACTGCCAGATTTCTGGGCAGCTGCTTGCACTTGAAATATGGCTTTTTAAGCTCGTGGAGGCGGAAGCTGTCCACAATCTTATGGCGGCGGCGACTGGGTATCTATACTCGGTCCCCAGCCGCCATTATTTTTTCCGGTATTGTCTCCGCCTTCCACAAGCATGGGTCCCACAACATTACCCGTGCCCTCCCCAGTGGAAGGACTGCCTAACCACAAACACGTGGACAGGTGAATGTGGCCAGAGACGGTACGGAGCCAGTCCACAACTTTTTTTGCTGAGAGTTGTATTTAGCTCGGTGAAAAGACTGGCGTAGAGGGGAACATCATACTGTGTGTGGGGGAATGTACTGTGGGGGCATCATACTGTGTGGGGGGAATGTACTGTGGGGACATCATACTGTGTGTGTGGGGGAATGTACTGTGGGGACACCATACTGTGTGTGGGGGGGAAATGTACTGTGGGGACATCATACTGTGTGGGGGGAATGTACTGTGGGGGCATCATACTGTGTGTTGGAGAAATGTACTGTGGGGGCATCATACTGTGTATGTGTGGGAATTTACTGTGGGGACATCATACTGTGTGTGGGGGAAATGTACTGTGGGAGCATCATACTGTGTGTGGGGGGGAATGTACTGTGGGGACATCATACTTTGTGTGGGGGGGATGTACTGTGGGGGCATCATACTGTGTGTTGGAGAAATGTACTGTAGGGGCATCATACTGTGTATGTGTGGGAATTTACTGTGGGGGCATCAAACTGTGTGTGGGGAGGAATGTACTGTGGGGAATCATACTGTCTGTGGGGGGAATGTACTGTGGGGACATCATACTGTGTGTGGGGGAATGTACTGTGGGGACATCATATTGTGTGTGGGGGGAATGTACTGTGGGGGTATCATACTGTGTGTGGGGGAATGTACTGTGGGGACATCATACTGTGTGTGGGGGAAATGTACTGTGGGAGCATCATACTGTGTGTGGGGGGGAATGTACTGTGGGGACATCATACTTTGTGTGGGGGGGATGTACTGTGGGGGCATCATACTGTGTGTGTGGGAATTTACTGTGGGGGCATCATACTGTGTGTGAGAATTTACTGTGGGGACATCATGCTGTGTAGGGGCATTATATTGTGTGTGAGGGGGAATATACTGTGGGGGCATCATACTGTGTGTGTGGGAATGTACTGTGGGGGCATCATACTGTGTGTGGGGAGGAATGTACTGTGGGGGCATCATACTGTATGTGTGGGGGGAATGTACTGTGGGGACATCATACTGTGTGTGGAGAAATCTATTGTGGGGACATCATACTTTATGGGGAGGAATGTACTGTGGGGGCATCATACTGTGTGTGGGGAGGAATGTACTGTGGGGCCATCATACTGTGTGTGGGGGGGTGTACTGTGATGACATCATACTGTGTGTGGGGGGGAATGTACTGTGGGGACATCATACTGTGTGTGGTGGAATGTACTGTGGGGACATCATACTTTGTCGGGGGAATGTACTGTGGGGGCATCATAATGTGTGTGTGAATAGCTGTTTATCATCGTACAATGATTGAATAACGGGAGCAGATGATTTATAAAAAGCACTGAATTATATGGTGTGGATTTGCTGCTACTGTGTCACCCCAGGCCTGGATGCCACAAACTTGTAAGGCTGTGTCTGAGAGCAGGAGGGAGGTTCTCTGGTCATGGACCATTAGCATGCAGCACCTCCTGTCCCAGGCCAGTAGGGGGAGCAGGCTGCCCCTATAAAAGCTGGTACTGAGGGCAGGGTTAGGGAAACCAGGACCCACTTCTGAAGCATCCAGAAGGGTTCCCAGAAGAGAGGGACAGGTCAGCGGCAGCTGAGGAGTCAAGGAGGCTAAGGAGGAACAGCAAGCCAGGGACAGAGGCGACGAGAGCTGGTCCTGGCTGAGAGAGAACAACATACCGGACACTGGGATCCGAGGCTGTCAGAATTGCAAGTCCTGCAGCAGATCATCTACTTGCGAGGGATTTTAGGTCCCTTGGCCTAAGAAGCCTGGAAGCTCCGCCACACAGAGGGACCGGTACAGCACAGAGAAGCTACAGGTACCTAAGGCCCGAGTCGCAAGTCATAAAGGCGTAGTACACGGCCAGCTCAGGGACGTGGGCTATCATACCACTAAAGGGGGAGATAGTCAGCAAGGGCAGAGAGAGAACGGTAGGCCTACCCACTCACCCTGACCAGTGGAGCTCGCCCGAATGCCCTCAGACACCCAGGTCCATTCCTCCCTGTACTCCTGGTGGGTCTGTGCCCCGAGCAACTACAGAGTCCAAATGAAGATCAAGATGACCTTGAATCCGCAGAGGACAAGGAAGAGATGATCAGCACAGTTCTCGGAGAGTTCCCCCGGACCTGGACTCAGATAAATGGCGCAATACTGGTACCCGTCCTACACTTCCTTCAGCCTACCCAGCAGGAGCCTACCGGAGAGCAAGAAGAGCAAGTGACTCGCCCCCTGGGCCGTGGGGCACTCGGATCCGGGCAGTGGGGGAACGATGGGAGTAGTAGTGGCAACCCGGTTCCGTGGCTCAGGGTGGTCAGGCCAGTGGTAGTCCGTTATGTGCTGATGTTTATGTCTGACTATGCCACCCGTGGATTGCGGTTATTAGGAACCGCCGCTGCATGCAGACCGCTGGGGCTGATGAGGTGTGCAGCTAGGGTAGTGTGACTCCCCACGGGAAGAGTGCGGCCCCAGGGCAGTATAATGGATGTTGGGAGTGATGGTGGTGAGAGTCCCAGTACCGGTAGTGCTGGAGGCGCGAAGGAGCACACAGACAATAGGTTGCAGTCCAGGGTCTTTACTGAAACAGGTAAACTGACCCATAAACAGTCCCAGCTAGGAGGGGACCTGGATGTCTGAGAGCAACGGGGAAATTGGCCCTGGTCAGGGTGAGGGTGTAGGCCTACCGTGCTTTCTGCGCTCCTTCTGGCTATCTCCTCGTTATAGGGTAACAGCCCACGTTTCCGAGCTTTCCGTGTATTCTCGCCTGTATGGCCTGCGACGTGGGTTCCTTTCTGCTCCCAGCCTTGTACGGCTTTACTGGTCCCTTCGGTTGTGGCAGGGCCTCCAGGCTTCTTAGGCCAAGGAATATACAGTCCCTTGCGGACTGGTTCTCTGCTGGAGGATGTGGAATCCTCCCAGCCTCAGACACCAAAGTCTGGTAAAGTCAGTCTCTTATCTGCCAAGACAGGCTTGCTTCGCCTCTTGTCTCTGGCTTGTGGCTCTCCTCCTGCCACACTTCCTCTTAGGTGCAGTGCAACTGTCTGTCCCTGTTCTGCTCTGGGACAAGTCTCAATGCTGAGACAGGCCATCCAGTTCTCCCTAACCCTGCCCCCAGCACCAGCTTTTATAGGGGCAGCCTGCTCCCCCTACTGGCCTTAGACAGGAGGCATTGCATGCTAATGTTCCCCTAACTAGAGAACCTCCCCCTTGCTCTCAGACACAGCTTTAATTACACTTGTGGCATCCATGCTAGGGTGACACATTCCCCCCTAGTGAAATTTAGTACTCCGGGACTAAACAATATACAAAGACAATATGCATACCATAAAACATTAGTATACAAGTGACGCACAGATTGAGTTCTTAAGGTCACAGTGTGGTCTGTGACCAGGTGTCCATATCACCAACACAACGGGGAGCCTTAACCAGGTGGGGGTCTGTCCTACCCCAAGTCCTTTACAGTCTTAGTTCATTCCTTGGTTAGGCTCCGAACGCAGTCCATACAAGGTCCTGGTTATAAAAAGTCCATAACCTGTGAGTCCTTAACCCACTGTCTGGTGGTGGACCAACCTGGCTTTCCCCACTAGCGTTAGGGTTACAGCTACCAGCTGGGTGTACAGGTAGGGCAGGCAGCTGTCTGCGGGTTCTTTGGCTTACCGCAGGCATGGCAGGCTCACTGTCAGCAGAGGGTTGACTCTCCTGGGCTGCTGGTACAGGCTCTTCTGCCTCTGGAACCGCTTGCTCCTCTTCACTTTCCGGCTCTGGTGTTGGTTGTTGCTGTGCCTGTTGCAGGAAATGCAGGACAGGTACCACTATGGCATCATTTATGCGAGTCCAGGACTGAGGGAACTCTCCGAGAACGGTGCTGATCATTTCTTCCTTGTCCTCTGCGGGTTCAAGGTCACTCTGATCCTCTTCTGCACTACGGAGTTGCTCGGGGCATCTTTTGAGGTGGTCTCTGGAGACAACACTAGTGGTTTCTCCTCCGTCCTTGGTGATTACGCACACCTTTGGGTTGTCGTGGTCAGACTGCAGTACGGTGTAGGGTTCCCTTTCCCACTGGTCGTCCAACTTATGTAGCCTTCTTTTTCGCTTTAGGACTTGCTCACCAGGTTCTAGGGGACCAGCAGGGGCGTGTTGATTGAAGAGTTTTTCTTGCCTCTCTCTCACCTGGGCCAGGCTCTTCTCCACACTCTCCTGTACCTTCTTGTACTGCAGTTGCCTTTCCGTATCCCAGTCCGCATCCGGGGAGGTGTCCTCAGGTATTAGGACTCCCATCTCCAGGTCTACGGGCAGCTTACCTGGTCTAGCTCGCATCAGGTAAGCCGGGGTGCAGTTTGTAGCATTCACCGGGATATTGTTGTATAGGTCTATTAGGTCCGGCAGTTTTTCTGGCCACAGGCTGCGTTCCTCCAGGGGCAACGTCTTCAGGAGATCAATGACTATATTGTTCATCTTCTCACACATCCCGTTGGTTTGTGGATGGTAAGGCGTTGTCCGAATCTTCTTACAGCCATAGAGGTTGCAGAACTCCTGGAAGATTTCAGCCTCGAACGCTGGACCCTGGTCTGTCAGGACCTGTTCCGGATACCCGTGTGGATGGCAGAAATATTGCTGGAAGGCTCTGGCCGCTGTTTGGGCTGTCAAGTCCTTTACCGGGACCACCATGAGAAAACGTGAATAGTGGTCCACGATTGTCAGGGCGTAGATGTACCCTGACCGGCTTGGAGCCAACTTGACGTGGTCTAGAGCTACCAGCTCAAGAGGCTGCGTGGTGACGATGGGCCTCAAGGGTGTCTTCTGGCTGGTGCGGTCCTTCCTCCTTAGGTGACAAGGGCCACAGTCTCTGCACCACTTTTCTACAGCTCCTCTCATGCCGACCCAAAAGAACCTTCCTCTTAGCTGGAACTCCAGTTTCTTCCAACCGAAGTGTCCCGCTCTGTCATGGTAAGCTCCCAGGACCATAGCTGCATCCCGCCTTGGAACCACGACTTGCCAGGTCAGCTCATGCGTCCGGTGGTTGACAATCCTTCTGCACAACTTGCCTTCGTAGAGGAACAGCTTGCTCTTCTCTTTCCATAGCTGCTTGGCTTCCTCTGGGGCATCTGGATCTAGGCGGGCGTCTTCCCGGGTCAGCAGATCTTTCACCAGGCGGACTGCAGGGTCACTATCTTGGGTCTCGGCCCAGCTGTGGTGAGGTAGGGGATTGATCATCACGGTTGTTAGATCCTCCTCTTTCACGCGGTGGGAGTATTGAGCGACTCCATACCGGTGAAACGCGGGGAGTTCTACCTCCTCCAGCTCTTCTGGGTCTTCGTCACCTTCAGGTAAGTGAGGCATCCTCGACAGGGCGTCTGCGTTGGCATTGGTTTTGCCGGCCCGGTACTTCATCACGAAGTCATAGTTGGAGAGACGGGCCATCCACCGCTGTTCTAGGGCACCCAGTCTTGCATTGTCCAGGTGTGTCAACGGGTTGTTGTCCGTGTACACGGTGAACTTTGCGGAGGCCAGGTAATGCTTGAAGCATTCCGTCACGGCCCACACCACCGCCAAGAATTCTAGCTTGAAGGAGCTGTAATTCTCCGGGTTCCTCTCGGTGGGTCTCAGCTTCCGGCTGGCGTACGCGATCACCCTTTCTCTGCCCTGTTGGTTTTGGGACAGTACGTCTCCCAGTCCCACATTACTGGCGTCTGTGTGGAGGATAAAAGGCTGGCCATAATCAGGGTAGGCCAGGATCTCATTCCCTGTGAGGGCCATCTTCAACTGGCGGAAGGACTCCTCTTCCAGTTTATCCCACTTGAAGGGTGGCTTTTGACTCCTGGACTTAGACTGTCCGATCAGGAGGTCCTGCATAGGAGCTGCCATCTTGGTGAACCCGGGGATGAATCTTCGTTAGTAGCCTACCAACCCGAGAAACTGTCTCACCTCTTTGATGTTCGAGGGGCTTGGCCAGCTCTTGATTGCCGTGACCTTGTCAGGGTCGGGGGCCACTCCTTCCGCGCTTACCACGTGCCTTAGGTACTGGACCTTTGGTTTCAGCAGGTGACACTTCGATGGTTTCACCTTCAGGCCATAGCCTGCCAGGGCTTCGAACACCTCGGCCAGGTGCTTGAGATGGTCCTCGTAGGTCTTCGAATAGACGATCACGTCGTCCAGGTAAAGGAGGACCGTCTCGAAGTTTCGGTGCCCTAGACAGCATTCCATCAGCCGCTGGAAGGTCCCTGGTGCATTGCAGAGCCCGAAAGGCATGCAGTTGAATTCGCTCAGTCCCATCGGGGTGGTGAAGGCGGTCTTCTCCTTGTCAGCCTCTGCCACAGGAACCTGCCAGTACCCGCTAGTAAGGTCCAAAGTAGAAAACAAGTTAGCTGATTTTAGTGCGGCTAAAGACTCTTCTATTCTAGGCAGCGGATATGCGTCTTTGTGGGTGATACGGTTGATTTGTCTATAGTCGACGCACATTCTCATGGTGCCGTCTTTCTTTTTCACCAGAACCAAGGGGGCTGCCCAGGGGCTACAGTTGTCTCTAATGACCCCAGCTTCTTTCATCTCTCTTAGCATGCCCTTTGCGTTCTGATAATGTGCAGGGGGTACAGGTCGGTGTCTTTCTTTTATTGGTGGGAGGCTCTCTGTGGGGATGTGGTGTTCTATCCCTTTTACTCTGCCGAAGTCTAGCGGGTGCTTACTAAAGACTCTCTCGTACTCCTGTACCACCCGGTAGACTCCTTGTTTTTGGTGCAGGGGAGTGGAGTCAGCACCCACGTGGAGTTTCTGGCACCAGTCCTCCTTTTGTTTCTGGGAGCCATTACCCTCCGCCTGTGGAGATGGAAGCAAGGGTTCCACGGCCCTGATAGCTTTGTGTTCGACAACAAACAGTTTGGCGAGTGTAGCGTATCTGGGTAAGTGTACTTCCCTCTCCCCAATGTTGAGGATGCGGACGGGCACCCTCCCATGACGGACATCAACCACCCCACGGGCTGTCAAAATGGTGGGCCTGCTGTCTGAGTACACGGGTTCTACCATGGCTTGGTAGTCTCTACCTCTCAACCCGATTGCAGTCCGACACCAGATCATCATTTCACTTTTGGGAGGCATGGAAATGGGGAATGGGTCACTCAGTCTTACGCTACCGATCTCACCACCAGACAGTTCTACCTGCTGCCGTCTCATCAGCGCTTTTATCTCCTTGTTGAGGACTCTCTGTTGGCTGGAACTAGCATTCACCGCCACCTGTTGTAGAATTACAATTACCTCTGAAAGACAATTTTCAATTACATTAGTACCCACAGTTATTTTAGGGTGACTTTCACGACGGTCAATGTCCACAATAATTACTCCCTGTGCCGGCTGTTCAACTTTACCAATTTTAATGGTCATCTCCTTGAACCCCATCTGCGGCACGGGTAAGACATTACTGGCGATGATGCTCAAGTTACTGTCTGGATACCGTGTGATATCTGTCACTCTGTCTCTGTATACTGGAGGTAGGGAGCCTAAGCTGACCCTAAGCTGGGGCCCTGACTAATCCCTCAACCTGGAGGTACTGTTAAAGGTACAGAGGTCCAGGCCGCCAGCGTAACCCCTACCTCCTGAGGATCCCTGCACCTAAGTAATCTAGTCCTGAGAAGGACCCCGATCACAACAAAAGAGGACAAGTAATAATATGCCCACACACAGTACTTAGACGAACGAGACAGTACAAGGGAAAAACCAAAACCACCTTGCATACAAAAACTACACAACTACAACAGAGGGAACTCCAACGGGAAAGGAGATAAATGATAAAGCGAGGAAGGGAAAAAACACTCCAAATACACTTATCTCAGAAACTCCAAATACAACGATCCGCTCTGTAAGTCTGTGTGAAATGCTTTCACCGACACTTCCCAAACAGACCAGCAGGCATATGAAGGAGTCTCATTACAGCAACATTGATTGCAGCTGGGCGAGGCTGGACCTCGTCTAGCACAGAGAGAGAGAGAATTAACTCCCTCACTGCCGAAAACACCAAGCACCAAAAAGTCAGCTGCGAGAAGTCAGGCTGTGTAATCGTGACGATCTTCGTGGCGACACACCCGTGACAGTACCCCACCTTCTACGAGGGGCCTCCGGACCCTCAGGGCCAGGTTTATCCGGGTGAGTCATGTGGAAGGCCCGAACTAATCGGTCTGCGTTAATATCCGACGCAGGAACCCACATCCTCTCCTCAGGACCATACCCTTTCCAATGAACCAGGTACTGAAGGGACCGGCGATTAAAACGTGAATCGATGACCCTTGATACCTGGAACTCCAAGTTACCATTGACCACCACTGGAGGGGGAGGTAAAGGTGACGGTACCACCGGCGCCACATACCTCTTAAGCAACGATCTGTGGAACACGTTGTGAATTTTAAACGTAGGGGGGAGGTCAAGACGGAATGCCACCGGATTAATAATAGAACTGATTCTGTACGGCCCGATGAACCTGGGACCCAGTTTCCAGGAGGGAACCTTAAGTTTAATATTCCTGGTAGACAACCATACCCGATCGTTCACACTTAGGTCCGGACCAGACACTCTCCTCCTATCAGCCATACGTTTGTATCGGTTCCCCATAGTATTCAGATTCTTCAGCACCCCTCTCCATACTGAAGCGAGTGATGAGGAAAATCGTTCCTCCTCAGGAACCCCCGAAGAGCCCCCCCTACTGAAAGTACAAAACTGGGGGTGAAAACCATATGCCCCAAAAAACGGGGACTTACCAGTGGACTCGCTCCGCCTATTATTAAGAGCAAACTCTGCCAGAGGTAAGAAAGAAGCCCAGTCCTCCTGGTTCTCTGACACAAAACACCGGAGATATGTCTCCAAGCTCTGGTTCATACGTTCCGTCTGACCATTGGTCTGAGGGTGAAAAGCCGATGAAAATGACAAATGCATCCCCCGCCGTGCACAAAACGCCTTCCAGAACTTGGACACAAACTGAGACCCCCGATCAGACACCACATCGGAGGGTACCCCGTGAAGCCTCACAATCTCCCCAATGAACACCTGCGCAAGAGTTTTAGCATTAGGGAGAGCCGGAAGAGCGATAAAATGTGCCATCTTGCTGAACCTGTCCACTACAACGAGTATGACCGTTTTACCCGAAGACGGAGGGAGGTCCGTAATAAAGTCCATAGACAGATGAGTCCAAGGACGCTCCGGGATCTTCAAAGGTAAGAGGGCCCCAGACGGACGGGTATGTGAGGTCTTAGAGCGCGCACAAACCCCACAGGACGCGACAAAAGTTACCACCTCCTTATGTAAGTTAGGCCACCAAAACCGACGCGAGAGGAGATCCACAGTTGCTTTACTCCCCGGGTGTCCTGCCAAAACTGAGTTATGGTGTGCCTCGATCACCTTTTGTCGCAACTGATCTGGAACAAACAGTCTCCCTGGAGGTCCAACAGGGGCATCCCCCTGAGCCTCCAATACCTCCTCCTCCAGCTCAGAGCATACTGCCGAAACCACCACCCCCTCCTGAAGGATAGGAATCGGGTCGTCCGTATTCCCGGCCCCAGGGAAACTACGAGATAAGGCATCCGCCTTTACATTTTTTGACCCAGGACGATATGTAACGACAAAATTAAACCTGGTAAAAAACAATGACCACCTAGCTTGTCTGGGATTCAGACGTTTCGCGGACTCCAGATATAGCAGGTTCTTGTGATCGGTGATGACGGTGACCGGATGGACTGCCCCCTCCAAAAAATGGCGCCACTCCTCAAAGGCTAACTTAATGGCCAAGAGTTCCCTATTGCCGACATCGTAATTCCTCTCAGCGGACGACAATTTTTTAGAGAAAAAGGCGCACGGATGCCACTTACCAGGGGACGAACCTTGTGACAATACTGCTCCCACCCCTACCTCGGAAGCGTCTACCTCTACAATGAATGGCTGTGACGCATCAGGTTGAATGAGTATGGGTGCCGAGGCAAAACATTTTTTCAAGGAGGAGAATGCTTGACAAGCCTTGTCAGACCACCTAGAAAAATCCGTCCCCTTTTTAGTCATGTCTGTGAGAGGCTTAACCATGGACGAGAAATTACGAATGAACTTCCGGTAATAATTAGCAAACCCCAGGAAACGTTGTAGTGCCTTAAGATTCTCTGGCCGATCCCACTCAAGAACTGCCCGCACTTTCCCAGGGTCCATACGAAAACCGGACGCTGAAACCAGGAAGCCTAAAAACTGGAGTTCCTGTACGGCGAACACACACTTTTCCCATTTGGCATACAGTTTATTATCCCGCAAGATCTGTAACACCTGCCTAACGTGCTCCTGATGAGACACCAGATCCGGCGAGTAAATTAAGATATCATCCAGATATATGACAACAAACTGTCCCACCAGGCGGCGAAAAATGTCATTAACAAAGTGTTGGAACACCGCCGGGGCATTAGTCAGACCGAATGGCATGACAAGGTTCTCATAATGCCCCTCCGGAGTGTTAAACGCCGTCTTCCACTCATCCCCCTCCTTCATCCTAATCAGATTGTACGCCCCCCTGAGATCCAACTTAGAGAACCATTTGGCGCCCACGATCTGATTAAAGAGATCGGGAATAAGTGGGAGTGGATACGGATCTCGGACCGTAATCCGATTAAGTTCACGGAAATCCAGGCAAGGGCGTAGGCCTCCATCTTTCTTCTTAACAAAGAAGAACCCCGCAGCCACCGGTGAAGATGAAGGTCTAATATGCCCCTTAGCCAGACTTTCTGAAATATAATCCTTCATGGCCTGCCTCTCAGGACCAGAAAGGTTATACAACCTAGCTTTAGGTAACTTGGCCTCAGGGAGCAGTTTTACAGAACAGTCATACTCGCGATGAGGAGGTAGTTCCTGACACCCTTTCTCCGAGAATACATCCTCAAAGTCCGCCAGAAATGGAGGTAAGACCCAAGGAGTAACCGCACCGATGACCGTGTTCATGCAGTTTATATTACAGAATTTACTCCATTGGCTTATCTCTCTGGTTTGCCAATTAATAACCGGGTTATGCTTAGTTAACCAAGGAAGGCCCAACACTATAGGAGCGGGAAGACCCTCCAACACGTAGCAAGACAACAGTTCTTTATGTATCGCCCCCACTTGAAGTTTTACGTCATGCACAGCTTGCAAAAAACTTCCCTGACCGAGAGGCCTGGCATCGATCGAGAATATGGGGATGGGTTTAGCCAACTCACTCAATCGCATACCTTGAACCCGGGCAAACCGAGCATCAACCAGATTAGCCCCGGCCCCACTATCCAGAAGAACAGATATCCTCTCAGTTCTCGTACCCACCACCACCTCCGCCGGTACGAGAAACTGAGACGAACCTAGGGACGAAATACCTATTCCCAGATTGCCGTCCACCACACAACCTGGGATCAACAGTTTTCCGACGACTCTTCACTCTGCAAGGGACGGGATGGACACCCCCCAATAAAATGTCCCTTTCTCCCGCAGAAGAAACACCTTCCTGTCTTATGGCACACCACCGGTCCCCTCCCCCGAAAAGATGTCCCTCCTAATTGCATAGGCTCCTCTGGACTGACCAGGGGAACCACCATATGAGGGGACCTTGTAGGAGGTGGAGTCATCACAGGGGGTCGAGTTATCCCGCACCTCTCCCGAAGCCGTCTGTCAACGCGAATAGCCAGGGCCATAGCGGCTTCCAGTGACGCGGGAGAGTCATACTGTGCCAACACATCCTGTAATTTGTCGGATAAACCTTGACAAAACTGGCTCCTAAGAGCCGGGTCATTCCACTGGGTGTCCGTGGCCCACCTACGGAACTCCGAACAGAATTCCTCCGCCGGACGATCTCCCTGCTGGATCCTACGTAACTTAGACTCAGCAAGGGAGATCCGATCTGGGTCATCATATACGAGTCCCAGAGCAGCGAAAAACCTATCCACTGACTGGAGAGCCGGGGAGCCCGGGGGAAGAGAGAACGCCCAAGATTGTGGGTCCCCTTGTAGGAGCGAGATGACAATTCCCACCCTTTGTTCTTCACTCTCCGATGACCGAGGCCGCAGCCGAAAGTACAATTTGCATGCCTCCCGGAAAACAAAAAACTTGTCCCGCCCCCCAGTGAACCTGTCAGGGAGAGCTACTTTAGGTTCTGGTCCGGCTTGCTCCAGAGGATGCAAAACCTTGGACCTAACGTCCGCCAGCTCCATGGACAAACTCTGCAACTGCCGAGCTAGACCGGCTACTGGATCCATGGTAGCTGGAGAAAAACTAAGTGGGTCGGTGAAAATGTCACGCTGTCTCTGTATACTGGAGGTAGGGAGCCTAAGCTGACCCTAAGCTGGGGCCCTGACTAATCCCTCAACCTTGTCTCACCACCAGACAGTTCGACCTGCTGCCGTCTCATCAGCGCTTTTATCTCCTTGTTGAGGACTCTCTGTTGGCTGGAACTAGCATTCACCGCCACCTGTTGTAGAATTACAATTACCTCTGAAAGACAATTTTCAATTACATTAGTACCCACAGTTATTTTAGGGTGACTTTCACGACGGTCAATGTCCACAATAATTACTCCCTGTGCCGGCTGTTCAACTTTACCAATTTTAATGGTCATCTCCTTGAACCCCATCTGCGGCACGGGTAAGACATTACTGGCGATGATGCTCAAGTTACTGTCTGGATACCGTGTGATATCTGTCACGCTGTCTCTGTATACTGGAGGTAGGGAGCCTAAGCTGACCCTAAGCTGGGGCCCTGACTAATCCCTCAACCTGGAGGTACTGTTAAAGGTACAGAGGTCCAGGCCGCCAGCGTAACCTCTACCTCCTGAGGATCCCTGCACCTAAGTAATCTAGTCCTGAGAAGGACCCCGATCACAACAAAAGAGGACAAGTAATAATATGCCCACACACAGTACTTAGACGAACGAGACAGTACAAGGGAAAAACCAAAACCACCTTGCATACAAAAACTACACAACTACAACAGAGGGAACTCCAACGGGAAAGGAGATAAATGATAAAGCGAGGAAGGGAAAAAACACTCCAAATACACTTATCTCAGAAACTCCAAATACAACGATCCGCTCTGTAAGTCTGTGTGAAATGCTTTCACCGACACTTCCCAAACAGACCAGCAGGCATATGAAGGAGTCTCATTACAGCAACATTGATTGCAGCTGGGTGAGGCTGGACCTCGTCTAGCACAGAGAGAGAGAGAATTAACTCCCTCACTGCCGAAAACACCAAGCACCAAAAAGTCAGCTGCGAGAAGTCAGGCTGTGTAATCGTGACGATCTTCGTGGCGACACACCCGTGACAATATCAGCATCAGTCCAATACTGCTTAAAAAGTACATAAGGGATAGTGGTTACTTGCGACCCAGTATCCAGCAAGGCGCTCATGGGGATACCGTCCAGCACCACGGGTAAAACCGGGCGCCCCCCAACGTACTTATCACGCCAATTATAAGGGCCTGGTGATCTTATGCCTGGGGGTTGGCCCTCTGCCCCAGGTTGGACCCGTTTAAATTACAGTACCTGGAAGTGTGTCCAGGCTGGTTGCATCGACGGCAAATGGGCTGTCCATCCTCTGCGTAGCGGTCTGTGGGCCTCCCTCGGAACGACGGGATCCTCCTCTGTCGACGCCACGGGACATCCTCTGGACTTGAAGCCAGCTCGATGGGTCTTGACGGGTCCACTTGTAACGCCTGGACGGTCCTGGTCAATGCCGCGATGCTCCTGGTCAGCTCCTGGACTTGGTGGTGCAGGTCTTTCGACGGGGCTTGGTTCAGGGCCTGTGCATCAGCCCCCACGGGGTCCATAGAGGAGGGCGCCGCCTCCTGGTGGTAGGTGAGAGCAGGGCGCCAGGGGTTTATAGCGCCACTGGTTGCAGATTCACGGAGCACCCTTATGGCCCTGTCCTTAAATTGGGCAAAGGTCAGGTCGGGGTTCTGAAAGAACATGAGGCGCAGTTGGGCCCTGTGGGCGCTAGACAGCAGACCTTCTATGAATTGTTCTGTTAGCAGCTTATCCGTTTCCTGCACACTGCCAGGGTCAGTTTGTTGAATAGCCCTCAGGGCTTCCGGCAGATTTAGAGCATAGTCTCTGATGCTGTCCTGTGCCCGCTGCTTACATCCATAGAACCTCATTTTAATCTCAGCAGAGGTACGTGTGTCAAAGGTACCCCACAGCCGGGCCAGAATACCCTTCACAGTCCTTTTCTCCTCAGTGGGCCATGATTTTACCTCCCTTTGGGCTGCGCCAGTTAACTGCCCTGTCAGTATGCTGACCTTCTGTTCCTCTGTCAGGGGGTAAACGTGGAACAAACTGTATAGCCTTTCCTTGAAGTCAGTTAGGGCATGGGGCTCCCCTGAGTACTTGGGCAGCCAGGCCGCTCCAGGGATGTAGGGCAGGGAAAATGGCATCACCGCTGCTGCAGCTGCGTTGGTGGTAGTGGGCGCCTCCGTGTCCGACATCTTCCTCCCCCCTAGTTAAGCGTGGCCTACCTTCCGACGATCCTCTTCTGTAGGCCGCGGCTCCGCTGCTGCTGCTATGGACGAGGACCTGGCGTCGCGTCCTGATGACGTCAGCGTCACTCTCTCTCCCTTCCAGGACCTTGTGCAGCGTCGGTGCGGTGGGTGGAGCTTCGGATCTCGCGCGGTTTTGACGTCCACGCCCCTCTTCTTCCCGCGCGGCGTCCTGAAGATGGCGTCCGATGGCGGGAAACAGCTGCGGATGGCGGGAAGACGGCAGAAGACGGCGGGAAACGGTCCAAGATGGCGTCTGATGGCGGGAATCGGCTCCGGATGGCGGGAAACGACTCCGGACGGCGGGAAACTTCGCCACAGGTAAGTTACAAAAGTCTTTTTCAGGCACGCAGTACCCGGTAGTTGTGGACACGAAATCCTGCCGACTACGCCAAAGCTGACTCGCCCCCTGGGCCGTGGGGCACTCGGATCCGGGCAGTGGGGGACCGATGGGAGTAGTAGTGGCAACCAGGTTCCGTGGCTCAGGGTGGTCAGGCCAGTGTTAGTCCATTATGTGCTGATATTTATGTCCGACTACGCCACCCGTGAATTGCGGTTATTAGGAACCGCCGCTGCATGCAGACCGCTGGGGCTGATGAGGTGTGCAGCTAGGGTAGTGTGACTCCCCACGGGAAGAGTGCGGCCCCAGGGCAGTATAATGGATGTTGGGAGTGATGGTGGTGAGAGTCCCAGTACCGGTAGTGCTGGAGGCGCGAAGGAGCACACAGACAATAGGTTGCAGTCCAGGGTCTTTACTGAAACAGGTAAACTGACCCATAAACAGTCCCAGCTAGGAGGGGACCTGGATGTCTGAGAGCAACGGGGAAATTGGCCCTGGTCAGGGTGAGGGTGTAGGCCTACCGTGCTTTCTGCGCTCCTTCTGGCTATCTCCTCGTTATAGGGTAACAGCCCACGTTTCCGAGCTTTCTGTGTATTCTCGCCTGTATGGCCTGCGACGTGGGTTCCTTTCTGCTCCCAGCCTTGTACGGCTTTACTGGTCCCTTCGGTTGTGGCAGGGCCTCCAGGCTTCTTAGGCCAAGGAATATACAGTCCATTGCGGACTGGTTCTTTGCTGGAGGATGTGGAATCCTCCCAGCCTCAGACACCAAAGTCTGGTAAAGTCAGTCTCTTATCTGCCAAGACAGGCTTGCTTCGCCTCTTGTCTCTGGCTTGTGGCTCTCCTCCTGCCACACTTCCTCTTAGGTGCAGTGCAACTGTCTGTCCCTGTTCTGCTCTGGGACAAGTCTCAATGCTGAGACAGGCCATCCAGTTCTCCCTAACCCTGCCCCCAGCACCAGCTTTTATAGGGGCAGCCTGCTCCCCCTACTGGCCTGAGACAGGAGGCATTGCATGCTAATGTTCCCCTGACTAGAGAACTTCCCCCTTGCTCTCAGACACAGCTTTAATTACACTTGTGGCATCCAGGCCAGGGTGACACACAAGCAGCCCCAGAGGCAGAAGAACCCATGCCAGCAGCCCAGGAGAGTCATCCCTCTGCTGACAGTGAGCCTGCCATGCCTGCGGTAAGCCAAAGAACCTGCGGACAGCTGCCTGCCCTACCTATGAACCTAGCTAGTAGCTGTACCCTCAATGGTAGTGGGGAAAGCCAGGTTGGTCCACCACCAGACAGTGGGTTAAGGAGATCAACCAGCAGCACTAGGGGACAAACACCAGCTCGCTGGAGGATATAAGTGCGAGATCTAAACGTACCATGTATATATTTAATATGTTTTTTACCTGTAACTAATAGTGTTTTCTCCAGTTTTTCTACATATATGGACTGACAGGTTATGAACTTTGGATAACCGAACTACCTTGTAAATAGTTGCACTTGGTGCCTCTTGCGAAGACGGCCACGGAAGAAAAACCTGTCTGGCGTGGCCCCGAGTGGTCCAAAGTAGTTTGCTTCGCCTTGCAGCCACGCCCAGGGCCAACGCTTGGGGTTTGCTTTGGACATTTCCCCACACCGGTTAAGACTTCGCCTTACTGGGTGAAACGGACACCCGGTCACAGACCACGCTGTGACCTAAAGAACTCAATATGTGGTGTTGTTTGTTGTTTTCTTCTCTGTTGCGTTTATGTTATAATTTATACCCGGTATTCGTGTTTCTTGTTAGTCCCGGAGTACTAAACTTTACTAGGGGGGAATGTGTCACCCCAGGCCTGGATGCCACAAACTTGTAAGGCTGTGTGTGAGAGCAGGAGGGAGGTTCTCTGGTCATGGACCATTAGCCTGCAGCACCTCCTGTCCCAGGCCAGTAGGGGGGGCAGGCTGCCCCTATAAAAGCTGGTACTGAGGGCAGGGTTAGGGAGACCAGGACCCACTTCTGAAGCATCCAGAAGGGTTCCCAGAAGAGAGGGACAGGTCAACGGCAGCTGAGGAGTCCAGGAGGCTAAGGAGGAACAGCAAGCCAGGGACAGAGGCGACGAGAGTCGGTCCTGGCTGAGAGAGAACTACATACCGGACACTGGGATCCGAGGCTGTCAGGATTGCAAGTCCTGCAGCAGATCATCTACCTGCGAGGGATTTTAGGTCCCTTGGCCAAAGAAGCCTGGAAGCTCCGCCACACAGAGGGACCGGTACAGCACAGAGAAGCTATAGGTACCTAAGGCCCGAGTCGCAAGCCATACAGGCGTAGTACACGGCCAACTCAGGGACGTGGGCTTTCATACCACTAAAGGGGGAGATAGTCAGCAAGGGCAGAGAGAGAACGGTAGGCCTACCCACTCACCCTGACCAGTGGAGCTCGCCCGAATGCCCTCAGACACCCAGGTCCATTCCTCCCTGTACTCCTGGTGGGTCTGTGATAAGATCTGCAGTAAAAGACCCTGGACTGCATTATTGGACTCTGTGTGATTACTGCTGCGCCTGCACCATCACCCCCAGCATCCTATTACATTGCTCTGAGGCTACACTCCTCCCGTGGGGAGTTGTACTATTCCCTGCTGCACCCCCAACACCAGCCTCAGCGGTCTGCCCCGCAGCAGCGGTCCTCCCTGACCGCAATCCACAGGTGGCGTACTCGGACTTTCAAAACCTACAAATACACTGCCACAGCATTTGGTCTGACCACCCTGAGCCACGGGACCGGGTCGCCACTACTACTCCCAGCATTGCCCTGTTGTCTGGTTCCGAGAGCCCCACGGCCCAGGGGGCGAGTCACTACAAGTAAGGATAGACGATACAATAAGCTCTATCGTAATATGTAGCAGCGAGTCAGCGGAATGTATCAATTCTAATATTGAGCAGAATTGATTTCAGCCTGTTGATTTTTCCCTCCAGAACAGTGGAGGGCTCCTCGGGAAAATAAATTGGCCATCCCTGGTATAACGTAATACTAAAATCTCACAATTTATGAGAGAAAACTGTATTTTATAACGATGCTTCCGTACATAAATCAAGAGAACTTCTTTTCATCAGACGACCCCTTTATCACCTATCCAAGGTGATCGGTGGTGTCCAACAGCTTAGAGCGGCACTGATGGGCAGAATGCGGCACTTTTATCACTTTTGGAATTGGGCAGCGGTGCACATGCTCAGTCTGACCTCCATTCTTGCCCTTTGGGGCTGCAGAGCGCTCTGCTTTTTCCAACAGCTCCATTGAGAATGAATGGATCAGTGGTCGGGCATCCAACCAGACGCTCCATTTTGTAACAGGGATAGAAATACCGTAGATGAGAAGATGCACTTAACTGTTTGGCCGCAGCAAGAGTGCATCGAGTGCCTGTGCTTGGTTTGAACAGTCATTCTGTGCTGACAGAGTCCCTTTAAGGCCTCAAACCTATTAGATAATTGTCAGCCCTACATTGTTTCTGGGCAGACAGTTACACAAGATTATGTCCCATTTCATGAAGATTGGCCTTTTACACGCCTGTTTTAGTGAAGGATTAGCTGGAAAAACCTGCGGCGCTGTTAAGCTTCTCCCCAAGAAGCTCCGCAAGGCTTCAAAATTTTGCCGGTGCTGGTCAAGACTGGTGGACACATGGGAAAAGTCAAATTTTGGCAAAGTTGAACAATCTGCATTGTGTGTAATATTTTATGATACAATAAATGATTAGAAAAATGCAAGTTTTATTAATGAGAAAAAAACTGAACTTTGCAGAATTTGTTGGCGACATAGAAATATGTAAAAAATATAAAAGTGTAAAAAATTTTTTACAATTTTTGATGCTTACATTAAAAACTTGAGCAATTCCCCCAAAAATCATTAGAGCCATGAAATCAATACATATACAGATGAAACCAGAAGTTTCCATCCACTATATAAAGAGACACATCTGCATGTTTTTATCAATATCTGACATGAAATCAGAATAAATCTTTCCCGTTTTAGGACAATTAGGATTACCATCATTTTTGATATTTTCCAAATGCCAGAATAATGAGAGAGAGAGAATGTTTTAAGGCATTTTTATTACTTACTGCAAAGTCTTAACATTATTCTAATCACTAATCAGTGTGTATATTTGTTCACGACACAATAGAATCCCATAATTTCTGCCTATTCACATCTTAGTATTATGTATGATCAGGTTAGAGTGTATGGCTGCTGAGCGCTAGCATTTATGGGCGCCTCCCCCTGACCTTGGCTGTTTCTGGCTCTTAGACCCTGCTGGCACGCACTGCCGTCATGTCCGTGACTGCACTGCCGGCTTGCGGGTCAAATGCCAGAAGCCGCAGAGTCACATGTATTGTGGCGGGCACAGAATGTCTCACGCCGTATACCAGCCAGAACACATACCGGAAAGTCAGGTGACACACTTTTTCTCTCCGCCTCGGTTCATGATTGGATTAGGCTCCCTATATAACATCTGGCGTTCCCCTCCCTGGCACGACCCCTGAGGAAGTGTTGATGAAACGCGCGTCGGGGTGGAGGGACGCGTGATTACCCTGCCTAGAAGCTGCCATTCTAACCAGGTATTTCTTTCTCATGATGTGTTGAGCTGTTTTGTCTATTTGTGGACAGTGCCACTATTACACTATAGTTATTCTATGGGACCGTACCCAGCCTCTTTTATGTACCCAGTCTCCCCTGATAGATATACTAACATTATTAACCGCTATATGCATTAGTTTCTTTGAGGCTGGAAACAATACGTTATCTTTTATCTAAGCACTTTGCACTTTTTTGCTGGACAGTCGACTCTATATCATCATATGCACTGCCGCTTTACATTTTATAGGCGTATCTCAAACTCATCAGTGATAGTCTAGTGACCGTTATAATAGCATATGCATTTCTTTCTTTCTATTTTTGCCACATGAGCGGTTATTCAGATTGAAATCTTTTGTAGTGCATTTGTATAGTCACATTATTTCAGTAATGGGGTAATATATGGTTATTACTCTTGCTGCGCAGATATAGGGTACAGCATTTGTTTGTCCCTCACATTTGAGGCCCCTGGTATTTTAATTATTGTTATTTTATGTTCTAATAAAATTATATTGTTAATATTATTTGAAGTGTTCATGTTTTTGTTTATCCTACCAGGGTTCTGGTTATAGCAGAATCAATTTTTGATATATATAAAGTCAAAAGTTTACATACATTTCATTAGTATTTGGTACCATCACCCTTAAACTGAATGACTTGGGTCAAACTTTTGGGATATCCTTCCACAAACTTCTCACAATAGTTGGTCGGAATTTGGACCCATTCCTCCTGGCAAAACTGGGGTAACAGATCCAGGTTTGTAGTGCCCATAAATTTTCAATAGGATTGCAATCAGA
The DNA here is from genome assembly GCF_046119375.1 of Phyllobates terribilis. NCBI lineage: Eukaryota > Metazoa > Chordata > Amphibia > Anura > Dendrobatidae > Phyllobates > Phyllobates terribilis. The sequence continues at coordinate 20,407,029 of NW_027362779.1, read as the reverse complement.
GCTTTGTGATAGCCACGCCGAAACATTGACTTTGTTATTCTTAAGCCACTTTGTTCCCATTTTGTCAATATGCTTCGGGTCATTGTCCATTTGGAATACCCATTTCCGCCCAAGCTTTAACTTCCTGGCTGATGTCTTGAGATGTTGCTTCAGTATTGCCACATAATCTTTTTTTCTCATGGTGTCATCTATTTTGTGAAGTGAACCAGTCCCTCCTGCAGCAAATCAACCCCAGATCATGATGCTGCCACCCCCATGTTTCACAGTTGGGATGGTGTTCTTAGGCTTCCAAGCTTCTCCCTTTTTCCTCCAAACGTAGCGATGGTCATTATGCCAAAAAAGTTCAATTTTAGTTTCATCAGACCACAGACATGTCTCCAAAAATTAAGGTCTTTGTTCCTGTGTGCATTTGCAAACATTAATTTGGCTTTTTTATGTTTCTTTTGGAGTAATGGCTTCTTCCTGGCAGAGTGGCCTTTCAGCCCATGTTGATACAGTACTCCTTTCATTGTGGTTATTGACACAATCTTACCTGCTTCCGCCATCATCTTCACAAGGTCTCTTGCTTTTGTCCTTGGGTTGATATGCACGTGTCGGACCAAAGCACGTTCATCTCTGGGACACAGAACCCGTCTCCTTCCTGAGCGATAAGATGGCAGTACATTCCCATCTTGTTTGTACTTGCGTATAATTGTTTGTACAGATGACCGAGGCACCGTCAGGTATCTTGAAATTGTATCTAAGGATGAGCCAGACTTGTGCAAGTCCACAATTCTCTTCCTGATATCTTCGCTAATTTCTTTAGACTTTCCCATGATACTACAGAAAAAAAAACTATTAGAAGCTTCCAAACACATTACATCATCATATGGGCAGTCCAGAATTGTTTAAAGGCATAGTAATCTTAGTGTGTGTAAACTTTTGACTTTGCAGTAAGTAATAAAAATGACTTAAACATTCTCTCTCTCTCATTATTCTGGCATTTGGCAAATTTTAAAAATTATGGTAATCCTAATTGACCTAAAACGGGAAAGGTTTATTCTGATTTCATGTCAGATATTGAGAAAAACATGCAGATGTGTCTTTTTATATAGTGTATGGAAACTTCTGGTTTCAACTGTATGTGTGTGTATGTATGTATATATGTTTATATTACACATACAGTTATGGCCGAAAGTGTTCACTCCCTTGAAATTGTTTCAGAAAATGAAGTATTTCTCCCAATTATTGCTGTTACACATGTTTTGCTATACACACTTTATTTTCTTTGTGTGTATTGCAACAACACAAAAAAGCAGAAAAAAAGGCAAATTGGACATAATTTCACACACAGCCCCAAAAATGGTCTGAACAAAATTGTTGGCACCCTCAACTTTAATATTTGGTTGCTCACCCTTTGGAATAAAATAACTGCAATCAATCGCTTCCTATAACCATCAACAAGCTTCTTACACCTCTCAGCTGGAATTTTGACCACTCTTCTTTTGTAAACTGCTCCATGTCTCTCATAGTTGCTGCTACTTCATACCTCTCCAGCGCTATGTTTCCATCCATTTCTGCGGGCTTCTTGAAGTATGTTTGGGGTCATTCTCCTGGAAGAACCATGACCTAGGACGCAAACCCAGCTTTCTGACACTGGGCACTACATTGCGACCCAAAATCCGTTGGTAATATTTTTCAACAATTTTGGTTCTCAAGTACTCAGACAGTTCTCTTCTCTTTCTGTACTCCATGCTTAGTGTGGCACACACAGACACAATGCAAAGATTGAGTCAACTTCTCCACTTTTTATCTGGTTTCAGGTGTGATTTTCATATTGCCCACACCTGTTACTTGCCACAGGTTAGTTTGAATGAGCATCACATGCTTGAAACAAAGTTGTTCACCCACAATTTTGGAAAGGTGCTATCAATTTTGTCCGGCCCATTTTTGGGGTTTTGTATGAAATGATGTCTAATTTGCCTTTTTTCCTTTTGTTTGTTTTTTTCTTTTGTTCCAATACACACAAAGAATATTAAACATGTGTATAACAAAACATGTGTAATTGCAATCATTTTCTGGGAGAAATACTTCATTTTCTGGAACAATTTTAAGATTGCCAACACTTTCGGCCGTGGCCATATATAGTAGCTGAGTACAGGTGGCTGCTGGGGCCCCTGATACCATTACTATGTGGCCCTTACACCTGATATACAGTGGTGGCCAAAAGTATTGGCACCCCTGCAATTCTGTCAGATAATACTCAGTTTCTTCCTGAAAATGATTGCAATCACAAATTCTTTGGTATTATTATCTTCATTTAATTTTCTTGCAAAGAAAAAACACAAAAGAGAATGAAACAAAAATCAAATCAATGATCATTTCACACAAAACTCCAAAAATGGGCCAGACAAAAGTATTGGCACCTTCACCTTTTTCTTTTCCGTCCACATCTAGATAGGTTAGCCACAGTGCCATGGGCTTTAAACTTCTTGATGACACTGCGCACGGAAGACACAGGAACATTCAGGTCTTTGGGGATGGACTTGTAGCCTTGAGATTGCTCATGTTTCCTCACAATTTGGTTTCTCAAGTCCTCAGACAGCTCTTTTGTCTTCTTTCTTTTCTCCATGCTCAATGTGGTACACACAAGGACACAGGACAGAGGCTGAGTCAACTTTACTCTGTTAGAACCCTCCTGTTAGTTTTTGCTATCTTGTGTTTTGCGGTCACGTGACTAGCTGCCTATATATTCCTGCTCCGCCCTTCTGGCTTTGCTGGACTTCAGTGTTTTTTGCCTGTCTCTCTAGCCAGGTGCTTCGGTGCCTATCTCTGTCTAGTTTGCTTGGTCCTCTGGACCTCTAGTACTTTTTGTTCAGTTTGTATTTTTGCTCTGCAACAACTTCTGTTAGGAGGTGTCCATTTTTTGTCCCAGTCCTTAGTTCTTTTAGGGACCCCTCCCTTTATTCTATAGGTCTCTGTTCAGACTAGCCGAGGACGAAGGCGGGTCTGTTCACAAGGAACAGGCTGCCCGCTACATCGTAGGGATTCAGCTTAGTCTTACTGTAGGGACAGCTTTTCCCTTTCTTTCCTTAGTTTATGTTGCAGATCATAACATAATCCATGTTAACTGGCTGCAAGTGTGATTTAGTTATTGCCAATTGTATCCAATTTGGCTTTAGGACAATTCTTTTTGTGTTTTTTCATTAAAGACAAATTAAATGAAGATAATAAGACCAAAGAATTTGTGATTGCAATCATTTTCAGGAAGAAACTGAGTATTATCTGACAGAATTGCAGGGGTGCCAATACTTTTGGCCACCACTGTATAGGAGCTGAGTACAGGCAGCTGCCGGGGCCCCTGATACCATTACTATGTGGCCCTTACACCTGATATATAGGAGCTGAGTACAGGCGGCTGCTGGGGCCCCTGATACCATTACTATGTGGCCCTTACACCTGATATATAGGAGCTGAGTACAGGCGGCTGCTGGGCCCTTGATACCATTACTATGTGGCCCTTACCCCTGATATATAGCAGCTGAGTACAGACGGCTGCTGGGGCCCCTGATACCATTACTATGTGGCCCTTACCCCTGATATATAGGGGCTGAGTACAGGCGGCTGCTGGGGCCCCTGATACCATTACTATGTGGCCCTTATGACGCGCCCCTGGGCCTACTTGGTGTAGCGTTGCGCACGCAGGGACTACCCGGAGCCGGGCCTGTTGGGAGTAGTAGTCTCGTGGCGGTGACCCGGTCCGTGCCCAGGGAGTCAAACTGTGTGGCAGAGTTTAGCAGTAGATGGTACGGTGTTCGACTACGCCACCCGTTGAATGCGGCTATGAGGCCGCCGCTGCAGGGCAGACCGCTGAGGCCGGTGGTACGATTGTGCAGCGTAGATGGTATAACCCCCAACGGGAGGGGTATGGCCTCAGGGCAGCCGACGTGGATGATGGGGGTAGCAGGAACCACTCAGAGACGATGCGGTGTAGTTCAGGGTCTTTACTGGTGATAAAGATAGACCCTCCCGGAGTACTGGCTAGCGATCGGGGCCTGGTCAGTCTTTGAGCAGATGGGATTTCCCCTGGCCAGGCGGAGTTGTAGGCCTCCCCAACTAATTGTACTCTTCTGGCTACCTTGCTAGAGGCGGGTAAAAGTAGCCCACGTCCCTGAGTGTACCGTGTGGTGCTCACCCATATGGCCGGTGACTCGGGGCCTTCTAGTGGCTTCCGCTCCACGACGACGGTGCTGGTCCCACGCGTGTGACCGTGCCTTCGGGTTTCTTGGCCAGAGGACCTGAAATCCCCTGCCGGTCGGTTTCTGCTGCTGGGTAAGGATTAGTCCCCACAGCCTCGGACTCCGGGTCCGGTGGTAACTCTTCAATCAGGGCGAGCTCTTCAGCTGCCAGCCCCTGATTCCTTGTAGCACTGCTCCCACTGAGCTCCTGATCTTTCTTTCCTATAGCTGCTCCTCTTCTTAACTAACTAACCCTGCCTCAGCCCCAGTTTTATATAGGGGAAGTTCTTCCCCTCCCAGGACTGGGCAGGAGGTGTGGCATGCACAGGATTCCTGACCAAGAGACCTCCCACCTGCTCTCAGACATAATATTGCTATTACTGTGGAAACCAGACCCCTGGGGTGCCACACTTACACCTGATATATAAGGGCTGAGTACAGGCGGCTGCTGGGCCCTTGATACCATTACTATGTGGCCCTTACACCTGATATATAGTAGCTGAGTACAGGCGGCTGCTGGGGCCCCTGATACCATTACTATGTGGCCCTTACCCCTGATATATAAGGGCTGAGTACAGGCGGCTGCTGGGGCCCCTGACACCATTACTATGTGGCCCTTACACCTGATATAAAATGGCTGAGCACAGGCGGCTGCTGGGGGCCCTGATACCAGTACTATGTGGCCCTTACACCTGATATATAAGGGCTGAGTACAGGTGGCTGCTGGGGCCCCTGATACCATTGCTATGTGGCCCTTACACCTGATATATAAGGGCTGAGTACAGGCGGCTGCTGGGGCCCCTGATACCATTGCTATGTGGCCCTTACACCTGATATATAAGGGCTGAGTACAGGCGGCTGCTGGGGCCCCTGATACCATTGCTATGTGGCCCTTACACCTGATATATAAGGGCTGAGTACAGGCGGCTGCTGGGGCCCCTGATACCATTACTGTGTGGCCCTTACACCTGATATATAAGGGCTGAGTACAGGCGGCTGCTGGGGCCCCTGATACCATTACTATGTGGCCCTTACACCTGATATATAGGAGCTGAGTACAGGCGGCTGCCGGGGCCCCTGATACCATTACACTGGTGCCTTGTTATTAGGTCAATTCCATTATAAAACATTGTATCCGTCATTGTTGAGCTCTGCTGGGACTCTGTATCCCGCCTGCATTGCATAATGGGGCCCCTGAATACTCTGCACATAAGGGCCCATAGCTCTAATTATGTTGTTTGCAATAGTCGCCCTCCTGCCACCCTGTAATATCGGGTCCCTGCCTGGTGTGGCCCCTATGACTTAATGTCCCCCTGTAAGTGCAGTACACCAGTTATCAGTCTACACGGCCAGGGTCCGGGACCCCTGTTGTTTTTGTACTGGCTTTGTAATATATGCTCATTATCAGGGCGCCCTCTTCTCAGACATCCATCTAATCATCCGTCTGTCTCATCCATATTTGCCATATGGAGGTTTCCAGAAATAGGGCAGAATCTACTGGACTTCTGTGAAAGTTGACGAATCTGTTGAGCGCGGCTGAAGCCTCCTGGGAGCCGAGGTAAAATCAGTGGCCGTGGTAAAATTGTGGAGCGGTGGGGTCTGAAAAAGGAATCATGGCTATAAGGACAACGTTTGCACAAAGTGATTTCTTTCCTGCCCAACAGCCACTGTGTAAACCTGACAAAAATGCCCCCATCTATCCATCCATTCATCACTCTCATACTCTGTCTATGCAGGTATGTATCTCATCATTCTTCCTTACGGAGTTTCACATGGACCAGTCGGGGCTTTGGTCCGAACTCCCCCACAAAACTGGATTCGGTAGTGTGCACTGACGAGGCCATAGGCTTAGTAGACTGCGCCTCCAGTAGGCGTACACACCTGATGCACGACAGAGGGCACATTCACTCTGTCTGGACCATTATAGTCTATGGCCACGTCAGATCATATGCCCGAATCCCGTTCAGGTAAAGGCTGCAGCAGGTGGCAGCTGCCTTCTGTGCCCCGCTCCTCCGCCACTGCCGTTCCCCCCAACACCCAGAGCCACAGTGTATGTATATATATATATATATATATATATATATATACATATATATATATATACACTACTCAAAAAAATAAAGGGAACACTTAAACAACAGAATATAACTCCAAGTAAATCAAACTTCTGTGAAATCAAACTGTCCACTTAGGAAGCAACACTGATTGACGATCAATTTCACATGCTGCTGTGCAAATGGAATAGACAATAGATGGAAATTATTGGCAATTATCAAAACACTCTCAATAAAGGAGTGGTTCTGCAGGTTGGGACCACAGACCACATCTCAGTACCAATGCTTTCTGGCTGATGTTTTGGTCACTTTTGAATGTTGGTTGTGCTTTCACACTAGTGGTAGCTTGAGATGGACTCTACAACCCACAGAAGTTGCTCAAGTAGTGCAGCTCTTCCAGGATGGCACATCAATGCGAGCTGTGGAAAGAAGGTTTGCTGTGTCTGTCAGCGTAGTGTCCAGAGGCTGGAGGCGCTACCAGGAGACAGGCCAGTACACCAGGAGACGTGGAGGGGGCCGTAGGAGGGCAACAACCCAGCAGCAGGACCGCTACCTCCGCCTTTGTGCAAGGAGGAACAGGAGGAGCACTGCCAGAGCCCTGAAAAATGACCTCCAGCTGACCACAAATGTGGATGTGTCTGCACAAACGGTTAGAAACCCACTCCATAACGGTGGTATGAGGGCCCGACGTCCACAGATGGGGGTTGTGCTCACAGCCCAACACCGTGCAGGACGCTTTGCATTTGCCACAGAACACCAGGATTGGCAAAGTCGCCACTGGCGCCCTGTGCTCTTCACAGATGAAAGCCGGTTCACACTGAGCACATGTGACAGACGTGACAGAGTCTGGAGACGCCGTGGAGAGCGATCTGCTGCCTGCAACATCCTTCAGCATGACCGGTTTGGCAGTGGGTCAGTAATGGTGTGGGGTGGCATTTCTTTGGAGGGCCGCACAGCCCTCCACGTGCTCGCCAGAGGTAGCCTGACTGCCATTAGGTACCGAGATGAGATCCTCAGACCCCTTGTGAGACCATGTGCTGGTGCGGTTGGCCCTGGGTTCCTCCTAATGCAGGACAATGCCAGACCTCATGTGGCTGGAGTGTGTCAGCAGTTCCTGCAAGATGAAGGCATTGAGGTTATGGACTGGCCCGCCCGTACCCCAGACCTGAATCCGATTGAGCACATCTGGGATATCATGTCTCGCTCCATCCACCAACGTCACGTTGCACCACAGACTGTCCAGGTGTTGGCGGATGCTTTAGTCCAGGTCTGGGAGGAGATCCCACAGGAGACCATCCGCAACCTCATCAGGAGCATGCCCAGGCGTTGTAGGGAGGTCATACAGGCACGTGGAGGCCACACACAATACTCAGCCTCATCAGGAGCATGCCCAGGCATTGTAGGGAGGTCATACAGGCACGTGGAGGCCACACACAATACTGAGACTCATTTTGACTTGTTTTAAGGACATTACATCAAAGTTGAATGAGCCTGTAGTGTGTTTTTCCACTTTAATTTTGGGGGTGACTCCAAATCCAGGCCTCCATTGGTTAATAAATGTGATTTCCATTGATGATTTTTGTGTGATTTTGTTTTCAGCACATTCAGCTTTGTACAGAACACAGTATTCAATGAGAATATTTCATTCATTCAGATCTAGGATGGGTTATTTCAGTGTTCCCTTTATTTTTTTGAGCAGTGTATATATAAATATACCAGGATGGGGGATATTAACAGAATTGGGGGACATTACCCCTATAACAGTGTAAGCAGCAGACCCCCTCCCCCTTAACAGGGCATAATGACCACATTTTTTGCTTACATTTTTTTTCTATTTTCCTCCTCTAAAACCTAGGTACGTCTTATGGTCCGGTGCGTCTTATAGTCCGAAAAATACGGTATATGCATTCAGCATATATATACTACTAGCTATTGAACCCGTTCTACGCCCGGGTGGCGAGCATTTTTATTGGTATATGGTCTCCCATGCTGGTATGTGCTGCCCCCCTCCTTGTATTTGTGCTGCCCCCATCCTGTCCCCACCATCCAATCCTGGTATGTGTGGTACCCCTCACCCCCAATCCTGGTATGCGTGGCACCCCTCACCCCCAATCCTGGTATGCGTGGCACCCCTCACCCCCAATCCTGGTATACGTGGCACCCCTCATCACTATCCTGGTATGTGTGGCACCCCTCATCCCTATCCTGGTATGTATGGTACCCCTCATCCCTATCCTGGTATGTATGGTACCCCTCATCACTATCCTGGTGTGTATGGTATCCCTCATCCTGGTATGCATGGTACTCCATCCCTCATCCCGGTATGCATGGCACTCCATCCCTCATCCCCAATCCCGGTATGCGTGGCACCCCTCATCCCCAATCCCGGAATGTGTGGCACCCCTCATCCCCAATCCCGGCATGCGTGGCACCCCTCATCCCCAATCCCGGCATGCGTGGCACCCCTCATCCCCAATCCTGGCATGCGTGGCATCCCTCATCCCCAATCCCGGCATGCGTGGCACCCCTCATCCTCAATCCTTGTATGTGTGGCACCCCTCATCCCCAATCCCGGTATGCGTGGCACCCCTCATCCCCAATCCAGGTATGCATGGTCCCCTCACCCCCCAATCCTGGTATGCGTGTTACCCCTCACCACCCAATCCTGGTGTGCGTGGCACCCCTCACCCCCGCAATCCTGGTATGCGTGGCACCCCTCACCCCCCAAATCCTGGTATGCGTGGTACCCCTCACCGCCCAATCCTGGTATGTGTGGCACTCCTCACCCCCCAATCCTGGTATGTGTGGCACCCCTCACCGCCCAATGCTGGTATGCATGGTACCCCTCACCCCACAATCCTGGTATGCGTGGTACCCCTCACCCCACAATCCTGGTATGTGTGGTACCCCTCACCCCCAATCTTGGTATGTGTGTTACCCCTCACCCCCAATCTTGGTATGTGTGTTACCCCTCACCCCCAATCCTGGTATGTGTGGTACGCCTCACCCCCAATCCTGGTATGTGTGGTACCCCTCACCCCCCAATCCTGGTATGTGTGGTACCCCTCACCCCCCAATCCTGGTATGTGTGGTACCCCTCACCTCCCAGTCCTGATATATGCATGGTACCCCTCACCCCCCAGTCCTGATATATGCATGGTCCCCTCACCCCACAATCCTGTTATGTGTGGCCCCCTCATCCCTTTCACACTGTACACACATACACAAAAAAAAAAACAGTTATACTCACCTTTCTTCTCTGTACTCCAGCGCTGCTGCGTCCTCTTCTGCCAGAGGCCGGGGTAGGAGTGCGGCGCTGGAGCACCGCACTGTCCGGCGCCATTTTGCTGAACACACACTGTAAATGTGTCTTCAGTAAAATGACGCCGGATAGCGCAATGCGCATGCGTCGATCTGACGCCTTCACTCCGCCCCCGGTCTCCAGCGAAGAGAGGCGCCGCAGCAACGCTCCTCCCGGTCAGGTAAGTATGTAAGTATGGCGCCGGAGATCGCGGTATGCGTTCAGTGTCTACGCATCCCGCGATCTCCGGCGCCATACATCTCCTCTTACCTGTAACGGCTGGATGCCTGCTTCTCTCTGGAGCCAGGCTGCGCATCACGCATGCGCAGTTTATCGAATCTTCAGACAAAGACACGCATGCCGCCTTATATATACTATGGTAGATCGGCCCATTCAGTTGCACACAGAAGTAGCCACCGGAGCGCCGTCTCCTTAAGTCTCTCACTGGTTTATTTGAAGATGCTGCATAAGCCAGTGAGGAGTTAGCAAAAATAAATACGTACTTTCTGACCTAAGGAAAAACAAAACATAACATACAGCCGTGTTGCTGTGGGGATCTCCCGCTCAGGAGAACAACCATCCACTGGTTCAGCTTTTCCTTCTCAGGACACAAAGCGCTGGAGTTCCTCTCTCCAGCCCTACTGAACACTGAATGCCTTAGAAGGACTATATACATCCTAGTCCCCACCCTGGGGTGGAGATATGGTGAATGACCTCCCAAATGGTGAACAACCTCCCAACCCGCTCTATGGTCGTTCACAAAAACCCAGCCCTTAAAATGGCCGATTAATCCCTCTCAACACATAGTGTGCTGGTGGAAAACTTATGGGCTTCAAATCACTGAAGCTAACAGCCTCAGTGAAACATACCTCCCCTCCAGCACTTTGCCAGTGACTTTGTCACCATGTATATATAATCAGCATACTGTATATATATTATAAGCATACTGTATATATCCTTTTAAAAGCAGAAGTGTCAATAAATTATTTTTATCAGTTAACAAAATGCAGAGTAAAGTTTGATGGATGAACCAAGATCTCAGTAATAATAATTGTAATTTTTTTTTAATTAATAATAGGATAGAAGGGAGGGACAAAACCAGGAACAGAATCAGTAGGCAAACTCATAGTCAGGAGGACAGCCGGGGTCAGATACCAGGTGATCAGTAACCGCCACGTCTGCGAGCAGTATGAATACCGCGGAGCCTGGTGACAGAGGTGATACTGAGATTGTCCCGGCAGAGATGTAACAGTCAGAAGGCCACCGGTAGATGGTGAAGGTCCTTCTGTACAGCTCCAGCAGTGATGGTGGATCTGCTGGACTTCAGGGCGCTGGATGCGGAGGTTTACCGTCTTTTAGATGTCTCTAGGGGAACGGTGACAACACGCAAATACGCGAGCAGCCCTGGATAATCCACGCCGGCAGGATGATAGGATCCGGCGGAAGATGGAACCTATGAGAAGAGAAGGAAATATAATGTAAGTGATGGGACTCCATATGACATGATACTACTGTGCGGTCACTGTGGCCGGACGGCAGAGGAATCTCATCACACAGAGGTCAGGGGTCATCGTCAGCCATCATACATGTGACAATCCCATCTCCGACAGATGACATCTGCTCCACATGAATTATTCTCACTGACGACATCACACAACATGGAGATGACTCTCACACTTACCTCGTCTCTTTTTCCCCTTTTTCCCATTTTCTGATTTTTCGTCATCAGCTGGAAATTCTGATCAGAAAGAAGAAAAAACAACAACTCACTAAAGACATATTGTTATGGGGTCTGCATTGTATCTCTCCTGTGTATAGTATATAGATTGTTCTAGTCCTGTCCCCTATAGTCCTGATAATCTGGTATTACACAATAGGGCAGAATAAGTCCTATATACCGGACATGACCTCATATGAGGGGCATTAGATGTGTCACTAATATGGAGCAGTGAACGCCCTGTGTGCCGCCATGTGGTGCATCCCTAATGAGTGATATTCTACTATAGGAGACGATGTCTCATTATGATGACGGAGGTTACTGGATGCAACAATGTATCACAGAATCCATGATAATACTGTACAAAGTTGCAGAAATGGAGACACTGTATGGTCTCATGGGCAAAGTAATTGGGATCCATGAAACATTGATAACATAGGAGACCCATTAAAGAAAAACCATGTGGAAATATTTCACCCTTGATGACAACATTCACATTGTTTGTGCTATAGACATGTACATACCTGACAATGGGGACGAGGACGGCAAGCTGGTTATAGCATCGTCTCTAGCAGATTCAGGAAAAGATCCTTTCTGCCTGTTAGGAAGAAGAAAAACGTGTAAATCACAAGTAAATTCAGTATAAAAGGGATTGTCTCACTAGAAGAACCCCGACTATAAGGCCTAATAGGACATATGAAAGTCATAGTGGGGAAGTCTCCTGCTCAAAACGACCTTCTATGGAAACAACTAGCAACAATGGCCAGCATGTAATACTACATATCTCCTGCAGTGTGGGCAAAACTAACAATGCCTGACCGGCAGCAATTATGGGTTGTTATCTCCAGCAGATTCTGAAGCCAATAGCCAATGACCGCTGATCATGGGGCGGTGGATGCTGCATTCAATATTATGGTATTTATGTCCTATATTTGGTGTTGTGCACATATATTAGCCTGGAGCTCCCAATAATGACCCCATAATCTACTCACATTTCTGAGATGTTTCTGCTGGATGCCGGGGTACACTCTGGAGGAAACTTGATAGCGGTGGTACAGAGCTAAAAAATGACAAAAATAAGATATGAAATTCAATTTTTTACGTTTAGGGTATGTGCACACGATGCAGAAATGCTCAGGATTTTTTCCTGAGCGTTAAAGCATCTCTCTGGCAGGAAAAAACTCATGCGGATTGTACATGCGGTTTCCTGCCAGGGACATGCGGAAATGAAGCGGTCTTCACTTTCATTTCCGCATGCGGGTTGACAAGCACTTCCCAAGCGATTTTAGCATCACTTGGAAAGTGCTTGTCAACTTCACACTATATAAATCCATGCAGCCGGTGTGTGATGTCAAAAAATAAAAAATAAATATATACTTTACCCTCTGATGGCCCCCGGTGTCCTGCTTCATCGGTCCCGGCTGCCGGCAGTGAAGACTGTAGGACCTTCCGACGTCAGCGTCACGTGACCCGTCACATGACTCTGACGTCAGCGAAGGTCCTTCATTCAACCGCGAAGTGCGCGGGAAGCCGGCAGGACGCAGCGCGGGCCGTCAGAAGGTGAGAATATATATATTTTTTATTTTATTCTTTTTTTTTTAATGGTACCTGGGTCTGGATGGGAGTCCTCTCATCCACACCCGGGTACCATCCGCACATTAGACCGCATGAAAAGCGCATCAACATATACAGTGATGCGGATTCCATGCGGTCTAATGCAAGTCAATGGCGGCAAAAGAGCAGCGTTTCCGCAAAATTAATTGACATGCTGCGGATTTTTGACCGCAGCATTTACGCTGCGGAAAAATCCGCATCATGGGCACAGCACATGCGGATTTCCATTGGGGAACATTGCTGCCCTTCTACCATGCGTTTTTCATGCGTTTCCGCGACGTTTACGCAACTGCAAAAACGCAGCGGAAACGCATGAAAAACGCATCGTGTGAACTCAGCCTTAGAGGTCTTTTTATGTATTCTGGATTTATTGATCACTTACTTTAGAAAGCCTTTTAGAGGATGTTGTAAAATTTTGGAAGAAAAGGCTCTCATTATCCTCACTTGTGTCCTCCTCCTCTGAGACAATAGGCTTGTTTGTATCAGCGTGATCTACAAGACATAGGTAATGAAGTGTTATTAGCGGTTGTCAGCATAACACAGTCACCATTTATCACTACTATTAATGGGAACCGATTGTCACATATTATTGAAGACGAGACAAACAGCCGCTTAGTCTAGATGACGTCTTCTACTTACTGATAAATAAGCTGGTGTCCTCATCTGAAACAAGCCGAGGAATGTACTCCGGCTTCTGACTTAGAAGGTTTTCAAATTCTAAGTCACTCAGGAATGGATAACTCTTGATCTCAAATGCTCCTCCTGGAAAAAGAAAAACAAAAGTGATGCGGACATTGTTAGAGGCTGCTCCATATCTGAACAGTATTTCTTAATCTTAAGTAATGACAAAACCGAAGGAAACAAACTGAAAGTTATATTATGGAGAACTAGAAATAGGCAAGCAAATAGAGAAGTGCTGATCCTCATGGACAGGAGCGAAGAGTCCTCGTTGTAAAAAGTGAATATTAATACTAATAAAGTATATCAGTTACCTGTCCCAAGTCTTTGTGCAGGATTTGTTCTGAGCAGGTCATTAATAAGGTCCTGAGCATCGGGGGGAGGAGCGCGATCCCAATCCCAAATTATGTCTCCTGTTATATAGAAAATTACAGAAAATAAAACCTCTGTTTTGGACTGTAAGATAAAGTAGAGGAAATAACTAAATTCATGTAACCAGTCAAAGCAATGATCGGATTATTCTACTTACCAGTGACAATATTTTTATAGAGCTCAGATAGGGAATCCCCATGAAATGGTACATATCCCACCAGAAACTCATGCAGGATGATTCCCATTGACCACCAGTCGGCAGGTCTTCCATAGCCTTTCTTCAGAATGATTTCTGGGGCCATGTAAAGCGGGGTGCCACAGTCCTGGAAACCAACAGAAGGTAAAAATGAGAATTGATGAAATTATTATTATGACAAGTTCTCGACATAAAAACTCAATGACAGAAGATAAAATATCAGTTGAAAAGTTCTCTAGAAATGAAGAACGTAGAGAAGAGACAATAGTGTGATGAGATTTGTAAAGAACCATCTAAGTTCCTGTAAGTGATGCCAACCTCATGGTCCTGGAACTCTCTGGCGATGTCCTCCAATGATTCCTTGTGGGTGTTGGTTTCTGGTATCATGACACCAACTTTTGAAATCCCAAAATCGGCGACTTTAATGTGTCCAGCCGGTGTAATCAGGAGGCTGTGAAAGAGAAGATGGTTTTAGGCTCACGGGCTGTGTGGTAATAAATGATAACTTTCCCCCCTTTATTAAACTATAGGGGGCACTTACTTCTCTGGCTTCAGGTCTCTATGCAACACACCATAGCTGTGCAGGTATTCCACAGCAAGTATCGCTTCTGCAAAGTACAGGCGGGCCAAGGGGACAGATAAAGGACCCCTGGTGCTTAGGAGGGTCCCACAGTCTCCACCTATAGAAGAAAGGAAATATGAGCGGTGAGGGGTTTATACAGCAGATCACCACGATGGATCATGAGAAGTGAGCGGAGACATTGGGGCAGGAGAGAATATATACAGATATAATATATAGAGCACAGAATATTAGTCTGAGGTCATGGTGAGATGTCGTCCATGTCACTAATAAAGTGATGTCTCATCTCGTCTACAGCTGGCGATACTGACGTGCTCAGTGCGGACATACAGGGAGATCACACACATCAATGACTTTCCATAATATCTATAGTAAATGCTCTGCGGGGATGTAACCGGCCACGGGGACAAGTCCTAATGATATGAGCGGTGATAAGATGTCAGCAGACATGGGCTGAATATAATACATGTACATCTCCTACCTCCTACATACTCCATGACCATACACAGGTGAGATCTAGTAGGGAAGGAGCAGAGCATGGAGGTCACAAAGGGACAGTCAGCGAATGTCAGGATGTCCCTCTCCAGATAGGCCCCTTCCACATGTTTTGGAGTATCCAGGTCCCGCTTGGCAATTTTCTTCATAGCGAAGATCTTCTGTGAGTCTTTATGGTGAACTAAGTGGACAGACCTGGAGAGAAGAAACCATGGTTTATAGTGAATCCTTATTAACAGTCCTTCTATAGAAGTCATTATATGATCTTCTGTACTAATGTTTAATACCAGAAGTCCGACCATTACTAGAAATCCACATCTAGAAATACATTAAATAATACTACATAGATCATCTATGGGAGGGTCTACACAATGCCACGTCTGCCGGACCCTCACTCAGGTCACATTATCACCTGTGGGAGGTCTGCACAATGCCACATCTTCCACACCCTCACCCAGGCCACATTGTCACCTATGGAAGGTGTGCACAATGCTAGGTCTGCCAGACCCTCACCCAGGTCACATTATCACCTATGGGAAGTCTGCACAATGCCACGTCTGCCGGACCCTCACCCAGGTCACGTTATCACCTTTCACCTCAGATCATGTCCCTATGATAACACTGAATGGCAAAGCACAGAGGATGAAGCATTATCATAGGGAACCCTGAGAAATGTGGCTTATGCCAACTGAAATCTCACCCAAAAGATCCGCTGCTGATCAGCTTAGATGTTTCGTAGTCGCTCATACGCGGCTTTCTCGCCGGGATCAATGATTCCATCAAGTCCTAGAAAAGAAGAAGAAGAAGAAATGATATTAAGATCTAGAAGCTGCTGGAGAAAATCTCCAGATGCGGAAACGTCTCCTCCTATATTATGTCCCAGCTGATGTCACTGATCCGATAGGTGAGCAGAAACCTGCTGACGGATTCCCTATAATATAAACGCTATTATCTAATGCAATAGTGTCATCTCCTCTAATAATAGAGGCGCCCCCTGGTTATATGGGGGATAATACTGGACGGGTCATTTACACCCCGTGATCTGGTGATACACAGACATCTACCTCTATAATACTTACACCGGCAGGTTCTTGGATCTCCGGGATCTCTAAGATCACACTGTCAGGATCCAACAGCTCAGTTGTTTCTAAAATAGCGATAAAATGATGAGGAAATAAAATGTATTAGAGGATATTAATCCTACAGACATAATACAGCAATATAATGGAGAAATGACTATTCTGTATGGAGGACTATGTGGGGCCATTATTCTTTATGGAGGACTATGTGGGGCCATTATATTGTATGGAGGACTATGTGGGGCCATTATATTGTATGGAGGACTATGTGGGGCCATTATTCTGTATGGAGGACTATGTTAGGCCTATTATTCTGTATGGTGGAATATGTGGGGCCCATTATTCTGTATGGAGGACTATATGGGGCCCATTATTCTGTATGGAGGACTATGTGGGGCCCATTATACTGTATGGAGGACTATGTGGGGCCTATGATTCTCTATGAAGGACTTTGTGGGGCCCATAATACTTTATGGAGGACTATGTGGGCCCATAATACTGTATGGAGGACTATGTGGGGCCTATTATTCTCTATGAAGGACTATGTGGGGCCCTTTATACTCTACGGTGGACTATGTGGGGCCCATAATACTGTATGGAGGACTATGTGGGGCCCATTAATCTCTATGGAGGACTATGTGGGGCCCATTATTCTGTATGGAGGACTATGTGGGGCCCATTATTCTGTATGGAGGATTATGTGGGGTCAATTATCCTGTATGGAGGACTATGTGGGGCCATTATACTGTGTGGAGGACTGTGTGGGGCCATTATTCTGTATGGAGCACTATGTGGGGCCATTATTCCATAAGGAGGACTATGTGGGGCCATTATTCCTTATGGAGGACTATGTGGGGCCATTATATTTTATGGAGGACTATGTGGGGCCATTATTCTGTATGGAGGACTATGTGGGGCCTATTATTCTGTATGGTGGAATATGTGGGGTCCATTATTCTGTATGGAGGACTATGTGGGGCCCATTACTTCGTATGGAGGACTATGTGGTGCCCATTATACTGTATGGAGTACTATGTGGTGCCCATTATACTGTGTGCCGGACTATGTGGGGCCCATTATTCTGTATGGAGGGCTATCTGGGGCACGTTATTCTGTATGGATGACTTTGTGGGACCCATTATTCTGTATGGAGGACTATCTGGTGCCCATTATTCTGTGTGGAGGACTTTGTGGGGCCCATTATTCTGTTTGGAGGACTTTGTGGGGCCCATTATTCTGTGTGGAGGACTATGTGGGGCATTATTCTGTATGGAAGACTATGTGGGGCCCATTATTCTGCATGGAGCACTATGTGGGGCCCATTATTCTGCATAGAGGACTATGTGGGACCCATTATTCATTATGGAGGACTTCGTGGGACCCATTATTCGTTATGGAGGACTTTGTGGTACCCATTATACTGCATTCTGGTTGGCTCGTGACTTTTTCCAAGTTTTTCATTTTGGCTCTCTGTATGTTTGATTACAGAGTGGAAAGAGTAACTATGACATTATCCCCTGTTCTCTTTAATATCTGGATATTTCCGGTAGAAGGTTGTGTGATCGGCTCACCTGTAGTCAGATCGCTGCTCGGCCCCGGCTGACTCGTATTAGGGTCAGGGGTCTCTGGGGTCACATTTTGCTCGTCTTCGGTGTCGCCTTCTGGTGTCTCCTGATTGATAGAATATATAGAATTACCACGAGGAACCTTCCACTAAATCACCAAATCCACAAATCAGGAAGGACTAAACCCGCATTTACAGACGCACCAACTGTAACTATACAGATCAGCCGCCATCATGAGGACTTTTCTCAGATAAAATGGATTAAGATGAGGTAACATTGCAAAAACATTAATATGGATAATAGAGGGAGACAGAGGCGGAAATACAGACTTCCCACCACTGAGCTGTGACTACATCAGCAGAATACAGACTGCCATCAGCAGAGACAGGCGGCCATATTACCTCCTGTGCTTGCCAGGAGCTGACAGGGAGGCCGATAAGATCTAACACCAGATCTTCTGATATCTGGCTGGTGATCTGGAGAAGATCAGAAAACAAGGACGTGTGATAGAGAAGATGATGGATCCTTACCGGGCGTTCCGATGAGCGGGCCGGACCTTCCAGTACACACAGGACTTTTTCGGCCAGTTCTTTAACAAAAGACAAATCTCCATATTGAGATCTTTTTTCAGCCTATAAAGAAGAAAAGAAACACAAATGAATAATCTCGAGATGAGAAAGATCACAATGAAGGCGGCCATTGTATCTGACGTCTGCTCCTCTCTGCAGATACAATGACTACATATCTGGGGTCTTGTCCTGTTTTATATTGGAAGAAAGAAGAAGCTTCTATCCCACCGTTATTATCCATTATTGTGGAGAAGATTTGTGCGGAGCGTCCACCATTTACCTGCTGTGGAATGTCCTAATGTTCCATAGCGAGAAACTGCAAGTGCTCAGTCACTATGGAGCCAACAACGGCAGCCATGACCCTGTGTAGATTGTACACAGTGACTGTGAGCTCTGATGTCATAATGGCCGACCATCACTAGTGATGTCATCATGGAATCTTGTGATGGAATCTTATAGCGGCGGCTCTGCACAAATACATGCTGCCAAGCAATATTTAAAGTGTGTGGGGGCTCATGCTGTATATAGGGGGCTATGTGAGGGCTCAGCTATTTATAGCGGGCTATGTGAGGGCTCATACTGTATATAGAGGGCTATGTGAGAGCTAGGCTGTATATAGTGAGCTATGTGAGGGCTCATACTCTAAATAGGATTCTGTGTGTGAGCTCATACTGTACATTGGTGCTATGTATGGGCTCTTACTGTATAAAGGGTGCTGTGTGTGGGCTCTTACTGTATATAGGGTATGTGTGTGGGCTCTTTCTGTATGTAGGGGGATGCCAGCACACTTAATTCTGCTCAATAATAAGTGATACAGTTAATAATATAAAATATAATTCATATGTTAATATTGAGCAGAATTAATTTCAGCCTATTGATTCGGCCTACACAACAGTCACATTTCTCATTTGGCCCCTCAGTAATATTACTTTCCCACCCCTGCTCTATTATGTATAGCGCTCTGTTATGTGTAGTGCACCCGAGCACCTGCATGTTAATCGCGTGACTTATCACATGATCTATCAAAGGCAATCTTGTGCCATGTCATGTGATACATCGGGTGCTGGGAGCCCACGGCTCCTAAACTGCCCAGGGCCCTGGCTACTCTTAGTCAGCCCCTGCTTCTATCCCACCATTATTATCCATTATTGAGAAGTGTTATGCGGATCTTCCGCCACTTACCTGCTGTAGTAATGCCCTGATGTTCTGAGGTAAATCCGTCAGATACTCTGAGGTGAGATGACCTCGGTGGTATTTGGTCAGGCAGTCCCTTACAAGCTCCACCACCAGCCGGTGAGTGAAGCTGAGGACGCCATCGGGTGGTAGAAGCACAATCTCAGGGCGATTGGTGGTAAGAATCTCCCATAGAGCTTCTACTTGAAGATTGTCCAAAAGTAATTCAGCCATAGAAGCTGCAAGTGCGATCAGTCACTATATATAATAGCGAGAAACTGCAAGTGCGCTCAGTCACTATGGGATAGCGAGAAACTGCAAGTGCGATCAGTCACTATAGAATAGCGAGAAACTGCAAGTGCACTCAGTCACTATGAAGCCAACAAAGGCAGCCGTGAACCTGTGTACATTGTATATATAGTGACTGTGAGCTGTGATGTCATAATGCCCGACCATGACCTGTGATGTCATCATGGAATCTTGTGATGGAATCTTCAAGGAGTGGCTCTACACACATACATGCTGCCTAGCAATATGCTTTTTTGGCCGTCCTCTTTTATTTCCAAATACAACACAACCAGGATAAGGGAATGTTCACACGTTGCGTTTTTGCAGCATTTTTTTCCACACCAAAAACCAGGTTGTACTCAGGAAAAACACTGCATACAATCCACACTTATTTGCTGTGTTTTTGCAGTGTTTATACTTGTGGGGTTTTTTTTTCATTCATTTGAATGGGTGAAAAATGCTGCAAAACCCCTGAAAGAATTAACATCCTGCAAATTTAAAATAAAAAAAGGAAAAAAACGCAGCATGTGAATGAGACTTTAGAAATCTCATTCACTAAGCTGGTACTGTAAAACGCAGTGTTTTAGCAGCAGAAAAATAACCCTGAAAAAAATGCCACTTGTGAACATTCCTCAAAGATATAATAGTCATATTATGGGAAATATTGTGTATATTTATTCCTCGCGTGTCTTTTTTTACCAAATAACATTTACCTCATTGGTTGGAGAGTTTACTATTAACAACTGTGACAAATATTGAAGAATTAATGATTAGTGACCCAAGTGATCAATCATTTACGTCATTAATGGTGATGGGCGAGCACTAAAATGCTCGGGTGCTCGATGCTCGGGTCGAGCACATTGGAATACTTGGCTGCTCGACCCGAGCAATGAGCCCAATGTAAGTCTATGGGAAACTCAAGCATTTTTCAGGCGGCTCCCCCCGGCGGTCTGCAGAGGGCCTAAAAATTGCCCAAATCGATGGGAACAGTGCTCAAATGACATGGGAACAGCATGGAGAAGACCTCTGGAAGCATTTCTGACTCCCAGGTCACTGCTGTCAACAATGTTGTCAGAAATATTTATGCCACTTTTACGGACTCACAATAAAATATACAAAAACCAAACCAAAATGGATTTTCCTGGGAAGTATGTTAAGGAACATCCTTTCCAGGGTTATGACTTGTATATAAGGGAAAATAAATAACCAAAAACAAAAATACTCCTCCACACCTTGGGCTATGTTCACACGTAGCGTTTTTGATGCGTTTTTGCACTTTTGCATTGCTTTCAACCAACACAAATGCATTCACCAGGAAATGTCATTTTAACATTTTACAACCTTATCTGGCCATGTGTTGTGTGACACGTCATCAGACACATGCATACAGTGCTGAAAAGACATGGGAACAGCATGGAAGCATCTCTGACTCCCAGGTCACTGCCTAAAAGTGTGCCCATCATAAGAGATGCTTGGCGCATGCGAAGATGCCTCCCGCCATGGACCTGTTGTTACAGACTTGCAACAATCACCGTCCAAGTCCTTGTCCCTCCACAGCGTTCAGTTCCTTGGAATGCAAGTGCAAGTATGCAGGCAGCCACCCACCTACCCACCGGCTGCAATACTATACTGACAAATTTTTGACAGCTACTTGCACTTGAAATGTAGCCTTTTAGGCTCGTGGAGGCAGAAGCTTTTCATAACCTCATGTCGGCGGCGGCCGGGTGTCCATACTCTTTCCCCAGCCACCACTATATTTCCCGGTATCGCCTCTGCC
Organism: Phyllobates terribilis; assembly: GCF_046119375.1. NCBI lineage: Eukaryota > Metazoa > Chordata > Amphibia > Anura > Dendrobatidae > Phyllobates > Phyllobates terribilis. The sequence continues at coordinate 20,385,354 of NW_027362779.1, read as the reverse complement.
TTCCACAAGCACGGGTCCCACAACATTACCCGTGCCCTCCCCAGTGCACTTACTGGGAAGGACCGCCTAACCACAAACATGTGGACAGGTGAACGTGGCCAGGGACGGTACATAGCCAGTCCACAACTTTTTTTTTGCTGACAGTTGTATTTAGCTCGGTGAAAGGACTGGCATAGAGGGAAACCGTATCTAACCTGGGTGTCATTTCTCCCAGGAAGTCCTGTAATTCAGCTTGTTGCAGAAGCAATGGCAGTCCGTCCAACATCAACTCGCACTTGTCGGTGGTGCTTTGACACACACACATCTTTCTTTTCGCATTTTATTTCTTGAATACAGAGTTGGACAATGGCCTGATCTGTAATGCTTTTTGAGAAATAACATGCATAAGCATGGCCGATCCACATTAAAAAAGCAGCCACAGAGTGTCCGGAAACCTTCCCCCACAATTTTATTAGCCAGGGCAGCTTTTCGGCAGGGTTGGACGGGCCCACCAGAGAACCGGAGACTACTCCGGCGAGCCCTGGCTTCTCCTTCTGGAGAGTTCATAGTGCCGAGGTGAGGCCATGATGATGATAGAGGAGGCCACCATCTGCTTAGTTTTCTGTTACTTGAAATGCAAGTGCAAGTATGCAGCCATCCACCCACCCACAGGCCGCAACACTAAACTGCCAGATTTCTGGGCAGCTGCTTGCACTTGAAATATGGCTTTTTAAGCTCGTGGAGGCGGAAGCTGTCCACAATCTTATGGCGGCGGCGACTGGGTATCTATACTCGGTCCCCAGCCGCCATTATTTTTTCCGGTATTGTCTCCGCCTTCCACAAGCATGGGTCCCACAACATTACCCGTGCCCTCCCCAGTGGAAGGACTGCCTAACCACAAACACGTGGACAGGTGAATGTGGCCAGAGACGGTACGGAGCCAGTCCACAACTTTTTTTGCTGAGAGTTGTATTTAGCTCGGTGAAAAGACTGGCGTAGAGGGGAACATCATACTGTGTGTGGGGGAATGTACTGTGGGGGCATCATACTGTGTGGGGGGAATGTACTGTGGGGACATCATACTGTGTGTGTGGGGGAATGTACTGTGGGGACACCATACTGTGTGTGGGGGGGAAATGTACTGTGGGGACATCATACTGTGTGGGGGGAATGTACTGTGGGGGCATCATACTGTGTGTTGGAGAAATGTACTGTGGGGGCATCATACTGTGTATGTGTGGGAATTTACTGTGGGGGCATCAAACTGTGTGTGGGGAGGAATGTACTGTGGGGAATCATACTGTCTGTGGGGGGAATGTACTGTGGGGACATCATACTGTGTGTGGGGGAATGTACTGTGGGGACATCATATTGTGTGTGGGGGGAATGTACTGTGGGGGTATCATACTGTGTGTGGGGGAATGTACTGTGGGGACATCATACTGTGTGTGGGGGAAATGTACTGTGGGAGCATCATACTGTGTGTGGGGGGGAATGTACTGTGGGGACATCATACTTTATGTGGGGGGGATGTACTGTGGGGGCATCATACTGTGTGTTGGAGAAATGTACTGTGGGGGCATCATACTGTGTATGTGTGGGAATTTACTGTGGGGGCATCAAACTGTGTGTGGGGAGGAATGTACTGTGGGGCATCATACTGTGTGTGGGGGGAATGTACTGTGGGGACATCATACTGTGTGTGGGGGAATGTACTGTGGGGACATCATATTGTGTGTGGGGGGAATGTACTGTGGGGGTATCATACTGTGTGTGGGGGAATGTACTGTGGGGACATCATACTGTGTGTGGGGGAAATGTACTGTGGGAGTGTAGCACCCTGAGGACTCGGCTGCTACAGGGGTATTGCACCTCAAACCAGAGGTGTGGTATTCCACTCCCGGGTAAGGATGGAGTGTGGGACTGAGCTCAGATAGCTGCATGCACTACACTCATCCCATTTCCGGGGGACAGAACTACGGTACTCCCACCAGTTAGATGTGCAGGTACGACAGCGTCTGTCCCTGGCTGGAGTGGGAGGGGGGGAGGAACATCCCAGTAGTGTAGGGGCAGATAGGGGAGGGGCTCTGGGCATAGAGGTAGGAGCCCATTGGGTGCTAGTCACCTGGGCTCACACATAGAGGGAGTATATATGGTGGGCACCATCTAGAGATAGGGTCAGTCTGTCAGGAGAGTTCTGAGGAGGAGTTCAGCCAGGAGGGCTGACAGGGAGCTGTGGCTCCGGCTGGGCCCAGCTCCAGGGCCAGGCCTGAAGCAGAGAGGAAGAGGAAGAAAGGCCCAGAGGCATAAGACCAAGAGGGAACCCTGAGATCCCACGAGTGAGCTAAAAAGGGTGAAGGGTTGGCAGAAGAGGGCACCGGATCCCAAACTGACGGAGGCAAAACATCCTTAATCAGGAACCGGAGGTCGTGGTCAAGTTTTGCCACAACCCTCACCACATTCACCAGGAAGGTACACCACGAGTAGGGTCAGGAAAGCCTTAAAAGGTTTTACCATATAGAGGCCCAAGGGAACCGGACAAAGGTGGATCCCTGGTGGGGATGGCCGGAGAGAGAGAGAGAGAGGGGAGCTCAGGACCACGTTCCGGAATTGCCTGGGGGTTAGCCGAGTCCCGCACCTGGTGGACGCAGCACGGCTCGGGTGGTCACTCCCGGCCGAAGTGACTGAAGCAACACCAGTGAGTAAAAACCCTGAAACTGCATCCCACGTCTCTGTGCCTCCTTACCGCACCATCACTACCACCGTCATCTACACTATCTGCCCTGAGGCCGTACCCCTCCCGTTGGGGGTTATACCATCTACGCTGCACAATTATAACACCGGCCTCAGCGGACTGTCTTGCAGCAGCGGCCCTAAAGCTGCATTCAACGGGTGGCGTAGTCGTCCAACATCTACTGCACTACTCAGCCACACAGTTTGACTCCCTGGGCACGGACCGGGTCACCGCCACGAGACTACAACCCTCAACAGATCCGGCTCCGGGTAAGCTCCCGTGCGCGCGATGCCGCGCGACGAAGGCCCAGGGGCGCGTCAGGAGCATCATACTGTGTGTGGGGGGGAATGTACTGTGGGGACATCATACTTTGTGTGGGGGGGATGTACTGTTTGGACATCATACTGAGTGTGGGGGAATTTACTGTGGGGGCATCATACTGTGTGTGAGAATTTACTGTGGGGACATCATGCTGTGTAGGGGCATTATATTGTGTGTGAGGGGGAATATACTGTGGGGGCATCATACTGTGTGTGTGGGAATGTTCTGTGGGGGCATCATACTGTGTGTGGGGAGGAATGTACTGTGGGGGCATCATACTGTATGTGTGGGGGGAATGTACTGTGGGGACATCATACTGTGTGTGGAGAAATCTATTGTGGGGACATCATACTTTATGGGGAGGAATGTACTGTGGGGGCATCATACTGTGTGTGGGGAGGAATGTACTGTGGGGCCATCATACTGTGTGTGGGGGGGTGTACTGTGAGGACATCATACTGTGTGTGGGGGGGAATGTACTGTGGGGACATCATACTGTGTGTGGTGGAATGTACTGTGGGGACATCATACTTTGTCGGGGGAATGTACTGTGGGGGCATCATAATGTGTGTGTGAAGAGCTATTTATCATCGTACAATGATTGAATAACGGGAGCAGATGATTTATAAAAAGCACTGAATTATATGGTGTGGATTTGCTGCTACTGTGTCACCCCAGGCCTGGATGCCACAAACTTGTAAGGCTGTGTCTGAGAGCAGGAGGGAGGTTCTCTGGTCATGGACCATTAGCATGCAGCACCTCCTGTCCCAGGTCAGTAGGGGGAGCAGGCTGCCCCTATAAAAGCTGGTACTGAGGGCAGGGTTAGGGAGACCAGGACCCACTTCTGAAGCATCCAGAAGGGTTCCCAGAAGAGAGGGACAGGTCAGCGGCAGCTGAGGAGTCAAGGAGGCTAAGGAGGAACAGCAAGCCAGGGACAGAGGCGACGAGAGCTGGTCCTGGCTGAGAGAGAACAACATACCAGACACTGGGATCCGAGGCTGTCAGAATTGCAAGTCCTGCAGCAGATCATCTACTTGCGAGGGATTTTAGGTCCCTTGGCCTAAGAAGCCTGGAAGCTCCGCCCCACAGAGGGACCGGTACAGCACAGAGAAGCTACAGGTACCTAAGGCCCGAGTCGCAAGTCATACAGGCGTAGTACACGGCCAGCTCAGGGACGTGGGCTATCATACCACTAAAGGGGGAGATAGTCAGCAAGGGCAGAGAGAGAACGGTAGGCCTACCCACTCACCCTGACCAGTGGAGCTCGCCCGAATGCCCTCAGACACCCAGGTCCATTCCTCCCTGTACTCCTGGTGGGTCTGTGCCCCGAGCAACTACAGAGTCCAAATGAAGATCAAGATGACCTTGAATCCGCAGAGGACAAGGAAGAGATGATCAGCACAGTTCTCGGAGAGTTCCCCCGGACCTGGACTCAGATAAATGGCGCAATACTGGTACCCGTCCTACACTTCCTTCAGCCTACCCAGCAGGAGCCTACCGGAGAGCAAGAAGAGCAAGTGACTCGCCCCCTGGGCCGTGGGGCACTCGGATCCGGGCAGTGGGGGAACGATGGGAGTAGTAGTGGCAACCCGGTTCCGTGGCTCAGGGTGGTCAGGCCAGTGGTAGTCCGTTATGTGCTGATGTTTATGTCCGACTATGCCACCCGTGGATTGCGGTTATTAGGAACCGCCGCTGCATGCAGACCGCTGGGGCTGATGAGGTGTGCAGCTAGGGTAGTGTGACTCCCCACGGGAAGAGTGCGGCCCCAGGGCAGTATAATGGATGTTGGGAGTGATGGTGGTGAGAGTCCCAGTACCGGTAGTGCTGGAGGCGCGAAGGAGCACACAGACAATAGGTTGCAGTCCAGGGTCTTTACTGAAACAGGTAAACTGACCCATAAACAGTCCCAGCTAGGAGGGGACCTGGATGTCTGAGAGCAACGGGGAAATTGGCCCTGGTCAGGGTGAGGGTGTAGGCCTACCGTGCTTTCTGCGCTCCTTCTGGCTATCTCCTCGTTATAGGGTAACAGCCCACGTTTCCGAGCTTTCTGTGTATTCTCGCCTGTATGGCCTGCGACGTGGGTTCCTTTCTGCTCCCAGCCTTGTACGGCTTTACTGGTCCCTTTGGTTGTGGCAGGGCCTCCAGGCTTCTTAGGCCAAGGAATATACAGTCCCTTGCGGACTGGTTCTCTGCTGGAGGATGTGGAATCCTCCCAGCCTCAGACACCAAAGTCTGGTAAAGTCAGTCTCTTATCTGCCAAGACAGGCTTGCTTCGCCTCTTGTCTCTGGCTTGTGGCTCTCCTCCTGCCACACTTCCTCTTAGGTGCAGTGCAACTGTCTGTCCCTGTTCTGCTCTGGGACAAGTCTCAATGCTGAGACAGGCCATCCAGTTCTCCCTAACCCTGCCCCCAGCACCAGCTTTTATAGGGGCAGCCTGCTCCCCCTACTGGCCTTAGACAGGAGGCATTGCATGCTAATGTTCCCCTGACTAGAGAACCTCCCCCTTGCTCTCAGACACAGCTTTAATTACACTTGTGGCATCCATGCTAGGGTGACACATTCCCCCCTAGTGAAATTTAGTACTCCGGGACTAAACAATATACAAAGACAATATGCATACCATAAAACATTAGTATACAAGTGACGCACAGATTGACTTCTTAAGGTCACAGTGTGGTCTGTGACCAGGTGTCCATATCACCAACACAACGGGGAGCCTTAACCAGGTGGGGGTCTGTCCTACCCCAAGTCCTTTACAGTCTTAGTTCATTCCTTGGTTAGGCTCCGAACGCAGTCCATACAAGGTCCTGGTTATAAAAAGTCCATAACCTGTGAGTCCTTACGGTAACTGCAAGAAACTGAAACACAGAATTACCAAACAAGCATGTAACTTGGCAAACATTTCAACATTTGGCAACAGGGTCATTTACAATTTTAGCGCGCTCTATATTCTCCAGCGAGCGGATATCTGTCCCTTTGTGCTCCTGGTTGACCTCCTTAACCCACTGTCTGGTGGTGGACCAACCTGGCTTTCCCCACTAGCGTTAGGGTTACAGCTACCAGCTGGGTGTACAGGTAGGGCAGGCAGCTGTCTGCGGGTTCTTTGGCTTACCGCAGGCATGGCAGGCTCACTGTCAGCAGAGGGTTGACTCTCCTGGGCTGCTGGCACAGGCTCTTCTGCCTCTGGAACCGCTTGCTCCTCTTCACCTTCCGGCTCTGGTGTTGGTTGTTGCTGTGCCGGTTGCAGGAAATGCAGGACAGGTACCACTATGGCATCATTTATGCGAGTCCAGGACTGAGGGAACTCTCCGAGAACGGTGCTGATCATTTCTTCCTTGTCCTCTGCGGGTTCAAGGTCACTCTGATCCTCTTCTGCACTACGGAGTTGCTCGGGGCATCTTTTGAGGTGGTCTCTGGAGACGACACTAGTGGTTTCTCCTCCGTCCTTGGTGATTACGCACACCTTTGGGTTGTCGTGGTCAGACTGCAGTACGGTGTAGGGTTCCCTTTCCCACTGGTCGTCCAACTTATGTAGCCTTCTTTTTCGCTTTAGGACTTGCTCACCAGGTTCTAGGGGACCAGCAGGGGCGTGTTGATTGAAGAGTTTTTCTTGCCTCTCTCTCACCTGGGCCAGGCTCTTCTCCACACTCTCCTGTACCTTCTTGTACTGCAGTTGCCTTTCCGTATCCCAGTCCGCATCCGGGGAGGTGTCCTCAGGTATTAGGACTCCCATCTCCAGGTCTACGGGCAGCTTACCTGGTCTAGCTCGCATCAGGTAAGCCGGGGTGCAGTTTGTAGCATTCACCGGGATATTGTTGTATAGGTCTATTAGGTCCGGCAGTTTTTCTGGCCACAGGCTGCGTTCCTCCAGGGGCAACGTCTTCAGGAGATCAATGACCATATTGTTCATCTTCTCACACATCCCGTTGGTTTGTGGATGGTAAGGCGTTGTCCGAATCTTCTTACAGCCATAGAGGTTGCAGAACTCCTGGAAGATTTCAGCCTCGAACGCTGGACCCTGGTCTGTCAGGACCTGTTCCGGATACCCGTGTGGATGGCAGAAATATTGCTGGAAGGCTCTGGCCGCTGTTTGGGCTGTCAAGTCCTTTACCGGGACCACCACGAAAAAACGGGAATAGTGGTCCACGATTGTCAGGGCGTAGATGTACCCTGACCGGCTTGGAGCCAACTTGACGTGGTCTAGAGCTACCAGCTCAAGAGGCTGCGTGGTGACGATGGGCCTCAAGGGTGTCTTCTGGCTGGTGCGGTCCTTCCTCCTTAGGTGACAAGGGCCACAGTCTCTGCACCACTTTTCTACAGCTCCTCTCATGCCGACCCAAAAGAACCTTCCTCTTAGCTGGAACTCCAGTTTCTTCCAACCGAAGTGTCCCGCTCTGTCATGGTAAGCTCCCAGGACCATAGCTGCATCCCGCCTTGGAACCACGACTTGCCAGGTCAGCTCATGCGTCCGGTGGTTGACAATCCTTCTGCACAACTTGCCTTCGTAGAGGAACAGCTTGCTCTTCTCTTTCCATAGCTGCTTGGCTTCCTCTGGGGCATCTGGATCTAGGCGGGCGTCTTCCCGGGTCAGCAGATCTTTCACCAGGCGGACTGCAGGGTCACTATCTTGGGTCTCGGCCCAGCTGTGGTGAGGTAGGGGATTGATCATCACGGTTGTTAGATCCTCCTCTTTCACGCGGTGGGAGTATTGAGCGACTCCATACCGGTGAAACGCGGGGAGTTCTACCTCCTCCAGCTCTTCTGGGTCTTCGTCACCTTCAGGTAAGTGAGGCATCCTCGACAGGGCGTCTGCGTTGGCATTGGTTTTGCCGGCCCGGTACTTGATCACGAAGTCATAGTTGGAGAGACGGGCCATCCACCGCTGTTCTAGGGCACCCAGTCTTGCATTGTCCAGGTGTGTCAACGGGTTGTTGTCCGTGTACACGGTGAACTTTGCGGAGGCCAGGTAATGCTTGAAGCGTTCCGTCACGGCCCATACCACCGCCAAGAATTCTAGCTTGAAGGAGCTGTAATTCTCCGGGTTCCTCTCGGTGGGTCTCAGCTTCCGGCTGGCGTACACGATCACCCTTTCTCTGCCCTGTTGGTTTTGGGACAGTACGGCTCCCAGTCCCACATTACTGGCGTCTGTGTGGAGGATAAAAGGCTGGCCATAATCAGGGTAGGCCAGGATCTCATTCCCCGTGAGGGCCATCTTCAACTGGCGGAAGGACTCCTCTTCCGGTTTATCCCACTTGAAGGGTGGCTTTTGACTCCTGGACTTAGACTGTCCGATCAGGAGGTCCTGCATAGGAGCTGCCATCTTGGTGAACCCGGGGATGAATCTTCGTTAGTAGCCTACCAACCCGAGAAACTGTCTCACCTCTTTGATGTTCGAGGGGCTTGGCCAGCTCTTGATTGCCGTGACCTTGTCAGGGTCGGGGGCCACTCCTTCCGCGCTTACCACGTGCCCTAGGTACTGGACCTTTGGTTTCAGCAGGTGACACTTCGATGGTTTCACCTTCAGGCCATAGCCTGCCAGGGCTTCGAACACCTCGGCCAGGTGCTTGAGATGGTCCTCGTAGGTCTTCGAATAGACGATCACGTCGTCCAGGTAAAGGAGGACCGTCTCGAAGTTTCGGTGCCCTAGACAGCATTCCATCAGCCGCTGGAAGGTCCCTGGTGCGTTGCAGAGCCCGAAAGGCATGCAGTTGAATTCGCTCAGTCCCATCGGGGTGGTGAAGGCGGTCTTCTCCTTGTCAGCCTCTGCCACAGGAACCTGCCAGTACCCGCTAGTAAGGTCCAAAGTAGAAAACAAGTTAGCTGATTTTAGTGCGGCTAAAGACTCTTCTATTCTAGGCAGCGGATATGCGTCTTTGTGGGTGATACGGTTGATTTGTCTATAGTCGACGCACATTCTCATGGTGCCGTCTTTCTTTTTCACCAGAACCAAGGGGGCTGCCCAGGGGCTACAGTTGTCTCTAATGACCCCAGCTTCTTTCATCTCTCTTAGCATGCCCTTTGCGTTCTGATAATGTGCAGGGGGTACAGGTCGGTGTCTTTCTTTTATTGGTGGGAGGCTCTCTGTGGGGATGTGGTGTTCTATCCCTTTTACTCTGCCGAAGTCTAGCGGGTGCTTACTAAAGACTCTCTCGTACTCCTGTACCACCCGGTAGACTCCTTGTTTTTGGTGCAGGGGAGTGGAGTCAGCACCCACGTGGAGTTTCTGGCACCAGTCCTCCTTTTGTTTCTGGGAGCCATTACCCTCCGCCTGTGGAGATGGAAGCAAGGGTTCCACGGCCCTGATAGCTTTGTGTTCGACAACAAACAGTTTGGCGAGTGTAGCGTATCTGGGTAAGTGTACTTCCCTCTCCCCAATGTTGAGGATGCGGACGGGCACCCTCCCATGACGGACATCAACCACCCCCCGGGCTGTCAAAATGGTGGGCCTGCTGTCTGAGTACACGGGTTCTACCATGGCTTGGTAGTCTCTACCTCTCAACCCGATTGCAGTCCGACACCAGATCATCATTTCACTTTTGGGAGGCATGGAAATGGGGAATGGGTCACTCAGTCTTACGCTACCGATCTCACCACCAGACAGTTCTACCTGCTGCCGTCTCATCAGCGCTTTTATCTCCTTGTTGAGGACTCTCTGTTGGCTGGAACTAGCATTCACCGCCACCTGTTGTAGAATTACAATTACCTCTGAAAGACAATTTTCAATTACATTAGTACCCACAGTTATTTTAGGGTGACTTTCACGACGGTCAATGTCCACAATAATTACTCCCTGTGCCGGCTGTTCAACTTTACCAATTATAATGGTCATCTCTCCTTGAACCTCATCTGCGGCACGGGTAAGCCATTACTGGCGATGATGCTCAAGTTACTGTTTGGATACCGTGTGATATCAGCATCAGTCCAATACTGCTTAAAAAGTACATAAGGGATAGTGGTTACTTGCGACCCAGTATCCAGCAAGGCGCTCATGGGGATACCGTCCAGCACCACGGGTAAAACCGGGCGCCCCCCAACGTACTTATAACGCCAATTATAAGGGCCTGGTGATCTTATGCCTGGGGGTTGGCCCTCTGCCCCAGGTTGGACCCGTTTAAATTACAGTACCTGGAAGTGTGTCCAGGCTGGTTGCATCGACGGCAAATGGGCTGTCCATCCTCTGCGTAGCGGTCTGTGGGCCTCCCTCGGAACGACGGGATCCTCCTCTGTCGACGCCACGGGACATCCTCCGGACTTGAAGCCAGCTCGATGGGTTTTGACGGGTCCACTTGTAACGCCTGGACGGTCCTGGTCAACGCCGCGACGCTCCTGGTCAGCTCCTGGACTTGGTGGTGCAGGTCTTTCGACGGGGCTTGGTTCAGGGCCTGTTCATCAGCCCCCATGGGGTCCATAGAGGAGGGCGCCGCCTCCTGGTGGTAGGTGAGAGCAGGGCGCCAGGGGTTTATAGCGCCACTGGTTGCAGATTCACGGAGCACCCTTATGGCCCTGTCCTTAAATTGGGCAAAGGTCAGGTCGGGGTTCTGAAAGAACATGAGGCGCAGTTGGGCCCTGTGGGCGCTAGACAGCAGACCTTCTATGAATTGTTCTGTTAACAGCTTATCCGTTTCCTGCACACTGCCAGGGTCAGTTTGTTGAATAGCCCTCAGGGCTTCCTGCAGATTTAGGGCATAGTCTCTGATGCTGTCCTGTGCCCGCTGCTTACATCCATAGAACCTCATTTTAATCTCAGCAGAGGTACGTGTGTCAAAGGTACCCTACAGCCGGGCCAGAATACCCTTCACAGTCCTTTTCTCCTCAGTGGGCCATGATTTTACCTCCCTTTGGGCTGCGCCAGTTAACTGCCCTGTCAGTATGCTGACCTTCTGTTCCTCTGTCAGGGGGTAAACGTGGAACAAACTGTATAGCCTTTCCTTGAAGTCAGTTAGGGCATGGGGCTCCCCTGAGTACTTGGGCAGCCAGGCCGCTCCAGGGATGTAGGGCAGGGAAAATGGCATCACCGCTGCTGCAGCTGCGTTGGTGGTAGTGGGCGCCTCCGTGTCCGACATCTTCCTCCCCCCTAGTTAAGCGTGGCCTACCTTCCGACGATCCTCTTCTGTAGGCCGCGGCTCCGCTGCTGCTGCTATGGACGAGGACCTGGCGTCGCGTCCTGATGACATCAGCGTCACTCTCTCTCCCTTCCAGGACCTTGTGCAGCGTCGGTGCGGTGGGCGGAGCTTCGGATCTCGCGCGGTTTTGACGTCCACGCCCCTCTTCTTCCCGTGCGGCGTCCTGAAGATGGCGTCCGATGGCGGGAAACAGCTGCGGATGGCGGGAAGACGGCAGAAGACGGCGGGAAACGGTGGTCCAAGATGGCGTCTGATGGCGGGAATCGGCTCCGGATGGCGGGAAACGACTCCGGACGGCGGGAAACTTCGCCACAGGTAAGTTACAAAAGTCTTTTTCAGGCACGCAGTACCCGGTGGTTGTGGGCACGAAATCCTGCCGACTACGCCAAAGCTGACTCGCCCCCTGGGCCGTGGGGCACTCGGATCCGGGCAGTGGGGGAACGATGGGAGTAGTAGTGGCAACCCGGTTCCGTGGCTCAGGGTGGTCAGGCCAGTGGTAGTCCGTTATGTGCTGATATTTATGTCCGACTACGCCACCCGTGGATTGCGGTTATTAGGAACCGCCACTGCATGCAGACCGCTGGGGCTGATAAGGTGTGCAGCTAGGGTAGTGTGACTCCCCACGGGAAGAGTGCGGCCCCAGGGCAGTATAATGGATGTTGGGAGTGATGGTGGTGAGAGTCCCAGTACCGGTAGTGCTGGAGGCACGAAGGAGCACACAGACAATAGGTTGCAGTCCAGGGTCTTTACTGAAACAGGTAAACTGACCCATAAACAGTCCCAGCTAGGAGGGGACCTGGATGTCTGAGAGCAACGGGGAAATTGGCCCTGGTCAGGGTGAGGGTGTAGGCCTACCGTGCTTTCTGCGCTCCTTCTGGCTATCTCCTCGTTATAGGGTAACAGCCCACGTTTCCGAGCTTTCTGTGTATTCTCGCCTGTATGGCCTGCGACGTGGGTTCCTTTCTGCTCCCAGCCTTGTACGGCTTTACTGGTCCCTTCGGTTGTGGCAGGGCCTCCAGGCTTCTTAGGCCAAGGAATATACAGTCCATTGCGGACTGGTTCTCTGCTGGAGGATGTGGAATCCTCCCAGCCTCAGACACCAAAGTCTGGTAAAGTCAGTCTCTTATCTGCCAAGACAGGCTTGCTTCGCCTCTTGTCTCTGGCTTGTGGCTCTCCTCCTGCCACACTTCCTCTTAGGTGCAGTGCAACTGTCTGTCCCTGTTCTGCTCTGGGACAAGTCTCAATGCTGAGACAGGCCATCCAGTTCTCCCTAACCCTGCCCCCAGCACCAGCTTTTATAGGGGCAGCCTGCTCCCCCTACTGGCCTGAGACAGGAGGCATTGCATGCTAATGTTCCCCTGACTAGAGAACTTCCCCCTTGCTCTCAGACACAGCTTTAATTACACTTGTGGCATCCAGGCCAGGGTGACACACAAGCAGCCCCAGAGGCAGAAGAACCCATGCCAGCAGCCCAGGAGAATCATCCCTCTGCTGACAGTGAGCCTGCCATGCCTGCGGTAAGCCAAAGAACCTGCGGACAGCTGCCTGCCCTACCTATGAACCTAGCTAGTAGCTGTACCCTCAATGGTAGTGGGGAAAGCCAGGTTGGTCCACCACCAGACAGTGGGTTAAGGAGATCAACCAGCAGCACTAGGGGACAAACACCAGCTCGCTGGAGGATATAAGTGCGAGATCTAAACGTACCATGTATATAGTTAATATGTTTGTTACCTGTAACTAATAGTGTTTTCTCCAGTTTTTCTAGATATATGGACTGACAGGTTATGAACTTTGGATAACCGAACTACCTTGTAAATAGTTGCACTTGGTGCCTCTTGAGAAGACGGCCACGGAAGAAAAACCTGTCTGGCGTGGCCCCGAGTGGTCCAAAGTAGTTTGCTTCGCCTTGCAGCCACTCCCAGGGCCAACGCTTGGGGTTTGCTTTGGACATGTCCCCACACCGGTTAAGACTTCGCCTTACTGGGTGAAACGGACACCCGGTCACAGACCACGCTGTGACCTAAAGAACTCAATATGTGGTGTTGTTTGTTGTTTTCTTCTCTGTTGTGTTTATGTTATAATTTATACCCGGTATTCGTGCTTCTTGTTAGTCCCGGAGTACTAAACTTTACTAGGGGGGAATGTGTCACCCCAGGCCTGGATGCCACAAACTTGTAAGGCTGTGTCTGAGAGCAGGAGGGAGGTTCTCTGGTCATGGACCATTAGCCTGCAGCACCTCCTGTCCCAGGCCAGTAGGGGGGGCAGGCTGCCCCTATAAAAGCTGGTACTGAGGGCAGGGTTAGGGAGACCAGGACCCACTTCTGAAGCATCCAGAAGGGTTCCCAGAAGAGAGGGACAGGTCAACGGCAGCTGAGGAGTCCATGAGGCTAAGGAGGAACAGCAAGCCAGGGACAGAGGCGACGAGAGTCGGTCCTGGCTGAGAGAGAACTACATACCGGACACTGGGATCCGAGGCTGTCAGGATTGCAAGTCCTGCAGCAGATCATCTACCTGCGAGGGATTTTAGGTCCCTTGGCCAAAGAAGCCTGGAAGCTCCGCCACACAGAGGGACCGGTACAGCACAGAGAAGCTATAGGTACCTAAGGCCCGAGTCGCAAGCCATACAGGCGTAGTACACGGCCAACTCAGGGACGTGGGCTATCATACCACTAAAGGGGGAGATAGTCAGCAAGGGCAGAGAGAGAACGGTAGGCCTACCCACTCACCCTGACCAGTGGAGCTCGCCCGAATGCCCTCAGACACCCAGGTCCATTCCTCCCTGTACTCCTGGTGGGTCTGTGATAAGATCTGCAGTAAAAGACCCTGGACTGCATTATTGGACTCTGTGTGATTACTGCTGCGCCTGCACCATCACCCCCAGCATCCTATTACACTGCTCTGAGGCTATACTCCTCCCGTGGGGAGTTGTACTATTCCCTGCTGCACCCCCCAACACCAGCCTCAGCGGTCTGCCCCGCAGCGGCGGTCCTCCCTGACCGCAATCCACAGGTGGCGTAGTCGGACTTTCAAAACCTACAAATACACTGCCACAGCATTTGGTCTGACCACCCTGACCCACGGGACCGGGTCGCCACTACTACTCCCAGCATTGCCCTGTTGTCCGGTTCCGAGAGCCCCACGGCCCAGGGGGCGAGTCACTACAAGTAAGGATAGACGATACAATAAGCTCTATCGTAATATGTAGCAGCGAGTCAGCGGAATGTATCAATTCTAATATTGAGCAGAATTGATTTCAGCCTGTTGATTTTTCCCTCCAGAACAGTGGAGGGCTCCTCGGGAAAATAAATTGGCCATCCCTGGTATAACGTAATACTAAAATCTCACAATTTATGAGAGAAAACTGTATTTTATAACGATGCTTCCGTACATAAATCGAGAGAACTTCTTTTCATCAGACGACCCCTTTATCACCTATCCAAGGTGATCGGTGGTGTCCAACAGCTTAGAGCGGCACTGATGGGCAGAATGCGGCACTTTTATCACTTTTGGAATTGGGCAGCGGTGCACATGCTCAGTCTGACCTCCATTCTTGCCCTTTGGGGCTGCAGAGCGCTCTGCTTTTTCCAACAGCTCCATTGAGAATGAATGGATCAGTGGTCGGGCATCCAACCAGACGCTCCATTTTGTAACAGGGATAGAAATAGATGAGAAGATGCACTTAAATGTTTGGCCGCAGCAAGAGTGCATCGAGTGCCTGTGCTTGGTTTGAACAGTCATTCTGTGCTGACAGAGTCCCTTTAAGGCCTCAAACCTATTAGATAATTGTCAGCCCTACATTGTTTCTGGGCAGACAGTTACACAAGATTATGTCCCATTTCATGAAGATTGGCCTTTTACACGCCTGTTTTAGTGAAGGATTAGCTGGAAAAACCTGCGGCGCTGTTAAGCCTCTCCCCAAGAAGCTCCGCAAGGCTTCAAAATTTTGCCGGTGCTGGTCAAGACTGGTGGACACATGGGAAAAGTCAAATTTTGGCAAAGTTGAATAATCTGCATTGTGTGTAATATTTTATGATACAATAAATGATTAGAAAAATGCAAGTTTTATTAATGAGAAAAAAACTGAACTTTGCAGAATTTGTTGGCGACATAGAAATATGTAAAAAATATAAAAGTGTAAAAAATTTTTTACAATTTTTGATGCTTACATTAAAAACTTGAGCAATTCCCCCAAAAATCATTAGAGCCATGAAATCAATACATATACAGATGAAACCAGAAGTTTCCATCCACTATATAAAGAGACACATCTGCATGTTTTTATCAATATCTGACATGAAATCAGAATAAACCTTTCCCGTTTTAGGTCAATTAGGATTACCATCATTTTTGATATTTTCCAAATGCCAGAATAATGAGAGAGAGAGAATGTTTTAAGGCATTTTTATTACTTACTGCAAAGTCTTAACATTATTCTAATCACTAATCAGTGTGTATATTTGTTCACGACACAATAGAATCCCATAATTTCTGCCTATTCACATCTTAGTATTATGTATGATCAGGTTAGAGTGTATGGCTGCTGAGCGCTAGCATTTATGGGCGCCTCCCCCTGACCTTGGCTGTTTCTGGCTCTTAGACCCTGCTGGCACGCACTGCCGTCATGTCCGTGACTGCACTGCCGGCTTGCTGGTCAAATGCCAGAAGCCGCAGAGTCACATGTATTGGGGCGGGCACAGAATGTCTCACGCCGTATACCAGCCAGAAGACATACCGGAAAGTCAGGTGACACACTTTTTCTCTCCGGCTCGGTTCATGATTGGATTAGGCTCCCTATATAACATCTGGCGTTCCCCTCCCTGGCACGACCCCTGAGGAAGTGTTGATGAAACGCGCGTCGGGGTGGAGGGACGCGTGATTACCCTGCCTAGAAGCTGCCATTCTAACCAGGTATTTCTTTCTCATGATGTGTTGAGCTGTTTTGTCTATTTGTGGACAGTGCCACTATTACACTATAGTTATTCTATGGGACCGTACCCAGCCTCTTTTATGTACCCAGTCTCCCCTGATAGATATACTAACATTATTAACCGCTATATGCATTAGTTTCTTTGAGGCTGGAAACAATACGTTATCTTTATCTAAGCACTTTGCACTTTTTTGCTGGACAGTCGACTCTATATCATCATATGCACTGCCGCTTTACATTTTATAGGCGTATCTCAAACTCATCAGTGACCGTTATAATAGCATATGCATTTCTTTCTTTCTATTTTTGCCACATGAGCGGTTATTCAGATTGAAATCTTTTGTAGTGCATTTGTATAGTCACATTATTTCAGTAATGGGGTAATATATGGTTATTACTCTTGCTGCGCAGATATAGGGTACAGCATTTGTTTGTCCCTCACATTTGAGGCCCCTGGTATTTTAATTATTGTTATTTTATGTTCTAATAAAATTATATTGTTAATATTATTTGAAGTGTTCATGTTTTTGTTTATCCTACCAGGGTTCTGGTTATAGCAGAATCAATTTTTGATATATATAAAGTCAAAAGTTTACATACATTTCATTAGTATTTGGTACCATCACCCTTAAACTGAATGACTTGGGTCAAACTTTTGGGATATCCTTCCACAAACTTCTCACAATAGTTGGTCGGAATTTGGACCCATTCCTCCTGGCAAAACTGGGGTAACAGATCCAGGTTTGTAGGTCGCCTTGCTCGCAGCAAGAGTGCCCATAAATTTTCAATAGGATTGCAATCAGAGCTTTGTGATGGCCACGTCGAAACATTGACTTTGTTATTCTTAAGCCACTTTGTTCCCATTTTGTCAATATGTTTCGGGTCATTGTCCATTTGGAATACCCATTTCCGCCCAAGCTTTAACTTCCTGGCTGATGTCTTGAGATGTTGCTTCAGTATTGCCACATAATCTTCTTTTCTCATGGTGTCATCTATTTTGTGAAGTGAACCAGTCCCTCCTGCAGCAAATCAACCCCAGATCATGATGCTGCCACCCCCATGTTTCACAGTTGGGATGGTGTTCTTAGGCTTCCAAGCTTCTCTCTTTTTCCTCCAAACGTAGCGATGGTCATTATGCCAAAAAAGTTCAATTTTAGTTTCATCAGACCACAGACATGTCTCCAAAAATTAAGGTCTTTGTTCCTGTGTGCATTTGCAAACATTAATTTGGCTTTTTTATGTTTCTTTTGGAGTAATGGCTTCTTCCTGGCAGAGTGGCCTTTCAGCCCATGTTGATACAGTACTCGTTTCACTGTGGTTATTGACACAATCTTACCTGCTTCCGCCATCATCTTCACAAGGTCTCTTGCTTTTGTCCTTGGGTTGATATGCACGTGTCGGACCCAAGCACGTTCATCTCTGGGACACAGAACCCGTCTCCTTCCTGAGCGATAAGATGGCAGTACATTCCCATCTTGTTTGTACTTGCGTATAATTGTTTGTACAGATGACCGAGGCACCGTCAGGTATCTTGAAATTGTATCTAAGGATGAGCCAGACTTGTGCAAGTCCACAATTCTCTTCCTGATATCTTCGCTAATTTCTTTAGACTTTCCCATGATACTACAGAAAAAAAAACTATTAGAAGCTTCCAAACACATTACATCATCATATGGGCAGTCCAGAATTGTTTAAAGGCATAGTAATCTTAGTGTGTGTAAACTTTTGACTTTGCAGTAAGTAATAAAAATGA
Source organism: Phyllobates terribilis (assembly GCF_046119375.1). Lineage (NCBI taxonomy): Eukaryota > Metazoa > Chordata > Amphibia > Anura > Dendrobatidae > Phyllobates > Phyllobates terribilis. The sequence continues at coordinate 20,367,517 of NW_027362779.1, read as the reverse complement.
CTTAAACATTCTCTCTCTCTCATTATTCTGGCATTTGGCAAATTTTAAAAATTATGGTAATCCTAATTGACCTAAAACGGGAAAGGTTTATTCTGATTTCATGTCAGATATTGAGAAAAACATGCAGATGTGTCTTTTTATATAGTGTATGGAAACTTCTGGTTTCAACTGTATGTGTGTGTATGTATGTATATATGTTTATATTACACATACAGTTATGGCCGAAAGTGTTCACTCCCTTGAAATTGTTTCAGAAAATGAAGTATTTCTCCCAATTATTGCTGTTACACATGTTTTGCTATACACACTTTATTTTCTTTGTGTGTATTGCAACAACACAAAAAAGCAGAAAAAAAGGCAAATTGGACATAATTTCACACACAGCCCCAAAAATGGTCTGAACAAAATTGTTGGCACCCTAAACTTTAATATTTGGTTGCTCACCCTTTGGAATAAAATAACTGCAATCAATCGCTTCCTATAACCATCAACAAGCTTCTTACACCTCTCAGCTGGAATTTTGACCACTCTTCTTTTGTAAACTGCTCCATGTCTCTCATAGTTGCTGCTACTTCATACCTCTCCAGCGCTATGTTTCCATCCATTTCTGCGGGCTTCTTGAAGTATGTTTGGGGTCATTCTCCTGGAAGAACCATGACCTAGGACGCAAACCCAGCTTTCTGACACTGGGCACTACATTGCGACCCAAAATCCGTTGGTAATATTTTTCAACAATTTTGGTTCTCAAGTACTCAGACAGTTCTCTTCTCTTTCTGTACTCCATGCTTAGTGTGGCACACACAGACACAATGCAAAGATTGAGTCAACTTCTCCACTTTTTATCTGGTTTCAGGTGTGATTTTCATATTGCCCACACCTGTTACTTGCCACAGGTTAGTTTGAATGAGCATCACATGCTTGAAACAAAGTTGTTCACCCACAATTTTGGAAAGGTGCTATCAATTTTGTCCGGCCCATTTTTGGGGTTTTGTATGAAATGATGTCCAATTTGCCTTTTTTCCTTTTGTTTGTTTTTTTCTTTTGTTCCAATACACACAAAGAATATTAAACATGTGTATAACAAAACATGTGTAATTGCAATAATTTTCTGGGAGAAATACTTCATTTTCTGGAACAATTTTAAGATTGCCAACACTTTCGGCCGTGGCCATATATAGTAGCTGAGTACAGGTGGCTGCTGGGGCCCCTGATACCATTCCTATGTGGCCTTTACACCTGATATACAGTGGTGGCCAAAAGTATTGGCACCCCTGCAATTCTGTCAGATAATACTCAGTTTCTTCCTGAAAATGATTGCAATCACAAATTCTTTGGTATTATTATCTTCATTTAATTTTCTTGCAAAGAAAAAACACAAAAGAGAATGAAACAAAAATCAAATCAATGATCATTTCACACAAAACTCCAAAAATGGGCCAGACAAAAGTATTGGCACCTTCAGCCTAATACTTGGCTGCACAACCTTTAGCCAAAATAACTGCGAACAACCGCTTCCGGTAACCATCAATGAGTTTCTTACAATGCTCTGCTGGAATTGTAGACCATTCTTCTTTGGCAAACTGCTCCAGGTCCCTGATATTTGAAGGGTGCCTTCTCCAAACTGCCATTTTGAGATCTCTGCACAGATGTTCCATGGGATTCAGGTCTGGACTCATTGCTGGCCACCTTAGAAGTCTCCAGTGCTTTCTCTCAAACCATTTTATAGTGCTTTTGGAAGTGTGTTTTGGGTCATTGTCCTGCTGGAAGACCCATGACCTATGAGGGAGACCCAGCTTTCTCACACTGGGCCCTACATTATGCTGCAAACTTTGTTGGTAGCCTTCAGACTTCATAATGCCATGCATACGGTCAAGCAGTCCAGTGCCAGAGGCAGCAAAGCAACCCCAAAACATCAGGGAACTTCCGCCATGTTTGACTGTAGGGACCATGTTCTTTTCTTTGAATGCCTCTTTTTTTTCCTGTACACTCTATGTTGATGCTTTTTCCCAAAAACCTCTACTTTTGTCTCATCTGACCAGAGAACATTCTTCCAAAACGTTTTAGGCTTTCTCAGGTAAGTTTTGGCAAACTCCAGCCTGGCTTTTTTATGTCTCGGGGTAAGAAGTGGGGTCTTCCTGGGTATCCTACCATACAGTCCCTTTTCATTCAGACGCCGACGGATAGTACGGGTTGACACTGTTGTACCCTCAGACTGCAGGGCAGCTTGAACTTGTTTGGATGTTAGTCGAGGTTCTTTATCCACCATCCGCACAATCTTGCGTTGAAATCTCTTGTCAATTTTTCTTTTCCGTCCACATCTAGATAGGTTAGCCACAGTGCCATGGGCTTTAAACTTCTTGATGACACTGCGCACGGAAGACACAGGAACATTCAGGTCTTTGGGGATGGACTTGTAGCCTTGAGATTGCTCATGCTTCCTCACAATTTGGTTTCTCAAGTCCTCAGACAGCTCTTTTGTCTTCTTTCTTTTCTCCATGCTCAATGTGGTACACACAAGGACACAGGACAGAGGCTGAGTCAACTTTACTCTGTTAGAACCCTCCTGTTAGTTTTTGCTATCTTGTGTTTTGCGGTCACGTGACTAGCTGCCTATGTATTCCAGCTCCGCCCTTCTGGCTTTGCTGGACTTCATTGTTTTTTGCCTGTCTCTCTAGCCAGGTGCTTCGGTGCCTATCTCTTTCTAGTTTGCTTGGTCCTCTGGACCTCTAGTACTTTTTGTTCAGTTTGTATTTTTGCTCTGCAACAACTTCTGTTAGGAGGTGTCCATTTTTTGTCCCAGTCCTTAGTTCTTTTAGGGACCCCTCCCTTTATTCTATAGGTCTCTGTTCAGACTAGCCGAGGACGAAGGCGGGTCTGTTCACAAGGAACAGGCTGCCCGCTACATCGTAGGGATTCAGCTTAGTCTTACTGTAGGGACAGCTTTTCCCTTTCTTTCCTTAGTTTATGTTGCAGATCATAACATAATCCATGTTAACTGGCTGCAAGTGTGATTTAGTTATTGCCAATTGTATCCAATTTGGCTTTAGGACAATTCTTTTTGTGTTTTTTCATTGAAGACAAATTAAATGAATATAATAAGACCAAAGAATTTGTGATTGCAATCATTTTCAGGAAGAAACTGAGTATTATCTGACAGAATTGCAGGGGTGCCAATACTTTTGGCCACCACTGTATAGGAGCTGAGTACAGGCAGCTGCCGGGGCCCCTGATACCATTACTATGTGGCCCTTACACCTGATATATAGGGGCTGAGTACAGGCGGCTGCTGGGGCCCCTGATACCATTACTATGTGGCCCTTACACCTGATATATAGGAGCTGAGTACAGGCGGCTGCCGGGGCCCCTGATACCATTACTATGTGGCCCTTACACCTGATATATAGGAGCTGAGTACAGGCGGCTGCCGGGGCCCCTGATACCATTACTATGTAGCCCTTACACCTGATATATAGGAGCTGAGTACAGGCGGCTGCTGGGGCCCCTGATACCATTACTATGTGGCCCTTACCCCTGATATATAGGGGCTGAGTACAGGCGGCTGCCGGGGCCCCTGATACCATTACTATGTGGCCCTTACCCCTGATATATAGGGGCTGAGTACAGGCGGCTGCTGGGGCCCCTGATACCATTACTATGTGGCCCTTACACCTGATATATAAGGGCTGAGTACAGGCGGCTGCTGGGGCCCCTGATACCATTACTATGTGGCCCTTACCCCTGATATATAAGGGCTGAGTACAGGCGGCTGCTGGGGCCCCTGACACCATTACTATGTGGCCCTTACACCTGATATAAAAGGGCTGAGTACAGGCGGCTGCTGGGGGCCCTGATACCAGTACTATGTGGCCCTTACACCTGATATATAAGGGCTGAGTACAGGCGGCTGCTGGGGCCCCTGATACCATTACTATGTGGCCCTTACACCTGATATATAAGGGCTGAGTACAGGCGGCTGCTGGGGCCCCTGATACCATTGCTATGTGGCCCTTACACCTGATATATAAGGGCTGAGTACAGGCGGCTGCTGGGGCCCCTGATACCATTACTATGTGGCCCTTACACCTGATATATAGGAGCTGAGTACAGGCGGCTGCGGGGCCCCTGATACCATTACTATGTGGCCCTTACACCTGATATATAGGAGCTGAGTACAGGCTGCTGCTGGGGCCCCTGATACCATTACTATGTGGCCCTTACACCTGATATATAGGAGCTGAGTACAGGTGGCTGCTGGGGTCCCTGATACCATTACTATGTGGCCCTTACACCTGATATATAGGAGCTGAGTACAGGCGGCTGCCGGGGCCCCTGATACCATTACTATGTGGCCCTTACACCTGATATATAGGAGCTGAGTACAGGCGGCTGCCGGGGCCCCTGATACCATTACACTGGTGCCTTGTTATTAGGTCAATTCCATTATAAAACATTGTATCCGTCATTGTTGAGCTCTGCTGGGACTCTGTATCCCGCCTGCATTGCATATTGGGGCCCCTGAATACTCTGCACATAAGGGCCCATAGCTCTAATTATGTTGTTTGCAATAGTCGCCCTCCTGCCACCCTGTAATATCGGGTCCCTGCCTGGTGTGCCCCCTATGACTTAATGTCCCCCTGTACGACAGAGGGCACATTCACTCTGTCTGGACCATTATAGTCTATGGCCACGTCAGATCATATGCCCGAATCCCGTTCAGGTAAAGGCTGCAGCCACCGCAGCCATGCTGCCTTCAGTGCCCCGCTCCTCCGCCACTGCCATTCCCCCCACCACCCAGAGCCATAGTATATATATATACACTACTCAAAAAATAAAGGGAACCCTTAAACAACAGAATATAACTCCAAGTAAATCAAACTTCTGTGAAATCAAACTGTCCACTTAGGAAGCAACACTGATTGACAATCAATTTCACATGCTGTTGTGCAAATGGAATAGACAATAGATGGAAATTATTGGCAATTATCAAAACACTCTCAATAAAGGAGTGGTTCTGCAGGTGGGGACCACAGACCACATCACAGTACCAATGCTTTCTGACTGATGTTTTGGTCACTTTTGAATGTTGGTTGTGCTTTCACACTCGTGGTAGCTTGAGATGGACTCTACAACCCACAGAAGTTGCTCAGGTAGTGCAGCTCTTCCAGGATGGCACATCAATGCGAGCTGTGGAAAGAAGGTTTGCTGTGTCTGTCAGCGTAGTGTCCAGAGGCTGGAGGCACTACCAGAAGACAGGCCAGTACACCAGGAGACGTGGAGGGAGCCGTAGGAGGGCAACAACCCAGCAGCAGGACCGCTACCTCCGCCTTTGTGCAAGGAGGAACAGGAGGATCACTGCCAAAGCCCTGCAAAATGACCTCCAGTTGACCACAAATGTGGATGTGTCTGCAAAAACGGTTAGAAACCAACTCCATAAGGGTGGTATGAGGGCCCGACGTCCACAGATGGGGGTTGTACTCACAGCCCAACACCGTGCAGGACGCTTGCCATTTGCCACAGAACACCAGGATTGGCAAAGTGGCAACTGGCGCCCTGTGCTCTTCACAGATGAAAGCAGGTTCACACTGAGCACATGTGACAGACGTGACAGAGTCTGGAGACACCGTGGAGAACGATCTGCTGCCTGCAACATCCTTCAGCATGACCGGTTTGGCAGTGGGTGAGTAATGGTGTGGGGTGGCATTTCTTTGGAGGGCCGCACAGCCCTCCATGTGCTCGTCAGAGGTAGCCTGACTGCCATTAAGTACTGAGATGAGATCCTCAGACCCCTTGTGAGACCATATGCTGGTGCGGTTGGCCCTGGGTTCCTCCTAATGCAGGACAATGCCAGACCTCATGTGGCTGGAGTGTGTCAGCAGTTCCTGCAAGATGAAGGCATTGAAGTTATGGACTGGCCCGCCCGTTCCCCAGACCTGAATCCGATTGAGCACATCTGGGACATCATGTCTTGCTCCCTGGGACCCGTTCAAGCTCCGGAAGGGAGCGAAACGGCCATCGTCCTCTCTCTCACTCCTCCGCAAACCCTTAGGGGTCTCCATCCTATGCCGCCAGACAACATGTACTGTTAGTACTAATAAAGGACATCTTCGGAACTTTTGTTGAGTGCTACCTTTATTTTTGCTTCTGCATTACTAGACTGTTTACTTGGACATGCACCACCATGTATCCGGGAGTTTCATTTCATTGAATGAGAGGTGTATTTAAAGCAGAGGTGGTGCCGGATTTCTTCTCTTTTATTGCTCATTTGACATGTCTTGCTCCATGCACCAATGTCACGTTGCACCACAGACTGTCCAGGAGTTGGCGGATGCTTTAGTCCAGGTCTGGCAGGAGATCCCACAGGAGACCATCCGCAACCTCATCAGGAGCATGCCCAGGTGTTGTAGGGAGGTCATACAGGCACGTGGAGGCCACACACAATACTCAGCCTCATCAGGAGCATGCCCAGGCGTTGTAGGGAGGTCATACAGGCACGTGGAGGCCACACACAATACTGAGCCTCATCAGGAGCATGCCCAGGCGTTGTAGGGAGGTCATACAAGCACGTGGAGGCCACACACAATACTCAGCCTCATCAGGAGCATGCCCAGGCGTTGTAGGGAGGTCATACAGGCACGTGGAGGCCACACACAATACTCAGCCTCATCAGGAGCATGCCCAGGCGTTGTAGGGAGGTCATACAGGCACGTGGAGGCCACACACAATACTCAGCCTCATCAGGAGCATGCCCAGGCGTTGTAGGGAGGTCATACAGGCACGTGGAGGCCACACACAATACTGAGCCTCATCAGGAGCATGCCCAGGCGTTGTAGGGAGGTCATACAGGCACGTGGAGGCCACACACAATACTCAGCCTCATCAGGAGCATGCCCAGGCATTGTAGGGAGGTCATGCAGGCACGTGGAGGCCACACAAAATACTGAGACTCATTTTGACTTTTTTTAAGGATATTACATCAAAGTTGGATCAGCCTGTAGTGTGTTTTTCCACTTTAATTTTGGGGGTGACTCCAAATCCAGGCCTCCATTGGTTAATAAATTTGATTTCCATTGATGATTTTTGTGTGATTTTGTTGTCAGAACAAAGTATTCAATGAGAATATTTCATTCATTCAGATCTAGGATGTGTTATTTGATTGTTCCCTTTATTTTTTTGAGCAGTGTGTATATAAATATACCAGGATGGGGGATATTAACAGAATTGGGGGACATTACCCCTATAACAGTGTAAGCAGCAGACCCCCTCCCCCTTAACAGGGCATAATGACCACATTTTTTGCTTACATTTTTTTTCTATTTACCTACTCTAAAACCTAGGTACGTCTTATGGTCCGGTGCGTCTTATAGTCCGAAAAATTCAGTATATGCATTCAGTATATATATACTACTAGCTATTGAATCCGTTCTACGCCCGGGTGGACAGCATTTTTATTGGTATATGGTCTCCCATGCTGGTATGTGCTGCCCCCCTCCTTGTATTTGTGCTGTCCCCATCCTGTCCCCACCATCCAATCCTGGTATGCGTGGTACACCTCACCCCCAATCCTGGTATGCTTGACACCCCTCACCCCCAATCCTGGTATGCGTGGCACCCCTCACCCCCAATCCTGGTATGCGTGGCACCCCTCACGCCCTATCCTGGTATGCGTGGCACCCCTCATCCCCAATCCTGGTATACGTGGCACCCCTCATCCCTATCCTGGTATGCGTGGCACCCCTCATCCCTATCCTGGTATGTATGGTACCCCTCATCACTATCCTGGTGTGTATGGTATCCCTCATCCTGGTATGCATGGTACGCCATCCCTCATCCCGGTATGCATGGCACTCCATCCCTCATCCCCAATCCCGGTATGCGTGGCACCCCTCATCCCCAATCCCGGCATGCGTGGCACCCCTCATCCCCAATCCCGGCATGCGTGGCACCCCTCATCCCCAATCCCGGCATGCGTGGCACCCCTCATCCCCAATCCCGGCATGAGTGGCACCCCTCATCCCAATCCTTGTATGTGTGGCACCCCTCATCCCCAATCCCGGTATGCGTGGCACCCCTCATCCCCAATCCCGGTATGCATGGCACCCCTCATCCCCAATCCCGGTATGTGTGGCACCCCTCATCCCCAAACCCGGTATGCGTGGCACCCCTCATCCCCAATCCCGGTATGCGTGTCATCCCTCACCCCCAATCCCGGTATGCATGGCACCCCTCACCCCCCAATCCCGGTATGCGTGGCACCCCTCATCCCCAATCCCGGTATGCGTGGCACCCCTCATCCCCCAATACCAATATGCGTGGCAACCCTCATCCCCAATCCCAGTATGCGTGGCACCCCTCATCCCCAATCCCGGTATGCATGGCACCCCTCATCCCCAATCCCGGTATGCGTGGCACCCCTCACCCTCAATCCTGGTATGCATGGTCCCCTCACCCCCCAATCCTGGTATGCGTGTTACCCCTCACCCCCCAATCCTGTTATGCGTGTTACCCCTCACCCCCCAATCCTGGTATGCGTGGCACCCCTCACTCCCCAATCCTGGTATGCGTGGCACCCCTAACCCCCCAAATCCTGGTATGCGTGGTACCCCTCACCGCCCAATCCTGGTATGTGTGGCACTCCTCACCCCCCAATCCTGGTATGTGTGGCACCCCTCACCGCCCAATGTTGGTATGCGTGGTACCCCTCACCCCCAATCGTGGTATGTGTGTTACCCCTCACCCCCCAAATCCTAGTATGCGTGGTACACCTCACCCCACAATCCTGGTATGTGTGGTACCCCTCACCCCCAATCTTGGTATGCGTGGTACCCCTCACCCCCAATCCTGGTATGTGTGGTACCCCTCACCTCCCAATCCTGGTATATGTGGTACCCCTCACCCCCCAATCCTGATATATGCATGGTCCCCTCACCCCACAATCCTGTTATGTGTGGCCCCCTCATCCCTTTCACACTGTACACACATACACAAAAAAAAACAGTTATACTCACCTTTCTTCTCTCTACTCCAGCACTGCTGCGTCCTCTTCTGCCGGAGGCCGAGGGAGAAGTGCGGCGCTGGAGCACCGCGCTGTCCGGCGCCATTTTTCTGAAGACACACTGTAAATGTGTCTTCAGTAAAATGGCGCCGGATAGCGCAATGCGCATGCGTCGATCTGACGCCTTCACTCCGCCCCCGGTCTCCAGCGAAGAGAGGCGCCGCGACAACGCTCCTCCCGGTCAGGTAAGTATGTAAGTATGGCGCCGGAGATCGCGGTATGCGTTCAGTGTCTACGCATCCCGCGATCTCCGGCGCCATACACCTCCTCTTACCTGTAACGGCTGGATGCCTGCTTCTCTCTGGAGCCAGGCTGCGCATCACACATGCGCAGTCTATCGAAGCTTCAGACAGAGACACGCATGCCGCCTTATATATACGATGGTAGATCGGCCCACTCAGTTGCACACAGAAGTAGCCACCGGAGCACTGTCTCCTTAAGTCTCTCACTGGTTTATTTGAAGATGCTGCATAAGCCAGTGAAGAGTTAGCAAAAATAAATACGTGCTTTCTGACCTAAGGAAAAACAAAACATAACATACAGCCGTGTTGCTGTGGGGATCTGCCCGCTCAGGAGAACAACCATCCACTAGTTCAGCTTTTCCTTCTCAGGACACAAAGCGCTGGAGTTCCTCTCTACAGCCCTACTGAACACTGAATGCCTTAGAAGGCCGTCTATATATATCCTAGTCCTCACCCAGGGGTGGAGATATGATGAATGACCTCCCAACCCGTTCTATGGTCATTCACAAAAACCCAGCCCTTAAAATGGCCGATTAATCCCTCTCAACACATAGTGTGCTGGTGTAAAACTTATGGGTTTCAAATCACTGAAGCTAATAGCCTCAGTGAAACATACCTCCCCTCCAGCACTTTGCCAGTGACTTTGTCACCATGTATATATAATCAGCATACTGTATATATATTATAAGCATACTGTATATATCCTTTTAAAAGCAGAAGTGTTAATAAATTATTTTTATCAGTTAACAAAATGCAGAGTAAAGTTTGATGGATGAACCAAGATCTCAGTAATAATAATTGTATTTTTTTTTTTATTAATAATAGAATAGAAGGGAGGGACAAAACCAGGAACAGAATCAGTAGGCAAACTCATAGTCAGGAGGACAGCCGGGGTCAGATACCAGGTGATCAGTAACCGCCACGTCTGCGAGCAGTATGAATACCGTGGAGCCTGGTGACAGAGGTGATACTGAGATTGTCCCGGCAGAGATGTAACAGTCAGAAGGCCACCGGTAGATGGTGAAGGTCCTTCTGTACAGCTCCAGCAGTGATGGTGGATCTGCTGGACTTCAGGGAGCTGGATGCGGAGGTTTACCGTCTTTTAGATGTCTCTAGGGGAACGGTGACAACACGCAAATACGCGAGCAGCCCTGGATAATCCACGCCGGCAGGATGATAAGATCCGGCGGAAGATGGAACCTATGAGAAGAGAAGGAAATATAATGTAAGTGATGGGACTCCATATGACATGATACTACTGTGCGGTCACTGTGGCCGGACGCAGAGGAATCTCATCACACAGAGGTCAGGGATCATCGTCAGCCATCATACATGTGACAATCCCATCTCCGACAGATGACATCTGCTCCACATGAATTATTCTCACTGACGACATCACACAACATGGAGATGACTCTCACACTTACCTCGTCTCTTTTTCCCCTTTTTCCCATTTTCTGATTTTTCGTCATCAGCTGGAAATTTTGATCAGAAAAAAGAAAAAAACAACAACTCACTAAAGACATATTGTTATGGGATCTGCTTTGTATCGCTCCTGTATATAGTACATAGATTGTTCTAGTCCTTTCCCCTATAGTCCTGATAATCTGGTATTACACAATAGGGCAGAATAAGTCCTATATACCGGACATGACCTCATATGAGGGGCATTAGATGTGTCACTAATATGGAGCAGTGAGCGCCCTGTGTGCCGCCATGTGGTGCATCCCTAATGAGCGATATTCTACTATAGGAGACGATGTCTCATTATGATGACAGAGGTTACTGGATGCAACAATGTATCACAGAATCCATGATAATACTGTACAAAGTTACAGAAATGGAGACACAGTATGGGCCCATGGGCAAAGTAATTGGGATCCATGGAACATAGATAACATAGGAGACCTATTACAGAAAAACCATGTGGAAATATTTCACCGTTGATGATAACATTCACATTGTTTGTGCTATAGACATGTACATACCTGACAATGGGGACGAGGACGGCAAGCTGGTTATAGCATCGTCTCTAGCAGATTCAGGAGAAGATCCTTTCTGCCTGTTAGGAAGAAGAAAAACGTGTCAATCACAAGTAAATTCAGTATAAATGGGATTGTCTCACTAGAAGAACCCTGACTATAAGGCCTAATAGGACATATGAAAGTCATAGTGGGGAAGTCTCCTGCTCAAAACGACCTTCTATGGAGCAGAGCGGAAAACAACTACCAATAATGGCCAGCAGGTAATACTACATCTGTCCCACAATGTGGGCAATACTAACAATGCCTGACCGGCAGCAATTATGGGCTGTTATCTCCAGCGGATTCTGAAGCCAAAAGCGCAATGACCGCTGATCATGTGGCGGTGGATGCTGCATTCAATATTATGGTATTTATGTCCTATATTTGGTGTTGTGCACATATATTAGTCTGGAGCTCCCAGTAATGACTCCACAATCTACTCACATTTCTGAGATGTTTCTGCTGGATGCCGGGGTACACTCTGGAGGGGACTTGATAATGGTGGTACAGAGCTAAATAAGGACAAAAATAAGATATGAAATTCTATTTTTTACTTTTAGAGGTCTTTTTATGTATTCTGGATTTATTGATCACTTACTTTAGAAAGCCTTTTAGAGGATGTTGTAAAATTTTGGAAGAAAAGGCTCTCATTATCCTCACTTGTGTCCTCCTCCTCTGAGACAATAGGCTTGTCTGTATCAGCGTGATCTACAATACATAGGTAATGAAGTGTTATTAGTGGTTGTCAGTATAACACAGTCACCATTTATCACTACTATTAATGGGAACCGATTGTCACATATTATGGAAGATGAGACAAACAGCCGCTTAGTCTAGATGATGTCTTCTACTTACTGATAAATAAGCTGGTGTCCATATCTGACACAAGCCGAGGAATGTACTCTGGCTTCTGACTTAGAAGGTTTTCAAATTCTAAGTCACTCAGGAATGGATAACTCTTGATCTCAAATGCTCCTCCTGGAAAAAGAAAAACAAAAGTGATGCGGACATTGCTAGAGGCTGCTCCATATCTGAACAGTATATCTTAAGTAATGACAAAACCGAAGGAAACAAACTAAAAGTTATATTATGGAGAACTAGAAATAGGCAAGCAGATAGAGGAGTGCTGATCCTCATGGACAGGAGCGATGAGTCCTCGTTGTAAAAAGTGAATATTAATACTAATACAGTATATCAGTTACCTGTCCCAAGTCTTTGTGCAGGATTTGTTCTGAGCAGGTCATTAATGAGGTCCTGAGCATCGGGGGGAGGAGAGCGATCCCAATCCCAAATTATGTCTCCTGTTATATAGAAAATTACAGAAAATAAAACCTCTGTTTTGGACTGTAAGATAAAGTAGAGGAAATAACTAAATTCATGTAACCAGTCAAAGCAATGATCGGATTATTCTACTTACCAGTGACAATATTTTTATAGAGCTCAGATAGGGAATCCCCATGAAATGGTACATATCCCACCAGAAACTCATGCAGGATGATCCCCATTGACCACCAGTCCGCAGGTCTTCCATAGCCTTTCTTCAGGATGATTTCTGGGGCCATGTAGAGCGGGGTGCCACAGTCCTGGAAACCAACAGAAGATAAAGATAAGAATCAATGAAATTATTATTATGACAAGTTCTCTACATAAAAAGCCAATGACAGAAGATAAAATATCAGTGGAAAAGTTCTCTAGAAATGAAGAACGTAGAGAAGAGACAATAGTGTGATGAGATTTGTAAAGAACCATCTAAGTTCCTGTAAGTGATGCCAACCTCATGGTCCTGGAACTCTCTGGCGATGTCCTCCAATGATTCCTTGTGGGTGTTGGTTTCTGGTATCATGACACCAACTTTTGAAATCCCAAAATCGGCGACTTTAATGTGTCCAGCCGGTGTAATCAGGAGGCTGTGAAAGAGAAGATGGTTTTAGTCTCACAGGCTGTGTGGTAATAAATAACTTCCCCCCCTTTATTATACTACAGGGGGCACTTACTTCTCTGGTTTCAGGTCTCTATGCAACACACCATAGCTGTGCAGGTATTCCACAGCAAGTATCGCTTCTGCAAAATACAGGCGGGCCAAGGGGACAGATAAAGGACCCTTGGTGCTTAGGAGGGTCCCACAGTCTCCACCTATAGAAGAAAGGAAATATGAGCGGTGAGGGGTTTATACAGCAGATCACCACGATGGATCATGAGAAGTGAGCGGAGACATTGGGGCAGGAGAGAATATATACAGATATAATGTATAGAGCACAGAATATTAGTCTGAGGTCATGGTGAGATGTCGTCCATGTCACTAATAGAGTGATGTCTCATCTCGTCTACAGCTGGCGATACTGACGTGCTCAGTGCGGACATACAGGGAGATCACACACATCAATGACTTTCCATAATATCTATAGTAAATGCTCTGCGGGGATGTAACCGTCCACGGGGACAAGTCCTAATGATATGAGCGGTGATAAGATGTCAGCAGACATGGGCTGAATATAATACATGTACATGTCCTACCTCCTACATACTCCATGACCATACACAGGTGAGATCTAGTAGGGAAGGAGCAGAGCATGGAGGTCACAAAGGGACAGTCAGCGAATGTCAGGATGTCCCTCTCCAGATAGGCCCCTTCCACATGTTTTGGAGTATCCAGGTCCCGCTTGGAAATTTTCTTCATAGCGAAGATCTTCTGTGAGTCTTTATGGTGAACTAAGTGGACGGACCTGGAGAGAAGAAGAAACCATGGTTTATAGTGAATCCTTATTAACAGTCCTTCTATAGAAGTCATTATATGATCTTCTGTTCTAATGTTTAATACCAGAAGTCCGACCATTACTGGAAATCCACATCTAGAAATACATGAAATAATACTACATAGACCATCTATGGGAGGGTCTGCACAATGCCACGTCTGCCAGACCCTCACCCAGGTCACATTATCATCTATGGGAAGTCTGCACAATGCCACGTCTGCCAGACCCTCACCCAGGTCACATTATTACCTGTGGGAAGTCTGCACAATGCCACGTCTGCCGGACACCCACTCAGGTCACATTATCACCTGTGGGAGGTCTACACAATGCCAAGTCTGCCAGACCCTCACCCAGGTCACATTATCACCTGTGGGAGGTCTGCAAAATGCCACATCTTCCACACCCTCACCCAGGTCACATTGTCACCTATGGATGTCTGCACAATGCTACGCCTGCCATACCCTCACCTAGGTCACATTATCACCTATGGAAAGTCTGCACAATGCCACGTCTGCCGGACCCTCACCCAGGTCACATTATCACCTTTCACCTCAGATCATATCCCTATGATAACACTGAATGGCAGAGCGCAGAGGATGAAGCATTGTCATAGGGAACCCTGAGAAATGTGGCTTATGCTAACTGAAATCTCACCCAAAAGATCCGCTGCTGATCAGCTTAGATGTTTCGTAGTCGCTCATACGCGGCTTTCTCGCCGGGATCAATGATTCCATCAAGTCCTAGAAAAGAAGAAGAAGAAGAAATGATATTAAGATCTAGAAGCTGCTGGAGAAAATCTCCAGATGCAGAAACGTCTCCCCCTATATTATGTCCCAGCTGATGTCACTGATCCGATAGGTGAGCAGAAACCTGCTGACGGATTCCCTATAATATAAACGCTATTATCTAATGCAATAGTGTCATCTCCTCTAATAATAGAGGCGCCCCCTGGTTATATGGGGGATAATACTGGACGGGTCATTTACACCCCGTGATCTGGTGATACACAGACATCTACCTCTATAATACTTACACCGGCAGGTTCTTGGATCTCCGGGATCTCTAAGATTACACTGTCAGGATCCAACAGCTCAGTTGTTTCTAAAATAGTGATAAAATGATGAAGAAATAAAATGTATTAGAGGATATTAATCCTACAGACATAATACAGCAATATAATGGAGAAATGACTATTCTGTATGGAGGACTATGTGGGGCCCATTATTCTGTATGGAGGGCTATGTGGGGCCCCTTATTCTGTATGGAGGACTATGTGGGGCCCATTATTCTGTATGGAGGACTATGTGGTGCCCATTATTCTGTATGGAGGGCTATGTGGGGCCCCTTATTCTGTATGGAGGACTATGTGGGGCCCATTATTCTGTATGGAGGACTATGTGGGCCATTATTCTGTATGGAGGACTATGTGGGGCCCATTATACTGTATGGAGGACTATGTGGGGCCCATTATTCTGTATGGAGGGCTATGTGGTGCCCATTATTCTGTATGGAGGGCTATGTGGGGCCCATTATACTGTATGGAGGACTATGTGGGGCCAATTATACTGTATAGAGCAGGGTTCCCCAACTCCAGTCCTCAAGGCCCACCAACAGGTCATGTTTTCAGGATTTCCTTAGTATTACACAGGTGATAATTGCTTCACCTGCACAGGCAATAATTCCATCACCTGTGCAATACTAAGGAAATCCTGAAAACATGACCTGTTGGTGGGCCTTGAGGACTGAAGTTGGGGAACCCTGGTATAGAGGACTATGTGGGGCCCATTATTCTGAATGGAGGGCTATGTGGTGCCCATTATACTGTATGGAGGGCTATGTGGGGCCCATTATTCTGTATGGAGGACTATGTGGGGCCCATTATACTGTATGGAGGACTATGTGGGGCCCATTATTCTGTATGGAGGACTATGTGGGGCCATTATTCTGTATGGAGGACTACGTGGGGCCCATTATACTGTATGGACGACTATGTGGGGCCCATTATTCTGTATGGAGGGCTATGTGGTGCCCATTATTCTGTATGGAGGGCTATGTGGGGCCCATTATACTGTATGGAAGACTATGTGGGGCCAATTTTACTGTATAGAGGACTATGTGGGGCCCATTATTCTGAATGGAGGGCTATGTGGTGCCCATTATACTGTATGGAGGGCTATGTGGGGCCCATTATTCTGTATGGAGGACTATGTGGGGCCCATTATACTGTATGGAGGACTATGTGGGGCCCGTTATACTGTATAGAGGACTATGTGGGGCCCATTATTCTGAATGGAGGGCTATGTGGTGCCCATTATACTGTATGGAGGGCTATGTGGGGCCCATTATTCTGTATGGAGCACTATGTTGAGCCCATTATTCTGTATGGAGGGCTATGTGGTGCCCATAGTACTGTATGGAGGGCTATGTGGGGCCCATTATTCTGTATGAAGGACTATGTGGGGCCCATTATACTGTATTGAGGACTATGTGGGGCCCATTATAATGCATGGAGGACGGACTATGTGGTCCCATTATACTGTATGGAGGACTATGTGGGGCCCATTATACTGTATGGAAGACTATGTGGGGCCATTATACTGTATAGAAGACTATGTGGTCCCATTATACTGTATGGAGGACTATGTGGGGCCATTATACTGTATGGAGCACTATGTGGAGCGCATTATTCTGTATGGAGGACTATGTGGTGCCCATTATACTGTATAGAGGACTATGTGGGGCCCATTATTCTGTATGGAGGACTATGTGGGGCCCATTATTCCGTATGGAGGACTATGTGGGCCCATTATTCTTTATGGAGGACTATGTGGGGCCATTATTCTGTATGGAGGACTATGTGTTGCCCATTATACTGTATGGAGGACTATGTGGGGCCTATTATTCTATATGGAGGACCATGTGGGGCCCATAATACTTTATGGAGGACTATGTTGGCCCATAATATTGTATGGAGGACTATGTGGGGCCTATTATTCTCTATGAAGGACTATGTGGGGCCCTTTATACTGTATGGTGGACTATGTGCGGCCCATAATACTGTATGGAGGACTATGTGGAGCCCATTATTCTCTATGGAGGACTATGTGGGGCCCATTATTCTGTATGGAGCACTATGTGGGGCCCATTATACTGTATGGAGGACTATCTGGGGCCTATTATTCTCTATGGAGGACTATGTGGGGCCCTTTATACTCTACGGTGGACGATGTGGGGAGCATAATACTGTATGGAGGACTATGTGGGGCCCATTATTCTCTATGGAGGACTATGTGGGGCTCATTATTCTGTATGGAGGACTATGTGGGGCCCATTATTCTGTATGGAGGATTATGTGGGGTCAATTATCCTGTATGGAAGACTATGTGGGGCCATTATATTGTGTGGAGGACTGTGTGGGGCCATTATTCTGTATGCAGCACTATGTGGGGCCATTATTCCGTAAGGAGGACTGTGTGGGGCCATTATTCTTTATGGAGTACTATGTGGGGCCATTATTCTTTATGGAGTACTATGTGGGGCCATTATATTGTATGGAGGACTATGTGGGGCCATCATTCTGTATGGAGGACTATGTGAGGCCTATTATTCTGTACGGTGGAATATGTGGGGTCCATTATTCTGTATGGAGGACTATGTGGGGCCCATTATTCTGTATGGAGGACTATGTGGTGCCCATTATACTGTATGGAGTACTATGTGGTGCCCATTATACTGTGTGCCGGACTATGTGGGGCCCATTATTCTGCATGGAGGGCTATCTGGGGCACATTATTCTGTATGGATGACTTTGTGGGACCCATTATTCTGTATGGAGGACTATCTGTGGCCCATTATTCTGCATGGAGGACTTTGTGGGGCCGATTATTCTGTTTGGAGGACTTTGTGGGGCCCATTATTCTGTATGGAGGACTATGTGGGGCATTATTCTGCATGGAGGACTATGTGGGGCCCATTATTCTGTATGGAGGACTATGTGGGGCCCATTATTCTGCATGGAGCACTATGTGGGGCCAATTATTCTGCATGGAGCACTATGTGGGGCCCATTATTCTGCATGGAGGGCTATCTGGGGCACATTATTCTGTATGGATGACTTTGTGGGACCCATTATTCTGTATGGAGTACTATCTGGGGACCATTATTCTGTATGGAGGACTTTGTGGGGCCGATTATTCTGTTTGGAGGACTTTGTGGGGCCCATTATTCTGTATGGAGGACTATGTGGGGCATTATTCTGTATGGAGGACTATGTGGGGCCCATTATTCTGTATGGAGGACTATGTGGGGCCCATTATTCTGCATGGAGCACTATGTGGGGCCCATTATTCTGCATGGAGGACTATGTGGGACCCATTATTCATTATGGAGGACTTTGTGGTACCCAGTATACTGATTGGCTCGTGACTTTTTCCAAGTTTTTCATTTTGGCTCTCTTTATGTTTGATTAGAGAGTGGAAAGAGTAAATGTGAAATGATCCCCTGTTCTCTATAATATCCGGATATCTCCTGTAGAAGGTTGTGTGATCGGCTCACCTGTAGTCAGATCGCTGCTCGGTCCCGGCTGACTCGTATTAGGGTCAGGGGTTTCTGGGGTCACATTTTGCTCATCTTCGGTGTCGCCTTCTGGTGTCTCCTGATTGATAGAATATATAGAATTAACACGATGAACCTTACACTAAATCACCAAATCCACAAATCAGGAAGGACTGAACCTGCATTTACAGACACACCAACTGTAACTATACAGATCAGACGCCATCATGAGGACTTTTCTCAGATAAAATGGATTAAGATGAGGTAACATTGCAAAAACATTAATATGGATAATAGAGGGAGACAGAGGCGGAAATACAGACTTCCCACCACTGAGCTGTGACTACATCAGCAGAATACAGACTGCCATCAGCAGAGACAGGCGGCCATATTACCTCCTGTGCTTGCCAGGAGCTGACAGGGAGGCCGATAAGATCTAACACCAGATCTTCTGATATCTGGCTGGTGATCTGGAGAAGATCAGAAAACAAGGACGTGTGATAGAGAAGATGATGGATCCTTACCGGGCGTTCCGATGAGCGGGCCGGACCTTCCAGTACACACAGGATTTTTTCGGCCAGTTCTTTAACAAAAGACAAATCTCTATATTGAGATCTTTTTTCAGCCTAAAAAGAAGAAAAGAAACACAAATGAATAATCTCGAGATGAGAAAGATCACAATGAAGGCGGCCATTGTATCTGACATCTGCTCCTCTCTGCAGATACATTGACTACATATCTGGGGTCTTGTCCTGTTTTATATTGGAAGAAAGAAGAAGCTTCTATCCCACCGTTATTATCCATTATTGTGGAGAAGATTTGTGCGGAGCGTCCACCATTTACCTGCTGTAGTAATGTCCTGATGTTCCATAGCGAGAAACTGCAAGTGCTCAGTCACTATGGAGCCAACAACGGCAGCCATGACCCTGTGTAGATTGTACACAGTGACTGTGAGCTCTGATGTCATAATGGCCGACCATCACTAGTGATGTCATCATGGAATCTTGTGATGGAATCTTATAGCGGCGGCTCTGCACAAATACATGCTGCCAAGCAATATTTAAAGTGTGTGGGGGCTCATGCTGTATATAGGGGGCTATGTGAGGGCTCAGCTATTTATAGCGGGCTATGTGAGGGCTCATGCTGTATATAGAGGGCTATGTGAGAGCTTGGCTGTATATAGAGGGCTATGTGAGGGCTCATACTCTAAATAGGATTCTGTGTGTGAGCTCATACTGTACATTGGTGCTATGTATGGGCTCTTACTGTATAAAGGGTGCTGTGTGTGGGCTCTTACTGTATATAGGGTATGTGTGTGGGCTCTTACTGTATGTAGGGGGATGCCAGCACACTTAATTCTGCTCAATAATAAGTGATACAGTTAATAATATAAAATATAATTCATATGTTAATATTGAGCAGAATTAATTTCAGCCTATTGATTCGGCCTACACAACAGTCACATCTCTCATGTGGCCCCTCAGTAATATTACTTTCCCACCCCTGCTCTATTATGTATAGCGCTCTGTTATGTGTAGTGCACCCGAGCACCTGCATGTTAATCGCGTGACTTATCACATGATCTATCAAAGGCAATCTTGTGACATGTCATGTGATACATCGGGTGCTGGGGGCCCACGGCTCCTAAACTGCCCAGGGCCCTGGCTACTCTTAATCAGCCCCTGCTTCTATCCCACCATTATTATCCATTATTGAGAAGTTTTATGCGGAGCGTCCGCCACTTACCTGCTGTAGTAATGTCCTGATGTTCTGAGGTAAATCTGTCAGATACTCTGAGGTGAGATGACCTCGGTGGTATTTGGTCAGGCAGTCCCTTACAAGCTCCACCACCAGCCGGTGAGTGAAGCTGAGGACGCCATCGGGTGGTAGAAGCACAATCTCAGGGCGATTGGTGGTAAGAATCTCCCATAGAGCTTCTACTTGAAGATTGTCCAAAAGTAATTCAGCCATAGAAGCTGCAAGTGCGATCAGTCACTATATATAATAGCGAGAAACTGCAAGTGCGCTCAGTCACTATGGGATAGCGAGAAACTGCAAGTGCGATCAGTCACTATAGAATAGCGAGAAACTGCAAGTGCGCTCAGTCACTATGAAGCCAACAAAGGCAGCCGCGACCCTGTGTACATTGTATATATAGTGACTGTGAGCTGTGATGTCATAATGCCCGACCATGACCTGTGATGTCATCATGGAATCTTGTGATGGAATCTTCAAGGAGTGGCTCTACACACATACTTGCTGCCTAGCAATATGCTTTTTTGGCCGTACTGTTTTATTTCCAAATACAACACAACCAGGATAAGGGAATGTTCACACGTTGCGTTTTTGCAGCATTTTTTTCCACACCAAAAACCAGGTTGTACTCAGGAAAAACACTGCATACAATCCACACTTATTTGCTGTGTTTTTGCAGTGTTTATACTTGTGTTGTTTTTTTTTCATTCATTTGAATGGGTGAAAAATGCTGCAAAACCCCTGAAAGAATTAACATCCTGCAAATTTAAAATAAAAAAAGGAAAAAAACGCAGCATGTGAATGAGACTTTAGAAATCTCATTCACTAAGCTGGTACTGTAAAACGCAATGTTTTAGCAGCAGAAAAATAACCCTGAAAAAAATGCCACTTGTGAACATTCCTCAAAGATATAATAGTCATATTATGGGAAATATTGTGTATATTTATTCCTCGCGTGTCTTTTTTTTACCAAATAACATTTACTTCATTGGTTGGAGAGTTTACTATTAACAACTGTGACAAATATTGAAGAATTAATGATAAGTGACCCAAGTGATCAATCATTTACGTCATTAATGGTGATGAGCGAGCACTAAAATGCTCGGGTGCTCGTTGCTCGGGTCGAGCACATTGGAATACTCGGGTGCTCGACCCGAGTAACGAGCCCATTGTAAGTCTATGGGAAACTCGAGCATTTTTCAGGCGGCTCCCCCCGGCGGTCTACAGAGGGCCTAAAAATTGCCCAAATCGATGGGAATAATGCTCAAATGACATGGTAACAGCATGGGGAAGACCCCTGGAAGCATCTATGACTCCCAGATCACTGCTGTCAACAACGTGGTCAGAGGTATTACGCCACTTTTACAGACTCACAATAAAACTTACAAAAACGAAACCAAAATGGATTTTCCTGGGAAATATGTTAAGGAACATCCTTTCCAGGGTAATGACTTGTATATAAGGCAAAATAAATAACCAAAAACAAAAATGCTCCTCCACACCTTGGGCTATGTTCACTCGTAGCGTTTTTGATGCGTTTTTACACTTTTGCATTGCTTTTAACCAACACAAATGCATTCACCTGGGAATGTCATTTTAACATTTTACAACATTATCTGGCCATGTGGTGTGTGACACATCATCAGACACATGCATACAGTGCTGAAAAGACGTGGGAACAGCATGGGGAAGACCTCTGGAAGCATCTCTGACTCCCAGGTCACTGCCTAAAAGTGTGCCCATCATAAGAGATGCTTGGCGCATGCGAAGATGCCTCCCGCCATGCACCTGTCGTTGCAGACTTGCAACAATCACCGTCCACGTCCTTGTCCCACTGCAGCGTTCACTTGTCCCTTCTCCATTCCTTGGAATGCAAGCGCAAGTATGCAGGTAGCCACCCACCTACCCACCCACAGGCTGCAATACTATACTGCCAAATTTTTGACAGCTGCTTGCACTTGAAATGTAGCCTTTTAGGCTCGTGGAGGCGGAAGTTTTTCATAACCTCATGCCGGCAGCGGCTGGGTGTCCATACTCGGTCCCCAGCCGCCAATATATTTCCCAGTATCGCCTCTGCCTTCCACAAGCACGGGTCCCACAACATTACCCGTGCCCCCCCAGTGCACTTACTGGGAATGACCGCCTAACCAAACACATGTGGACAGGTGAATGTGGCCAGGGACGGTACGGAGCCAGTCCGCAACTTTTTTTTGCTGACAGTTGTATTTAGCTCGGTGAAAGGACTGGCATAGAGGGAAACCGTATCTACCCTGGGTGTCATTTCTCCCAGGAAGTCCTGTAATTGAGCTTGTTGCAGAAGCAATGGCAGCCCGTCCAACATCAACTCGCACTTGTCGGTGGTGCTTTGACACACACACATCTTTCTTTGCGCATTTAATTTCTTGAATACAGAGTTGGACAATGGCCTGATCTGTAATGCATTTTGAGAAATAACATGCATAAGCATGGCCGATCAACATTAAAAAAGCAGCCACAGAGTGTCCGGAAACCTTCCCCCACACTTTTATTAGCCAGGGCTGCTTTTCTGCAGGGTTGGACGGGCCCACCAGAGAGGGAAACCGTATCTACCCCGGCTGTCAGTTCTCCGTCACCAGGTTCCGCCCATTGTCACACACGACCATGCCTGGCTGTATGTTCAGCGGTGAGAGCCACAGATCAGGCTGCTGTGTTACAGCTTTCAACAACTCTGCAGCGCTGGGCGGTTTGTCACCTAAGCATTAAGCATGTTATCTTCAGCACAGCCTGTTGCCGCTTGGCCAAGGCAGTGCTGCAGTTCTGTCAGCTTGTGACTGATGTGGTCATTTCGGAGATGGAGGAGGAGGTGCATGAGCTGAACAATGTGATTACATTGAGGTTAAATTGCTTTTTATACTAAAGAAATATCCTATTGTTTTGTTTACGTTATTTTTTAAGACAAATGCGTTCACCGGGAAATGTCATTTTAACATTTTACAACCTTATCTGGCAATGTGGTGTGTGACACATCATCAGACACATCCTGTTTTATTTATGATGGAGGGACTCTGAAAGTCATAAAGCCTATTTTTATAGGGACATCAGATGGCCCTTACTATTCTTAAAAGGCCAGCAGTCTGCCCTAGCTATTGTTAGAGAGCCATCAGCCGGCTATGCTTTGTTGTTCCCATTATTAACAAGTGGGTCTCCTATACTGTTATTGCGTATCCAGGGCTGCTTTTCGGCAGGGTTGAACGGGCCCACCAGAGAACCGGAGACTCCTCCGGCGGGCCCTGGCTTCTCCTTCAGGAGAGTTCATAGTGCCGAGGTGAGGCCATGATGATGATAGAGGCCACCATCTGCTTAGTTTTCTGTTACTTGGAATGTAAGTGCAAGTATGCAGCCAGCCACCCACCCACCCACAGGTCGCAACACTAAACTGCCAGATTTGTGGGCAGCTGCTTGCACTTGAAATATGGGTTTTTAAGCTCATGGAGGCGGAAGCTGTCCACAATCTTATGGCGGTGGCGACTGGGTATCCATACTCGGTCCCCAGCCGCCATTATTTTTCCCGGTATCGTCTCCGCCTTCCACAAGCATGGGTCCCACAACATTACCCATGCCCTCCCCAGTGGAAGGACCGCCTAACCACAAACACGTGGACAGGTGAATGTGGCCAGGGACGGTATGGAGCCAGTCCACAACTTTTTTTGCTGAGAGTTGTATTTAGCTCAGTGAAAAAACTGGCATAGAGGGAAACCGTATCTACCCTGCGTGTCATTTCTCCCAGGAAGTCCTCTAAAGCTGCTTGCACTTGAAATGTGGCCTGAATATTACTGCTGGTACTTTTCTGTGGGAATTTGCTTGCCTCCTACCAGCCTGGAATATTTCCAGTAAACTATGGTACGACGCCATGGTATTAGCACTGCCCCAGTACCAGTAGCGAAGCCTTCCCCAATTTCCTTCTCAGGAATTTTATTTGGTAGACTGAGTGGCTGCCCAAATACATTTTCTCACAAAGGAGCTGAAGATAGCGTGGCAGTAGGTGCAAGTTTCTCCAGCCTGTTAGATATTAGAGGGTGAATGGCAGCATTAGATCAGTGGTTAGCACTGAAGACTTGTAGCGCTGGGATCCTGGGTTCAAATCCCAGCAAGGTCAACATCTGCAAGGACTTTGTATGTTCTCCCCGTGTTTGCGTGTGTTTCCTCCTCAGTAAAAAAGCAGCCATAGAGTGTCCGGGAACCTTCCCACACACTTTTCTTAGGACTGCTTTTCGGCAGGGTTGGACGGTCCCAGCAGAGAATCCTCTGGTGTGCCTTGGCTTCTACCTCAGGAGAGTTCATGATAGCGCTAACTTTGCAGCTGCTATGGGGCTCTTGAGCAGGTGAGAAAGGTCAGAATCAAATCCTCTGGTGGGCGCAATGTTTTTCAATCTGAAACAGCTTATCAGTGGGAGTTGTATTTCACCACAGCCATATTCTTTAGCTCGGTGAAAGGACTGGCATAGAGGGAAACCGTATCTACCCCGGCTGTCAGTTCTCCGTCACCAGATTCCACCCATTGTCACACACGACCATGCCTGGCTGTATGTTCAGCGGTGAGAGCCACAGATCAGGCTGCTGTGTTACAGCTTTCAACAACTCTGCAGAGCTGGGCGGTTTGTCACCTAAGCATTAAGCATGTTATCTTCAGCACAGCCTGTTGCCGTTTGGCCAAGGCAGTGCTGCAGTACTGTCAGCTTGTGACTGATGTGGTCATTTCGGAGATGGAGGAGGAGGTGCAGGAGCTGAACAATGTGATTACATTGAGGTTAAATTGGTGACGCTGCTTTTTATACTAAAGAAATATCCTATTGTTTTGTTTACGTTATTTTTTAATACAAATGCATTCACTGGGAAATGTCATTTTAACATTTTACAACCTTATCTGGCAATGTGGTGTGTGACACATCATCAGACACATCCTGTTTTATTTATGATGGAGGGACTCTGAAAGTCATAAAGCCTATTTTTATAGGGACATCAGATGGCCCTCACTATTCTTAAAAGGTCAGCAGTCTGCCCTAGCTATTGTTAGACAGCCATCAGCCGGTTATGCTTTGTTGTTCCCATTATTAACAAGTGGGTCTCCTATACTGTTTTTGCGTATCCAGTGACTGCAAGGGCTGCCAAAAATTTGGACACAACCCAATACCCCTTTGAAGAGACATAGAGGAGGGTCTCAGTAAAAAAAATGTTCCCATTATAAAGGTGCAGGTCTCCTATAGTGGTAATGCCCATGCTGTGACTGCAAGGGCTGACCAATTTTAGGAAAAAGCCCACTAAGAATTTAAAGACACACAGAGCAGGGCCACAGTAACAAGGTACGACATGTTCCCATTAGAAAGGAGAGGGTCTGCTATACAGTTATAGGGTATGCAGTGAGTCCAACGGCTGAAAAATTTTAAGAAATACCCTACAAAGAATTTAAAGACACACAGAGCAGGGCCACAGTAACAAGGTACGAAATGTTCCCATTAGAAAGGAGAGGGTCTGCTATAAAGTTGTAGGGTATGCAGTGAGTCCAACGGCTGACCAATTTTAGGAAAAACCCCACTAAGAATTTAAAGACACACAGAGCAGGGCCACAGTAACAAGGTACGACATGATCCCATTAGAAAGGAGAGGGTTTGCTATACAGTTATAGGGTATGCAGTGAGTCCAACGGGTGACCAGTTTTAGGAAAAACCCCACTAAAAATTTAAAGACACACGGAGCAGGGCCACAGTAACAAGGTACGACATGTTCCCATTAGAAAGGAGAGGGTCTGCTATACAGTTATAAGGTATGCAGTGAGTCCAACGGCTGACCAATTTTAGGAAAAACCCCACTAAGAATTTAAAGACACACAGAGCAGGGCCACAGTAATGACAATTTCCCATTAGAAAGGAGAGAGTCTCCCATAGTGTTGGCATATGCAGTGAATGCAAGAGCTGCCAAAAATTTGGAGGCACTTCAATGCCCCTTGGAAGAGACGTGGAGGAGGGCCTCATAAAAAATGTTCCCATTAGAAAGCAGCGGGCCTCCTATACTTGTAATGCCCATGCACTAAGTGTATGGGCTGACAAACATTTACCCCTGGGGGGTATACATGAACATACTGTATAAAAAAAATTTTTTACGGGCATCATAAACACCCTTTAAAAAAATTATGTGGGTGTTGCATCACGGACCACGGTCACCCTGGTGATATGGTGGTGGAGGATGAAGAGAAGGAGGAGGACAAGAGCAAATAGCCAAAATCAGTAAGTGTATACCCATGTGTGGGTGTAAAAAGGTGCATGGGAATACATCTCCCAAGAAAAGACACTGGATTGGAGTTTATGTTACGCTGCTATCATTTGGTGGTGATGAGAAGTCTGGCCCAATCCACCCCTTGTTCATTTTTATAAGAGTCAGCCTGTCAGCATTTTCAGTTGACAGGCAGATGCGCTTATCAGTTATAATTCCACCAGCGGCACTAAAAACCCGCTCTGATAAAACGCTGGCGACAGGGCAGGCCAGGCCAGGACCTCCAAGTCATAGAGAGCCAGTTCATTCCACGTATCCAGCTTGGATACCCAATAATTATAAGGCACAGAGGAATCACGGAGGACGTTGGTACGGTCGGCAAGGTACTCCCTCAGCATCTTCCCAAACTTTGCACTCCTTGTGATAGTACCCCGCGCTTCAGGGCCTGTGCGATGGGAGGGTCTGAGAAAACTCTCCCAGAACTTTGACAGTGTTCCGCTGCCTCTGCTGGATTGAAGTTGTGTCTCTCTCGCCTGTACTCCTTGGTTGTCCAACAAAGTGTGCCCTCTGCCCCCAGCGTTTTCAGATGGGAATTTTCTTAATAGTTCCGCAACAAGGGCCTTCTGGTACTGCCCCATTTTTGTACACCTGTCTGCCTCAGGAATAACAGATATAAAGTTCTCCTTGTAGCGTGGGTCTAGAAGTGTCACCAACCAGTAATGACTGTCACCCAAAATTTTGAGAACGCGAGGGTCATGGGAAAGGCAGCGTAACATAAACTCAGCCATGCGTGCCAGACTACTAACAGGCAAGACTTCAGTGTCCTCACCAAGAGGATGACTGACCATGCTCTCCTCCTCCTCCTCTCTGTCCTCTGGCCATCCACGCTGAACAGACGGTATGACAGCTGTGCAGGTAGTACCATCTATAGTGCATGAAACTAGCTCCTGTCCTTCCTACTCCTCTTCCTCATTGTCACCCAATCTACGTTGGGATGAGATGAGGCTGGGCTGTGTGTAATCACCCTGTATGGTTCCTTGCTCCATCTCATCATGCTCTGCCTGCAATGCATCCTCTTTGATTGTGAGCAGAGAGCGTTTCAGAAGACAGAGAAGTGGGATGGTGACGCTAATTGTGATGTCATCGCCGCTCACCATCTTGGTGGAGTCCTCAAAGTTTTGGAGGATGGTACATATGTCTGACATCCATGTCCACTCCTGAGGTCTTATGTGTGGAGTCTGAACTGAATACCGACGGCCTTGTTGATGCTGGTAGTCAACAACTGCCCTCTTCTGCTCACAATTCCTTCCCAACATCTGCAGTGTAGAGTTCCAACGCGTGGGGACATCACACAGCAGTCTGTGAGCCGGTAGCTGCAAACGCTGCTGAAGCACTGCAAGGGCGGCGGAAGCTGTAGCTGACTTTCTAAAATGGGCACACTGGTGGCGTACTTTAACATGCAGATCTGGCAGCTCCGGGTAGGATTTGAGAAACCGCTGAACCACGAGGTTAAGCACATGGGCCAGGCATGGTACGTGTGTGAGCTCGCCTCGCCTCAGAGCCGCCACCAGGTTCCGGCCATTGTCACACATGACCATGCCTGGCTGAAGATTCAGCGGTGTGAGCCACAGATCTGCCTGCTCTTTCAGAGCTGTCCACAACTCTTCAGCATTGTGGGTCTTTTCACCCAAGCATATTAGCTTCAGCACAGCCTGTTGCAGCTTGGCCGAGGCAGTGCTGCAGTGCTTCCAGCTTGTGACTGATGTGGTCATTTCGGAGATGGAGGCTGAAGAGGAGGAGGAGGCTAAGGAGGATGAGGTGCAGAAGCTGTAGACCGTGGGGGCAACGCTGATTGACCTAGGGCCCGCAATCCTTGGCGTCGGTAGGAAGTGTTCCGTCCCAAGGTCCGACTGGGTCCTGGCTTCCACTATGTTAACCCAGTGTGCCACCAGCGAGATGTACCGTCCCTGCCCACAAGCACTTGTGGATGATATGCATCTCCTGCTTTAACAGACACAAGAGAGGACAAATCTTGCCAAGTAGCTGAGTATGTCTTCTGAATAGCCAAAACTGCACGGTAGAAAGGCATGGGTTGTTTCTCTGGGTCTGGCAATTGGTTGCAGAGTGTCATGTCTTGAGTCGGTGTGAATTTTACATACATGATAGGTTCTGGTTTGCCAAGAGCAGGTGGTGGTATGATAGGCTTAAGGGTTAAATTAGATGGTGGTCTAGGTAGGCTTGGCAGCAACTTTTCTTCATCCACATCATTTTTAATTGGTACTGGTGTGATGGGAGTCACATGTGTTTGACAAGCATCTTTCATTGCCCTTGCAGTGTCAGTCTGTTTACTGACTAGACATATCTCGGTTAGATGGCAAGAAGGCTTAGAGGCCTCTTCTATCACTGTCTGTACTAGCTGCCTTGCACATGCTCTGACTGGGTATCCAAAGATACCGGAGCTAATTAAAGGAAGTGCTATAGTCTTAATGCCAGCAGTCTTGTTTGCAATGTCTAATGCTGCGTGTACAGTCTGGCACAAGAGCCGTGCACTATTATCTGGATAGGAAGGGTCATAGATGGGCCCCACTGCATGAATAATAGTGTTACAGGGTAAATCGCCTGATTCGGTAACTGTGACCATTGCTGGCTGGAAAGGACCATGTCGTCATACAATATTATCACTTTCCCTTTGAATACTGTCTCCCCCTGCCATGACAATATCTCTAGCCAGGCCACCCCTGTGCTGCAGGTGGCTATTGGTAGCATTCACTATAGCATCCACCCGCTGAGTGACCATGTTCCCTACACCCACAGAGATTAGTACCCCAGCCCCTGTCTGACACTGGGCAATCATTTTCTCAAAAATAGGATCCCAGTCCTCTGGGGGGCCCGACACAAAGCTGCCATTATCCACATTTTGATATGATGGGGCAACAGATGGAGCCCCTTCACCTGAATGAGGGACAGGTGATGTAAGAGCTGGGAACATTGGTGTCGGAGGTGGGGAAGATGCTGAGGTAGATTGCTGAGGTGGGGTGTAATATTGTCCTTGCATAGTCACAACCGGATATATAGAAACTGGTGGAGAAACTAATTGGGCATTAGGCTTTGGAATATCTGTCGTCTCATTGTTATCAGGCCTTCCGGGTGGAGTAAGATGGCCGCCACAGAAAGTACCTGTGGGTGGGACTTCCTTTGAGTCATGCATTCCAAAGGTGGGAGGGCACCTGGGTGGTGTGTCTGTCCAAGAGCAGTCAAGAGAAGGCGCTGTGGCTACAAAGTCAGTGGGGAGGGGGGATGGTCTATGAACTCCACAATGTAAACCATTGTCCCCAGAGTCTAAAGTTTGCACATCACTCCTAGAACATGTCCACCCCCTGAGGCCATTATAAGGTGGTGGCTCAACAGTTTTCAAAGCAACATTAAAAACATGGTTCTTAACATACATGTAATATACATCATCATTATCATCTGTTCTCTCTTCCTCTTCCCATCCCTCTTTTGCTATGTCATTTGCCATAGCCACAGATAATAAACCTGTTTCCTCTAGTTTACCCTTTTTTTTTTCTTTAAAGCTATTTTCCACAGCCCCCACTGAAGTCTTCCCCTCCTATTCATTCCTACAATGTCCATTAACTGTTTAACCCTAGCAACATACTTAACCCCTTCCCTGTCAGCTACCAGTGTTTGAGCCGTATAGCTGTTATTCGACACCAACTTTCTTTGTGAACAGTCTCAAGAATTTATGCATGGCTGACGAATGTTGACACAATACAAACAGAAAGACGGACCAGACAAAGTGAATTCTTGTGTCAGTATGACTCAATGAAACAGAATAATCTCCTTATTAATAACCGCAGATACTAGCTGGCCAGCCTAGCTTCTGTTTCCTACCCTCGTGCGTTCTATCTTCCAAGAACAGGATTCTTTTTTAGGGAGCGATACAGAACTGCAAAACTTTCTTTTTTTTTTTTAAACCCTCCTCACATCATCCCCCCTACGTTCTCTCAAGAACAGGAGGTATATGGAAATGCAATGTGGGATTCCATCCAGGAGAATACTCCGTTCACAAGTCACACACGACAGCTCATCCACTAAATCAGTCTCAAACACAAACAAATTAGAATAAGCAAAGGTTACAGTGGATTGGAATGTGAGTGGGTTTCGATAACACCAGCAGGGTCACCCCTATCCCCACTTAAGGATTACCACAACAGACCGACTCGTGCCCTCTGCTAATCTATGAACGACTGGAAACACAAGCAAGTCTGTAATTACAGTGTAATTAACTAGAGTTACCGTGTAAGGGGGGTGATCAGGCCCATCCAGTCATCCACGATCCACAGCTGGACACCTTCATTCGGTCTGCCCTGGTGTGGTGCCCGTGTGGTGCCCCATGTTGGGCGTCAATTGTGGAAGTGAGGTTCAAAGGACCCCAACCCTTTGCTTATCCCTTGCCAAATTAAATTATTCAAGTGTATACGTGAAGCTTTGATATCGGACAGACAGAGTCAGATACTGAACTTCTCTTGAAGAGAAATGGCGCAGGAAAGATGTGTTTATTATTCCAGCATAACATATATATGTTCAGTATGGAGGAAAGTCCCAATAGGGTGTTGCCCTGAGGCAATTGAGCAATCACAGTGGTCTCTGGCCCATGGTATAGATAAGTCTCATTATCTTGTCCTATGGGGTTAAATGTTTCCTCCCCAGATATTCTCCTCATTCCTCAGGATATTCTCTTGGGAGGTGTCATGTTGAATCCTTTGTCTCGTCTCCTTCTTGTAAACAATTTGAAAGTCCACCTCTATAACCAGCTCCAACTAATCCTTTCAGGATGTTTATATAGTGACACACGAGTACAAATATCTGATATATATATATCAAGGTTTTCATAATATATATTAAAGTGAGGGTATATATGACTAAATGATATCCAATATAACAGATATATGCAAAACAAGATTCATAACATATAACAGAATATAAGTATAGATATTTAGTATACATCAGAGTTTCATATAATGTTTTTTAGTAGATTTTAGAATCTTATCTTTAACACACTTATCCACGTCTCCGTGGTTAGGTGGACTTTACCGGTAACTGCATTGTTGAGAGCACGGCTAATGTTTTGGGACACGTGCTTGTGTAATGCGGGGACGGCACACCGGGAGAAATAGTGGTGGCTGGGGACCGAGTACCGAGGGTCGGCCGCCGCCATCAGGATGCGGAATGCTTCCGCCTCCACGAGCCTAAAAGGCAACATTTCGAGCACAAGCAGTCGTGAAATGTGAGAATTTAGCAGTGTGGCCTGTGGGGCGTTGGCTGCATTTTCGCGCTTGCATTCCAAGGACTGGGGTATGGACAACTGAACGCTGCGCTGGGACAAGGACATGGACTTGCTTCCTGATGCTGCTACTTGAGAGTGTGCAACGACAGGTGCAGGGCAGGAGGCATCTTCACATGCACTATGGACAGGGGATTGGCTTGCATGCACAACAGCGGAAGAAGCAATGGTGCCACCCGCAGACACTGTTCCTGGACCCTGGGGTTCGGCCCACAAAGTCGGGTGCTTTGCTGCCATGTGCCTGATCATGCTGGTGGCGGTCAGGCTGGTCGTTTTGCCACAACTGCTGATGCTGGCCTGGCAGGTGGTGCAAATGGCCTTTTTGGGGTTATCGGCAGAGTTTTTAAAAAACAACCAGACTCGGGAAGACCTAACAGTTGTACTGGCAACTTCCTTCGTGTTGGTGTTACGGGGAACGGTTGCCTGCCTTCTGTCTGCGGCCACCACACTGCTTCTTCCTGCCTGTTGGGGTGCTCTGCCTCCCTCCCCCTGTGTGCTGCTGTGCTCTCTCTGAATGTCCTCCTGCCAGGTTGGGTCAGTTACTATATCATCCACCACCTCGTCTTCCACTTCCGCACCCTGGTCCTCCTCCTGACTTTCTGGCAATTGTGTCTCATCATCGTCCATCTCTTGTGACACTTTCCCACCGTCGCCTTGGTGTGACCGTGGCTGCTCAAATACTGTATTTGGGCATCGCTACACGCGATCTCCTCTTGCCCCGCTTCAAATGGACAGGGCGAGAGGCCCGAATCTATAAATGGAAAAGTGAACAGCTCTTCAGAGTGTCCAAGTGTGGGATCAGTTGTCTCTGGGTACTCAGCATGGTGGGAGGAAGGAGGATCAGGGTGAGGAATATGCTGTCCAGACTCACGGCTACTGAGACTTGACCGTGTGGAAGACAGGGTGGTGGTGGTGGTGGCTAAGTGACTGGAAGCATTATCCGCTATCCAACCAACAACCTTTTGACACTGCTCTGGGTTCAATAGTGGTGTGCTGCGGTCCCCTAGTAATTGGGACAGGAAGGTCAGGCGAGAAGATGTGGGTGTTTGTTGTGGCACAATTTTGGCTTGCCCACGGCCTTGTCCTCGGCCTCTGCATGCACCATTACCATCACGTCCAGTTCCCCGTCCCTTGCCACGTGCCTTGCCCATTTTAAATGGAGGACAGTATCTTCCATGCTCACTACAAATGACTGAGTTTGGACTGAACTTATATGTGATCCGTGTGATGGAGAAAACAAAGTTTTAAATACCTGGCCTGTAGGTAAGTAGTTTGAACAGCAAACTGCTGTGAATTGCTTCACTGACACACTAAAGGAAATTTTTAATGGAGGCCAGAAATGGCAGTATTTTCTGACAACGTATATGTGATCCGTTTGACGGAGAAAACACAGTTTTTAATAGCCGAATTTCTAGAGCTCTAATATGGAAAGGACCTGGCTGTATTCTGCCGTGCCAACAAGCAAAAAAAACCCCGTGTTCTCTGGATTGCTTTTTAAGCAAATAATGAGGATTAAGATCCAAAGAAAAGTATTCCTGGCCCCTGAGACCTGGGCCTTTGTATAGAAATATCTAACAGCATCAGAAGGCAGAAATGGAATGGAGACTCTTGTGCTATATGTACTGCAGTCTGCTATAGACACCGTCTGCCTATACACCCTGCCTGCCTGATATCTCTGCAGATGAATTAGTCCTCAGAAGGACTGTTTGTTAAGATGGATATGTGTAATGTACGGTTTTTCTCCCTACACTACCTAATACACAATCAAATCTCTCCCTATCGCAGCAGCAGCTCTCCCTACACTGCCTGATTCCGAAGGGACTGTGACGAACATGGCGGCGCCAGGTCTGATATAGACCTGATGACACTGTGCGACCAGCCAATCACTGTAATGCCCACAACCAACATGGCTACTGCATTACAGTGCATGGCAGGCAATCCCTGCATGTTCATTGGCTCTCTAAAGAGCGCCAAACATGCAGGGAGGGGACCCGAGTTCCCCCCCGAGCAACCCGAAAATACTCGGCGAGCACTGAGCATCTCGAGCAGTGAGATGCTCGGGCGAGCACCGAGCAGTAGCGAGCATGCTCGCTCATCACTATTTACTACCTTATTTGGCCATGTGGTGTGTGACACATCATCAGACACATGCATACATTGCTGAAAAGACATGGGAACAGCATGGGGAAGACCCCTGGAAGCATCTCTGACTTCCAGGTCACTGCATAACACTGTGGTCATCAGACTTGATCCTATATTACTGCGGTAATAATACAGACATTTTTGTCAACGTGACAAATATTAAACTCCATTTAAAATGGGCAAGATGTGTGGCAAGGGACGGGGAAGTGGATGTTATGGTGATTGTGCACGCAGAGGCCGAGGCCGTGGGCAAGATGAAACTGTGCCTGCTGAGGGAGCACAACAAACACCCTCATCATGTCGAACTACCTTCCTGTCCCAATTTCTAGGGGGCCGCGGAACACCCCTATTGAAGCCAGAGCTGTGAGAAAAGGTTTTTGGTTGGATAGCAGATAATGCTTCCAGTCACTTTGCCACCACCACCCTGTCTTCCACATTTTTGTTCAAGATTATTGTAATTGTTTTTGCAATGTATACCCCTTTTTCACATCTAAAGCGCCATGGAATAAATGGCGAAAAAGTAACAATAATAATGTGGTACAGTCTCATTAGCCGTGAGTCTGGACCACATTATTATTGTTACTTTTTCGCCATTTATTCCATGGCGCTTTAGATGTGAAAAAGGGGTATACATTGCAAAAACAATTACAATAATCTTGAACAAAAATGTGACAGTGACTGGTACAGGAGAGGAGAGGACCCTGCCAGCGAGGGCTCATAGTTTACAAGGGATGGATGAGGATACAGTAGGTGAGGACAAAGCTGATCGTGCAACGGTGTGGTGGAGCGAGGGTTCCTGCAGGTTGTACGCTTGTCGGAAGAGGTGGGTGTTCAGCTTCCTTTTAAAAGTTTCAACAGTAGGTGAGAGTCAGAAATGGTGGGGTAGAGAGTTCCAGAGTTGGGGGGATGCACGGGAGAAATCTTGTATGCTATTGTGGGAAGAGGAGATAAGAGGGTAGAGAAGGTGATCTTGTGAGGATCGGAGGTTGCGTGCAGGTAAGTACTGGGAGACTAGGTCACAGATGTATGGAGGAGACAGGTTGTGAATGGCTTTGCATGCCAAGGTTAGGGTTTTGAACTGGAGACAGTGAAGGGATTGACAGAGAGGAGAGGCCAGGGAATAGCGGGGGGATAGGTGGATTAGTCTGGCAACAGAGTTTAGGATATATTGGAGAAATGCGAGAGTGTGCACTAGTGTTTTTGTAGATTCGTGGTTGAGGAATGTGCAGATCCAGGAGATTTTTTTACTTAAGTCGGCATCTTCCTCACCCTCTTTCCTCCCACCATTCCGAGTGCCCTGAGACAACTGATCCCATACTTGGACTCTCCGAAGAGCTGTTTTGTTCATATTTCCATTTATAGATTCTGGCCTCTCGCTCGGTCCGCACGGAAGTGGAAAGAGCTTGGATATGTGGTTTGAAGGAGAGATTAGAGTCCAGGGTTACCCCAAGAGCTGTTCACTTTTCCATTGATAGATTCGGGCCCCTCGGACGGCCAGTTTCAAGCAGGGCAACAGAAGATCGCATGTAGCGATTTGAGCAGCATTGGTCACCCGAAGGTGACTGTGGGAAACTGCAATTACTGTTGAAAAGATGGTTGATGATGAGACACAATGGACAGAAAGTCAGGAGGAGGACCAGGGTGCGGAAGTGGAAGACGAAGCGGTGGACGATGAAGTCACTGATCCGACCTGGCAAGGGGACATGCAGAGCGAGGACAGCAGCATACAGGGGGAGGGAGGCGTAGCACCATAATAGGCAAGAACAAGCAGTGTGGTGGCCACAGACACAAGGCGGGCAACTGCTCCGCGGAACACCAACATGACGGAAGTTGCCAGTTCAACTGTTAGGTCTTTCCAAGTCTGGTTCTTTTTTAAAGACTGTTTAGATAACCCCAAAAAGGCCATTTGCAACATCTGCCAGGCCACCATCAGCAAGAGCACCAAAACTACCAGCCTGACCACCACCAGCATGCTCAGGCGCATGACAGCAAAGGATCTGACTAGCTGGGCCGAATGCCAAGGTCCAGAAACAGTGTCTGTGGGTGACACCACTGCCTCTTCCGCTGTTGTGCGTGCACTCCAATCCTTTTCCATGGTGCATGTGAAGATGCCTCCCACCCTGTACCTGTCATTGCAGACTTGCAACCATCACCGTCCACGTCTTGTCCCTTTGCAGCGTTCAGTTGTCCCTACCCCAGTCCCTGGAATGCAAGCGCAAGTATATAGCCAGTCGCTCACGCACCCACCCACAGGCTGCAATACTATACTGCCAAATTTTTGACAGCTGCTTGTGACTCGCCCCCTGAGCCGTGGGGCACTCGGATCCGGGCAATTAGGGAAACGGTGGGAGTAGTAGTGGCAACCCGGTTCCGTGGCTCAGGGTGGTCAGGCCAGTGGTAGTCCGTTATGTGCTGATGTTTATGTCCGACTACGCCACCCGTGGATTGCGGTTATTAGGAACCGCCGCTGCATGCAGACCGCTGGGGCTGATGAGGTGTGCAGCTAGGGTAGTGTGACTCCCCACGGGAAGAGTGCGGCCCCAGGGCAGTATAGTGGATGGTGGGAGTGATGGTAGTGAGAGTCCCAGTGCTGATAGTGCTGGAGGAGCAAGGAGCACACAGACAACAGGTTGCAGTCCAGGGTCTTTACTAAAACAGGTAAACTGACCCACAAACAGTCCCAGCTAGGAGGGGACCTGGATGTCTGAGAGCAACGGGGAAATTGGCCCTGGTCAGGGTGAGGGTGTAGGCCTACCGTGCTTTCTGCGCTCCTTCTGGCTATCTCCTCGTTATAGGGTAACTGCCCACGTTTCCGAGCTTTCCGTGTATTCTCGCCTGTATGGCCTGCGACGTGGGTTCCTTTCTGCTCCCAGCCTTGTACGGCTTTACTGGTCCCTTCGGTTGTGGCAGGGCCTCCAGGCTTCTTAGGCCAAGGAATATACAGTCCCCTGCGGACTGGTTATCTGCTGGAGGATGTAGAATCCTCCCAGCCTCAGACACCAAAGTCTGGTAAATTAAGTCCTTTATCTGCCAGGACAGGCTCTCTTCGCCTCTTGTCTCTGGCTTGTGGCTCTCGTCCTGCCACACTTCCTCTTAGGTGCAATACAACTGTCTGTCCCTGCTCTGCTCTGGGACACGTCTCATTGCTGAGACAGGCCATCAAGTTCTCCCTAACCCTGCCCCCAGCACCAGCTTTTCTGGGGCAGCCTGCTCCCCCTACTGGCCTGAGACAGGAGGCATTGCATGCTAATGTTCCCCTGACTAGAGAACCTCCCCCTTGCTCTCAGACACAGCTTTATTTACACTTGTGGCATCCAGGCCAGGGTGACACATTCCCCCCTAGTGAAATTTAGTACTCCGGGACTAAACAATAAACAAAGACAATATTCATAACAATAAACATTAATAGACAGACGACGCACAAATTGAGTTCTTAAGGTCACAGTGTGGTCTGTGACCGGGTGTCCATATCACCAGCACAACGGGGAGCCTTAACCAGGTGGGAGTCTGTCCTACCCCAAGTCCTTCACAGTCTTAGTTCATTCCTGGGTTAGGCTCCGAACGCAGTCCATACAAGGTCCCGGTTATAAAAAGTCCATAACCTTTGAGTCCTTACGGTAGCTGCAAGAAACTGAAACACAGAATTACCAAACAAGCATGTAACTTGGCAAACAATTCAACATTTGGCAACAGGGTCATTTACAATTTTAGCGCGCTCTATATTCTCCAGCGAGCGGGTATCTGCCCCTTTGTGCTCCTGGTTGACCTACGTAGCCCACTGTCTGGTGGTGGACCAACCTGGCTTTCCCCACTAGCGTTAGGGGTACAGCTACCAGCTGGGTGTACAGGTAGGGCAGGCAGCTATCTGCGAGTCCTTTGGCTTACCGCAGCATGGCAGGCTCACTGTCAGCAGAGGGTTGACTCTCCTGGGCTGCTGGTACAGGCTCTTCTGCCCTGGAACTGCTTGCTCCTCTTCACCTTCCGGCTCTGGTGTTGGTTGTTGCTGTGCCGGTTGCAGGAAATGCAGGACGGGTACCACTATGGCATCATTTATGCGAGTCCAGGACTGAGGGAACTCTCCGAGAACGGTGCTGATCATTTCTTCCTTGTCCTCTGCGGGTTCAAGGTCACTCTGATCCTCTTCTGCACTACGGAGCTGCTCGGGGCACCTTTTGAGGTGGTCTCTGGAGACGACACTAGTGGTTTCTCCTCCGTCCTTGGTGATTACGCACACCTTTGGGTTGTCGTGGTCAGACTGCAGTACGGTGTAGGGTTCCCTTTCCCACTGGTCGTCCAACTTATGTAGCCTTCTTTTTCGCTTTAGGACTTGCTCACCAGGTTCTAGGGGACCAGCAGGGGCGTGTTGATTGAAGAGTTTTTCTTGCCTCTCTCTCACCTGGGCCAGGCTCTTCTCCACACTCTCCTGTACCTTCTTGTACTGCAGTTGCCTTTCCGTATCCCAGTCCGCATCCGGGGAGGTGTCCTCAGGTATTAGGACTCCCATCTCCAGGTCTATGGGCAGCTTACCTGGTCTAGCTCGCATCAGGTAAGCCGGGGTGCAGTTTGTAGCATTCACCGGGATATTGTTGTATAGGTCTATTAGGTCCGGCAGTTTTTCTGGCCACAGGCTGCGTTCCTCCAGGGGCAACGTCTTCAGGAGATCAATGACCATATTGTTCATCTTCTCACACATCCCGTTGGTTTGTGGATGGTAAGGCGTTGTCCGAATCTTCTTACAGCCATAGAGGTTGCAGAACTCCTGGAAGATTTCAGCCTCGAACGCTGGACCCTGGTCTGTCAGGACCTGTTCCGGATACCCGTGTGGACGGCAGAAATATTGCTGGAGGGCTCTGGCCGCTGTTTGGGCTGTCAAGTCCTTTACCGGGACCACCACTAGAAAACGGGAATAGTGGTCCACGATTGTCAGGGCATAGATGTATCCAGACCGGCTTGGAGCCAATTTGACGTGGTCCAGAGCTACCAGCTCAAGAGGCTGCGTGGTGACGATGGGCCTCAAGGGTGTCTTCTGGCTGGTGCGGTCCTTCCTCCTCAGGTGACAAGAGCCACAATCTCTGCACCACTTTTCTACAGCTCCTCTCATGCCGACCCAAAAGAACCTTCCTCTTAGCAGGAACTCCAATTTCTTCCATCCGAAGTGTCCCGCTCTGTCATGGTAAGCCCCCAGGACCATGGCTGCATCCCGTCTTGGGACCACGACTTGCCAGGTCAGCTCGTGCGTCCGGTGGTTAACAATCCTTCTGCACAACTTGCCTTCGTAGAGGAACAGCTTGCTCTTCTCCTTCCATAGCTGCTTGGCTTCCTCTGGGGCATCTGGATCTAAGCGGGCGTCTTCCCGGGTCAGCAGATCTTTCACCAGGCGGACTGCAGGGTCACTATCTTGGGTCTCGGCCCAGCTGTGGTGAGGTAGGGGATTGATTATCACAGTGGTTAGATCCTCCTCCTTCACGCGGTGAGACGCGGGGATTTCTACCTCCTCCAGCTCTTCTGGGTCTTCGTCACCTTCAGGTAAGTGAGGCATCCTTGATAGGGCGTCCGCGTTGGCATTGGTTTTGCCTGCCCGGTACTTGATCACGAAGTCATAGTTTGAGAGACGGGCCATCCACCGCTGTTCTAGGGCACCCAGTCTTGCATTGTCCAGGTGTGTCAACGGGTTGTTGTCCGTGTACACGGTGAACTTCGCGGAGGCCAGGTAATGCTTGAAGCGTTCCGTCACGGCCCATACCACCGCCAAGAATTCTAGCTTGAAGGAGCTGTAATTCTCCGGGTTCCTCTCGGTGGGCCTCAGCTTCCGGCTGGCGTACGCGATCACCCTTTCTCTGCCCTGTTGGTTTTGGGACAGTACGGCTCCCAGTCCCACATTACTGGCATCTGTGTGGAGAATGAAAGGCTGGCCATAATCAGGGTAGGCCAAGATCTCGTCCCCTGTGAGGGCCATCTTTAGCTGGCGGAAGGACTCCTCTTCCAGTTTATCCCACTTGAAGGGCGGCTTTTGGCTCCTGGACTTAGACTGTCCGATCAGGAGGTCCTGCATAGGAGCTGCCATCTTGGTGAACCCGGGGATGAACCTTCGGTAGTAGCCTACCAACCCGAGAAACTGTCTCACCTCTTTGATGTTCGAGGGTCTTGGCCAGCTCTTGATTGCCGTGACCTTGTCAGGGTCGGGGGCCACTCCTTCCCCGCTTACCACGTGCCCTAGGTACTGGACCTTTGGTTTCAACAGGTGACACTTCAATGGTTTCACCTTCAGGCCGTAGCCTGCCAGGGCTTCGAACACCTCGGCCAGGTGCTTTAGGTGGTCCTCGTAGGTCTTCGAATAGACGATCACGTCGTCCAGGTAAAGGAGAACCGTCTCGAAGTTTCGGTGCCCTAGACAGCATTCCATCAACCGCTGGAAGGTCCCTGGTGCGTTGCAGAGCCCGAAAGGCATACAGTTGAACTCACTCAGTCCCATCGAGGGGGTGAAGGCGGTCTTCTCCTTGTCAGCCTCTGCCACAGGAACCTGCCAGTACCCGCTAGTAAGGTCCAAAGTAGAAAAGAAGTTAGCTGATTTTAGTGCGGCTAAAGACTCCTCTATTCTAGGCAACGGGTATGCGTCTTTGTGGGTGATACGGTTGATTTGTCTATAGTCTACACACATTCTCATGGTGCCGTCTTTCTTTTTGACCAGAACCAAGGGGGCTGCCCAGGGGCTACAGCTGTCTCTAATGACCCCAGCTTCTTTCATCTCTCTTAGCATGCCCTTTGCGTTCTGATAATGTGCAGGGGGTACAGGTCTGTGCCTCTCTTTTATTGGTGGGTGGCTCCCTGTGGGGATGTGGTGTTCTATCCCTTTTACTCTGCCGAAGTCTAGCAGGTGCTTACTAAAGACTCTCTCGTACTCCTGTACCACCCGGTAGACTCCTTGTTTTTGGTGCAGGGGAGTGGAGTCAGCACCCACATTGAGTTTCTGGCACCAGTCCTCCTTTTGTTTCTGGGAGCCATTACCCTCCGCCTGAGGAGATGGAGGCTAGGGTTCCACGGCCCTGATAGCTTTGTGTTCGACAACAAACAGTTTGGCGAGTGTAGCGTACCTGGGTAAGTGTACCTCCCTCTCCCCAATGTTGAGGATGCGGACAGGCACCCTCCCATGACGGACATCAACCACCCCCCGGGCTGTCAAAATGGTGGGCCTGCTGTCTGAGTACACGGGTTCTACCATGGCTTGGTAGTCTCTACCTCTCAACCCGATTGCAGTCCGACACCAGATCATCATTTCACTTTTGGGAGGCATGGAAATGGGGAATGGGTCACTCAGTCTTACGCTACCGATCTCACCACCAGACAGTTCTACCTGCTGCCGTCTCATCAGGGCTTTTATCTCCTTGTTGAGGACTCTCTGTTGGCTGGAACTAGCATTCATCGCCACCTGTTGTAAGATTACAATTACCTCTGAAAGACAATTTTCAATTACGTTAGTACCCACAGTTATTTTAGGGTGACTTTCACGACGGTCAATGTCCACAATAATTACTCCCTGTGCCGGCAGTTCAACTTTACCAATTTTAATGGTCATCTCCTTGAACCCCATCTGCGGCACGGGTAAGCCATTACTAGCGATGATGCTCAAGTTACTGTCTGGATACCGTGTGATATCAGCATCAGTCCAATACTGCTTAAAAAGTACATAAGGGATAGTGGTTACTTTCGACCCAGTATCCAGCAAGGCGCTCATGGGGATACCGTCCAGCACCACGGGTAAAACCGGGCGCCCCCCAACGTACTTATCACGCCAATTATAAGGGCCTGGTGATCTTATGCCTGGGGGTTGGCCCTCTGCCCCAGGTTGGACCCGTTTAAATTACAGTACCTGGAAATGTGTCCGGGCTGGTTGCATCGACGGCAAATGGGCTGTCCATCCTCTGCGTAGCGGTCTGTGGGCCTCCCTCGGAACGACGGGATCCTCCTCTGTCGACGCCACGGGACATCCTCCGGACTTGAAGCCAGCTCGATGGGTCTTGACGGGTCCACTTGCAACGCCTGGACGGTCCTGGTCAACGCCGCGACACTCCTGGTCAGCTCCTGGACTTGGTGGTGCAGGTCTTTCGACGGGGCTTGGTTCAGGGCCTGTGCATCAGCCTCCACGGAGTCCATAGAGGAGGGCGCCGCCTCCTGGTGGTAGGTGAGAGCAGGGCACCGGGGGTTTATAGCGCCACTAGTTGCAGATTCACGGAGCACCCTTATGGCCCTGTCCTTAAATTGGGCAAAGGTCAGGTCGGGGTTCTGAAAGAACATGAGGCGCAGTTGGGCCCTGTGGGCGCTAGACAGCAGACCTTCTATGAATTGTTCTGTTAGCAGCTTATCCGTTTCCTGCACACTGCCAGGGTCAGTTTGTTGAATAGCCCTCAAGGCTTCCTGTAGATTTAGGGCATAGTCTCTGATGCTGTCCTGTGCCCGCTGCTTACATCCATAGAACCTCATTTTAATCTCAGCGGAGGTACGTGTGTCAAAGGTACCCCGCAGCCGGGCCAGAATACCCTTCACAGTCCTTTTCTCCTCAGTGGGCCATGATTTTACCTCCCTTTGGGCTGCGCCAGTTAACTGCCCTGTCAATATGCTGACCTTCTGTTCCTCTGTCAGGGGGTAAACGTGGAACAAACTGTATAGCCTTTCCTTGAAGTCAGTTAGGGCATGGGGCTCCCCTGAGTATTTGGGCAGCCAGGCCGCTCCAGGGATGTAGGGCAGGGAAAAGGGCATCAGCGCTGCTGCAGCTGCTTTGGTGGTAGTGGGGGCCTCTGTGTCCGACATCTTCCTCCCCCCTAGTCCAGCGTGGCCTACCTTCCGACGATCCTCTTCTGTAGGCCGCGGCTCCGCTGCTGCTGCTATGGACGAGGACCTGGCGTCGCGTCCTGATGACGTCAGCGTCGCTCTCTCTCCCTTCCAGGACCTTGCGCAGCGTCGGTGCGTGGGGCGGAGCTTCGGATCTCGCGCGGTTTTGACGTCCACGCCCCTCTTCTTCCCGCGCGGCGTCCTGGAGATGGCGTCCGATGGCGGGAAACAGCTGCAGATGGCGGGAAGACGGCAGAAGACGGCGGGAAAAGGTCCAAGATGGCGTCTGATGGCGGGAATCGGCTCCGGATGGCGGGAAACGACTCCGGACGGTGGGAAACTTCGCCACAGGTAAATTACAAAAGTCTTTTTCAGGCACGCAGTACCCGGTGGTTGCGGGCACGAAATCCTGCCGACTACGCCAAAGCTGACTCGCCCCCTGAGCCGTGGGGCACTCGGATCCGGGCAATTAGGGAAACGGTGGGAGTAGTAGTGGCAACCCGGTTCCGTGGCTCAGGGTGGTCAGGCCAGTGGTAGTCCGTTATGTGCTGATGTTTATGTCCGACTACGCCACCCGTGGATTGCGGTTATTAGGAACCGCCGCTGCATGCAGACCGCTGGGGCTGATGAGGTGTGCAGCTAGGGTAGTGTGACTCCCCACGGGAAGAGTGCGGCCCCAGGGCAGTATAGTGGATGGTGGGAGTGATGGTAGTGAGAGTCCCAGTGCTGATAGTGCTGGAGGAGCAAGGAGCACACAGACAACAGGTTGCAGTCCAGGGTCTTTACTAAAACAGGTAAACTGACCCACAAACAGTCCCATCTAGGAGGGGACCTGGATGTCTGAGAGCAACGGGGAAATTGGCCCTGGTCAGGGTGAGGGTGTAGGCCTACCGTGCTTTCTGCGCTCCTTCTGGCTATCTCCTCGTTATAGGGTAACTGCCCACGTTTCCGAGCTTTCCGTGTATTCTCGCCTGTATGGCCTGCGACGTGGGTTCCTTTCTGCTCCCAGCCTTGTACGGCTTTACTGGTCCCTTCGGTTGTGGCAGGGCCTCCAGGCTTCTTAGGCCAAGGAATATACAGTCCCCTGCGGACTGGTTATCTGCTGGAGGATGTAGAATCCTCCCAGCCTCAGACACCAAAGTTTGGTAAATTAAGTCCTTTATCTGCCAGGACAGGCTCTCTTCGCCTCTTGTCTCTGGCTTGTGGCTCTCGTCCTGCCACACTTCCTCTTAGGTGCAATACAACTGTCTGTCCCTGCTCTGCTCTGGGACACGTCTCATTGCTGAGACAGGCCATCAAGTTCTCCCTAACCCTGCCCCCAGCACCAGCTTTTATAGGGGCAGCCTGCTCCCCCTACTGGCCTGAGACA
The DNA here is from genome assembly GCF_046119375.1 of Phyllobates terribilis. Classification (NCBI taxonomy): domain Eukaryota; kingdom Metazoa; phylum Chordata; class Amphibia; order Anura; family Dendrobatidae; genus Phyllobates; species Phyllobates terribilis. Next base: position 20,323,207 of record NW_027362779.1, on the reverse strand, counting down.
GGAGGCATTGCATGCTAATGTTCCCCTGACTAGAGAACCTCCCCCTTGCTCTCAGACACAGCTTTATTTACACTTGTGGCATCCAGGCCAAGGTGACACACTTGCACTTGAAATATGGCCTTTTAGGCTCGTGGAGGTGGAAGCTTTCCAGCCGGGTATCCATACACGTCCCCAGCCACCATTATTTCTCCTGGTGTTGTCCCCGCCTTCCACCAGCACGGGTCCCAGAACTTTACCCGTGCCCTCCTCAGCGCACTTAGTGTGAAGGGGATGGTACATCTCACTGACACATTTCACTGGGTTAATATTCTGGAAGCCGGGACCCAGTGGGACCTTGGGACGGAATGCGTACTCCCGACGCAGAGGATTGCAAGCCCTGGGTCAACCAGGGTTGCCCCCACATTCTACAGCTCCTGCACCACCTCCTCCTCTTCAGCCTCCATCTCCATCACTTGATTCATTTTTTTCAGGAGATATTCCAGATTATGTACTAAAACTTTGTGGGTGCCAATAACAATAAGCAGGACTGTATGCTTAGTTGACAAACCACACACCATTGCAGAGTTGTTGAAAGCTGTGTCAGAGAACCTGGTGGCGGCTCTGAAGCTAGGCAAGCTCACACGCGAGCCATTCCTGGCCCATGTGCTCAACTTAGTGGTTCAGCTGTTTCTCAAAACCTACCCAGGTCTGCCACAGCGACTTGTGAAAGTACGCTGCATGTGTGCCCATTTCAGAAAGTCAGCTACAGCTTTCACCGCTCTGGCAGGGCTTCAGCAGCTTTCAGATCACCGACTAGTGTGCGATGTGACCACGGATTGGAAATCAAAGTTGCAGATGTTTGGAATGATTTTGAGCAGCAGAGAGCAGCAGAGAGCAGTTGAGTACCAGCTTCAATACGCCCGTCGGCATTCAGGTCAGCCTCCGCACATAAGAGCTGATGAGTGGGCATGAATGTCTGACATCTGTGCCGTCCTCCAAAACTTTGAGGACTCCACCAAGATGGTGAGCGGCGATGGCGCCATAATTAGCATCATCATCCCGCTTCTCTGTGTACTGGAACAATCGCTGCTCACAATTAAAGAGGAGGCATTGCAGGTGGAGCAAGGAGCTATACAGGGTTATGCTACTCAGCCCAGCCTCATCTCATCCCGACGCGGATTGGGTGATAATGAGGAGGAGGAAGAGAACATGGACAAAAGTCCTCTTGATGAGAACAGGGAAGTCTTGGCTGTTGGCAGTCTGGCACACAAGCCGACTTGGGCATTACAGAAAACTGGCACGGCACGAGAGAAGTCTTGTAGACAGAGGTGTGAGGTTCTGATTAAGGAGAATGTCAGTCTTAGATCAGTTGCAGAACGGAGGGCATGGGAGGGGTGATACACAGAAATGAGGGAAGAGATATAGGCCGGTGCAGAACTGTGGAGAGCTTGGTGGGTGAAAGAGATGAGTTTGTATTGTATTCTGTAGTGATTGTTTAACCTAACCAGTGCAATGACTCGCAAAGGGTAGAGGCTTCGGTGAAGCGGCTTAATAATAATAATTAGGGTTGAGCGAGTATGTTCTGTCCGAGTATGCTCGGGCCGAGCTCCAAGTATTTACAGCTGCTCAGTGATATGGTTGAATCGCTCCCGGGTGCATGATTTGCAACTGTTTGACAGCTTTATTACTTGTGAGGAATGTGTAAGAAATAGACATTGCTTCCATGTAATAAAACTGTCAAAACAGTCGCAAATCATGCACACGGGAGCGATTCAACCATATCACCGAGCAGCTATAAATACACGGAGCTCGGCCCGAGCATACTCGCCGAAAGGGTTAATAGAACATACTCGCTCAACACTAATAATCTTTTTATTTATATAGCGCCAACATATTCCACAGCGCTTTACAATTCAGACAATTTATAGACATTATGGGCACTGTCCCCATTGGGGCTCACAATCTACATACCCTATCAGTATGTCTTTGGAGTGTGGGAGAAAACCAGAGAACCCAGAGGAAACCCATGCAAACACAGGGAGAACATACAAACTACTTGCAGATGTTGTCCTTGGTGGGATTTGAACCCAGAACCCCAGTGCTGCAAGGCTGCAGTGCTAACCACTGAGCCACCGTGCTGCCCTTTATAGAAATACGACTCTGGCTGCTACATTCAGAAAGGATTGGAGAAGAGAGTTTGTTTAGAGGGAAATTGATTAGAAGATAGCTGCAGTAATTAATCAGAGACACAGTAAGAGTTTTTACAGTATCAAAGGTGCGAAAAGGTTGAATTCTGGATATGTTTTTAAGGTGCAGGTGACATGTGTGGGAGTTATGGTGGCACCACCTAAAAGAAATTGCAAAGTCAGGTATAGGTAGGATAGTAAAAGTCAGATATAGGTAGGTTAGTAAAAGTCAGGTAAAGGAAAGGTAGGTTAGATGGCTACGTGCGGCCTCCTGTTGTGTACAGATGGCTACGTGCGGCCTCCTGCTGTGTATAGATGGCTACGTGCAGCCTCCTGCTGTGTATAGATGGCGCCGTGCGGCCTCCTGCTGTGTATAGATGGCGCCGTGTGGCCTCCTGCTGTGTATAGATGGCGCCGTGAGGCCCCCTGCTGTGTATAGATGGCTATGTGTGGCCCCCTGCTGTGTATAGATGGCTATGTGCGGCCTCCTGCTGTGTATAGATGGCATCGTGCGGCCTCCTGCTGTGTATAGATGGCGCCATGCAGCCTCCTGCTGTGTATATGGCTACGTCCGGCCTCCTGCTGTGTATAGATGGCTACGTGCGGCCTCCTGCTGTATATAGATCGCTACGTGCGGCCTCCTGCTGTGTATAGATGGCTACGTGCAGCCTCCTGCTGTGTATAGATGGCTATGTGCAGCCTCCTGCTGTGTATAGATGGCGCCGTGCAGCCCCCTGCTGTGTATAGATGGCTACGTGCGGCCTCCTGCTGTGTATAGATGGCTACGTGCAGCCTCCTGCTGTGTATAGATGGCACCGTGCAGCCCCTTGCTGTGTATAGATGGCTACGTGCGGCCTCCTGCTGTGTATAGATGGCTACGTGCAGCCTCCTGTTGTGTATAGATGGCGCCGTGCAGCCCCCTGCTGTGTATAGATGGCTACGTGCGGCCTCCCGCTGTGTATAGATGGCTACGTGCTTCCTCCCGCTGTGTATAGATGGCTACGTGCTTCCTCCCGCTGTGTATAGATGGCTATGTGCGGCCCCCTGCTGTGTATAGATGGCTACGTGCTGCCTCCTGCTGTGTATAGATGGCTACGTCCGGCCTCCTGCTGTGTATAGATGGCTACGTGCGGCCTCCTGCTGTATATAGATGGCTACGTGCGGCCTCCTGCTGTGTATAGATGGCTACGTGCAGCCTCCTGCTGTGTATAGATGGCTACGTGCGGCCTCCTGCTGTGTATAGATGGCTACGTGCGGCCTCCTGCTGTGTATAGATGGCTACGTGCAGCCTCCTGCTGTGTATAGATGGCGCCGTGCAGCCCCCTGCTGTGTATAGATGGCTACGTGCGGCCTCCTGCTGTGTATAGATGACTACGTGCAGCCTCCTGTTGTGTATAGATGGCGCCGTGCAGCCCCCTGCTGTGTATAGATGGCTACGTGCGGCCTCCTGCTGAGTATAGATGGCTACATGCGGCCTCCTGCTGAGTATAGATGGCTACGTGTGCTCAATATTAAGTCATCCAATGTTAGGCTGTGTGCTCACGATGCAGAAATGCTCCAGATTTTTTTTGAGCGTTTCTGCAGCTCCCTGGCAGAAAAAAAACGCATGCGGATTGTACATGCGGATTGTACATGCGGATTGTACGTGCGTTTTTCCTGCCAGGGACAAGTGGATGTGATGCGTTCTTCACATGCATTTTCGCATGCGGGTTGTCAAGCGTTTTCCAAGCGATTTTAGCATCACTTGGAAAAGTACTTGACAACTTGGTCACACTATATAAATACATGCAACCGGCAAGGATTTATATAGTGTGACCGAAAGAATGGTAAAAAATAAATATACTTACCTTCTGATGGCCTGCCGACGTCAGCGGTCGCGTGACCCGTCACATGACTAAATGACGTCACCACAGGTCCTTTAGTCTACCGCGAGCTGCCGGCGAGGCAGGACGCATCGGATAAAGACACTTGGGGCCATCAGAAGGTAAGTATAATATTTATTTTTTATTTTATTCTTTTTTTTACAGGTTCCATGGTACTCGGGTCCGGAGGAGAGTCTTCTGTTCTCCAAACCCGGGTACCATCCGCACATTGAAACGCATGGAATCCGCATGTACAGATGCAGTGATGCGGATACCATGCGTTCCAATGCAAGTCAATGGCGGCGAAAACACAGCTCTTCCGCAAAATAATTGGTAGTGCTGCGGATTTTTCCACAATGATACCAAGCGGAAACGCTTAAAAAACCCATAGTGGGCACACAGCCTAAAAAAAAATATTATAAATTATTATTATAATTAATATATTAATATTGTGCCAAATTAATTTCACGTGAACTATCACATGATCTATCACAGGTGATCATGTGACATGTGATACATCAGGTGTGCGTGTGTGTGTGTGTGTGTGTGTGTGTGTGTGTGGGGGGGGGGGGGGGGCGCCTTCTAAACTGCCCGGGGCCCTTGCTACTCTTAATCCACCCCTGCACCCTCCACACTACTTATATGCACATGTAGCTCTTTCACGGACTGTTCCTCCATTACTGAGAAATCAGCTTTTAAATTGGTATGCAAATGAGGCTGAAGAGCTATGGTAGATCTGAAGCCTCTGAATGGTATAAGTATATACAGTACAGATAAATCCAGAGTCTTATCGGTGACATGTTCTTGCTGATCATAGTCATTCACTTTCCCTTCTCTCCTCTATTTAGCCCAGATCACCGTGATAACTTCTTCCATCCACGATGTGTCTCTGCAGAACTTAATGCACAGACGTCTTTGGATTATTATTTAACCGGCACTTTTCCCACTTTTTCCCACCTCTACACAAACTGCATAATGCTATAACCATCTCTAGTGCCCTGGAGAGTAATAATGCCCTCTCTGTTGCCCCACACAGTAATAGTACACCCCTCTTTGCCTTTATACAGTAATTGTGTCCAGCTCTCTGCCTCCATATACTAAAAGTCTCACGTCTGAGCTTCCACATGGTAAAAATGCCCCCATTGTGCTACTATATAGAAATAGTAATCTTTCTAGGCACATTAAGGAATAGTTCCCACTCTGTGCCTCTATATAGTAATAATGCACCCCTCTGTGCCTCCATATAGTAATAATGCCCCCTCTCCCCTCTGTGCCTCCATGTAGTAATAGTGCCTCCTCTGTGTCTCCATATGGTAATAATGCCCCCCTATGTGTCCCCATATAGTAATAGTGCCCCCTCCGTGCCTCCATATAGTAATAGTGCCTCCTCTGTGTCTCCATATAGTAATAGTGCCTCCTCTGTGTTTCCATATAGTAATAGTGCCCCCTCCGTGTCTCCATATAGAAATAATGCCCCCTCTGTGCCTCCATATAGTAATAGTGCCCCCTCTGTGTCTCCATATAGTAATAGTGCCCCCTCCGTGTCTCCATATAGAAATAATGCCCCCTCTGTGCCTCCATATAGTAATAATGCCCCCTCCGTGCCTCCATATAGTAATAGTGCCTCCTCTGTGTCTCCATATAGTAATGATACCCCCTCTGTGTCCCCATATAGTAATAGTGCCCCCTCCATGCTTCCATATAGAAATAGTGCCTCCTCTGTGTCTCCATATAGTAATAGTGCCTCCTCTGTGTTTCCATATAGTAATAGTGCCTCCTCTGTGTCTCCATATAGTAATAGTGCCCCCTCCGTGTCTCCATATAGAAATAATGCCCCCTCTGTGCCTCCATATAGTAATAGTGCCCAATCTGTGTCTCCATATAGTAACAGTGCCCCCTCCGTGTCTCCATATAGAAATAATGCCCCCTCTGTGCTTCCATATAGTAATAATGCCCCCTCCGTGTCTCCATATAGTAATAGTGCCTCCTCTGTGTCTCCATATAGTAATAATGCCCCCTCTGTGTCCTCGTATAGTAATAGTGCCCCCTCCGTGCCTCCATATAGCAATAATGCCCCCTCTGTGTCTCCATATAGTAATAGTGCCTTCTCTGTGTCTCCATATAGTAATAGTGCCCCCTCCATGTCTCCATATAGAAATAATGCCCCCTCTATGCCTCCATAAAGTAATAGTGCCCCCCTCTGTGTCTCCATATAGTGATAGTGCCACTTCTATTCCTCCATATAGTAATAGTGCCCCCCTCTGTTTTTCCATATAGTGATAGTGCCCCCTCTGTGCTTCCATATAGTGATAGTGCCCCTTCTATTCCTCCATATAGTGATAGTGCCTCTTCTGTGCCTATATGCAGTATGTCCATATACCAGGCATAGTGCTCCTCTGTAATTCTATATATTACTAGTGCCTCCATACAATTGTAATCCCCCCTTTACATCCTCCCATCCAGTGCCCTGGCAATAAAATAAAAATAAATGAAAACTCCCTTCTCCCACAACGAGTGGTGCTGTCCTTGTGCCGCAGTCTGTAGCTGCAGGCGGTGCGATGGAGTGATGTCATTGCGCTGGAGAAGCCTATAATTCAGGCATGTGCTGCGAGGACTGGCAGATGGTGGTGCAGGGGGCTGTATATAATGTATGGACAGACAGGTGGGAGGTATACAGACATGTAATATGTGCACCGCTCATTTAGACATAGACAACAGAATCAATTACATTTTATAATATATATTTGGGATAAGAAATTTTTACCCCAAGGAGGCGGAGGCTCGTAAAGTGCCTGCCGCACCCAGAGCACTTAAAGGGAAGTTGTCATGTCAGATAACGCTATCAACCTGTTTGGTTTTGAACCTGCAGGTCGTATTACAGGTAAGAGTGCTATCTATGAAAAACACTGTTAGCTTTCCTATGCAGAAAATTCACGAGCTTTTATCAGAGCGCTGACTGCTGTTATGTTCTGCAGTTTAGAACTAAAGAATAGGAGGGAAAAGCTGTCCCTGCACTGAGACTCAGCTAAACTCTACGCTGGGGTGGGTGCTCTATTCCTTGTGAATAGCCCCACCGAAACTCCTGCACTGAACTCAAACAAAGACCTGAAGGAAGGGGAAAAGGGGTCCCTAACAGATCTAAGGACTAGGAGAAAAAACAGGAGACCTCCTAATAGAAAAGTTAGTTGCAGAAACGAAGATTAAAGGGAACAAAACTGGTGGAACAAGAAGTCCCAGCATATCAATTGTCCAAAGCACAGAGAACTTAGCAAGGAAACTTAGCCAGAGCACAAGCGTAACAACACTGATGTCTAGCGGGGAATGGGAGACAGGTGCTGAGTAATAAAGAGTGAAGAGATCACGTGACCAAGACACCCAGCACCAGAGGAAAAGACTAGAAGCCAGCAAACCACAACAAGATGGCCGATAGTAAAACAATATAGATTCTAACACCTGCCTTTTTTATATTTTATACAGTGGACCTCACTACGGTTTCGAGGGGATCGCACCCAATATTCCACGGTGCGGCTATTATTTGTTTTCACATATTTTTCTCTATCTATCCAGATCATCCTAATTTCTAGTTTTCATCTTTATGTATCTCATTTTCTATGTTATCTATCTATGTCAGATCAATGTATTTATTATGGTTAATAAAAGGCTGTAAAAGTAAGTATAAGTAATGAAAAACAAATGGAGGGTCAATTTCTAACTAAATCACATGACTGTGTATAAAAAAAAGCATGTTAGAGAGGCAGAGCCTCCCAGAAGCAAAGATGGTCAGAGGTCACCGATCTGTGAACAACTGCGTCTAATAATTGTAGAATAATTTCAGGAAATTTTTCCTCAATGTGAAATTACAAAGACTTTGAATATCTTCCATCTACAGGCCATAAAATCATCAAAAAATTCTGGAAAAATCCATGTGCACAAAGAATGGGGCTGATGGTCAATATTGAATGCTCATGATGTACGGACCCTGAGAAGGCTCTGCATGATATCAAGACATGATTCAGTCATCCAAGTCACTGCATGGGCTCAAAAAAATTTCCAGAAATGATTGTCTGTGATCACAGTTCACCATGCGTTCCACAAATGTAAATGACAGCTCTATCATGCAAAGAAAAAGCAGAATATCAGCACAATCCAGAAACGCTGTAGTCTTCTCTGCACTCATTTATAATGGACTCAGGCGAAATAGAAAACTGTTCTGTGGTCAGAAAAATCAAAATGTGAAATTCGTTATGGAAACCACAGACGCTGTGCCCTCAGAGTGAGAGGGACCATTCAGCTTGTTATGGAGGAGACGGACCATCCAGCTTGTTATCAAGGAGAGGGACCATCCAGCTTGTTACGGAGGAGAGTAAACATCCAGCTTGTTATGGAGTTAAAGGATCATCCAGCTTGTTATGGAGAAGAGGGACCATCCAGCTTGTTATCATGGAGAGGGACTATCCAGCTTGTTATGGAGGAGAGGGACCATCCAGCTTGTTATGGAGGAGAGGGCATTTGCAGCTTGTTATGGAGGAGAGGGACCATCCAGCTTTTTATCAAGGGGAGGGACCTTTATCAAGGAGAGGGACCATCCAGCTTGTTACGGAGGAGAGTAAACATCCAGCTTGTTATGGAGTTAAAAGATCATCCAGCTTGTTATGGAGAAGAGGGACCATCCAGCTTGTTATCATGGAGAGGGACCATCCAGCTTGTTATGGAGGAGAGGGACCATCCAGCTTGTTATGGAGGAGAGGGCATTTGCAGCTTGTTATGGAGGAGAGGGACCATCCAGCTTTTTATCAAGGGGAGGGACCTTTATCAAGGAGAGGGACCATCCAGCTTGTTACGGAGGAGAGTAAACATCCAGCTTGTTATGGAGTTAAAGGATCATCCAGCTTGTTATGGAGAAGAGGGACCAGCCAGCTTGTTATCATGGAGAGGGACCATCCAGCTTGTTATGGAGGAGAGGGACCATCCAGCTTGTTATGGAGGAGAGGGCATTTGCAGCTTGCTATGGAGGAGAGGGACCATCCAGCTTTTTATCAACGGGAGGGACCTTTATCAAGGAGAGGGACCATCCAGCTTGTTATCGAGGAGAAAAAACATCCATCTTGTTATTGAAGAGAGGAACCATCCAGCTTGTTATGGAGGACATGAACCATCCAGCTTGCTGTGGACGAGAGAGACCATAAAGCTTGTTATGGAGGAGAGAGACCATAAAGATTGTTATGGAGTAGAGGAACCATCGAGCTTGATATGGAGGAGAGGAAACATCCAGCTTGATATGGAGGAGAGGAACCATCCAGCTTGATATGTAGGAGAGGAACCATACACCTTATCATGTAGGAGAGGGTCAATCCACCTTGTTATGGAGGAGAGGGACCATCCAGCTTGTTATTGGCACACAGTTCTTTATCTCTGATAGTATCTGGCTGCATTAATGCCTATTATAGGGACAGCACTCACATGAAATGCACCATCAATGCTGAGCCTTACGTGTAGAGATGTTATAACAACATCTGCTCCATCCAGACAACGTCTATTTCAGGGAAGACCTTGTATATGTTGACAGGACAATGGTAAACCACATCCTGCATCCATCACACACCACGGCTCTGCAGAAAAAGAGTCCTGGTGATGAACCGGCCACCTGCAGTCCAGACCTTTCACCAATAGAAAATATTGTGAGCATCATGAAACAAAAAATCCGACAAAGGAGGAGCAGTGAGAATCCGACATCAGACAAGAATGGGTCAACGTCCTTCCCTCAGAACTCCAGCGATTATGTCCTCCCTTCCCCCAATGGGGGAAATCCCAAAGCAATTAGGACAACAGTAGAGAAAAACAGGAGCTAAATACCCCATAAGTAATAGCAACAACAAATATAATGCGCATAAAATATGTATTAACTTTATTAAACACTTAAAAAAAATAATAGAGTATCATGAAAAGTATACATGGTTGCTGGTGAAAAACACAAAAAAGTGTAACCACACTGGCAAAGTTCAGATGTCAATACAACAGAAGCAACTGAATAAATATATAACACATGAAACCACATGAGTGTATCAGTCATGTATGGTGACAATCACTGATACAAAAAAAATCCCATCTCAAATGAGTGGTAATAAGATGTTAGGCATAATAGATCCCAGGTGGGAAAAAGGCTCTGTCACAAGGCAAATGCCAGACAGTCCTCATGCTATGATAGCAGTAGTGTGTATAATGCCATACGAATAGCGTCACATGTAGGAGTATGTGCTGTCATGTGTCAAAAGGACACACATTCAGCTGAAGTGTATTGCAGCGCACAGACCCTTCGGGTCCATGCACGGCGATACATGCTGCCAGCCAATCAGAGGCCAGACGCTGACGTCATGCGCTCCCGTCACTTGTACTCTGAAGTCAGCTGCCGGCTTCAGAAGAGGATGCCGCTCGGAGGGGGAGCGCAGGGCAGGGGAGTATTTATTTTTTTCTTTCTAAACCAGTGAGTACATGGTGACCATACTTCTACACAGGTGACTATGGGGAGTGCATTATACTATATGGAGGATATGGGCTTTGTATTATACTAAGATGGAGGACTATGGGCTGTGCATTATATTATATGAAGGATATGGGCTGTGATTTATACGAATACGGAGGACTATGGGGGTGCATCATATTATATGGAGGTGCAGTATACTATATGGAGGACAATGGGGAGTGCATTATACAATATGGAGGACTATGGGAGGTCATTATACTATATGGAGGACTATAGAGAGTGCATTATACTATATGGAGGACTATGGAGAGTGCACTATACTATATGGAGGACTATGGGGAGTGCATTATATAATATGGAGGACTATGGGGAGTGCATTATACTATACGGAGGACTAAGGGGAGTGTATTATACTATATGGAGGACTATGGAGTCCATTATTCTATATGAAGGACTATGGGGAAGAGCATTATACTATATGGAGGACTATGGGGTGCATTATACTACATGGAGGACTATAGAGAGTCCATTATACTATATGGAGGACTATGGAGAGTACATTATACTATATGGAGGACTATGAGGAGTGCATTATACTATATGGAGGACTATGGGCTGTGCATTATACTATATGGAGGACTATGGGGAGTGCATTATTCTATATGGAGGACTATGGGGAAGTGCATTATACTATAAGGAGGACTGTGGGCTGTTCATTATACTATATGGAGGACTATGGGCTGTGCATTATACTATATGGAGGACTATGGGGAGTGCATTTTTCTACATGGAGGTCTATGGGGAAGTGCATTTTACTATATGGAGGACTATGGGGAGTGCATTATTCTTTATGGAGGACTATGGGGAAGTGCATTATACTACATGGAGGTCTATGGGGAGTACATTATTCTATATGGAGGACTATGGGGAAGTGCTTTATACTATATGGAGGACTATGGGGATTGCATTATACTATATGGAGGACTATGGGGAGTGTATTATACTATATGGAGGACTATGGGGTGCATTATTCTATATGGAGGACTATGGGGAAGTGCTCTATACTATATGCAGGACTATGGGCTGTGCATTATACTATATGGAGGACTATGGAGAGTGCATTATACTATATGGAGGACTATGGGGAGTGCATTATTCTATATGGAGGACCATGGGGAAGTGCATTATACTATATGGAGGACTATAGGGAGTGCATTATACTATATAGAGGACTATGGGGTGCATTATTCTATCTGGAGGACTATGGGGAAGTGCATTATACCATATGGAGGACTATGGGGTGCATTATTCTATCAGGAGGACTATGGGGAAGTGCATTATACCATATGGAGGACTATGGGATGCATTATACTATACGGAGGACTATGGGATGCATTATACCATATGCAGGACTATGGATGCATTATACTATATGGAGGACTATGGGGGTGCATTATACCATACGGAGGACTAGGGGGAGAGCATCATACTATATGGAGGACTATGGGGAGTGCATTATTCTATATGAAGGACTATAGGGAGTGCAATATAATATATGGAGGACTATGGAGAGTGCATTATACTACATGGAGGACTATGGTGAGTGCATTATACTATATGGAGGACTATGGGGTGCATTATTCTATATGGAGAACTATGGGGAAGTGCATTATACTATATGAAGGACTATGGGCTGTGTAGTATACTATATGGAGGACTATGGAGACTGTATTATACTATATGGAGGACTATGGGGAGTGCATTATTCTATATGGAGGACTGTGGGAAGTGTATTATGCTATGTGGAGGACTATGGAGAGTGCACTATACTATATGGAGGACTATGGGGAGTGCATTATACTATATGGAGAACTATGGGCAGTGCATTATACCATATGGAGGACTATGGGATGCATTATACTATATGAAGGAGTATGGGGGTGCATTATACAATATAGAGGACTGTGGGGAGTGCATTATACTATATGGAGGACTATGGAGAGTGCATTATACTATATGGAGGACTTTGGAGAATGCATTATACTATATAGAGGATTATGGAGAGTGCATAATACTATATGGAGGACTATGGGGAGGGCATTATACTATAAGGAGGACTATGGGGTGCATTATTCTATATGGAGAACTATGGGTTGTGCATTATACTATATGGAGGACTATGAGTTGTGCATTATACTATATGGAGGACTATGGAGAGTGCATTGTACTATATTTGGGACTATGGGGAGTGCATTATTCTATATGGAGGACTATGGGGTGCGTTATACTATGTAGTGGACTATGGAGAGTGCATTATACTATATGGAGGACTATGGGGAGTGCATCATACTATATGGAGTACTATGGGGAGTGCATTATACCATATGAAGGACTATGAGATGTATTATACTATATGGAGGACTATGGGGTGCATTATTCTATATGGAGGACTATGGGGAAGTGCATTATACTATATGTAGGACTATGGGCTGTGCATTATACTATATGGAGGATTATGGAGAGTGTATTATACTATATGGAGGACTATGGGAAAGTGCATTATACTATATGGAGGACTATGGGGAGCGCATTATACTATATAGAGGACTATGGGGAGTGTATTATACTATATGGAGGACTATGGGCTGTGCATTTAACTTTATGGAGGACTATGGAGAGTGCATTATATTATATGGAAGACTATGGGGAGTTCATTATTCTTTATGGAGGACTATGGCGAAGTGCATTATACTATATGTAGGACTATGGAGAGTGCATTATACTATGTGGAGGACTATGGGGAGTGCATTATACTATATGGAGGACTATGGGAAGTTCATTATACCATAAGGAGGACTATGGGATGCATTAAACCATATGGAGAACTATGGGATGCATTATACTATATGGAGGACTATGGGGGTCCATTATACAATATGGATGGCTATGGGGAGTGCATTATACTACATGGAGGACTATGGGAAGTGCATTATTCTATATGGAGGACTATGGGGAGTGCAATATACTATATGGAGGACTATGGGGTGCATTATACTAAATGAAGGACTATGGGCTGTGTATTATACTATATGGAGGACTATGGGAAGTGTATTATACTATATGGAGGACTACGGAGAGTGCACTATACTATATGAAGGACTATGGGGAGTGCATTATACTATATGAAGAACTATGGGGAGTGCATTATACCATAAGGAGGACTATGGGATGAATTATACCATATGAAGGACTATGGGGCTGCATTATACAATATAGAGGACTATGGGATGCATTATACTAAATGAGGACTACGGGGGTGCATTTTACAATATGGAGGACTGTGGGGAGTGCATTATACTATATGGAGGACTATGGGGAGTGCATTATTCTATATGGAGGACTATAGGGAGTGCATTATACTATATGGATGACTATGGGGAGTGATTTATACTATATGGAGGACTATGGGGAGTGCATTATACTATATGGAGGACTATGGGGAGTATATTATACTATATGGAGGACTATGGGGTGCATTATTCTATATGGAGGACTATGGGTTGTGCATTATACTATATGGAGGACTATGGAGAGTGCATTATACTATATTTTGGACTATGGGGAGTGCATTATTCTATATGAATGACTATGGGAAAGTGCATTATACTATATGGAGGACTATGGAGAGTGCATTATACGATATGGAGGACAATGGAGAGTGCATTATACTATATGGAGGACTATAGGGGTGCATTATACAATATGGAGGACTATGAAGAGTGCATTATACTATGTGGAGGACTATGGGGAGTGCATTATTCTATATGGAGGACTATGGAGAGTGCATTATACTACATGAAGGACTTTGGGGAGTGCATTATACCATATTGAGGACTATTGGATGCATTATACTACAAGGAGGACTATGGGGGTGCATTATTCAAAATGTTGGACTATGGGGAGTGCATTATACTATATGGAGGACTATGGGGAGTGCATTATTCTATATGGAGAACTATCGGGAGTGCATTATACTGTATGGAGTATAATGTGGAGTGCAGTATACTGTATGGAGGATTATGGGGAGTGCATTATACTGTATGGTGGACTATGAGGCACATTATACTATACGGAAGACTATGGGGAGTGAATTGTACTCTAAGATGGACTATGGGGCACATTATGCTATATGGAGGACTATGGGGAGTGCATTATACTATAAGGAGGACTATGGGATGCATTATATTATATGGAGGACCATTGGGAGTGTATTATACTATATGAAGGACTATGCGGACTGCAGTATACTATATGGAAGACTATGGGGAGTGTATTTTACTATACAGAGGACTATGGTATGCATTATACCATATGGAGGACTATGGGATGCATTCTACTATATGGATAAATAAGGAATGCATTATATTATATGGAGGACTATGGGGAGTGCATTATGCTACATGGAGGACTATGGGATGCATTATACTATATGGAAAACTATGGGGATTGCATTATGCTATATGGAGGACTATGGGATGCATTATACTATATGGAAGACTATGGAATGGATAATATTATATGGAGGACTATGGGGAGTTCATTATACTGTATGGAGGACTATTGAGAGTGCATTATACTATATGAAGGACTGTGGGATGCATTATACAACATGGAGGACTATGGGATGCATTAAACTATATGGAGGACTATGGGGAGTGCATTATACTATATGGAGGAGTATGGGGAGAACATATACTATATGGAGGACTATGGTATTCATTATACTATATGGAGGACTATAGGGAGTGCATTATACTATATGGAGGACTATGGGATGCATTATGTTTTATGGAGGACTATGGGGAGTGCATTATTCTATATGGAGGAGTATGGGGAGAGCATATACTATATGGAGGACTATGGGATTTATTATACTATATGGAGGACTATAGGGAGTGCCTTATACTATATGGAGGACTATGGGATGCATTATGTTTTATGGAGGACTATGGGGAGTACATTATACTATATGGAGGAGTATGGAGAGAGCATATACTATATGGAGGACTATGGGATTCATTATACTATATGGAGGACTATAGGGAGTGCATTATACTATATGGAGGACTATGGGATGCATTATGTTTTATGGAGGACTATGGGGAGTGCATTATTCTATATGGAGGAATATGGGGGTGCATAATACTATATGGAGGAATATGGGGAGTTTATTATACCATATTGTGGACTATGGGGAGTGCATTATACTATATAGTGGACTATGGGGAGTGCATTATACTATATGGAGGACTATGGGGAGTGAATTATACTATATGGAGGACTATGGGGGTCCATTATACTATATGGAGGACTATGGCGAGAGCATTATACTATATGGAGGACTATGGAGAGTGCATTATACTATATGGAGGACTACGGGGAGTACATTATACTATATGGAGGACTATGGGGAGTGCATTGTACTGTATGGAGGAGTATTGGGAGTGCATTATATTATATGAACGGCTATTGGGCACATTATACTATATGGAGTACTGTGGTGAGTGCATCATACTGTATGGAGGACTATGGGGAGTGCATTATACCATATGGAGCACTATGGGGAGTGCATTGTACTATATAGAGGACTATGGGGAGTGTATTACACTATATGGAGGACTATGGGGTGCATTGTACTATATAGAGGACTATGGGATGCATTATACTATATGGAGGACTATGGGGAGTGCATTATACTGTATGGAGGACTATGAGGAGTGCATTATGCTATATGAAGGACTATGGGATGCGTTATACTATATGAAGGACTATGGGATGCATTATACTATATGGACGACTATGGGGAGTGCATTATACTATATGGAGGACTATGGGATGCATTAAACTATATAGAGGATTATGGGGAGTACATTATACTATATGGAGGACTATGGGATGCATTATGTTATATGGAGGACTATGGGGAGTGCATTATACTATATGGAGGACTATGGGATGCATTATATTATATGGAGGATCATGGGAAGTTCATTATATTATATGGAGGACTATGGGGAGTGCATTATACTATATGGAGGACTATGGGATGCATTATATTATATTGAGGACTATGGGGAGTGCGTTATACTTTATGTAGGACTATGGGATGCATTATATTATATGGAGGACCATGGTAAGTTCATTATACTGTATGAAGGACTATGGGGAGTGCATTATACTATATGTAGGACTACGGGATGCATTATTTATATGAAGGACTATGAGGAGTGCATTTTACTATATGGAGGACTATGTGGTACATTATACTATATGGAGGACTATGGGGAGTGCATTATGCTATATAGAGGACTATGGGGAGTGAATTATACTGTAGGGAGGACAATGTGGTGCATTATACTATATGGAGGACTATGAGGAGTGCATTATACTGTTTGGAGGACTATGTCATGTATTATACTATATGAAGGTCTATGTGGTGCATTATACTATATGGAGGACTATGGGGAGTGTATTATACTATATGGAGGACTATGGGGAGTGCAGTATGCTATATGGAAGACTATGGGGAGTGCATTATTCTATATGGAGGACTATGGGGAGTGCATTATACTATATAGAGGACTGTGGGGAGTCTATTAAACTATACGGAGGACTATGGGATGCATTATACCATATGAAGGAATATGTGATGCATTCTATTATATGGAGGATTATGGGGAGTGCATTATACTGTATGGAGGAATATGTGGTGCATTATACTATATGGAGTACTATGGGGAGTGCATTATACTATATGGAGGACTATGGGGAGTGCATTATACCATATGGAGGACTATGGGATGCATTATGTTATATGGAGCACTATGAGGAGTGCATTTTACTATATGGAGGACTATGGGGGTGCATTACACTATATGGAGGACTATGGCGAGAGCATTATACTATATGGAGGACTATGGAGAGTGCATTATACTATATGGAGGACTATGGGGAATGCATTATACTATATGGAGGACTATGGGGAATGCATTATTCTGTATGGAGGACTATGGGGAGTACATTATATTATATGGAGGGCTATGGGGCACATTATACTATATGGAGGACAAGGGGGAGTGCATTATACTGTATGGAGGACTATGGGGAGTGAATTATACTATATAGAGGACTATATGATGCATTATATTATATGAAGGACTATGGGGAGTGCATTATACAATATAAAACACTATGGGGACTGCATTATACTATATGGAGGACTATGGGGAGTGTATTATACTATATGGAGGACTATGGGATGCATTGTACTATATAGAGGACTATGGGATGCATTATACTATATGGAGGATTATTGGGAGTGCATTATACTGTATGGAGGACTATGAGGAGTGCATTATACTATATGAAGGACTATGGGATGCATTGTACTATATGGAGGACTATGGGGATTGAATTATACTGTATGGAGGACTATGAGGAGTGCATTATACTATAAGGAGGACTATATGAAGTGCACTATACTATATGGAGGACTACGGTATGTATTATACTGTATAGAGGACTATGGGGATTACATTATACTATATGGAGGACTATGGGATGCATTATGCTATATGGAGGACTATGGGGAGTGCATTATTCTATATGGAGGACTATGGGATGCATTATATTATATGGAGGACCATGGGGAGTTCATTATAATATATGGAGGACCATGGGGAGTGCATTATACTGTATGGAGGACTATGGGAAGCATAATATTATATGGAGGACTATGGGGAGTGCATTATACTATATGGAGGACTATGGGATGCATTATATTATATGGAGGACCATGGGGAGTTCATTATACTTTATGGAGGACTATGGGGAGTGCATTAAACTATATGTAGCAGTATGGGGAGTGTATTATACTATTTGGAGGACTATGGGATGCATTATTTTATATGAAGGACTATGAGGAGTGCAATATGCTATATGGATGAGTATGTGGTCCATTATACTATAATGAGGACTATGGGGAGTGCATTATGCTATATGGATGACTCTGGGGAGTGGATTATACTGTATGGAGGACTATGTGGTGCATTATACTATATGGAGGACTATGTGGTGCATTGTACTATATGAAGGACTATGGTGAGTTCATTATAGTATATGGAGGACTATGGGGAGTGCATTATACTATATGGAGGACTATGGGGAGTTCATTATACTGTATGGAGGACTATGTGGTGTATTATACTATATGGAGGACTATGTAGTGCATTATACTATATGGAGGACTATGGGGAGTGTATTATACTATATGAAAGACTATGGGGAATGCAGTATTGTATATGGAAGACTAAGTGGAGTGCATTATACTATATTGAGGACTATGGGGAGTGTATTATACTATATAGAGGACTGTGGGGAGTCAATTATACTATACGGAGGACTATGGGATGCATTATACTATGTGGAGGAATATGGGATGCATACTATTATATTAAGGACTATGGGGAGTGCATTATACTATATGGATAACTATGGGGAGTGCATTATACTGTATGGAGGACTATGTGGTGCATTATACTATAAGGAGTACTATGGGGAGTGCAATATACTATATGGAGGACTATGGGGAGTGCATTATACTGTATGGAGGACTATGTGGTGCATTATACTATAAGGAGGACTATGGGGAGTGCATTATACTATATGAAGGACTATAGGGAGTGCATTATACTATATGGAGGACTATGGGGAGTGGATTATACTGTATGGAGGACTTTGTGGTGCATTATACTATATGGAGGACTATGTGGTGCATTATACTATATGGAGGACTATGGGGAGTGTATTATACTATATGAAGGACTATGGGGAGCGCAGTATGCTATATGGAAGACTATGGGGAGAATATTATACTATATAGAGGACTGTGGGGAATCCATTATACTATATGGAGGACTACGGCATGCATTATATTATATGGAGGACTATGTGGAATGCATTATGCTATATGGAGGACTATGGGATGCATTATACTATATGGAGAACTATGGGGAGCATATTATACTATATGGAGGAC
Source organism: Phyllobates terribilis (assembly GCF_046119375.1). Taxonomy (NCBI): domain Eukaryota; kingdom Metazoa; phylum Chordata; class Amphibia; order Anura; family Dendrobatidae; genus Phyllobates; species Phyllobates terribilis. Next base: position 20,303,602 of record NW_027362779.1, on the reverse strand, counting down.
TATGGGATGCATTATACTATATGGAGGAATGTGGGACGCATTCTATTTTATGGAGGACTATGGGAAGTGCATTATACTGTATGGAGTACTATGTGGTGCATTATCCTATATGGAAGACTATGGGGACAATATTATACTATATAGAGGACTGTGGGGAATCCATTATACTATATGGAGGACTACGGCATGCATTATATTATATGGAGGACTATGGGGAATGCATTATGCTATATGGAGGACTATGGGATGCATTATACTATATGGAGGACTATGGGGAGTGTATTATACTATATGGAGGATTATGGGATGCATTATACTATATAGAGGACTGTGGGGAGTCCATTATACTATATGGAGGACTATGGGATGCATTATATTATATGGAGGACTATGGGGGGGTGCATTATGCTATATGGAGAACTATGGGATGCATTATACTATATGGAGGACTATGGGGAGTGTATTATACTATATGGAGGAGTATGGGATGCATTATACCATATGGAGGACTATGGGGAGTGCATTATACTTTATGGAGGACTATGGGGAGTCCATTATACTATATGGAGGACTATGGGATGCATTATTATATGGAGGACTATGGGGAGTGCATTGTAATACACTGCTCAAAAAAATAAAGCAAACACTCAAATAACCCATCCTAGATCTGAAAGAATGAAATATTCTCATTGAATATTTTGTTCTGTACAAAGTTGAATGTGCTGACAACAAAATCACACAAAAATCATCAATGGAAATCAAATTTATTAAGCAATGGAGGCCTGGATTTGGAGTCACCCCCAAAATTAAAGTGGAAAAACACACTACAGGCTGATCCAACTTTGATGTAATGTCCTTAAAACAAGACAAAATGAGGCTCAGTATTGTGTGTGGCCTCCACGTGCCTGCATGACCTCCCTACAATGCCTGGGCATGCTCCTGATGAGGTTGCGGATGGTCTCCTGTGGGATCTCCTCCCAGACCTGGACTAAAGCATCCGCCAACTCCTGGACAGTCTGTGGTGCAACATGACGTTGGTGGATGGAGCGAGACATGATGTCCCAGATGTGCTCAATCAGATTCAGGTCTGGGGAACGGGCGGGACAGTCCATAACCTCAATGCCTTCATCTTGCAGGAACTGCTGACACACTCCAGCCACATGAGGTCTGGCATTGTCCTGCATTAGGAGGAACCCAGGGCCAACCACACCAGCATATGGTCTCACAAGGGGTCTGAGGATCTCATCTTGGTACCGAATGGCAGTCAGGCTACCTCTGGCGAGCACATGGAGGGCTGTGCGGCCCTCCAAAGAAATGCCACCCCACACCATTACTGACCCACTGCCAAACCGGTCATGCTGAAGGATGTTGCAGGCAGCAGATCGCTCTCCACGGCGTCTCCAGACTCTGTCACGTCTGTCACACGTGCTCAGTGTGAACCTGCTTTCATCTGTGAAGAGCACAGGGCGCCAGTGGCGACTTTGCCAATCCTGGTGTTCTAAGGCAAATGCCAAGCGTCCTGCACGGTGTTGGGCTGTGAGCACAACCCTCATCTGTGGACATCCGGCCCTCATTCCAACCTCATGGAGTCGGTTTCTAACCGTTTGTGCAGACACATGCAGATTTGTGGCCTGTTGGAGGTCATTTTGCAGGGCTCTGGCAGTGCTCCTCCTGTTCCTCCTAGCACAAAGGCGGAGGTAGCGGTCCTGCTGCTGGGTTGTTGCCCTCCTACGGCCCCCTCCATGTCTCCTGGTGTACTGGCCTGTCTCCTGGTAGCGCCTCCAGCCTCTGGACACTACGCTGACAGACACAGCAAGCCTTCTTGCCACAGCTCGCATTGATGTGCCATCCTGGATGAGCTGCACTACCTGAGCAACTTCTGTGGGTTGTAGAGTCCGTCTCTTGCTACCACGAATGTGAAAGCACAACCAACATTCAAAAGTGACCAAAACATCAGCCAGAAAGCATTGGTACTGAGATGTGGTCTGTGGTCCCCACCTGCAGAACTACTCCTTTATTGAGGGTGTCTTGATAATTGCCAATAATTTCCATCTATTGTCTATTCCATTTGCACAACAAAATATGAAATTAATTGTCAATCAGTGTTGCTTCCTAAGTGGACAGTTTGATTTCACAGAAGTTTGATTTACGTGGAGTTATATTCTGTTGTTTAAGTGTTCCCTTTATTTTTTGAGCAGTGTATATGGAGGACTATGGGGAGTGCATTATACTATATGGAGGACTATGGGATGCATTATATTATATGGAGGACTATGTGGAGTGCATTATACTATATGGAGGACTATGGGGAGTGTATTATACTATATAGAGGATTGTGGGGAGTCCATTATACTATATGGAGGACTATGGGATGCATTATACCATATGGAGGACTATGGGATGCATTATATTATATGGAGGACTATGGTTTGCATTATAGTATAGAGAGGACTATGGGGAGTGTATTATACTATGTGGAGGACTATGGAACGCATTATACTATATGGAGGACTATGGGGAAAGCTTTATACTATATGGAGGACTGTGTGGTGCATTATACTATATGGAGGACTATGGGGAGTGCATTATACTGTATGGAGGACTATGTTGTGCATTATATTAAATGGAGGACTATGGGGAGTGCATTATACTATATGGAGGACTATGGTGTTGTGGTGTTGCTATCAGAGTGTCAAGAGTGGGAGAAGAGGGTTGCATTGACAATCCAACACAATGGGCAGCAATTTGAACACATTTTATAAGTGGTCATAAAGTTACATTAAAACCAAGCACACCATTGTTTTTCTTATCAAATTCTCAATAAGTTTGATGTGTCACATGACCCTCTTTCCTTTGAAAAAAATAAAGTTGGATCCAAAATGGCCGACTTCAAAATAGCCGCCATGGTCACCACCCATCTGGAAAAGTTTTCCCCTCACATATACTAATGTGCCACAAACAGGAAGTTGATATTACCAACCATTCCCATTTAATTTAGGTGTATCCATGTAAATGGCCCACCCTGTATATAATCAGAATGGGGGGGTCCAAATCTTGCTCCGGGACCCATCAGCCTCGTTACGCCACTGGTTATATATTATACTAGCTATTGAACCCCTTCTACGCCCGGGTGGTGAGCATTTTTATTGGTATATTTCTGGCGCCATTTTTTTTTAAGACACTGTCTGCAAATTCGCATATACATTGTCTTCAATAAAATAGCGCCGGATAAGCGCCATTTTACTGAAGTAATGTACTACAATGTCAACACAGCAGTGCACACGTGCCAGCCAAAGGGATAATGGTGATGGGTGGTGCATGCGCACTGCTATGTTGACGTTGTAGTACATTACTTCAATAAAATGGCGCTGGAGTCAGCGTTTGCGCTTATCCGGCGCTATTTTATTGAAGACACTGTATATGCGAATTTGCAGACAGTGTCTTAAAAAAATGGTGCCGGATAGCATGGTATAGGCATACACTGAGTCCGGGTCATTCTATTGAAGTATTGTACTACAAAATTAAAGGGAACCTGTCACCAGAAGTAACAACGTTAACCTGCACATATGTGATTAATCTGCAGGTTAATAGCGTTATTATGTTGCCCGACGCCGGCACGTAGTCGAATGCAGCAGGGAGAAAATAAACCTTCCTGGTATATGATCCCCCAATCCTGGTCCACTTCTTGGTATATGCTCCACCCCATCCTTGTATATGTTCCCCCAATCCTTGTATATGCTCCCCCCATACTGGTATAAGCTCCCCCCATACTGGTATATGCTCCCTCCATCCTGGTATATGCTCCCTCCATCCTGGTATATGCTCCCCCATCCTGGTATATGCTCTCCCCATCCTGGTATATGCTCCCCCATCCTAGTATATACCCCCCCATCCTGGTATATGCTCCCCCCATCCTGGTATATGCTCCCCCCATCCTGTTATATGCTCCCTCCATCCTGGTATATGCTCCCCCATCCTGGTATAACTTCCCCATCCTGGTATATGCTCCCCCCATCCTGGTATATGCTCCCTCCATCCTGGTATATGCTCCCTCCATCCTCGTATATGCTTCCCCTATCCTGGTATATGCTCCCCCAATCCTGGTATATGCTCCCCCAGTCCTCGCATATGCTCCCTCCATCCTGTTATATGCCCCCCATCCTGGTATGTGCTACACCCATCCTGGTATATGCTGCCTCAATCCTCGTATATATGCCCCCCCACCCTGATATATGTCCCCCCATCCTGGTATATGCTTCCCTACCCTGGTATATGCTCCCCCAATTCTTGTATATGCTCCCTCCATCCTGGTATATGCTCCCCCATCCTGGTATATGCTTCCCTATCCTGGTATATGCCCCCCCATCCTGTTATATGCTCCCTCCATCCTGGTATATGCCCCCATCCTGGTATATGCTCCCCCCATCCTGGTATATGCTCCCCCCATCCTGGTATATCCCCCCATCCAGGTATATGCTCCTCCCCATCCTGGTATATGCTCCCCCCATCCTGGTATATGCTCCCGCTATCCTGGCATGTGCTCCCCCCATCCTGGTATATGCTCCCCCATCCTGGTATATGCTCCCCCCCATCCTGGTATATGCCCCACATCCTGGTATATCCCCACATTCTGGTATATGCTCCCCGTTATATGCTCCCCCATCCTGGTATATGCTCCCCCATCCTGGTATATGCTCCCCCCATCCTGGTATATGCCCCCCATCCTGGTATATGCTCCCCCTCATCCTGGTATATGCTCCCCCCATCCTGGTATATGCTCCCTCCATCCTGGTATATGCCCCCTCCATCCTGGTATATGACCCCATCCTGGTATGTGCTCCCCCCATCCTGGTATATACCCCCCATCCTGGTATATGCTCCCCCCATCCTGGTATATGCTCCCCCTATCCTGTTATATGCTCCCACCATCCTGGTATATGCTCCCCCATCCTGGTATATACTTCCCCATCCTGGTATATGCTCCCCCCATACTGGTATATGCTCCCCCCATCCTGGTATATGCTCCCTCCATCCTGGTATATGCTCCCTCCATCCTCGTATATGGTTCCCCTATCCTGGTATATGCTCCCTCCATTCTGGTATATGCCCCCCCATTCTGGTATACACTCCATCCTTCCTGGTATATGCTGCCTTAATCCTCGTATATGCCTCCCCACCCTGGTATATGCTCCCCATCCTGGTATATGCTTCCCTACCCTGGTATATGCTCCCCCAATTCTTGTATATGCTCCCTCCATCCTGGTATATGCCCCCCATCTTGTTATATGCTCCCTCCATCCTGGTATAATCTCCCCCCATCCTGGTATATGCTCCCCCATCCTGGTATATGCTCCCCCCATCCTGGTATATGCTCCCCCTATCCTGGTATATCCCCCATCCTGGTATATGCTCCTCCCCATCCTGATATATGCTCCCCCCATACTGGTATATGTTCCCCCATCCTGGTATATGCTCCCCCCCATCCTGGTATATGCTCCCTCCATCCTCGTATATGGTTCCCCTATCCTGGTATATGCTCCCTCCATTCTGGTATATGCCCCCCCATTCTGGTATACACTCCACCCATCCTGGTATATGCTGCCTCAATCCTCGTATATGCCTCCCCACCCTGGTATATGCCCCCCATCCTGGTATATGCTTCCCTACCCTGGTATATGCTCCCCCAATTCTTGTATATGCTCCCTCCATCCTGGTATATGCCCCCCATCTTGTTATATGCTCCCTCCATCCTGGTATATTCTCCCCCCATCCTGGTATATGCTCCCCCATCCTGGTATATGCTCCCCCCATCCTGGTATATGCTCCCCCTATCCTGGTATATCCCCTCATCCTGGTATATGCTCCTCCCCATCCTGGTATATGCTCCCCCCATACTGGTATATGTTCCCCCATCCTGGTATATGCTCCCCCCCATCCTGGTATATGATCCCCCAATCCTGGTCCCCTTCTTGGTATATGCTCCCCCCCATCCTTGTATATGTTCCCCCAATCCTCGTATATGCTCCCCCCATACTGGTATAAGCTCCCCCCATACTGGTATATGCTCCCTCCATCCTGGTATATGCTCCCCCCATCCTGTTATATGCTCCCTCCATCCTGGTATATGCTCCCCCATCCTGGTATATACTTCCCCATTCTGGTATATGCTCCCCCCATCCTGGTATATACCCCCCCATCCTGGTATATGCTCCCCCCATCCTGTTATATGCTCCCTCCATCCTGGTATATACTTCCCCATTCCGGTATATGCTCCCCCCATCCTGGTATATGCTCCCTCCATCCTGGTATATGCTCCCTCCATCCTCATATATGCTTCCCCTATCCTGGTATATGCTCCCCCAATCCTGGTATATGCTCCCCCCATCCTGGTATATGCTCCCCCCATCCTGGTATATGCCCCCTCCATCCTGGTATATGTCCCCCATCCTGGTATGTGCTCCCCCCATCCTGGTATATACCCCCCATCCTGGTATATGCTCCCCCCATCCTGGTATATGCTCCCCCTATCCTGTTATATGCTCCCACCATCCTGGTATATGCTCCCCCATCCTGGTATATACTTCCCCATCCTGGTATATGCTCCCTCCATCCTCGTATATGGTTCCCCTATCCTGGTATATGATCCCTCCATCCTGGTATATGCTCCCCCCATACTGGTATATGTTCCCCCATCCTGGTATATGCTCCCCCCCATCCTGGTATATGATCCCCCAATCCTGGTCCCCTTCTTGGTATATGCACCCCCCCATCCTTGTATATGTTCCCCCAATCCTCGTATATGCTCCCCCCATACTGGTATAAGCTCCCCCCATACTGGTATATGCTCCCTCCATCCTCGTATATGCTCCCTCCATCCTGGTATATGCTCCCCCATCTTGGTATATGCTCTCCCCATCCTGGTATATGCTCCCCCATCCTGGTATATACCCCCCCATCCTGGTATATGCTCCCCCCATCCTGGTATATGCTCCCCCCATCCTGTTATATGATCCCTCCATCCTGGTATATGCTCCCCCATCCTGGTATATACTTCCCCATTCTGGTATATGCTCTCCCCATCCTAGTATATACCCCCCCATCCTGGTATATGCTCCCCCCATCCTGGTATATGCTCCCCCCATCCTGTTATATGCTCCCTCCATCCTGGTATATGCTCCCCCATCCTGGTATATACTTCCCCATTCTGGTATATGCTCCCCCCATCCTGGTATATACCCCACCATCCTGGTATATGCTCCCCCCATCCTGGTATATGCTCCCCCCATCCTGTTATATGCTCCCTCCATCCTGGTATATGCTCCCCCATCCTGGTATATACTTCCCCTATCCTGGTATATGCTCCCCAATCCTGGTATATGCTTCCCCAATCCTCGTATATGCTCCCTCCATCCTGTTATATGCCCCCCCATCCTGGTATATGCTCCACCCATCCTGGTATATGCTGCCTCAATCCTCGTATATGCCCCCCCACCCTGGTATATGTCCCCCCATCCTGGTATATGCTTCCCTACCCTGGTATATGCTCACCCAATTCTTGTATATGCTCCCTCCATCCTGGTATATGCCCCCCCATCCTGGTATATGCTTCCCTATCCTGGTATATGCCCCCCCATCCTGTTATATGCTCCCTCCATCCTGGTATGTGTCCCCATCCTGGTATATGCTCCCCCATCCTGGTATATGCTCCCCCCATCCTGGTATATGCTCCTCCCCATCCTGGTATATGCTCCCCCTATCCTGGTATATGCCCCCCATTCTGGTATATGCCCCCCATCCTGGTATGTGCTCCCCCCATCCTGGTATATGCTCCCTCCATCCTGGTATATGCTCCCTCCATCCTCGTATATGCTTCCCCTATCCTGGTATATGCTCCCCCAATCCTGGTATATGCTCACCCAATGCTAGTATATGCTCCCTCCATCCTGGTATATACCCCCCCATTCTGGTATATGCTCCCCCCTATCCTGTTATATGCTCCCTCCATCCTGGTATATGCTCCCCCATCCTGGTATATACTTCCCCATCCTGGTATATGCTCCCCCCATCCTGGTATATGCTCCCCCCATCCTGGTATATGCTCCCTCCATCCTGATATATGCTCCCTCCATCCTCGTATATGCTTACCCTATACTGGTATATGCCCCCCCATCCTGGTATATGCCCCCCATCCTGGTATATCCCCACATTCTGGTATATGCTCCCCCGTTATATGCTCCCCCATCCTGGTATATGCTCCCCCATCCTGGTATATGCTCCCCCCATCCTGGTATATGCCCCCCATCCTGGTATATGTCCCCCATCCTGGTATGTGCTCCCCCCATCCTGGTATATACCCCACATCCTGGTATATGCTCCCCCCATCCTGGTATATGCTCCCCCTATCCTGTTATATGCTCCCACCATCCTGGTATATGCTCCCCCATCCTGGTATATACTTCCCGATCCTGGTATATGCTTCCCCCATCCTGGTATATGCTCCCCCCATCCTGGTATATGCTCCCTCCATCCTGGTATATGCTCCCCCATCCTGGTATATACTTCCCCATCCTGGTATATGCTCCCCCCATCCTGGTATATGCTCCCCCCATCCTGGTATATGCTCCCTCCATCCTGATATATGCTCCCTCCATCCTCGTATATGCTTACCCTATACTGGTATATGCCCCCCCATCCTGGTATATGCCCCCCATCCTGGTATATCCCCACATTCTGGTATATGCTCCCCCGTTATATGCTCCCCCATCCTGGTATATGCTCCCCCATCCTGGTATATGCTCCCCCCATCCTGGTATATGCCCCCCATCCTGGTATATGTCCCCCATCCTGGTATGTGCTCCCCCATCCTGGTATATACCCCACATCCTGGTATATGCTCCCCCCATCCTGGTATATGCTCCCCCTATCCTGTTATATGCTCCCACCATCCTGGTATATGCTCCCCCATCCTGGTATATACTTCCCGATCCTGGTATATGCTTCCCCCATCCTGGTATATGCTCCCCCCATCCTGGTATATGCTCCATCCATCCTGGTATATGCTCCCTCCATCCTCGTATATGCTCCCCTATCCTGGTATATGCTCCCTCCATTCTGGTATATGCCCCCCCATTCTGGTATACACTCCACCCATCCTGGTATATGCTGCCTCAATCCTCGTATGTGCCTCCCCATCCTGGTATATGCCCCCCATCCTGGTATATGCTTCCCTACCCTGGTATATGCTACCCCAATTCTTGTATATGCTCCCTCCATCCTGGTATATGCCCCCCATCTTGTTATATGCTCCCTCCATCCTGGTATATTCTCCCCCCATCCTGGTATATGCTCCCCCATCCTGGTATATGCTCCCCCCATCCTGGTATATGCTCCCCCTATCCTGGTATATCCCCCCATCCTGGTATATGCTCCTCCCCATCCTGGTATATGCTCCCCCCATACTAGTATATGTTCCCCCATCCTGGTATATGCTCCCCCCCATCCTGGTATATGATCCCCCAATCCTGGTCCCCTTCTTGGTATATGCTCCCCCCCATCCTTGATCCTTGTATATGTTCCCCCAATCCTCGTATATGCTCCCCCCATACTGGTATAAGCTCCCCCCATACTGGTATATGCTCCCCCATCTTGGTATATGCTCTCCCCATCCTGGTATATGCTCCCCCATCCTGGTATATACCCCCCCATCCTGGTATATGCTCCCCCCATCCTGGTATATGCTCCCCCTATCCTGTTATATGCGCCCTCCATCCTGGTATATGCTCCCCCATCCTGGTATATACTTCCCCATTCTGGTATATGCTCCCCCCATCCTGTTATATGCTCCCTCCATCCTGGTATATGCTCCCTCCATCCTCATATATGCTTCCCCTATCCTGGTATATGCTCCCCCAATCCTGGTATATGCTCCCCCAATCCTCGTATATGCTCCCTCCATCCTGTTATATGCCCCCCCATCCTGGTATATGCTCAACCCATCCTGGTATATGCTGCCTCAATCCTCGTATATGCCCCCCCACCCTGGTATATGTCCCCCCATCCTGGTATATGCTTCCCTACCCTGGTATATGCTCACCCAATTCTTGTATATGCTCCCTCCATCCTGGTATATGCCCCCTATCCTGGTATATGCTTCCCTATCCTGGTATATGCCCCCCCATCCTGTTATATGCTCCTTCCATCCTGGTATGTGCCCCCATCCTGGTATATGCTCCCCCATCCTGGTATATGCTCCCCCCATCCTGGTATATGCTCCTCCCCATCCTGGTATATGCTCCCCCCATCCTGGTATATGCTCCCGCTATCCTGGCATATGCTCCCCCCATCCTGGTATATGCTCCCCCATCCTGATATATGCTCCCCCCAATCCTGGTATATGCCCCCCATCCTGGTATATCCGCCCATTCTGGTATATGCTCCCCCATCCTGGTATATGCTCCCCCATCCTGGTATTTGCTCCCCCTCATCCTGGTATATGCTCCCCCCATCCTGGTATATGCTCTCCCCATCCTGGTATATGCCTCCCATCCTGATATATGCCCCTCATCCTGGTATGTGCTCCCCCCATCCTGGTATATACCCCCCATCCTGGTATATGCTCCCCCCATCCTGGTATATGCTCCCCCTATCCTGTTATATGCTCCCTCCATCCTGGTATATGCTCCCCCATCCTGGTATATACTTCCCCATCTTGGTATATGCTCCCCCCATCCTGGTATATGCTCCCCCCATCCTGGTATATGCTCCCTCCATCCTGGTATATGCTGCCCCTATCCTGGTATATGCTCCCCCAATCCTGGTATATGCTCCTCCAATCCTCGTATATGCTCCCTCCATCCTGGTATATGCCCCCCCATCCTGGTATATGCTCCACCCATCCTGGTATATGCTGCCTCAATCCTCGTATATGCCCCTCCACCCTGGTATATGCCCCCCATCCTGGTATTTGCTTCCCTACCCTGGTATATGCTCCCCCAATTCTTGTATATGCTCCCTCCATCCTGGTATATGCCCCCCATCCTGTTATATACTCCCTCCATCCTGGTATATGCTCCCCCCATCCTGGTATATGCTCCCCCATCCTGGTATATGCTCCCCCCATCCTGGTATATGCTCCCCCTATCCTGGTATATCCCCCCATCCTGGTATATGCTCCTTCCCATCCTGGTATATGCTCCCCCCATACTGGTATATGCTCCCCCATCCTGGTATATGCTCTCCCCCATCCTGGTATATGCCCCCATCCTGGTATATGCCCCCCATCCTGGTATATGTTCCCCCCATCCTGGTATATGCTCCCCCATCCTGGTATATGCTCCCCCCATCCTCGTACATGCCCCTCCATCCTGGTATATGCTCCCCCTCATCCTGGTATATGCTCCCCCTACCCTGGTATATGCTCCCCCCTTCCTGGTATATGCCCCCCATCCTGGTATATGCCCCCATCCAGGTATGTGCTCCCCCCATCCTGGTATATGCTCCCCCCATCCTTATATATGTCACCCCCATCCTGGTATATTCTCCCCCCATCCTGGTATATGCTCCCCCCTATCCTGGTATATGTCACTCCCCGATCCTGGTATATGCTCCCCCCATCCTGGTATGTCGCCCCCTGATCCTTGTATATGCTCCCTCCCATCCTGGTATATGTCACCCCCGATCCTGGTATATCGTCCCCCCCATCCTGGTATATACTTCCCCTCATCCTGGTATATGCTCCACCCCATCCTAGTATATGTCAACCCCCAATCCTGGTATATGCTCCCCCCATCCTGGTATATGTCACCCCCCGATCGTGGTATGTGCTCCCCCCATCCTGGTATATGTCACCCCCGATCCTGGTATATGCTACCCCCATACTGATATATGCTCCCCCTCATTAGGTATATGCTCCCCCATCCTGGTGTATGCTCCCCCTCATTCTGGTATATGCTCCCCCCATTCTGGTATATGCTCCCCCCATCCTGGTATATGCCCCCCCCATCCTGGTATATGCTCCCCTTCATCCTGGTATATGCTTCCTCCATCCATGTATATGCTCCCCCCATCATGGAGAACAAGGAAGCACAAAAGAACTTCATGAAAACATGAAAATACAAAATCTTTATTGAAAAAAATCAAGAATAGAAAAAATGGAAAACACTCAGAGGCATAAAATTAAAAACAATGGAGGAGCATGGAGACGAGGAACAGGTTAAATGTACTGCCCTATGTAAATCAATTGCCTGAAGGCAAAATATGGCACTGCAAAAACAGGTCATAAAGAGGTAGCTCAAGTGTCTATCCAATTGAAAGGTCGCACAGTGAGAGACTTCTGTTTAATGCAGGTTCTAATATAGAAGCATTTTCCCAAAGTGGATGCAAGTATGACACTCAGTACATTAATAGAAATAAGTGTCATGAAAGACAATATAGTCAAAGTGACAACCAATCCAATATATAATATGAAAAGGTTCCATACTTACAGCCGCTGTGGTTGCGTCGCCGCACCTCGCTCCTGCTCTACCCCAGCATCCTGGTATATGCTCCCCCCCATCCTGATATATGCTCCCCCTCATCCTGGTATATGCTCTCACCCATCCTGGTATATGCTCCCCGTCATCCTGGTATATGCTCTCCCCCATCCTGGTATATGCTCCCCTCCATCCTGGTATATGTCACCGCCGAACCTGGTATATGCTCCCCCCCATCCTGGTATATGTCACCCCCCAATCCTGGTATATGCTCCCCGTCATCCTGGTATATGCTCCCCCTCATTCTGGTATATATGCTCCCCCCCATCCTGGTATATGTCACCCCCCGATCCTGGTATATGCTCCCCCTCATCCTGGCATATGCCGCCCCCCATCCTGGTATATGTCACCCCCGATCTTGGTATATGTCACCCCCTCATCCTGGTATATGCTCCCCCCATCCTGGTATATGTCACCCCCGATCCTGGTATATGCTCCCCCCCATCCTGGTATATGTCACCCCCCAATACTGGTATATGCTCCCCCTCATCCTGGTATATGCCCCCCCCCATCCTGGTATATGTCACCCCCGATCCTGGTATATGTCACCCCCTCATCCTGGTATGTGCTCCCCCTCCATCCTGGTATATGTCACCCCGGATCCTGGTATATGCTCCCCCTCATCCTGGTATATGTCACCCCCAATCCTGGTATATGCTCCCCCCCCCCATCCTGGTATATGTCACCTCCCCTCCCCCCCCCCCCCCCGATCCTGCCTGTCCTGCTCATCCATCCACAAACACTCCTACTCACCCTTCCCCCGCAGCACATCGTCTGTGTTAAATATGTAAATAAAATGGCGCTGGAGTCAGTGTGTGCACATACTGCGCTATTTGGCGCCATTTTGTTGAAGACACTGCGAATTTGTCTTCAACAAAATGGTGCTGGATATCGCGCTATGCGCTGGCTCCGGCACAGACTCCTCCTTAAGCCTCGCCGGAGACGTGGTCAGCGCCTATGCACATGGTGATCTCCGGCGACGCACTCTTCCTCCAGCCTCGTCCTCCCGGCGCAGACTATAGAGGCTTAGGACAGAAGGACACATCCCTGGATATATATATCTCATCTCTCCCAATTACATGGAGTCTATTAGGATCCCTGATCTATTATGTGTCGCCATCTGCACAGATCCAATGTCACACAAAAGGAAGCGACATTTTTAGCGAGTAAACAGCGCATTCCGTCCTGTGCTGATCTACAGCGCCATCTAGAGGCTGATCAGCGGCGCATCAGCTCAGCCTACTCGTTTTCATCTTCGCACCAGATGACGCGTTACCGGGATAAAATATGATTGGGTCCCAGTGAAAATACAAGACTGGGAGCCGGCTGCTCTGCTCCAATCGTCGCGCTTTGGAAGATACCAACTCTTTGTAGCCCTCAGGGGGAGCTGAGGAGAATAAATTGTTATTGTTTCTAAAAGTGCAGATATTTAATGAACTGATAGGTAAAATAAAGATGCGGCTGCGATCAGTGACGGGACAGAGTAAGAGCGGCCGCTGCAGTTCCCCCCCGTGCTCAGATCAGTGGTAGACGCGACTCCTCCTCCGCCTTCGGAAGCCGGAAGTTGCAGGCAGTGTTGTGAGAGAGGAGCAGAGAGACAGGTGGGTGATTGGTGCTGTGTGCGCTGCCCCCTGCTGGTCGCATCACCGCAGTGCAGGTTGTTATGGGCTGATCAGGAGCCCCTATGCCGCTCTCCATGGTGCGACCCCCACTGCTGTGTCTTGGGGTCTGTTACACCTGATATATAGGAGCTGAGTACAGACGGCTGCTGGGGCCCCTGATACCAGTACTATGTGGCCCTTACACCTGATATATAGGAGCTGAGTACAGGCGGCTGCTGGGGCCCCTGATACCATTACTATGTGGCCCTTACACCTGATATATAGGAGCTGAGTACAGGCGGCTGCTGGGGCCCCTGATACCATTACTATGTGGCCCTTACACCTGATATATAGGAGCTGAGTACAGGCGGCTGCTGGGGCCCCTGATACCATTACTATGTGGCCCTTACACCTGATATATAGGAGCTGAGTACAGGCGGCTGCTGGGGCCCCTGATACCATTACTATGTGGCCCTTACACCTGATATATAGGAGCTGAGTACAGGCTGCTGCTGGGGCCCCTGATACCATTACTATGTGGCCCTTACACCTGATATATAGGAGCTGAGTACAGGCGGCTGCTGGGGCCCCTGATACCATTACTATGTGGCCCTTACACCTGATATATAGGAGCTGAGTACAGGCGGCTGCTGGGGCCCCTGATACCAATACTATGTGGCCCTTACACCTGATATATAGGAGCTGAGTACAGGCGGCTGCTGGGGCCCCTGATACCATTACTATGTGGCCCTTACACCAGATATATAGGCGCTGAGTACAGGCGGCTGCTGGGGCCCCTGATACCATTACTATGTGGCCCTTACACCTGATATATAAGGGCTGAGTACAGGCGGCTGCTGGGGCCCCTGATACCATTACTATGTGGCCCTTACACCTGATATATAGGAGCTGAGTATAGGCGGCTGCTGGGGCCCCTGATACCATTACTATGTGGCCCTTACACCTGATATATAGGAGCTGAGTACAGGCGGCTGCTGGGGACCCTGATACCATTACTATGTGGCCCTTACACCTGATATATAGGAGCTGAGTACAGGCTGCTGCTGGGGCCCCTGATACCATTACTATGTGGCCCTTACACCTGATATATAGGAGCTGAGTAAAGGCGGCTGCTGGGGCCCCTGATACCATTACTATGTGGCCCTTACACCTGATATATAGGAGCTGAGTAAAGGCGGCTGCTGGGGCCCCTGATACCATTACTATGTGGCCCTTACACCTGATATATAGGAGCTGAGTACAGGCGGCTGCTGGGGCCCCTGATACCATTACTATGTGGCCCTTACACCTGATATATAGGAGCTGAGTACAGGCTGCTGCTGGGGCCCCTGATACCATTACTATGTGGCCCTTACACCTGATATATAAGAGCTGAGTACAGGCTGCTGCTGGGGCCCCTAATACCATTACTATGTGGCCCTTACACCTGATATATAGGAGCTGAGTAAAGGCGGCTGCTGGGGCCCCTGATACCATTACTATGTGGCCCTTACACCTGATATATAGGAGCTGAGTAAAGGCGGCTGCTGGGGCCCCTGATACCATTACTATGTGGCCCTTACACCTGATATATAGGAGCTGAGTACAGGCGGCTGCTGGGGCCCCTGATACCATTACTATGTGGCCCTTACACCTGATATATAGGAGCTGAGTACAGGCTGCTGCTGGGGCCCCTGATACCATTACTATGTGGCCCTTACACCTGATATATAAGAGCTGAGTACAGGCTGCTGCTGGGGCCCCTAATACCATTACTATGTGGCCCTTACACCTGATATATAGGAGCTGAGTACAGGCTGCTGCTGGGGCCCCTGATACCATTACTATGTGGCCCTTACACCTGATATATAAGGGCTGAGTACAGGCGGCTGCTGGGGCCCCTGATACCATTACTATGTGGCCCTTACATCTGATATATAGGAGCTGAGTACAGGCGGCTGCCGGGGCCCCTGATACCATTACTATGTGGCCCTTACACCTGATATATAGGAGCTGAGTACAGGCGGCTGCTGGGGCCCCTGATACCATTACTATGTGGCCCTTACACCTGATATATAAGGGCTGAGTACAGGCGGCTGCTGGGGCCCCTGATACCATTACTATGTGGCCCTTACACCTGATATATAGGGGCTGAGTACAGGCGGCTGCTGGGGCCCCTTATACCATTACTATGTGGCCCTTACACCTGATATATAGGAGCTGAGTACAGGCGGCTGCTGGGGCCCCTGATACCATTACTATGTGGCCCTTACACCTGATATATAGGAGCTGAGTACAGGCGGCTGCTGGGGCCCCTGATACCATTACTATGTGGCCCTTACACCTGATATATAGGAGCTGAGTACAGGCGGCTGCTGGGGCCCCTGATACCATTACTATGTGGCCCTTACACCTGATGTATAGGAGCTGAGTACAGGCGGCTGCTGGGGCCCCTGATACCATTACTATGTGGCCCTTACACCTGATATATAGGAGCTGAGTACAGGCTGCTGCCGGGGCCCCTGATACCATTACACTGGTGCCTTGTTATTAGGTCAATTCCATTATAAAACATTGTATCCGTCATTGTTGAGCTCTGCTGGGACTCTGTATCCCGCCTGCATTGCATAATGGGGCCCCTGAATACGCTGCACATAAGGGCCCATAGCTCTAATTATGTTGTTTGCAATAGTCGCCCTCCTGCCACCCTGTAATATCGGGTCCCTGCCTGGTGTGCCCCCTATGACTTAATGTCCCCCTGTACGACAGAGGGCACATTCACTCTGTCTGGACCATTATAGTCTATGGCCACGTCAGATCATATGCCCGAATCCCGTTCAGGTAAAGGCTGCAGCCACCGCAGCCATGCTGCCTTCAGTGCCCCGCTCCTCCGCCACTGCCATTCCCCCCACCACCCAGAGCCACAGTATATATATATATATATATACACTACTCAAAAAATAAAGGGAACCCTTAAACAACAGAATATAACTCCAAGTAAATCAAACTTCTGTGAAATCAAACTGTCCACTTAGGAAGCAACACTGATTGACGATCAATTTCACATGCTGTTGTGCAAATGGAATAGACAATAGATGGAAATTATTGGCAATTATCAAAACACTCTCAATAAAGGAGTGGTTCTGCAGGTGGGGACCACAGACAACATCTCAGTACCAATGCTTTCTGGCTGATGTTTTGGTCACTTTTGAATGTTGGTTGTGCTTTCACACTCGTGGTAGCTTGAGATGGACTCTACAACCCACAGAAGTTGCTCAGGTAGTGCAGCTCTTCCAGGATGGCACATCAATGCGAGCTGTGGAAAGAAGGTTTGCTGTGTCTGTCAGCGTAGTGTCCAGAGGCTGGAGGCACTACCAGGAGACAGGCCAGTACACCAGGAGACGTGGAGGGAGCCGTAGGAGGGCAACAACCCAGCAGCAGGACCGCTACCTCCGCCTTTGTGCAAGGAGGAACAGGAGGATCACTGCCAAAGCCCTGCAAAATGACCTCCAGCTGACCACAAATGTGGATGTGTCTGCAAAAACGGTTAGAAACCAACTCCATAAGGGTGGTATGAGGGCCCGACGTCCACAGATGGGGGTTGTACTCACAGCCCAACACCGTGCAGGACGCTTGGCATTTGCCACAGAACACCAGGATTGGCAAAGTGGCAACTGGCGCCCTGTGCTCTTCACAGATGAAAGCAGGTTCACACTGAGCACATGTGACAGACGTGACAGAGTCTGGAGACACCGTGGAGAACGATCTGCTGCCTGCAACATCCTTCAGCATGACCGGTTTGGCAGTAGGTGAGTAATGGTGTGGGGTGGCATTTCTTTGGAGGGCCGCACAGCCCTCCATGTGCTCGCCAGAGGTAGCCTGACTGCCATTAAGTACTGAGATGAGATCCTCAGACCCCTTGTGAGACCATATGCTGGTGCGGTTGGCCCTGGGTTCCTCCTAATGCAGGACAATGCCAGACCTCATGTGGCTGGAGTGTGTCAGCAGTTCCTGCAAGATGAAGGCATTGAAGTTATGGACTGACCCGCCCGTTCCCCAGACCTGAATCCGATTGAGCACATCTGGGACATCATGTCTTGCTCCCTGGGACCCGTTCAAGATCCGGAAGGGAGCGAAACGGCCATCGTCCTCTCTCTCACTCCCCCGCACACCCTTAGGGGTCTCCATCCTATGCCGCCAGACAACATGTACTGTTAGTACTAATAAAGGACATCTTCGGAACTTTTGTTGAGTGCTACCTTTATTTTTGCTTCTGCATTACTAGACTGTTTACTTGGACATGCACCACCATGTATCCGGGAGTTTCATTTCATTGAATGAGAGGTGTATTTAAAGCAGAGGTGGTGCCGGATTTCTTCTCTTTTATTGCTCATTTGACATGTCTTGCTCCATGCACCAATGTCACGTTGCACCACAGACTGTCCAGGAGTTGGCGGATGCTTTAGTCCAGGTCTGGCAGGAGATCCCACAGGAGACCATCTGCAACCTCATCAGGAGCATGCCCAGGCGTTGTAGGGAGGTCATGCAGGCACGTGGAGGCCACACACAATACTGAGCCTCATCAGGAGCATGCCCAGGCGTTGTAGGGAGGTCATACAAGCACGTGGAGGCCACACACAATACTGAGCCTCATCAGGAGCATGCCCAGGCGTTGTAGGGAGGTCATACAGGCACGTGGAGGCCACACACAATACTCAGCCTCATCAGGAGCATGCCCAGGCATTGTAGGGAGGTCATACAGGCACGTGGAGGCCACACACAATACTCAGCCTCATCAGGAGCATGCCCAGGCGTTGTAGGGTTGTCATACAGGCACGTGGAGGCCACACACAATACTCAGCATCATCAGGAGCATGCCCAGGCGTTGTAGGGAGGTCATACAGGCACGTGGAGGCCACACACAATACTCAGCCTCATCAGGAGCATGCCCAGGCGTTGTAGGGAGGTCATACAGGCACGTGGAGGCCACACACAATACTGAGACTCATTTTGACTTTTTTTAAGGATATTACATCAAAGTTGGATCAGCCTGTAGTGTGTTTTTCCACTTTAATTTTTGGGGTGACTCCAAATCCAGGCCTCCATTGGTTAATAAATTTGATTTCCATTGATGATTTTTGTGTGATTTTGTTGTCAGAACAAAGTATTCAATGAGAATATTTCATTCATTCAGATCTAGGATGTGTTATTTGATTGTTCCCTTTATTTTTTTGAGCAGTGTGTATATAAATATACCAGGATGGGGGATATTAACAGAATTGGGGGACATTACCCCTATAACAGTGTAAGCAGCAGACCCCCTCCCCCTTAACAGGGCATAATGACCACATTTTTTGCTTACATTTTTTTTCTATTTACCTACTCTAAAACCTAGGTACGTCTTATGGTCCGGTGCGTCTTATAGTCCGAAATATTCGGTATATGCATTCAATATATATATACTACTAGCTATTGAACCCGTTCTACGCCCGGGTGGACAGCATTTTTATTGGTATATGGTCTCCCATGCTGGTATGTGCTGCCCCCCTCCTTGTATTTGTGCTGTCCCCATCCTGTCCCCACCATCCAAACCTGGTATGCGTGGTACACCTCACCCCCAATCCTGGTATGCTTGACACCCCTCACCCCCAATCCTGGTATGCGTGGCACCCCTCACCCCCAATCCTGGTATGCGTGGCACCCCTCACGCCCTATCCTGGTATGCGTGGCACCCCTCATCCCCAATCCTGGTATACGTGGCACCCCTCATCCCTATCCTGGTATGCGTGGCACCCCTCATCCCTATCCTGGTATGTATGGTACCCCTCATCACTATCCTGGTGTGTATGGTATCCCTCATCCTGGTATGCATGGTACGCCATCCCTCATCCCGGTATGCATGGCACTCCATCCCTCATCCCCAATCCCGGTATGCGTGGCACCCCTCATCCTCAATCCCGGCATGCGTGGCACCCCTCATCCCCAATCCCGGCATGCGTGGCACCCCTCATCCCCAATCCCGGCATGCGAGGCACCCCTCATCCCCAATCCCGGCATGAGTTGCACCCCTCATCCCAATCCTTGTATGTGTGGCACCCCTCATCCCCAATCCCGGTATGCGTGGCACCCCTCATCCCCAATCCCGGTATACATGGCACCCCTCATCCCCAATCCCGGTATGTGTGGCACCCCTCATCCCCAATCCCGGTATGCGTGGCACCCCTCATCCCTAATCCCGGTATGCGTGGCACCCCTCACCACCAATCCCGGTATGCATGGCACCCCTCACCCCCCAATCCCGGTATGCGTGGCACCCCTCATCCCCAATCCCGGTATGCGTGGCACCCCTCATCCCCCAATACCAATATGCGTGGCAACCCTCATCCCCAATCCCAGTATGCGTGGCACCCCTCATCCCCAATCCCGGTATGCATGGCACCCCTCATCCCCAATCCCGGTATGCGTGGCACCCCTCACCCTCAATCCTGGTATGCATGGTCCCCTCACCCCCCAATCCTGGTATGCGTGTTACCCCTCACCCCCCAATCCTGTTATGCGTGTTACCCCTCACCCCCCAATCCTGGTATGCGTGGCACCCCTCACTCCCCAATCCTGGTATGCGTGGCACCCCTAACCCCCCAAATCCTGGTATGCGTGGTACCCCTCACCGCCCAATCCTGGTATGTGTGGCACTCCTCACCCCCCAATCCTGGTATGTGTGGCACCCCTCACCGCCCAATGTTGGTATGCGTGGTACCCCTCACCCCCAATCGTGGTATGTGTGTGACCCCTGACCCCCCAAATCCTAGTATGCGTGGTACACCTCACCCCACAATCCTGGTATGTGTGGTACCCCTCACCCCCAATCTTGGTATGCGTGGTACCCCTCACCCCCAATCCTGGTATGTGTGGTACCCCTCACCTCCCAATCCTGGTATATGTGGTACCCCTCACCCCCCAATCCTGATATATGCATGGTCCCCTCAACCCACAATCCTGTTATGTGTGGCCCCCTCATCCCTTTCACACTGTACACACATACAAAAAAAAAAACAGTTATACTCACCTTTCTTCTCTGTACTCCAGCACTGCTGCGTCCTCTTCTGCCGGAGGCCGAGGGAGAAGTGCGGCGCTGGAGCACCGCGCTGTCCGGCGCCATTTTTCTGAAGACACACTGTAAATGTGTCTTCAGTAAAATGGCGCCGGATAGCGCAATGCGCATGCGTCGATCTGACGCCTTCACTCCACCCCCGGTCTCCAGCGAAGAGAGGCGCTGCGACAACGCTCCTCCCGGTCAGGTAAGTATGTAAGTATGGCGCCGGAGATCGCGGTATGCGTTCAGTGTCTACGCATCCCGCGATCTCCGGCGCCATACACCTCCTCTTACCTGTAACGGCTGGATGCCTGCTTCTCTCTGGAGCCAGGCTGCGCATCACACATGCGCAGTCTATCGAAGCTTCAGACAGAGACACGCATGCCGCCTTATATATACTATGGTAGATCGGCCCACTCAGTTGCACACAGAAGTAGCCACCGGAGCACTGTCTCCTTAAGTCTCTCACTGGTTTATTTGAAGATGCTGCATAAGCCAGTGAAGAGTTAGCAAAAATAAATACGTGCTTTCTGACCTAAGGAAAAACAAAACATAACATACAGCCGTGTTGCTGTGGGGATCTGCCCGCTCAGGAGAACAACCATCCACTAGTTCAGCTTTTCCTTCTCAGGACACAAAGCGCTGGAGTTCCTCTCTACAGCCCTACTGAACACTGAATGCCTTAGAAGGCCGTCTATATATATCCTAGTCCTCACCCAGGGGTGGAGATATGATGAATGACCTCCCAACCCGTTCTATGGTCGTTCACAAAAACCCAGCCCTTAAAATGGCCGATTAATCCCTCTCAACACATAGTGTGCAGGTGTAAAACTTATGGGTTTCAAATCACTGAAGCTAATAGCCTCAGTGAAACATACCTCCCCTCCAGCACTTTGCCAGTGACTTTGTCACCATGTATATATAATCAGCATACTGTATATATATTATAAGCATACTGTATATATCCTTTTAAAAGCAGAAGTGTTAATAAATTATTTTTATCAGTTAACAAAATGCAGAGTAAAGTTTGATGGATGAACCAAGATCTCAGTAATAATAATTGTATTTTTTTTTTATTAATAATAGGATAGAAGGGAGGGACAAAACCAGGAACAGAATCAGTAGGCAAACTTATAATCAGGAAAACAGCCGGGGTCAGATACCAGGTGATCAGTAACCGCCACGTCTGCGAGCAGTATGAATACCGCGGAGCCTGGTGACAGAGGTGATACTGAGATTGTCCCGGCAGAGATGTAACAGTCAGAAGGCCACCGGTAGATGGTGAAGGTCCTTCTGTACAGCTCCAGCAGTGATGGTGGATCTGCTGGACTTCAGGGAGCTGGATGCGGAGGTTTACCGTCTTTTAGATGTCTCTAGGGGAACGGTGACAACACGCAAATACGCGAGCAGCCCTGGATAATCCACGCCGGCAGGATGATAGGATCCGGCGGAAGATGGAACCTATGAGAAGAGAAGGAAATATAATGTAAGTGATGGGACTCCATATGACATGATACTACTGTGCGGTCACTGTGGCCGGACGGCAGAGGAATCTCATCACACAGAGGTCAGGGATCATCGTCAGCCATCATACATGTGACAATCCCATCTCCGACAGATGACATCTGCTCCACATGAATTATTCTCACTGACGACATCACACAACATGGAGATGACTCTCACACTTACCTCGTCTCTTTTTCCCCTTTTTCCCATTTTCTGATTTTTCGTCATCAGCTTGAAATTCTGATCAGAAAAAAGAAAAAACAACAACTCACTAAAGACATATTGTTATGGGGACTGCATTGTATCGCTCCTGTATATAGTATATAGATTGTTCTAGTCCTTTCCCCTATAGTCCTGATAATCTGGTATTACACAATAGGGCAGAATAAGTCCTATATACCGGACATGACCTAATATGAGGGGCATTAGATGTGTCACTAATATGGAGCAGTGAGCGCCCTGTGTGCCGCCATGTGGTGCATACCTAATGAGCGATATTCTACTATAGGAGACGATGTCTCATTATGATGACAGAGGTTACTGGATGCAACAATGTATCACAGAATCCATGATAATACTGTACAAAGTTACAGAAATGGAGACACAGTATGGGCCCATGGGCAAAGTAATTGGGATCCATGGAACATAGATAACATAGGAGACCTATTACAGAAAAACCATGTGGAAATATTTCACCGTTGATGATAACATTCACATTGTTTGTGCTATAGACATGTACATACCTGACAATGGGGACGAGGACGGCAAGCTGGTTATAGCATCGTCTCTAGCAGATTCAGGAGAAGATCCTTTCTGCCTGTTAGGAAGAAGAAAAACGTGTCAATCACAAGTAAATTCAGTATAAAAGGGATTGTCTCACTAGAAGAACCCCAACTATAAGGCCTAATAGGACATATGAAAGTCATAGTGGGGAAGTCTCCTGCTCAAAACTACCTTCTATGGAGCAGAGCGGAAAACAACTACCAATAATGGCCGGCATGTAATACTACATCTGTCCCACAATGTGGGCAATACTAACAATGCCTGACCGGCAGCAATTATGGGCTGTTATCTCCAGCGGATTCTGAAGCCAAAAGCGCAATGACCGCTGATCATGTGGCGGTGGATGCTGCATTCGATATGATGGTATTTATGTCCTATATTTGGTGTTGTGCACATATATTAGTCTGGAGCTCCCAGTAATGACTCCACAATCTACTTACATTTCTGAGATGTTTCTGCTGGATGCTGGGGTACACTCTGGAGGGGACTTGATAACGGTGGTACAGAGCTAAATAAGGACAAAAATAAGATATGAAATTCTATTTTTTACTTTTAAAGGTCTTTTTATGTATTCTGGATTTATTGATCACTTACTTTAGAAAGCCTTTTAGAGGATGTTGTAAAATTTTGGAAGAAAAGGCTCTCATTATCCTCACTTGTGTCCTCCTCCTCTGAGACAATAGGCTTGTCTGAATCAGCGTGATCTACAATACATAGGTAATGAAGTGTTATTAGTGGTTGTCAGTATAACACAGTCACCATTTATCACTACTATTAATGGGAACCGATTGTCACATATTATGGAAGATGAGACAAACAGCCGCTTAGTCTAGATGATGTCTTCTACTTACTGATAAATAAGCTGGTGTCCATATCTGACACCAGCCGAGGAATGTACTCTGGCTTCTGACTTAGAAGGTTTTCAAATTCTAAGTCACTCAGGAATGGATAACTCTTGATCTCAAATGCTCCTCCTGGAAAAAGAAAAACAAAAGTGATGCGGACATTGCTAGAGGCTGCTCCATATCTGAACAGTATATCTTAAGTAATGACAAAACCGAAGGAAACAAACTAAAAGTTATATTATGGAGAACTAGAAATAGGCAAGCAGATAGAGGAGTGCTGATCCTCATGGACAGGAGCGATGAGTCCTCGTTGTAAAAAGTGAATATTAATACTAATACAGTATATCAGTTACCTGTCCCAAGTCTTTGTGCAGGATTTGTTCTGAGCAGGTCATTAATGAGGTCCTGAGCATCGGGGGGAGGAGAGCGATCCCAATCCCAAATTATGTCTCCTGTTATATAGAAAATTACAGAAAATAAAACCTCTGTTTTGGACTGTAAGATAAAGTAGAGGAAATAAGTAAATTCATGTAACCAGTCAAAGCAATGATCGGATTATTCTACTTACCAGTGACAATATTTTTATAGAGCTCAGATAGGGAATCCCCATGAAATGGTACATATCCCACCAGAAACTCATGCAGGATGATCCCCATTGACCACCAGTCCGCAGGTCTTCCATAGCCTTTCTTCAGGATGATTTCTGGGGCCATGTAGAGCGGGGTGCCACAGTCCTGGAAACCAACAGAAGATAAAGATAAGAATCGATGAAATGATTATTATGACAAGTTCTCTACATAAAAAGCCAATGACAGAAGATAAAATATCAGTGGAAAAGTTCTCTAGAAATGAAGAACGTAGAGAAGAGACAATAGTGTGATGAGATTTGTAAAGAACCATCTAAGTTCCTGTAAGTGATGCCAACCTCATGGTCCTGGAACTCTCTGGCGATGTCCTCCAATGATTCCCTGTGGGTGTTGGTTTCTGGTATCATGACACCAACTTTTGAAATCCCAAAATCGGCGACTTTAATGTGTCCAGCCGGTGTAATCAGGAGGCTGTGAAAGAGAAGATGGTTTTAGTCTCACAGACTATGTGGTAATAAATAACTTCCCCCCTTTATTATACTACAGGGGGCACTTACTTCTCTGGTTTCAGGTCTCTAAGCAACACACCATAGCTGTTCAGGTATTCCACAGCAAGTATCGCTTCTGCAAAATACAGACGGGCCAAGGGGACAGATAAAGGACCCCTGGTGCTTAGGAGGGTCCCACAGTCTCCACCTATAGAAGAAAGGAAATATGAGCGGTGAGGGGTTTATACAGCAGATCACCACGATGGATCATGAGAAGTGAGCGGAGACATTGGGGCAGGAGAGAATATATACAGATATAATGTATAGAGCACAGAATATTAGTCTGAGGTCATGGTGAGATGTCGTCCATGTCACTAATAGAGTGATGTCTCATCTCGTCTACAGCTGGCGATACTGACGTGCTCAGTGCGGACATACAGGGAGATCACACACATCAATGACTTTCCATAATATCTATAGTAAATGCTCTGCGGGGATGTAACCGTCCACGGGGACAAGTCCTAATGATATGAGCGGTGATAAGATGTCAGCAGACATGGGCTGAATATAATACATGTACATGTCCTACCTCCTACATACTCCATGACCATACACAGGTGAGATCTAGTAGGGAAGGAGCAGAGCATGGAGGCCACAAAGGGACAGTCAGCGAATGTCAGGATGTCCCTCTCCAGATAGGCCCCTTCCACATGTTTTGGAGTATCCAGGTCCCGCTTGGAAATTTTCTTCATAGCGAAGATCTTCTGTGAGTCTTTATGGTGAACTAAGTGGACGGACCTGGAGAGAAGAAGAAACCATGGTTTATAGTGAATCCTTATTAACAGTCCGTCTATAGAAGTCATTATATGATCTTCTGTTCTAATGTTTAATACCAGAAGTCCGACCATTACTGGAAATCCACATCTAGAAAGACATGAAATAATACTACATAGACCATCTATGGGAGGGTCTGCACAATGCCACGTCTGCCAGACCCTCACCCAGGTCACATTATCATCTATGGGAAGTCTGCACAATGCCACGTCTGCCAGACCCTCACCCAGGTCACATTATTACCTGTGGGAAGTCTGCACAATGCCACGTCTGCCGGACACTCACTCAGGTCACATTATCACCTGTGGGAGGTCTGCACAATGCCAAGTCTGCCAGACCCTCACCCAGGTCACATTATCACCTGTGGGAGGTCTGCAAAATGCCACATCTTCCACACCCTCACCCAGGTCACATTGTCACCTATGGATGTCTGCACAATGCTACGCCTGCCATACCCTCACCTAGGTCACATTATCACCTATGGGAAGTCTGCACAATGCCACGTCTGCCGGACCCTCACCCAGGTCACATTATCACCTTTCACCTCAGATCATATCCCTATGATAACACTGAATGGCAGAGCACAGAGGCTGAAGCATTGTCATAGGGAACCCTGAGAAATGTGGCTTATGCCAACTGAAATCTCACCCAAAAGATCCGCTGCTGATCAGCTTAGATGTTTCGTAGTCGCTCATACGCGGCTTTCTCGCCGGGATCAATGATTCCATCAAGTCCTAGAAAAGAAGAAGAAGAAGAAATGATATTAAGATCTAGAAGCTGCTGGAGAAAATCTCCAGATGCAGAAACGTCTCCTCCTATATTATGTCCCAGCTGATGTCACTGATCCGATAGGTGAGCAGAAACCTGCTGACGGATTCCCTATAATATAAACGCTATTATCTAATGCAATAGTGTCATCTCCTCTAATAATAGAGGCGCCCCCTGGTTATATGGGGGATAATACTGGACGGGTCATTTACACCCCGTGATCTGGTGATACACAGACATCTACCTCTATAATACTTACACCGGCAGGTTCTTGGATCTCCGGGATCTCTAAGATTACACTGTCAGGATCCAACAGCTCAGTTGTTTCTAAAATAGTGATAAAATGATGAAGAAATAAAATGTATTAGAGGATATTAATCCTACAGACATAATACAGCAATATAATGGAGAAATGACTATTCTGTATGGAGGACTATGTGGGGCCAT
Organism: Phyllobates terribilis; assembly: GCF_046119375.1. NCBI lineage: Eukaryota > Metazoa > Chordata > Amphibia > Anura > Dendrobatidae > Phyllobates > Phyllobates terribilis. Next base: position 20,276,120 of record NW_027362779.1, on the reverse strand, counting down.
TATACTGTATGGAGGACTATGTGGTGCCCATTATTCTGTATGGAGGGCTATGTGGGGCCATTATACTGTATGGAGGACTATGTGGTGCCCATTATTCTGTATGGAGGGCTATGTGGGGCCCCTTATTCTGTATGGAGGACTATGTGGGGCCCATTATTCTGTATGGAGGACTATGTGGGGCCATTATTTTGTATGGAGGACTATGTGGGGCCCATTATACTGTATGGAGGACTATGTGGGGCCCATTATTCTGTATGGAGGGCTATGTGGTGCCCATTATTCTGTATGGAGGGCTATGTGGGGCCCATTATACTGTATGGAGGACTATGTGGGGCCAATTATACTGTATAGAGGACTATGTGGGGCCCATTATTCTGAATGGAGGGCTATGTGGTGCCCATTATACTGTATGGAGGGCTATGTGGGGCCCATTATTCTGTATGGAGGACTATGTGGGGCCCATTATACTGTATGGAGGACTATGTGGGGCCCATTATTCTGTATGGAGGACTATGTGGGGCCATTATTCTGTATGGAGGACTATGTGGGGCCCATTATACTGTATGGAGGACTATGTGGGGCCCATTATTCTGTATGGAGGGCTATGTGGTGCCCATTATTCTGTATGGAGGGCTATGTGGGGCCCATTATACTGTATGGAGGACTATGTGGGGCCAATTATACTGTATAGAGGACTATGTGGGGCCCATTATTCTGAATGGAGGGCTATGTGGTGTTCATTATACTGTATGGAGGGCTATGTGGGGCCCATTATTCTGTATGGAGGACTATGTGGGGCCCATTATACTGTATGGAGGACTATGTGGGGCCCGTTATACTGTATAGAGGACTATGTGGGGCCCATTATTCTGAATGGAGGGCTATGTGGTGCCCATTATACTGTATGGAGGGCTATGTGGGGCCCATTATTCTGTATGGAGCACTATGTTGAGCCCATTATTCTGTATGGAGGGCTATGTGGTGCCCATAGTACTGTATGGAGGGCTATGTGGGGCCCATTATTCTGTATGAAGGACTATGTGGGGCCCATTATACTGTATTGAGGACTATGTGGGACCCATTATAATGCAAGGAGGACGGACTATGTGGTCCCATTATACTGTATGGAGGACTATGTGGGGCCCATTATACTGTATGGAAGACTATGTGGGGCCATTATACTGTATAGAAGACTATGTGGTCCCATTATACTGTATGGAGGACTATGTGGGGCCATTATACTGTATGGAGCACTATGTGGAGCCCATTATTCTGTATGGAGGACTATGTGGTGCCCATTATACTGTATAGAGGACTATGTGGGGCCCATTATTCTGTATGGAGGACTATGTGGGGCCCATTATTCCGTATGGAGGACTATGTGGGCCCATTATTCTTTATGGAGGACTATGTGGGGCCATTATTCTGCATGGAGGACTATGTGTTACCCATTATACTGTATGGAGGACTATGTGAGGCCTATTATTCTCTATGGAGGACTATGTGGGGCCCATAATACTTTATGGAGGACTATGTCGGCCCATAATATTGTATGGAGGACTATGTGGGGCCTATTATTCTCTATGAAGGACTATGTGGGGCCCTTTATACTGTATGGTGGACTATGTGGGGCCCATAATACTGTATGGAGGACTATGTGGAGCCCATTATTCTCTATGGAGGACTATGTGGGGCCCATTATACTGTATGGAGGACTATCTGGGGCCTATTATTCTCTATGGAGGACTATGTGGGGCCCTTTATACTCTACGGTGGACGATGTGGGGCCCATAATACTGTATGGAGGACTATGGGGGGCCCATTATTCTCTATGGAGGACTATGTGGGGCTCATTATTCTGTATGGAGGACTATGTGGGGCCCATTATTCTGTATGGAGGATTATGTGGGGTCAATTATCCTGTATGGAAGACTATGTGGGGCCATTATATTGTGTGGAGGACTGTGTGGGGCCATTATTCTGTATGCAGCACTATGTGGGGCCATTATTCCGTAAGGAGGACTGTGTGGGGCCATTATTCTTTATGGAGTACTATGTGGGGCCATTATTCTTTATGGAGTACTATGTGGGGCCATTATATTGTATGGAGGACTATGTGGGGCCATCATTCTGTATGGAGGACTATGTGAGGCCTATTATTCTGTACGGTGGAATATGTGGGGTCCATTATTCTGTATGGAGGACTATGTGGGGCCCATTATTCCATATGGAGGACTATGTGGTGCCCATTATACTGTATGGAGTACTATGTGGTGCCCATTATACTGTGTGCCGGACTATGTGGGGCCCATTATTCTGCATGGAGGGCTATCTGGGGCACATTATTCTGTATGGATGACTTTGTGGGACCCATTATTCTGTATGGAGGACTATCTGGGGCCCATTATTCTGCATGGAGGACTTTGTGGGGCCGATTATTCTGTTTGGAGGACTTTGTGGGGCCCATTATTCTGTATGGAGGACTATGTGGGGCATTATTCTGCATGGAGGACTATGTGGGGCCCATTATTCTGTATGGAGGACTATGTGGGGCCCATTATTCTGCATGGAGCACTATGTGGGGCCAATTATTCTGCATGGAGCACTATGTGGGGCCCATTATTCTGCATGGAGGGCTATCTGGGGCGCATTATTCTGTATGGATGACTTTGTGGGACCCATTATTCTGTATGGAGGACTATCTGGGGCCCATTATTCTGTATGGAGGACTTTGTGGGGCCGATTATTCTGTTTGGAGGACTTTGTGGGGCCCATTATTCTGTATGGAGGACTATGTGGGGCATTATTCTGTATGGAGGACTATGTGGGGCCCATTATTCTGTATGGAGGACTATGTGGGGCCCATTATTCTGCATGGAGCACTATGTGGGGCCCATTATTCTGCATGGAGGACTATGTGGGACCCATTATTCATTATGGAGGACTTTGTGGTACCCAGTATACTGATTGGCTCGTGACTTTTTCCAAGTTTTTCATTTTGGCTCTCTGTATGTTTGATTAGAGAGTGGAAAGAGTAAATGTGAAATGATCCCCTGTTCTCTATAATATCCGGATTTTTCCTGTAGAAGGTTGTGTGATCGGCTCACCTGTAGTCAGATCGCTGCTCGGTCCCGGCTGACTCGTATTAGGGTCAGGGGTTTCTGGGGTCACATTTTGCTCATCTTCGGTGTCGCCTTCTGGTGTCTCCTGATTGATAGAATATATAGAATTAACACGATGAACCTTCCACTAAATCACCAAATCCACAAATCAGGAAGGACTGAACCTGCATTTACAGACACACCAACTGTAACTATACAGATCAGGCGCCATCATGAGGACTTTTATCAGATAAAATGGATTAAGATGAGGTAACATTGCAAAAACATTAATATGGATAATAGAGGGAGACAGAGGCGGAAATACAGACTTCCCACCACTGAGCTGTGACTACATCAGCAGAATACAGACTGCCATCAGCAGAGACAGGCGGCCATATTACCTCCTGTGCTTGCCAGGGGCTGACAGGGAGGCCGATAAGATCTAACACCAGATCTTCTGATATCTGGCTGGTGATCTGGATAAGATCAGAAAACAAGGACGTGTGATAGAGAAGATGATGGATCCTTACCGGGCGTTCCGATGAGCGGGCCGGACCTTCCAGTACACACAGGACTTTTTCGGCCAGTTCTTTAACAAAAGACAAATCTCTATATTGAGATCTTTTTTCAGCCTAAAAAGAAGAAAAGAAACACAAATGAAAAATCTCGAGATGAGAAAGATCACAATGAAGGCGGCCATTGTATCTGACGTCTGCTCCTCTCTGCAGATACATTGACTACATATCTGGGGTCTTGTCCTGTCTTATATTGGAAGAAAGAAGAAGCTTCTATCCCACCGTTATTATCCATTATTGTGGAGAAGATTTGTGCGGAGCGTCCACCATTTACCTGCTGTAGTAATGTCCTGATGTTCCATAGCGAGAAACTGCAAGTGCTCAGTCACTATGGAGCCAACAACGGCAGCCATGACCCTGTGTAGATTGTACACAGTGACTGTGAGCTCTGATGTCATAATGGCCGACCATCACTAGTGATGTCATCATGGAATCTTGTGATGGAATCTTATAGCGGCTGCTCTGCACAAATACATGCTGCCAAGCAATATTTAAAGTGTGTGAGGGCTCATGCTGTATATAGGGGGCTATGTGAGGGCTCAGCTATTTATAGCGGGCTATGTGAGGGCTCATACTGTATATAGAGGGCTATGTGAGAGCTAGGCTGTATATAGCGGGCTATGTGAGGGCTCATACTGTATATAGAGGGCTATGTGAGAGCTAGGCTGTATATAGTGAGCTATGTGAGGGCTCATACTCTAAATAGGATTCTGTGTGTGAGCTCATACTGTACATTGGTGCTATGTATGGGCTCTTACTGTATAAAGGGTGCTGTGTGTAGGCTCTTACTGTATATAGGGTATGTGTGTGGGCTCTTACTGTATGTAGGGGGATGCCAGCACACTTAATTCTGCTCAATAATAAGTGATACAGTTAATAATATAAAATATAATTAATATGTTAATATTGAGCAGAATTAATTTCAGCCTATTGATTCGGCCTACACAACAGTCACATTTCTCATGTGGCCCCTCAGTAATATTACTTTCCCACCCCTGCTCTATTATGTATAGCGCTCTGTTATGTGTAGTGCACTTGAGCACCTGCATGTTAATCGAATGACTTATCACATGATCTATCAAAGGGAATTATGTGCCATGTCATGTGATACATCGGGTGCTGGGGGCCCACGGCTCCTAAACTGCCCAGGGCCCTGGCTACTCTTAATCAGCCCCTGCTTCTATCCCACCATTATTATCCATTATTGAGAAGTTTTATGCGGAGCGTCCACCACTTACCTGCTGTAGTAATGTCCTGATGTTCTGAGGTAAATCCGTCAGATACTCTGAGGTGAGATGACCTCGGTGGTATTTGGTCAGGCAGTCCCTTACAAGCTCCACCACCAGCCGGTGAGTGAAGCTGAGGACGCCATCGGGTGGTTGAAGCACAATCTCAGGGCGATTGGTGGTAAGAATCTCCCATAGAGCTTCTACTTGAAGATTGTCCAAAAGTAATTCAGCCATAGAAGCTGCAAGTGCGATCAGTCACTATATATAATAGCGAGAAACTGCAAGTGCGCTCAGTCACTATGGAATAGCGAGAAACTGCAAGTGCGATCAGTCACTATAGAATAGCGAGAAACTGCAAGTGCGCTCAGTCACTATGAAGCCAACAAAGGCAGCCGCGACCCTGTGTACATTGTATATATAGTGACTGTGAGCTGTGATGTCATAATGCCCGACCATGACCTGTGATGTCATCATGGAATCTTGTGATGGAATCTTCAAGGAGTGGCTCTACAAACATACTTGCTGCCTAGCAATATGCTTTTTTGGCCGTACTGTTTTATTTCCAAATACAACACAACCAGGATAAGGGAATTTTCACACGTTGCGTTTTTGCAGCATTTTTTTTCCACACCAAAAACCAGGTTGTACTCAGGAAAAACACTGCATACAATCCACACTTATTTGCTGTGTTTTTGCAGTGTTTATACTTGTGTTGTTTTTTTTTCATTCATTTGAATGGGTGAAAAATGCTGCAAAACCCCTGAAAGAATTAACATCCTGCAAATTTAAAATAAAAAAAGGAAAAAAACGCAGCATGTGAATGAGACTTTAGAAATCTCATTCACTAAGCTGGTACTGTAAAACGCAATGTTTTAGCAGCAGAAAAATAACCCTGAAAAAAATGCCACTTGTGAACATTCCCCAAAGATATAGTAGTCATATTATGGGAAATATTGTGTATATTTATTCCTCGCGTGTCTTTTTTTTACCAAATAACATTTACCTCATTGGTTGGAGAGTTTACTATTAACAACTGTGACAAATATTGAAGAATTAATGATAAGTGACCCAAGTGATCAATCATTTACGTCATTAATGGTGATGAGCGAGCACTAAAATGCTCGGGTGCTCGTTGCTCGGGTCGAGCACATTGGAATACTCGGGTGCTCGACCCGAGTAACGAGCCCATTGTAAGTCTATGGGAAACTCGAGCATTTTTCAGGCGGCTCTCCCCGGCGGTCTACAGAGGGCCTAAAAATTGCCCAAATCGATGGGAATAATGCTCAAACGACATGGTAACAGCATGGGGAAGACCCCTGGAAGCATCTATGACTCCCAGATCACTGCTGTCAACAACGTGGTCAGAGGTATTACGCCACTTTTACAGACTCACAATAAAACTTACAAAAACGAAACCAAAATGGATTTTCCTGGGAAATATGTTAAGGAACATCCTTTCCAGGGTAATGACTTGTATATAAGGCAAAATAAATAACCAAAAACAAAAATTCTCCTCCACACCTTGGGCTATGTTCACTCGTAGCGTTTTTGATGCGTTTTTACACTTTTGCATTGCTTTTAACCAACACAAATGCATTCACCTGGGAATGTCATTTTAACATTTTACAACATTATCTGGCCATGTGGTGTGTGACACATCATCAGACACATGCATACAGTGCTGAAAAGACGTGGGAACAGCATGGGGAAGACCTCTGGAAGCATCTCTGACTCCCAGGTCACTGCCTAAAAGTGTGCCCATCATAAGAGATGCTTGGCACATGCGAAGATGCCTCCCGCCATGCACCTGTCGTTGCAGACTTGCAACAATCACCGTCCACGTCCTTGTCCCACTGCAGCGTTCACTTGTCCCTTCTCCATTCCTTGGAATGCAAGCGCAAGTATGCAGGTAGCCACCCACCTACCCACCCACAGGCTGCAATACTATACTGCCAAATTTTTGACAGCTGTTTGCACTTGAAATGTAGCCTTTTAGGCTCGTGGAGGCGGAAGTTTTTCATAACCTCATGCCGGCGGCGGCTGGGTGTCCATACTCGGTCCCCAGCCGCCAATATATTTCCCAGTATCGCCTCTGCCTTCCACAAGCACGGGTCCCACAACATTACCCGTGCCCCCCCAGTGCACTTACTGGGAACGACCGCCTAACCAAACACATGTGGACAGGTGAATGTGGCCAGGGACGGTACGGAGCCAGTCCGCAACTTTTTTTTGCTGACAGTTGTATTTAGCTCGGTGAAAGGACTGGCATAGAGGGAAACCGTATCTACCCTGGGTGTCATTTCTCCCAGGAAGTCCTGTAATTGAGCTTGTTGCAGAAGCAATGGCAGCCCGTCCAACATCAACTCGCACTTGTCGGTGGTGCTTTGACACACACACATCTTTCTTTGCGCATTTAATTTCTTGAATACAGAGTTGGACAATGGCCTGATCTGTAATGCATTTTGAGAAATAACATGCATAAGCATGGCCGATCAACATTAAAAAAGCAGCCACAGAGTGTCCGGAAACCTTCCCCCACACTTTTATTAGCCAGGGCTGCTTTTCGGCAGGGTTGGACGGGCCCACCAGAGAGGGAAACCGTATCTACCCCGGCTGTCAGTTCTCCGTCACCAGGTTCCGCCCATTGTCACACACGACCATGCCTGGCTGTATGTTCAGCGGTGAGAGCCACAGATCAGGCTGCTGTGTTACAGCTTTCAACAACTCTGCAGCGCTGGGCGGTTTGTCACCTAAGCATTAAGCATGTTATCTTCAGCACAGCCTGTTGCCGCTTGGCCAAGGCAGTGCTGCAGTTCTGTCAGCTTGTGACTGATGTGGTCATTTCGGAGATGGAGGAGGAGGTGCATGAGCTGAACAATGTGATTACATTGAGGTTAAATTGCTTTTTATACTAAAGAAATATCCTATTGTTTTGTTTACGTTATTTTTTAAGACAAATGCGTTCACCGGGAAATGTCATTTTAACATTTTACAACCTTATCTGGCAATGTGGTGTGTGACACATCATCAGACACATCCTGTTTTATTTATGATGGAGGGACTCTGAAAGTCATAAAGCCTATTTTTATAGGGACATCAGATGGTCCTTACTATTCTTAAAAGGCCAGCAGTCTGCCCTAGCTATTGTTAGAGAGCCATCAGCCGGCTATGCTTTGTTGTTCCCATTATTAACAAGTGGGTCTCCTATACTGTTATTGCGTATCCAGGGCTGCTTTTCGGCAGGGTTGGACGGGCCCACCAGAGAACCGGAGACTCCTCCGGCGGGCCCTGGCTTCTCCTTCAGGAGAGTTCATAGTGCCGAGGTGAGGCCATGATGATGATAGAGGCCACCATCTTCTTAGTTTTCTGTTACTTGGAATGTAAGTGCAAGTATGCAGCCAGCCACCCACCCACCCACAGGTCGCAACACTAAACTGCCAGATTTGTGGGCAGCTGCTTGCACTTGAAATATGGGTTTTTAAGCTCATGGAGGCGGAAGCTGTCCACAATCTTATGGCGGTGGCGACTGGGTATCCATACTCGGTCCCCAGCCGCCATTATTTTTCCCGGTATCGTCTCCGCCTTCCACAAGCATGGGTCCCACAACATTACCCATGCCCTCCCCAGTGGAAGGACCGCCTAACCACAAACACGTGGACAGGTGAATGTGGCCAGGGACGGTATGGAGCCAGTCCACAACTTTTTTTGCTGAGAGTTGTATTTAGCTCAGTGAAAAGACTGGCATAGAGGGAAACCGTATCTACCCTGCATGTCATTTCTCCCAGGAAGTCCTCTAAAGCTGCTTGCACTTGAAATGTGGCCTGAATATTACTGCTGGTACTTTTCTGTGGGAATTTGCTTGCCTCCTACCAGCCTGGAATATTTCCAGTAAACTATGGTACGACGCCATGGTATTAGCACTGCCCCAGTACCAGTAGCGAAGCCTTCCCCAATTTCCTTCTCAGGAATTTTATTTGGTAGACTGAGTGGCTGCCCAAATACATTTTCTCACAAAGGAGCTGAAGATAGCGTGGCAGTAGGTGCAAGTTTCTCCAGCCTGTTAGATATTAGAGGGTGAATGGCAGCATTGGATCAGTGGTTAGCACTGAAGACTTGTAGCGCTGGGATCCTGGGTTTAAATCCCAGCAAGGTCAACATCTGCAAGGACTTTGTATGTTCTCCCCGTGTTTGCGTGTGTTTCCTCCTCAGTAAAAAAGCAGCCATAGAGTGTCCGGGAACCTTCCCACACACTTTTCTTAGGACTGCTTTTCGGCAGGGTTGGACGGTCCCAGCAGAGAATCCTCTGGTGTGCCTTGGCTTCTACCTCAGGAGAGTTCATGATAGCGCTAACTTTGCAGCTGCTATGGGGCTCTTGAGCAGGTGAGAAAGGTCAGAATCAAATCCTCTGGTGGGCGCAATGTTTTTCAATCTGAAACAGCTTATCAGTGGGAGTTGTATTTCACCACAGCCATATTCTTTAGCTCGGTGAAAGGACTGGCATAGAGTGAAACCGTATCTACCCCGGCTGTCAGTTCTCCGTCACCAGATTCCACCCATTGTCACACGCGACCATGCCTGGCTGTATGTTCAGCGGTGAGAGCCACAGATCAGGCTGCTGTGTTACAGCTTTCAACAACTCTGCAGAGCTGGGCGGTTTATCACCTAAGCATTAAGCATGTTATCTTCAGCACAGCCTGTTGCCGTTTGGCCAAGGCAGTGCTGCAGTGCTGTCAGCTTGTGACTGATGTGGTCATTTCGGAGATGGAGGAGGAGGTGCAGGAGCTGAACAATGTGATTACATTAAGGTTAAATTGGTGACGCTGCTTTTTATACTAAAGAAATATCCTATTGTTTTGTTTACGTTATTTTTTAAGACAAATGCATTCACTGGGAAATGTCATTTTAACATTTTACAACCTTATCTGGCAATGTGGTGTGTGACACATCATCAGACACATCCTGTTTTATTTATGATGGAGGGACTCTGAAAGTCATAAAGCCTATTTTTATAGGGACATCAGATGGCCCTCACTATTCTTAAAAGGTCAGCAGTCTGCCCTAGCTATTGTTAGACAGCCATCAGCCGGTTATGCTTTGTTGTTCCCATTATTAACAAGTGGGTCTCCTATACTGTTTTTGCGTATCCAGTGACTGCAAGGGCTGCCAAAAATTTGGACACAACCCAATACCCCTTTGAAGAGACATAGAGGAGGGTCTCAGTAAAAAAAATGTTCCCATTATAAAGGTGCAGGTCTCCTATAGTGGTAATGCCCATGCTGTGACTGCAAGGGCTGACCAATTTTAGGAAAAAGCCCACTAAGAATTTAAAGACACACAGAGCAGGGCCACAGTAACAAGGTACGACATGTTCCCATTAGAAAGGAGAGGGTCTGCTATACAGTTATAGGGTATGCAGTGAGTCCAACGGCTGAAAAATTTTAAGAAATACCCTACAAAGAATTTAAAGACACACAGAGCAGGGCCACAGTAACAAGGTACGAAATGTTCCCATTAGAAAGGAGAGGGTCTGCTATAAAGTTGTAGGGTATGCAGTGAGTCCAACGGCTGACCAATTTTAGGAAAAACCCCACTAAGAATTTAAAGACACACAGAGCAGGGCCACAGTAACAAGGTACGACATGATCCCATTAGAAAGGAGAGGGTTTGCTATACCGTTATAGGGTATGCAGTGAGTCCAACGGCTGACCAGTTTTAGGAAAAACCCCACTAAAAATTTAAAGACACACGGAGCAGGGCCACAGTAACAAGGTACGACATGTTCCCATTAGAAAGGAGAGGGTCTGCTATACAGTTATAAGGTATGCAGTGAGTCCAACGGCTGACCAATTTTAGGAAAAACCCCACTAAGAATTTAAAGACACACAGAGCAGGGCCACAGTAATGACAATTTCCCATTAGAAAGGAGAGAGTCTCCCATAGTGTTGGCCTATGCAGTGAATGCAAGAGCTGCCAAAAATTTGGAGGCACTTCAATGCCCCTTGGAAGAGACGTGGAGGAGGGCCTCATAAAAAATGTTCCCATTAGAAAGCAGCGGGCCTCCTATACTTGTAATGCCCATGCACTAAGTGTATGGGCTGACAAACATTTACCCCTGGGGGGTATACATGAACATACTGTATAAAAAAAATTTTTTACGGGCATCATAAACACCCTTTAAAAAAATTATGTGGGTGTTGCATCACGGACCACGTTCACCCTGGTGATATGGTGGTGGAGGATGAAGAGAAGGAGGAGGACAAGAGCAAATAGCCAAAATCAGTAAGTGTATACCCATGTGTGGGTGTAAAAAGGTGCATGGCAATACATCTCCCAAGAAAAGACACTGGATTGGAGTTTATGTTACGCTGCTATCATTTGGTGGTGATGAGAAGTCTGGCCCAATCCACCCCTTGTTCATTTTTATAAGAGTCAGCCTGTCAGCATTTTCAGTTGACAGGCAGATGCGCTTATCAGTTATAATTCCACCAGCGGCACTAAAAACCCGCTCTGATAAAACGCTGGCGACAGGGCAGGCCAGGCCAGGACCTCCAAGTCATAGAGAGCCAGTTCATTCCACGTATCCAGCTTGGATACCCAATAATTATAAGGCACAGAGGAATCACGGAGGACGTTGGTACGGTCGGCAAGGTACTCCCTCAGCATCTTCCCAAACTTTGCACTCCTTGTGATAGTACCCCGCGCTTCAGGGCCTGTGCGATGGGAGGGTCTGAGAAAACTCTCCCAGAACTTTGACAGTGTTCCGCTGCCTCTGCTGGATTGAAGTTGTGTCTCTCTCGCCTGTGCTCCTTGGTTGTCCAACAAAGTGTGCCCTCTGCCCCCAGCGTTTTCAGATGGGAATTTTCTTAATAGTTCCGCAACAAGGGCCTTCTGGTACTGCCCCATTTTTGTACACCTGTCTGCCTCAGGAATAACAGATATAAAGTTCTCCTTGTAGCGTGGGTCTAGAAGTGTCACCAACCAGTAATGACTGTCACCCAAAATTTTGAGAACGCGAGGGTCATGGGAAAGGCAGCGTAACATAAACTCAGCCATGCGTGCCAGACTACTAACAGGCAAGACTTCAGTGTCCTCACCAAGAGGATGACTGACCATGCTCTCCTCCTCCTCCTCTCTGTCCTCTGGCCATCCACGCTGAACAGACGGTATGACAGCTGTGCAGGTAGTACCATCTATAGTGCATGAAACTAGCTCCTGTCCTTCCTACTCCTCTTCCTCATTGTCACCCAATCTACGTTGGGATGAGATGAGGCTGGGCTGTGTGTAATCACCCTGTATGGTTCCTTGCTCCATCTCATCATGCTCTGCCTGCAATGCATCCTCTTTGATTGTGAGCAGAGAGCGTTTCAGAAGACAGAGAAGTGGGATGGTGACGCTAATTGTGATGTCATCGCCGCTCACCATCTTGGTGGAGTCCTCAAAGTTTTGGAGGATGGTACATATGTCTGACATCCATGTCCACTCCTGAGGTCTTATGTGTGGAGTCTGAACTGAATACCGACGGCCTTGTTGATGCTGGTAGTCAACAACTGCCCTCTTCTGCTCACAATTCCTTCCCAACATCTGCAGTGTAGAGTTCCAACGCGTGGGGACATCACACAGCAGTCTGTGAGCCGGTAGCTGCAAACGCTGCTGAAGCACTGCAAGGGCGGCGGAAGCTGTAGCTGACTTTCTAAAATGGGCACACTGGTGGCGTACTTTAACAAGCAGATCTGGCAGCTCCGGGTAGGATTTGAGAAACCGCTGAACCACGAGGTTAAGCACATGGGCCAGGCATGGTACGTGTGTGAGCTCGCCTCGCCTCAGAGCCGCCACCAGGTTCCGGCCATTGTCACACATGACCATGCCTGGCTGAAGATTCAGCGGTGTGAGCCACAGATCTGCCTGCTCTTTCAGAGCTGTCCACAACTCTTCAGCATTGTGGGTCTTTTCACCCAAGCATATTAGCTTCAGCACAGCCTGTTGCAGCTTGGCCGAGGCAGTGCTGCAGTGCTTCCAGCTTGTGACTGATGTGGTCATTTCGGAGATGGAGGCTGAAGAGGAGGAGGAGGCTAAGGAGGATGAGGTGCAGAAGCTGTAGACCGTGGGGGCAACGCTGATTGACCTAGGGCCCGCAATCCTTGGCGTCGGTAGGACGTGTTCCGTCCCAAGGTCCGACTGGGTCCTGGCTTCCACTATGTTAACCCAGTGTGCCACCAGCGAGATGTACCGTCCCTGCCCACAAGCACTTGTGGATGATATGCATCTCCTGCTTTAACAGACACAAGAGAGGACAAATCTTGCCAAGTAGCTGAGTATGTCTTCTGAATAGCCAAAACTGCACGGTAGAAAGGCATGGGTTGTTTCTCTGGGTCTGGCAATTGGTTGCAGAGTGTCATGGCTTGAGTCGGTGTGAATTTTACATACATGATAGGTTCTGGTTTGCCAAGAGCAGGTGGTGGTATGATAGGCTTAAGGGTTAAATTAGATGGTGGTCTAGGTAGGCTTGGCAGCAACTTTTCTTCATCCACATCATTTTTAATTGGTACTGGTGTGATGGGAGTCACATGTGTTTGACAAGCATCTTTCATTGCCCTTGCAGTGTCAGTCTGTTTACTGACTAGACATATCTCGGTTAGATGGCAAGAAGGCTTAGAGGCCTCTTCTATCACTGTCTGTACTAGCTCCCTTGCACATGCTCTGACTGGGTATCCAAAGATACCGGAGCTAATTAAAGGAAGTGCTATAGTCTTAATGCCAGCAGTCTTGTTTGCAATGTCTAATGCTGCGTGTACAGTCTGGCACAAGAGCCGTGCACTATTATCTGGATAGGAAGGGTCATAGATGGGCCCCACTGCATGAATAATAGTGTTACAGGGTAAATCGCCTGATTCGGTAACTGTGACCATTGCTGGCTGGAAAGGACCATGTCGTCATACAATATTATCACTTTCCCTTTGAATACTGTCTCCCCCTGCCATGACAATATTTCTAGCCAGGCCACCCCTGTGCTGCAGGTGGCTATTGGTAGCATTCACTATAGCATCCACCCGCTGAGTGACCATGTTCCCTACACCCACAGATATTAGTACCCCAGCCCCTGTCTGACACTGGGCAATCATTTTCTCAAAAATAGGATCCCAGTCCTCTGGGGGGCCCGACTCAAAGCTGCCATTATCCACATGTTGATATGATGGGGCAACAGATGGAGCCCCTTCACCTGAATGAGAGACAGGTGATGTAAGAGCTGGGAACATTGGTGTCGGAGGTGGGGAAGATGCTGAGGTAGATTGCTGAGGTGGGGTGTAATATTGTCCTTGCATAGTCACAACCGGATATATAGAAACTGGTGGAGAAACTAATTGGGCATTAGGCTTTGGAATATCTGTCGTCTCATTGTTATCAGGCCTTCCGGGTGGAGTAAGATGGCCGCCACAGAAAGTACCTGTGGGTGGGACTTCCTTTGAGTCATGCATTCCAAAGGTGGGAGGGCACCTGGGTGGTGTGTCTGTCCAAGAGCAGTCAAGAGAAGGCGCTGTGGCTACAAAGTCAGTGGGGAGGGGGGATGGTCTATGAACTCCACAATGTAAACCATTGTCCCCAGAGTCTAAAGTTTGCACATCACTCCTAGAACATGTCCACCCCCTGAGGCCATTATAAGGTGGTGGCTCAACAGTTTTCAAAGCAACATTAAAAACATGGTTCTTAACATACATGTAATATACATCATCATTATCATCTGTTCTCTCTTCCTCTTCCCATCCCTCTTTTGCTATGTCATTTGCCATAGCCACAGATAATAAACCTGTTTCCTCTAGTTTACCCTTTTTTTTTTTTTTTCTTTAAAGCTATTTTCCACAGCCCCCGCTGAAGTCTTCCCCTCCTATTCATTCCTACAATGTCCATTAACTGTTTAACCCTAGCAACATACTTAAACCCCTTCCCTGTCAGCTACCAGTGTTTGAGCCGTATAGCTGTTATTCGACACCAACTTTCTTTGTGAACAGTCTCAAGAATTTATGCATGGCTGACGAACGTTGACACAATACAAACAGAAAGACGGACCAGACAAAGTGAATTCTTGTGTCAGTATGACTCAATGAAACAGAATAATCTCCTTATTAATAACCGCAGATACTAGCTGGCCAGCCTAGCTTCTGTTTCCTACCCTCGTGCGTTCTATCTTCCAAGAACAGGATGTTTTTTTAGGGAGCGATACAGAACTGCAAAACTTTCTTTTTTTTTTTTAAACCTTCCTCACATCATCCCCCCTACGTTCTCTCAAGAACAGGAGGTATATGGAAATGCAATGTGGGATTCCATCCAGGAGAATACTCCGTTCACAAGTCACACACGACAGCTCATCCACTAAGTCAGTCTCAAACACAAACAAATTAGAATAAGCAAAGGTTACAGTGGATTGGAATGTGAGTGGGTTTCGATAACACCAGCAGGGTCACCCCTATCCCCACTTAAGGATTACCACAACAGACCGACTCGTGCCCTCTGCTAATCTATGAACGACTGGAAACACAAGCAAGTCTGTAATTACAGTGTAATTAACTAGAGTTACCGTGTAAGGGGGGTGATCAGGCCCATCCAGTCATCCACGATCCACAGCTGGACACCTTCATTCGGTCTGCCCTGGTGTGGTGCCCGTGTGGTGCCCCATGTTGGGCGCCAATTGTGGAAGTGAGGTTCAAAGCACCCCAACCCTTTGCTTATCCCTTGCCAAATTAAATTATTCAAGTGTATACGTGAAGCTTTGATATCGGACAGACAGAGTCAGATACTGAACTTCTCTTGAAGAGAAATGGCGCAGGAAAGATGTGTTTATTATTCCAGCATAACATATATATTTTCAGTATGGAGGAAAGTCCCAATAGGGTGTTGCCCTGAGGCAATTGAGCAATCACAGTGGTCTCTGGCCCATGGTATAGATAAGTCTCATTATCTTGTCCTATGGGGTTAAATGTTTCCTCCCCAGATATTCTCCTCATTCCTCAGGATATTCTCTTGGGAGGTGTCATGTTGAATCCTTTGTCTCGTCTCCTTCTTGTAAACAATTTGAAAGTCCACCTCTATAACCAGCTCCAACTAATCCTTTCAGGATATTTATATAGTGACACACGAGTACAGATATCTGATATATATATATATCAAGGTTTTCATAATATATATTAAAGTGAGGGTATATATGACTAAATGATATCCAATATAACAGATATATGCAAAACAAGATTCATAACATATAACAGAATATAAGTATAGATATTTAGTATACATCAGAGTTTCATATAATGTTTTCTAGTAGATTTTAGAATCTTATCTTTAACACACTTATCCACGTCTCCGTGGTTAGGTGGACTTTACCGGTAACTGCATTGTTGAGAGCACGGCTTATGTTTTGGGACACGTGCTTGTGTAATGCGGGGACGGCACACCGGGAGAAATAGTGGTGGCTGGGGACCGAGTACCGAGGGTCGGCCGCCGCCATCAGGATGCGGAATGCTTCCGCCTCCACGAGCCTAAAAGGCAACATTTCGAGCACAAGCAGTCGTGAAATGTGAGAATTTAGCAGTGTGGCCTGTGGGGCGTTGGCTGCATTTTCGCGCTTGCATTCCAAGGACTGGGGTATGGACAACTGAACGCTGCGCTGGGACAAGGACATGGACTTGCTTCCTGATGCTGCTACTTGAGAGTGTGCAACGACAGGTGCAGGGCAGGAGGCATCTTCACATGCACTATGGACAGGGGATTGGCTTGCATGCACAACAGCGGAAGAAGCAATGGTGCCACCCGCAGACACTGTTCCTGGACCCTGGGGTTCGGCCCACAAAGTCAGGTGCTTTGCTGCCATGTGCCTGATCATGCTGGTGGCGGTCAGGCTGGTCGTTTTGCCACAACTGCTGATGCTGGCCTGGCAGGTGGTGCAAATGGCCTTTTTGGGGTTATCGGCAGAGTCTTTAAAAAACAACCAGACTCGGGAAGACCTAACAGTTGTACTGGCAACTTCCTTCGTGTTGGTGTTACGGGGAACGGTTGCCTGCCTTCTGTCTGCGGCCACCACACTGCTTCTTCCTGCCTGTTGGGGTGCTCTGCCTCCCTCCCCCTGTGTGCTGCTGTGCTCTCTCTGAATGTCCTCCTGCCAGGTTGGGTCAGTTACTATATCATCCACCACCTCGTCTTCCACTTCCGCACCCTGGTCCTCCTCCTGACTTTCTGGCAATTGTGTCTCATCATCATCCATCTCTTGTGACACTTTCCCACCGTCGCCTTGGTGTGACCGTGGCTGCTCAAATACTGTATTTGGGCATCGCTACACGCGATCTCCTCTTGCCCCGCTTCAAATGAACAGGGCGAGAGGCCCGAATCTATAAATGGAAAAGTGAACAGCTCTTCAGAGTGTCCAAGTGTGGGATCAGTTGTCTCTGGGTACTCAGCATGGTGGGAGGAAGGAGGATCAGGGTGAGGAATATGCTGTCCAGACTCACGGCTACTGAGACTTGACCGTGTGGAAGACAGGGTGGTGGTGGTGGTGGCTAAGTGACTGGAAGCATTATCCGCTATCCAACCAACAACCTTTTGACACTGCTCTGGGTTCAATAGTGGTGTGCTGCGGTCCCCTAGTAATTGGGACAGGAAGGTCAGGCGAGAAGATGTGGGTGTTTGTTGTGGCACAATTTTGGCTTACCCACGGCCTTGTCCTCGGCCTCTGCATGCACCATTACCATCACGTCCAGTTCCCCGTCCCTTGCCACGTGCCTTGCCCATTTTAAATGGAGGACAGTATCTTCCATGCTCACTACAAATGACTGAGTTTGGACTGAACTTATATGTGATCCGTGTGATGGAGAAAACAAAGTTTTAAATACCTGGCCTGTAGGTAAGTAGTTTGAACAGCAAACTGCTGTGAATTGCTTCACTGACACACTAAAGGAAATTTTTAATGGAGGCCAGAAATGGCAGTATTTTCTGACAACGTATATGTGATCCGTTTGACGGAGAAAACACAGTTTTTAATAGCCGAATTTCTAGAGCTCTAATATGGAAAGGACCTGGCTGTATTCTGCCGTGCCAACAAGCAAAAAAAACCCCGTGTTCTCTGGATTGCTTTTTAAGCAAATAATGAGGATTAAGATCCAAAGAAAAGTATTCCTGGCCCCTGAGACCTGGGCCTTTGTATAGAAATATCTAACAGCATCAGAAGGCAGAAATGGAATGGAGACTCTTGTGCTATATGTACTGCAGTCTGCTATATACACCGTCTGCCTATACACCCTGCCTGCCTGATATCTCTGCAGATGAATTAGTCCTCAGAAGGACTGTTTGTTAAGATGGATATGTGTAATGTACGGTTTTTCTCCCTACACTACCTAATACACAATCAAATCTCTCCCTATCGCAGCAGCAGCTCTCCCTACACTGCCTGATTCCGAAGGGACTGTGACGAACATGGCGGCGCCAGGTCTGATATAGACCTGATGACACTGTGCGACCAGCCAATCACTGTAATGCCCACAACCAACATGGCTACTGCATTACAGTGCATGGCAGGCAATCCCTGCATGTTCATTGGCTCTCTAAAGAGCGCCAAACATGCAGGGAGGGGACCCGAGTTCCCCCCCGAGCAACCCGAAAATACTCGGCGAGCACTGAGCATCTCGAGCAGTGAGATGCTCGGGCGAGCACCGAGCAGTAGCGAGCATGCTCGCTCATCACTATTTACTACCTTATTTGGCCATGTGGTGTGTGACACATCATCAGACACATGCATACATTGCTGAAAAGACATGGGAACAGCATGGGGAAGACCCCTGGAAGCATCTCTGACTTCCAGGTCACTGCCTAACACTGTGGTCATCAGACTTGATCCTATATTACTGCGGTAATAATACAGACATTTTTGTCAACGTGACAAATATTAAACTGTGTGGCAAGGGACGGGGAAGTGGATGTTATGGTGATTGTGCACGCAGAGGCCGAGGCCGTGGGCAAGATGAAACTGTGCCTGCTGAGGGAGCACAACAAACACCCTCATCATGTCGAACTACCTTCCTGTCCCAATTTCTAGGGGGCCGCGGAACACCACTATTGAAGCCAGAGCTGTGAGAAAAGGTTTTTGGTTGGATAGCAGATAATGCTTCCAGTCACTTTGCCACCACCACCCTGTCTTCCACATTTTTGTTCAAGATTATTGTAATTGTTTTTGCAATGTATACACCTTTTTCACATCTAAAGCGCCATGGAATAAATGGCGAAAAAGTAACAATAATAATGTGGTCCAGTCTCATTAGCCGTGAGTCTGGACCACATTATTATTGTTACTTTTTCGCCATTTATTCCATGGCGCTTTAGATGTGAAAAAGGGGTATACATTGCAAAAACAATTACAATAATCTTGAACAAAAATGTGACAGTGACTGGTACAGGAGAGGAGAGGACCCTGCCAGCGAGGGCTCATAGTTTACAAGGGATGGATGAGGATACAGTAGGTGAGGACAAAGCTGATCGTGCAACGGTGTGGTGGAGCGAGGGTTCCTGCAGGTTGTACGCTTGTCGGAAGAGGTGGGTGTTCAGCTTCCTTTTAAAAGTTTCAACAGTAGGTGAGAGTCAGAAATGGTGGGGTAGAGAGTTCCAGAGTTGGGGGGATGCACGGGAGAAATCTTGTATGCTATTGTGGGAAGAGGAGATAAGAGGGTAGAGAAGGTGATCTTGTGAGGATCGGAGGTTGCGTGCAGGTAAGTACTGGGAGACTAGGTCACAGATGTATGGAGGAGACAGGTTGTGAATGGCTTTGCATGCCAAGGTTAGGGTTTTGAACTGGAGACAGTGAAGGGATTGACAGAGAGGAGAGGCCAGGGAATAGCGGGGGGATAGGTGGATTAGTCTGGCAACAGAGTTTAGGATATATTGGAGAAATGCGAGAGTGTTAGAAGGGAGGCCACAGAGCAGGAGGTTGCAGTCATCGAGACGGGAGATGATGAGGGCGTGCACTAGTGTTTTTGTAGATTCGTGGTTGAGGAATGTGCGGATCCAGGAGATTTTTTTTACTTAAGTCGGCATCTTCCTCACCCTCTTTCCTCCCACCATTCCGAGTGCCCTGAGACAACTGATCCCATACTTGGACTCTCCGAAGAGCTGTTTTGTTCATATTTCCATTTATAGATTCTGGCCTCTCGCTCGGTCCGCACGGAAGTGGAAAGAGCTTGGATATGTGGTTTGAAGGAGAGATTAGAGTCCAGGGTTACCCCAAGAGCTGTTCACTTTTCCATTGATAGATTCGGGCCCCTCGGACGGCCAGTTTCAAGCAGGGCAACAGAAGATCGCATGTAGCGATTTGAGCAGCATTGGTCACCCGAAGGTGACTGTGGGAAACTGCAATTACTGTTGAAAAGATGGTTGATGATTAGTGTTGAGCATTCCGATACTGAAATATCGGGTATCGGCCGATATTCACTGTATCGGAATTCCGATACTTAATTCCGATACTTTTATAATATCGAATACCGGAATCGGAAGTTCCCATAATGCCTGCGCTCTGCAGTGTCTGTGAAGGATGACAAGCTGGATGGCAGCGCTCAGCTGCGATCCAGCTTGTCATCAGAATGCCATCCCAGCGTGGGAGAATTCTCCTGATTGTTTAAAAGCCGGCGGGCGGTAAAAAGCCGCCGGCTTTTAAACAATCACACAGCCCCATACTGCTTCCCCGCAGCCTCCCACCCCGATCCTCCGCTCCCCTCGCCACCTCCAATCCCAATCGTAAATTAGGACCGGGCGGGGAGCGCAGCACCAAGGAGCGAAGGACCCGGGCGGGGAAGCCGGCAGTGAAAAGACTTCACCGCCGGCTTTCCCGTTCTGTGCTGCGCTTTCCCGCCGGTTATTTCAAATGAACAGCTGAGGTATCAGGTAATGCCGATCAGCTGTTCATTTGAAGTAGCCGCGGTGCCCTCAGAGGGTTCATGTGAGTTCATGCTTGACTGCATGAACTCACATGAACTTTCCCACGGCCGCACAGGTCAGCCTCACCTCCCAGACCCGTCATGATTAGTGTGTGCGGGGTGTGTGTGTGCGGGGTGTGTGTGTGTGCGGGGTGTGTGTGCGGGGTGTGTGTGTGTGCGGGGTGTGTGTGCGGGGTGTCTGTGCGTGCAGGCAGACATAGGCCGATGTGACACTACTACTCCCGTGGACATGACCTCGGCTCATCTGGATGCCGTCACAGCCAGACACTGAGGAGTGGAAGTATGCCTGCGCTTCTCAGTGTCTGCGGGATGACAGGCTGGATGGCAGCGTTCTGCTGCGGTCCAGCCTGTCATCTCGATGTAGCAGAGCTGGAGCCGTCGTGGGAGCCATGGAAAGGTAAGGATGAGGTTGCTTTATTATTTTTCTTTTATTGCAGGAGATCGTTGGCTTCAGCTGGAATGGGCGTGATGGTAAGTATGGTTTAATTTAGAACAATAAAGAATTGTGTGTTTATTTCAATTAAAGGACTTTTTTCTGGGTGTTTGTGTTTTTTTTAAATACTTTACTAGAAATTCATGGTGGTCATGTCTAATATTGGCGTGACCCCATGAATTTTGGGCTTAGGGCCAGCTGATAATGCCAAGCTGGCCTTAACCCCTTTATTACCCAGTGAGCCACCGCACCAGGGCCCTGGATGAGTTGGGTACAGCGCCAGAAGATGGCGCTTCTATGAACACGCCATTTTCCGGGGCGGCTGCGGACTGCAATTTGCAGCGGGTGGGGCCCAGAAAGCTTGGGCCTCCCTGCGCTGCAGATTCCAGCCCCCAGCTGCCTAGTTGTACCTGGCTGGACACAAAAATAGGGCGAAGCTCCACGTTTTTTTTTTTTTAATTCATGAAATTCATGGAATAATTAAGAAAAAAAGGGCTTCCCTATATTGTTGTGTCCGGCTAGGTACAAATAGGCAGCTGGTGGTTGGGGGCAGCCCGTTCCTGCCTGCTGTACCTGACTGGACACAAATATAGGGCGAAGCCCCACATAATTTTTTTTTAATTATTTCATGAATTTCCTGAAATAATTAAAAAAAAATTGACGTGGGGCTTCGCACTATATTTGTGTCCAGCCAGGTACAGCAGGCAGGAACGGGCTGCCCCCAACCACCAGCTGCCTATTTGTACCTGGTTGGACACAACAATATAGGGAAGCCCTTTTTTTCTTAATTATTTCATGAATTTCATGAAATAATTAAAAAAAAAAAATACGTGAAGCTTCTCCCTATTTTTGTGTCCAGCCAGGTACAACTAGGCAGCTGGGGGATGGAATCTGCAGCGCAGGGAGGCCCAAGCTTTCTGCCCCCCCCCGCTGAAAATTGCAGTCCGCAGCCACCCCGGAAAATGGCGCGTTCATAGAAGCTGGATGCTGTACCTGGCTGGCATACAAAAATATGGCGAAGCCCACGTCAAAAGTTTTGGGAAAAATTAATTAAAAAATAAATAATAATTTAGGGACTGCATCTTTATTAACTCCTCAAATGTCATTTAGTGTTAAAATAAAGGATTTATTTTAAAAAAAATTGACGTGGGGCTTCGCACTATATTTGTGTCCAGCCAGGTACAGCAGGCAGGAACAGGCTGCCCCCAACCACCAGCTGCCTATTTGTACCTGGTTGGACACAACAATATAGGGAAGCCCTTTTTTTCTTAATTATTCCATGAATTTCATGAAATAATTAAAAAAAAAAATGCTTGGGGCTTCGCCCTATTTTTGTGCCCAGCCAGATACAACTATGCAGCTGGGGGCTGGAATCCGCAGCGCAGGGAGACCCAAGCTTTCTGGGCCACCCCCGCTGCAAATTGCAGTCCGCAGCCGCCCCAGAAAATGGCGCGTTCATTGAAGCGCCATCTTCTGGCGCTGTACCCAACTCATCCAGGGCCCTGGTGCGGTGGCTCACTGGGTAATAAAGGGGTTAAGGCCAGCTTGGTATTATCAGCTGGCCCTAAGCCCAAAATTCATGGGGTCACGCCAATATTAGACATGACCACCATGAATTTCTAGTAAAGTATTTAAAAAAACACAACACCCAGAAAAAAGTCCTTTAATTGAAATAAACACACAATTCTTTATTGTTCTAAATTAAACCATACTTACCATCACGCCCATTCCAGCTGAAGCCAACGATCTCCTGCAATAAAAGTAAAATAATAAAGCAACCTCATCCTTACCTTTCCATGGCTCCCACGACAGCTTCAGCTCTGCTACATCGAGATGACAGGCTGGACCGCAGCAGAACGCTGCCATCCATCCTGTCATCCCGCAGACACTGAGAAGCGCAGGCATGCTTGTGCTCCTCAATGTCTGGCTGTGACGGCATAAAGATGAGCCGAGGTCATGTCCAATGAACTCAGCTCACCTCATGTACGTCACTGACAGCGTGGGAAAATTCTCCTGCACTCAGCACTTCAGCGTGAGAATTTTCCCACACTGTCAGTGACGTGCATGAGGTGAGCTGAGTTCATTGGACATGACCTCACCTCATGTATGTCACTGACAGCGTGGGAGAATTCTCACGCTGAAGCGCTGAGTGCAGGAGAACTTTCCCACGCTGTCAGTGACGTGCATGAGGTGAGCTGAGTTCATTGGACATGAACTCGGCTCATCTGGATGACGTCACAGAGAGACACTGAGGAGCGCAAGCATGCCTGCGCTTCTCAGTGTCTGCGGGATGACAGGCTGGATGGCAGCTTTCTGCTGCGGTCCAGCCTGTCATCTCGATGTAGCAGAGCTGGAGCTGTCCTGGGAACCATCGAAAGGTAAGGATGAGGTTGCTTTATTATTTTTCTTTTATTGCAGGAGATCGTTGGCTTCAGCTGGAATGGGCGTGATGGTAAGTATGGTTTAATTTAGAACAATAAAGAATTGTGTCTTTATTTCAATTAAAGGACTTTACTCTGGGTGTTTGTGTTTTCTTTTAACTTTGACTATGGGGTTAGTAATGGGGGTGTCTTATAGACGCCTCTCCATTACTAACCTGGGCTTGATGTCAGCTGGCATTATAAGCTGACATCAACCCCAACCCTATTACCCCCTGCCACCGCACCAGGGCAGCGTGGAAGAGCGAGGCTAAGTGCCAGAATTGGCGCATCCTATGGATGCGCCATTTCTGGGGCGGCTGACGGCTGGTGTTTCTAGCCTGGGAGGGGGCCAATATTCATGGCACCCTTCCTGGGCTATTAATATCAGCCCCCAGCTGTCTGCCTAGCCTGTGCTAGCTATTAAATTAGGGGGGACCCCACGTTATTTTTTTGGGGGGGTTCCCCCATTTTAATAGCTAGTAAAGGCTAGGTATTTAGCTGGGGGATGATATTAGTAGCCTGGGAAGCTCCGTGGGTATTACCCCCTTCCCAGGCTTCAAACATTTGCCCCAGCTGTCTGCTTAACCTCCGCTAGAGCCTAAAATTAAGGGGAACCCCACGCCAATTTTTTTTTAAATAAATCCTTTATTTTAACACTAAATGACAAGTACAGTAATCAACACTGTCACTGTACTTCATATATATGTGACTGACATGTTTCTATCTATCTAATCTATGTGTGATTCTCTATTCTTTCTGTTATAAATTGTCGGGTACAGATGCTGAATTGCCGGCCGGCTTTCTTAAAGAGACGGTGCATGAAAACACTATTATTTTTTTAAATAAATCCTTTACACTAAATGACAAGTACAGTAAGCAACACTGTCACTGTACTTCATATATATGTGACTGACATGTTTCTATCTATCTAATCTATGTGTGATTCTCTATTCTGTCTGTTATAAATTGTCGGGTACCGCTGCTGAATTGCCGGCCGGCTTTTTTAAAGAGACGGTGCACGAAAACACTAATATTTTTTTTAATAAATCCTTTACACTAAATGACAAGTACAGTAAGCAACACTGTCACTGTACTTCATATATATGTGACTGACATGTTTCTATCTATCTAATCTATGTGTGATGCTCTATTCTTTCTGTTGTAAATTGTCGGGTACCGGTGTATGCCGCTGATGAATTGCCGGCTTTTCATGTCATTCTACATTATTCTTAGTTGTTTTACTTCATGTAGAATTAACCTACAAGGAAAGAAAGGGTTTATTTTCATTCCGATATTTGTGTCCCATTGACTTGCATTGGTTTCCGGTATCGGAATCGGCGATATCCGATACTTTTTGGGTATCGGCCCGATCCAATCCGATACGATATTTCCTGATATCGGAAGGTATCGCTCAACACTATTGATGATAAGACACAATGGACAGAAAGTCAGGAGGAGGACCAGGGTGCGGAAGTGGAAGACGAAGCGGTGGACAATGAAGTCACTGATCCGACCTGGCAAGGGGACATGCAGAGCGAGGACAGCAGCATACAGGGGGAGGGAGGCGTAGCACCACAATAGGCAGGAACAAGCAGTGTGGTGGCCACAGACACAAGGCGGGCAACTGCTCCGCGGAACACCAACATGACGGAAGTTGCCAGTTCAACTGTTAGGTCTTTCCAAGTCTGGTTCTTTTTTAAAGACTGTTTAGATAACCCCAAAAAGGCCATTTGCAACATCTGCCAGGCCACCAAGAGCACCAAAACTACCAGCCTGACCACCACCAGCATGCTCAGGCGCATGACAGCAAAGAACCTGACTAGCTGGGCCGAATGCCAAGGTCCAGAAACAGTGTCTGTGGGTGACACCACTGCCTCTTCCGCTGTTGTGCGTGCACTCCAATCCTTTTCCATGGTGCATGTGAAGATGCCTCCCACCCTGTACCTGTCATTGCAGACTTGCAACCATCACCGTCCACGTCTTGTCCCTTTGCAGCGTTCAGTTGTCCCTACCCCAGTCCCTGGAATGCAAGCGCAAGTATATAGCCAGTCGCTCACCCACCCACCCACAGGCTGCAATACTATACTGCCAAATTTTTGACAGCTGCTTGTGACTCGCCCCCTGAGCTGTGGGGCACTCGGATCCGGGCAATTAGGGAAACGGTGGGAGTAGTAGTGGCAACCCGGTTCCGTGGCTCAGGGTGGTCAGGCCAGTGGTAGTCCGTTATGTGCTGATGTTTATGTCCGACTACGCCACCCGTGGATTGCGGTTATTAGGAACCGCCGCTGCATGCAGACCGCTGGGGCTGATGAGGTGTGCAGCTAGGGTAGTGTGACTCCCCACGGGAAGAGTGCGGCCCCAGGGCAGTATAGTGGATGGTGGGAGTGATGGTAGTGAGAGTCCCAGTGCTGATAGTGCTGGAGGAGCAAGGAGCACACAGACAACAGGTTGCAGTCCAGGGTCTTTACTAAAACAGGTAAACTGACCCACAAACAGTCCCAGCTAGGAGGGGACCTGGATGTCTGAGAGCAACGGGGAAATTGGCCCTGGTCAGGGTGAGGGTGTAGGCCTACCGTGCTTTCTGCGCTCCTTCTGGCTATCTCCTCGTTATAGGGTAACTGCCCACGTTTCCGAGCTTTCGGTGTATTCTCGCCTGTATGGCCTGCGACGTGGGTTCCTTTCTGCTCCCAGCCTTGTACGGCTTTACTGGTCCCTTCGGTTGTGGCAGGGCCTCCAGGCTTCTTAGGCCAAGGAATATACAGTCCCCTGCGGACTGGTTATCTGCTGGAGGATGTAGAATCCTCCCAGCCTCAGACACCAAAGTCTGGTAAATTAAGTCCTTTATCTGCCAAGACAGGCTCTCTTCGCCTCTTGTCTCTGGCTTGTGGCTCTCGTCCTGCCACACTTCCTCTTAGGTGCAATACAACTGTCTGTCCCTGCTCTGCTCTGGGACACGTCTCATTGCTGAGACAGGCCATCAATTTCTCCCTAACCCTGCCCCCAGCACCAGCTTTTCTGGGGCAGCCTGCTCCCCCTACTGGCCTGAGACAGGAGGAATTGCATGCTAATGTTCCCCTGACTAGAGAACCTCCCCCTTGCTCTCAGACACAGCTTTATTTACACTTGTGGCATCCAGGCCAGGGTGACACATTCCCCCCTAGTGAAATTTAGTACTCCGGGACTAAACAATAAACAAAGACAATATTCATAACAATAAAACATTAATAGACAGACGACGCACAAATTGAGTTCTTAAGGTCACAGTGTGGTCTGTGACCGGGTGTCCATATCACCAGCACAACGGGGAGCCATAACCAGGTGGGAGTCTGTCCTACCCCAAGTCCTTCACAGTCTTAGTTCATTCCTGGGTTAGGCTCCAAACGCAGTCCATACAAGGTCCCGGTTATAAAAAGTCCATAACCTTTGAGTCCTTACGGTAGCTGCAAGAAACTGAAACACAGAATTACCAAACAAGCATGTAACTTGGCAAACAATTCAACATTTGGCAACAGGGTCATTTACAATTTTAGCGCGCTCTATATTCTCCAGCGAGCGGGTATCTGCCCCTTTGTGCTCCTGGTTGACCTACGTAGCCCACTGTCTGGTGGTGGACCAACCTGGCTTTCCCCACTAGCGTTAGGGGTACAGCTACCAGCTGGGTGTACAGGTAGGGCAGGCAGCTATCTGCGAGTCCTTTGGCTTACCGCAGGCATGGCAGGCTCACTGTCAGCAGAGGGTTGACTCTCCTGGGCTGCTGGTACAGGCTCTTCTGCCCTGGAACTGCTTGCTCCTCTTCACCTTCCGGCTCTGGTGTTGGTTGTTGCTGTGCCGGTTGCAGGAAATGCAGGACGGGTACCACTATGGCATCATTTATGCGAGTCCAGGACTGAGGGAACTCTCCGAGAACGGTGCTGATCATTTCTTCCTTGTCCTCTGCGGGTTCAAGGTCACTCTGATCCTCTTCTGCACTACGGAGTTGCTCGGGGCACCTTTTGAGGTGGTCTCTGGAGACGACACTAGTGGTTTCTCCTCCGTCCTTGGTGATTACGCACACCTTTGGGTTGTCGTGGTCAGACTGCAGTACGGTGTAGGGTTCCCTTTCCCACTGGTCGTCCAACTTATGTAGCCTTCTTTTTCGCTTTAGGACTTGCTCACCAGGTTCTAGGGGACCAGCAGGGGCGTGTTGATTGAAGAGTTTTTCTTGCCTCTCTCTCACCTGGGCCAGGCTCTTCTCCACACTCTCCTGTACCTTCTTGTACTGCAGTTTCCTGTCCGTATCCCAGTCCGCATCCGGGGAGGTGTCCTCAGGTATTAGGACTCCCATCTCCAGGTCTACGGGCAGCTTACCTGGTCTAGCTCGCATCAGGTAAGCCGGGGTGCAGTTTGTAGCATTCACCGGGATATTGTTGTATAGGTCTATTAGGTCCGGCAGTTTTTCTGGCCACAGGCTGCGTTCCTCCAGGGGCAACGTCTTCAGGAGATCAATGACCATATTGTTCATCTTCTCACACATCCCGTTGGTTTGTGGATGGTAAGGCGTTGTCCGAATCTTCTTACAGCCATAGAGGTTGCAGAACTCCTGGAAGATTTCAGCCTCGAACGCTGGACCCTGGTCTGTCAGGACCTGTTCCGGATACCCGTGTGGACGGCAGAAATATTGCTGGAAGGCTCTGGCCGCTGTTTGGGCTGTCAAGTCTTTTACCGGGACCACCACTAGAAAACGGGAATAGTGGTCCACGATTGTCAGGGCATAGATGTATCCAGACCGGCTTGGAGCCAATTTGACGTGGTCCAGAGCTACCAGCTCAAGAGGCTGCGTGGTGACGATGGGCCTCAAGGGTGTCTTCTGGCTGGTGCGGTCCTTCCTCCTCAGGTGACAAGGGCCACAATCTCTGCACCACTTTTCTACAGCTCCTCTCATGCCGACCCAAAAGAACCTTCCTCTTAGCAGGAACTCCAATTTCTTCCATCCGAAGTGTCCCGCTCTGTCATGGTAAGCCCCCAGGACCATGGCTGCATCCCGTCTTGGGACCACGACTTGCCAGGTCAGCTCGTGCGTCCGGTGGTTAACAATCCTTCTGCACAACTTGCCTTCGTAGAGGAACAGCTTGCTCTTCTCCTTCCATAGCTGCTTGGCTTCCTCTGGGGCATCTGGATCTAAGCGGGCGTCTTCCCGGGTCAGCAGATCTTTCACCAGGCGGACTGCAGGGTCACTATCTTGGGTCTCGGCCCAGCTGTGGTGAGGTAGGGGATTGATTATCACAGTGGTTAGATCCTCCTCCTTCACGCGGTGAGAGTATTGAGCGGCTCCATACCGGTGAAACGCGGGGAGTTCTACCTCCTCCAGCTCTTCTGGGTCTTCGTCACCTTCAGGTAAGTGAGGCATCCTTGATAGGGCGTCCGCGTTGGCATTGGTTTTGCCTGCCCGGTACTTGATCACGAAGTCATAGTTTGAGAGACGGGCCATCCACCGCTGTTCTAGGGCACCCAGTCTTGCATTGTCCAGGTGTGTCAACGGGTTGTTGTCCGTGTACACGGTGAACTTCGCGGAGGCCAGGTAATGCTTGAAGCGTTCCGTCACGGCCCATACCACCGCCAAGAATTCTAGCTTGAAGGAGCTGTAATTCTCCGGGTTCCTCTCGGTGGGCCTCAGCTTCCGGCTGGCGTACGCGATCACCCTTTCTCTGCCCTGTTGGTTTTGGGACAGTACAGCTCCCAGTCCCACATTACTGGCATCTGTGTGGAGAATGAAAGGCTGGCCATAATCAGGGTAGGCCAAGATCTCGTCCCCTGTGAGGGCCATCTTTAGCTGGCGGAAGGACTCCTCTTCCGGTTTATCCCACTTGAAGGGCGGCTTTTGGCTCCTGGACTTAGACTGTCCGATCAGGAGGTCCTGCATAGGAGCTGCCATCTTGGTGAACCCGGGGATGAACCTTCGGTAGTAGCCTACCAACCCGAGAAACTGTCTCACCTCTTTGATGTTCGAGGGTCTTGGCCAGCTCTTGATTGCCGTGACCTTGTCAGGGTCGGGGGCCACTCCTTCCGCGCTTACCACATGCCCTAGGTACTGGACCTTTGGTTTCAACAGGTGACACTTCAATGGTTTCACCTTCAGGCCGTAGCCTGCCAGGGCTTCGAACACCTCGGCCAGGTGCTTTAGGTGGTCCTCGTAGGTCTTCGAATAGACGATCACGTCGTCCAGGTAAAGGAGAACCGTCTCGAAGTTTCGGTGCCCTAGACAGCATTCCATCAACCGCTGGAAGGTCCCTGGTGCGTTGCAGAGCCCGAAAGGCATACAGTTGAACTCACTCAGTCCCATCGGGGTGGTGAAGGCGGTCTTCTCCTTGTCAGCCTCTGCCACAGGAACCTGCCAGTACCCGCTAGTAAGGTCCAAAGTAGAAAAGAAGTTAGCTGATTTTAGTGCGGCTAAAGACTCCTCTATTCTAGGCAACGGGTATGCGTCTTTGTGGGTGATACGGTTGATTTGTCTATAGTCTACACACATTCTCATGGTGCCGTCTTTCTTTTTGACCAGAACCAAGGGGGCTGCCCAGGGGCTACGGCTGTCTCTAATGACCCCAGCTTCTTTCATCTCTCTTAGCATGCCCTTTGCGTTCTGATAATGTGCAGGGGGTACAGGTCTGTGCCTCTCTTTTATTGGTGGGTGGCTCCCTGTGGGGATGTGGTGTTCTATCCCTTTTACTCTGCCGAAGTCTAGCGGGTGCTTACTAAAGACTCTCTCGTGCTCCTGTACCACCCGGTAGACTCCTTGTTTTTGGTGCAGGGGAGTGGAGTCAGCACCCACATTGAGTTTCTGGCACCAGTCCTCCTTTTGTTTCTGGGAGCCATTACCCTCCGCCTGAGGAGATGGAGGCAAGGGTTCCACGGCCCTGATAGCTTTGTGTTCGACAACAAACAGTTTGGCGAGTGTAGTGTACCTGGGTAAGTGAACCTCCCTCTCCCCAATGTTGAGGATGCGGACGGGCACCCTCCCATGACGGACATCAACCACCCCCCGGGCTGTCAAAATGGTGGGCCTGCTGTCTGAGTACACGGGTTCTACCATGGCTTGGTAGTCTCTACCTCTCAACCCGATTGCAGTCCGACACCAGATCATCATTTCACTTTTGGGAGGCATGGAAATGGGGAATGGGTCACTCAGTCTTACGCTACCGATCTCACCACCAGACAGTTCTACCTGCTGCCGTCTCATCAGGGCTTTTATCTCCTTGTTGAGGACTCTCTGTTGGCTGGAACTAGCATTCACCGCCACCTGTTGTAAGATTACAATTACCTCTGAAAGACAATTTTCAATTACGTTAGTACCCACAGTTATTTTAGGGTGACTTTCACGACGGTCAATGTCCACAATAATTACTCCCTGTGCCGGCAGTTCAACTTTACCAATTTTAATGGTCATCTCCTTGAACCCCATCTGCGGCACGGGTAAGCCATTACTAGCGATGATGCTCAAGTTACTGTCTGGATACCGTGTGATATCAGCATCAGTCCAATACTGCTTAAAAAGTACATAAGGGATAGTGGTTACTTGCGACCCAGTATCCAGCAAGGCGCTCATGGGGATACCGTCCAGCACCACGGGTAAAACCGGGCGCCCCCCAACGTACTTATCACGCCAATTATAAGGGCCTGGTGATCTTATGCCTGGGGGTTGGCCCTCTGCCCCAGGTTGGACCCGTTTAAATTACAGTACCTGGAAATGTGTCCGGGCTGGTTGCATCGACGGCAAATGGGCTGTCCATCCTCTGCGTAGCGGTCTGTGGGCCTCCCTCGGAACGACGGGATCCTCCTCTGTCGACGCCACGGGACATCCTCCGGACTTGAAGCCAGCTCGATGGGTCTTGACGGGTCCACTTGCAACGCCTGGACGGTCCTGGTCAACGCCGCGACACTCCTGGTCAGCTCCTGGACTTGGTGGTGCAGGTCTTTCGACGGGGCTTGGTTCAGGGCCTGTGCATCAGCCTCCACGGAGTCCATAGAGGAGGGCGCCGCCTCCTGGTGGTAGGTGAGAGCAGGGCACCGGGGGTTTATAGCGCCACTAGTTGCAGATTCACGGAGCACCCTTATGGCCCTGTCCTTAAATTGGGCAAAGGTCAGGTCGGGGTTCTGAAAGAACATGAGGCGCAGTTGGGCCCTGTGGGCGCTAGACAGCAGACCTTCTATGCATTGTTCTGTTAGCAGCTTATCCGTTTCCTGCACACTGCCAGGGTCAGTTTGTTGAATAGCCCTCAAGGCTTCCTGCAGATTTAGGGCATAGTCTCTGATGCTGTCCTGTGCCCGCTGCTTACATCCATAGAACCTCATTTTAATCTCAGCGGAGGTACGTGTGTCAAAGGTACCCCGCAGCCGGGCCAGAATACCCTTCACAGTCCTTTTCTCCTCAGTGGGCCATGATTTTACCTCCCTTTGGGCTGCGCCAGTTAACTGCCCTGTCAATATGCTGACCTTCTGTTCCTCTGTCAGGGGGTAAACGTGGAACAAACTGTATAGCCTTTCCTTGAAGTCAGTTAGGGCATGGGGCTCCCCTGAGTATTTGGGCAGCCAGGCCGCTCCAGGGATGTAGGGCAGGGAAAAGGGCATCAGCGCTGCTGCAGCTGCTTTGGTGGTAGTGGGGGCCTCTGTGTCCGACATCTTCCTCCCCCCTAGTCAAGCGTGGCCTACCTTCCGACGATCCTCTTCTGTAGGCCGCGGCTGCGCTGCTGCTGCTATGGACGAGGACCTGGCGTCGCATCCTGGTGACGTCAGCGTCGCTCTCTCTCCCTTCCAGGACCTTGCGCAGCGTCGGTGCGTGGGGCGGAGCTTCGGATCTCGCGCGGTTTTGACGTCCACGCCCCTCTTCTTCCCGCGCGGCGTCCTGGAGATGGCGTCCGATGGCGGGAAACAGCTGCAGATGGCGGGAAGACGGCAGAAGACGGCGGGAAAAGGTCCAAGATGGCGTCTGATGGCGGGAATCGGCTCCGGATGGCGGGAAACGACTCCGGACGGTGGGAAACTTCGCCACAGGTAAATTACAAAAGTCTTTTTCAGGCACGCAGTACCCGGTGGTTGCGGGCACGAAATCCTGCCGACTACGCCAAAGCTGACTCGCCCCCTGAGCCGTGGGGCACTCGGATCCGGGCAATTAGGGAAACGGTGGGAGTAGTAGTGGCAACCCGGTTCCGTGGCTCAGGGTGGTCAGGCCAGTGGTAGTCCGTTATGTGCTGATGTTTATGTCCGACTACGCCACCCGTGGATTGCGGTTATTAGGAACCGCCGCTGCATGCAGACCGCTGGGGCTGATGAGGTGTGCAGCTAGGGTAGTGTGACTCCCCACGGGAAGAGTGCGGCCCCAGGGCAGTATAGTGGATGGTGGGAGTGATGGTAGTGAGAGTCCCAGTGCTGATAGTGCTGGAGGAGCAAGGAGCACACAGACAACAGGTTGCAGTCCAGGGTCTTTACTAAAACAGGTAAACTGACCCACAAACAGTCCCAGCTAGGAGGGGACCTGGATGTCTGAGAGCAACGGGGAAATTGGCCCTGGTCAGGGTGAGGGTGTAGGCCTACCGTGCTTTCTGCGCTCCTTCTGGCTATCTCCTCGTTATAGGGTAACTGCCCACGTTTCCGAGCTTTCGGTGTATTCTCGCCTGTATGGTCTGCGACGTGGGTTCCTTTCTGCTCCCAGCCTTGTACGGCTTTACTGGTCCCTTCGGTTGTGGCAGGGCCTCCAGGCTTCTTAGGCCAAGGAATATACAGTCCCCTGCGGACTGGTTATCTGCTGGAGGATGTAGAATCCTCCCAGCCTCAGACACCAAAGTTTGGTAAATTAAGTCCTTTATCTGCCAGGACAGGCTCTCTTCGCCTCTTGTCTCTGGCTTGTGGCTCTCGTCCTGCCACACTTCCTCTTAGGTGCAATACAACTGTCTGTCCCTGCTCTGCTCTGGGACACGTCTCATTGCTGAGACAGGCCATCAAGTTCTCCCTAACCCTGCCCCCAGCACCAGCTTTTATAGGGGCAGCCTGCTCCCCCTACTGGCCTGAGACAGGAGGCATTGCATGCTAATGTTCCCCTGACTAGAGAACCTCCCCCTTGCTCTCAGACACAGCTTTATTTACACTTGTGGCATCCAGGCCAGGGTGACACACTTGCACTTGAAATATGGCCTTTTAGGCTCGTGGAGGTGGAAGCTTTCCAGCCGGGTATCCATACACGTCCCCAGCCACCATTATTTCTCCTGGTGTTGTCCCCGCCTTCCACCAGCACGGGTCCCAGAACTTTACCCGTGCCCTCCTCAGCGCACTTAGTGTGAAGGACCGCCTAACCACAAACACATGGACAAGTGAATGTGGCCAGGGATGGTACATCTCACTGACACATTTCACTGGGTTAATATTCTGGAAGCCGGGACCCAGTGGGACCTTGGGACGGAATGCGTACTCCCGACGCAGAGGATTGCAAGCCCTGGGTCAACCAGGGTTGCCCCCACATTCTACAGCTCCTGCACCACCTCCTCCTCTTCAGCCTCCATCTCCATCACTTGATTCATTTCTTTCAGGAGATATTCCAGATTATGTACTAAAACTTTGTGGGTGCCAATAACAATAAGCAGGACTGTATGCTTAGTTGACAAACCACACACCATTGCAGAGTTGTTGAAAGCTGTGTCAGAGAACCTGGTGGCGGCTCTGAAGCTAGGCAAGCTCACACGCGAGCCATTCCTGGCCCATGTGCTCAACTTAGTGGTTCAGCTGTTTCTCAAAACCTACCCAGGTCTGCCACAGCGACTTGTGAAAGTACGCTGCATGTGTGCCCATTTCAGAAAGTCAGCTACAGCTTTCACCGCTCTGGCAGGGCTTCAGCAGCTTTCAGATCACCGACTAGTGTGCGATGTGACCACGGATTGGAAATCAAAGTTGCAGATGTTTGGAATGATTTTGAGCAGCAGAGAGCAGTTGAGTACCAGCTTCAATACGCCCGTCGGCATTCAGGTCAGCCTCCGCACATAAGAGCTGATGAGTGGGCATGAATGTCTGACATCTGTGCCGTCCTCCAAAACTTTGAGGACTCCACCAAGATGGTGAGCGGCGATGACGCCATAATTAGCATCATCATCCCGCTTCTCTGTGTACTGGAACAATCGCTGCTCACAATTAAAGAGGAGGCATTGCAGGTGGAGCAAGGAGCTATACAGGGTTATGCTACTCAGCCCAGCCTCATCTCATCCCGACGCGGATTGGGTGATAATGAGGAGGAGGAAGAGAACATGGACAAAAGTCCTCTTGATGAGAACAGGGAAGTCTTGGCTGTTGGCAGTCTGGCACACAAGCCGACTTGGGCATTACAGAAAACTGGCACGGCACGAGAGAAGTCTTGTAGACAGAGGTGTGAGGTTCTGATTAAGGAGAATGTCAGTCTTAGATCAGTTGCAGAACGGAGGGCATGGGAGGGGTGATACACAGAAATGAGGGAAGAGATATAGGCCGGTGCAGAACTGTGGAGAGCTTGGTGGGTGAAAGAGATGAGTTTGTATTGTATTCTGTAGTGATTGTTTAACCTAACCAGTGCAATGACTCGCAAAGGGTAGAGGCTTCGGTGAAGCGGCTTAATAATAATAATTAGGGTTGAGCGAGTATGTTCTGTCCGAGTATGCTCGGGCCGAGCTCCAAGTATTTACAGCTGCTCAGTGATATGGTTGAATCGCTCCCGGGTGCATGATTTGCAACTGTTTGACAGCTTTATTACTTGTGAGGAATGTGTAAGAAATAGACATTACTTCCATGTAATAAAACTGTCAAAACAGTCGCAAATCATGCACACGGGAGCGATTCAACCATATCACCGAGCAGCTATAAATACACGGAGCTCGGCCCGAGCATACTCGCCGAAAGGGTTAATAGAACATACTCGCTCAACACTAATAATAATCTTTTTATTTATATAGCGCCAACATATTCCACAGCGCTTTACAATTCAGACAATTTATAGACATTATGGGCACTGTCCCCATTGGGGCTCACAATCTACATACCCTATCAGTATGTCTTTGGAGTGTGGGAGAAAACCAGAGAACCCAGAGGAAACCCATGCAAACACAGGGAGAACATACAAACTACTTGCAGATGTTGTCCTTGGTGGGATTTGAACCCAGAACCCCAGCGCTGCAAGGCTGCAGTGCTAACCACTGAGCCACCGTGCTGCCCTTTATAGAAATACGACTCTGGCTGCTACATTCAGAAAGGATTGGAGAAGAGAGTTTGTTTAGAGGGAAATTGATTAGAAGATAGCTGCAGTAATTAATCAGAGACACAGTAAGAGTTTTTACAGTATCAAAGGTGCGAAAAGGTTGAATTCTGGATATGTTTTTAAGGTGCAGGTGACATGTGTGGGAGTTATGGTGGCACCACCTAAAAGAAATTGCAAAGTCAGGTATAGGTAGGATAGTAAAAGTCAGATATAGGTAGGTTAGTAAAAGTCAGGTAAAGGAAAGGTAGGTTAGATGGCTACGTGCGGCCTCCTGCTGTGTATAGATGGCTACGTGCGGCCTCCTGCTGTGTATAGATGGCTACGTGCAGCCTCCTGCTGTGTATAGATGGTGCCGTGCGGCCTCCTGCTGTGTATAGATGGCGCCGTGTGGCCTCCTGCTGTGTATAGATGGCGCCGTGAGGCCTCCTGCTGTGTATAGATGGCTATGTGTGGCCCCCTGCTGTGTATAGATGGCTATGTGCGGCCTCCTGCTGTGTATAGATGGCATCGTGCGGCCTCCTGCTGTGTATAGATGGCGCCATGCAGCCTCCTGCTGTGTATATGGCTACGTCCGGCCTCCTGCTGTGTATAGATGGCTACGTGCGGCCTCCTGCTGTATATAGATGGCTACGTGCGGCCTCCTGCTGTGTATAGATGGCTACGTGCAGCCTCCTGCTGTGTATAGATGGCTACGTGCGGCCTCCTGCTGTGTATAGATGGCTACGTGCAGCCTCCTGCTGTGTATAGATGGCGCCGTGCAGCCCCCTGCTGTGTATAGATGGCTACGTGCGGCCTCCTGCTGTGTATAGATGGCTACGTGCAGCCTCCTGCTGTGTATAGATGGCGCCGTGCAGCCCCTGCTGTGTACAGATGGCGCCGTGCGGCCTCCTGCTGTGTATAGGTGGCGCCGTGTGGCCTCCTGCTGTGTATAGATGGCTATGTGCGGCCTCCTGCTGTGTATAGATGGCATCGTGCGGCCTCCTGCTGTGTATAGATGGCGCCATGC
Organism: Phyllobates terribilis; assembly: GCF_046119375.1. Classification (NCBI taxonomy): domain Eukaryota; kingdom Metazoa; phylum Chordata; class Amphibia; order Anura; family Dendrobatidae; genus Phyllobates; species Phyllobates terribilis. The sequence continues at coordinate 20,239,156 of NW_027362779.1, read as the reverse complement.
AGCCTCCTGCTGTGTATATGGCTACGTCCGGCCTCCTGCTGTGTATAGATGGCTACGTGCGGCCTCCTGCTGTATATAGATGGCTACATGCGGCCTCCTGCTGTGTATAGATGGCTACGTGCAGCCTCCTGCTGTGTATAGATGGCTACGTGCGGCCTCCTGCTGTGTATAGATGGGTACGTGCAGCCTCCTGCTGTGTATAGATGGCGCCGTGCAGCCCCCTGCTGTGTATAGATGGCTACGTGCGGCCTCCTGCTGTGTATAGATGGCTACGTGCAGCCTCCTGCTGTGTATAGATGGCGCCGTGCAGCCCCTGCTGTGTATAGATGGCTACGTGCGGCCTCCTGCTGTGTATAGATGGCTACGTGCAGCCTCCTGTTGTGTATAGATGGCGCCGTGCAGCCCCCTGCTGTGTATAGATGGCTACGTGCGGCCTCCCGCTGTGTATAGATGGCTACGTGCTTCCTCCCGCTGTGTATAGATGGCTACGTGCTTCCTCCCGCTGTGTATAGATGGCTATGTGCGGCCCCCTGCTGTGTATAGATGGCTACGTGCGGCCTCCTGCTGTGTATAGATGACTACGTGCTGCCTCCTGCTGTGTATAGATGGCTACGTCCGGCCTCCTGCTGTGTATAGATGGCTACGTGCGGCCTCCTGCTGTATATAGATGGCTACGTGCGGCCTCCTGCTGTGTATAGATGGCTACGTGCAGCCTCCTGCTGTGTATAGATGGCTACGTGCGGCCTCCTGCTGTGTATAGATGGCTACGTGCAGCCTCCTGCTGTGCATAGATGGCTACGTGCGGCCTCCTGCTGTGTATAGATGGCTACGTGCAGCCTCCTGCTGTGTATAGATGGCGCCGTGCAGCCCCCTGCTGTGTATAGATGGCTACGTGCGGCCTCCTGCTGTGTATAGATGACTACGTGCAGCCTCCTGTTGTGTATAGATGGCTCCGTGCAGCCCCCTGCTGTGTATAGATGGCTACGTGCGGCCTCCTGCTGAGTATAGATGGCTACGTGCGGCCTCCTGCTGAGTATAGATGGCTACGTGTGCTCAATATTAAGTCATCCAATGTTAGGCTGTGTGCCCACGATGCAGAAATGCTCCAGATTTTTTTTGAGCGTTTCTGCATCTCCCTGGCAGAAAAAACGCATGCGGATTGTACATGCGGATTGTACATGCGGATTGTACGTGCGTTTTTCCTGCCAGGGACAAGCGGATGTGATGCGTTCTTCACATGCATTTTCGCATGCGGGTTGTCAAGCGTTTTCCAAGCGATTTTAGCATCACTTGGAAAAGTACTTGACAACTTGGTCACACTATATAAATACATGCAACCGGCAAGGATTTATATAGTGTGACCGAAAGAATGGTAAAAAATAAATATACTTACCTTCTGATGGCCTGCCGACGTCAGCGGTCGCGTGACCCGTCACATGACTAAATGACGTCACCACAGGTCCTTTAGTCTACCGCGAGCTGCCGGCGAGGCAGGACGCATCGGATAAAGACACCGGGGGCCATCAGAAGGTAAGTATAATATTTATTTTTTATTTTATTCTTTTTTTTACAGGTTCCATGGTACTCGGGTCCGGAGGAGAGTCTTCTGTTCTCCAAACCCGGGTACCATCCGCACATTGAAACGCATGGAATCCGCATGTACAGATGCAGTGATGCGGATACCATGCGTTCCAATGCAAGTCAATGGCGGCGAAAACGCAGCTCTTCCGCAAAATAATTGGTAGTGCTGCGGATTTTTCCACAATGATACCAAGCGGAAACGCTTAAAAAACCCATAGTGGGCACACAGCCTAAAAAAAAATATTATAAATTATTATTATAATTAATATATTAATATTGTGCCAAATTAATTTCACGTGAACTATCACATGATCTATCACAGGTGATCATGTGACATGTGATACATCAGGTGTGCGTGTGTGTGTGTGTGTGTGTGTGGGGGGGGGGCGCGCCTTCTAAACTGCCCGGGGCCCTTGCTACTCTTAATCCACCCCTGCACCCTCCACACTACTTATATGCACATGTAGCTCTTTCACGGACTGTTCCTCCATTACTGAGAAATCAGCTTTTAAATTGGTATGCAAATGAGGCTGAAGAGCTATGGTAGATCTGAAGCCTCTGAATGGTATAAGTATATACAGTACAGATAAATCCAGAGTCTTATCGGTGACATGTTCTTGCTGATCATAGTCATTCACTTTCCCTTCTCTCCTCTATTTAGCCCAGATCACCGTGATAACTTCTTCCATCCATGATGTGTCTCTGCAGAACTTAATGCACAGACGTCTTTGGATTATTATTTAACCGGCACTTTTCCCACTTTTTCCCACCTCTACACAAACTGCATAATGCTATAACCATCTCTAGTGCCCTGGAGAGTAATAATGCCCTCTCTGTTGCCCCACACAGTAATAGTACACCCCTCTTTGCCTTTATACAGTAATTGTGTCCAGCTCTCTGCCTCCATATACTAAAAGTCTCACGTCTGAGCTTCCACATGGTAAAAATGCCCCCATTGTGCTACTATATAGAAATATTAATCTTTCTAGGCACATTAAGGAATAGTTCCCACTCTGTGCCTCTATATAGTAATAATGCACCCCTCTGTGCCTCCATATAGTAATAATGCCCCCTCTCCCCTCTGTGCCTCCATGTAGTAATAGTGCCTCCTCTGTGTCTCCATATGGTAATAATGCCTCCCTATGTGTCCCCATATAGTAATAGTGCCCCCTCCGTGCCTCCATATAGTAATAGTGCCTCCTCTGTGTCTCCATATAGTAATAGTGCCTCCTCTGTGTCTCCATATAGTAATAGTGCCTCCTCTGTGTTTCCATATAGTAATAGTGCCCCCTCCGTGTCTCCATATAGAAATAATGCCCCCTCTGTGCCTCCATATAGTAATAGTGCCCCCTCTGTGTCTCCATATAGTAATAGTGCCCCCTCCGTGTCTCCATATAGAAATAATGCCCCCTCTGTGCCTCCATATAGTAATAATGCCCCCTCCGTGCCTCCATATAGTAATAGTGCCTCCTCTGTGTCTCCATATAGTAATGATACCCCCTCTGTGTCCCCATATAGTAATAGTGCCCCCTCCATGCTTCCATATAGAAATAGTGCCTCCTCTGTGTCTCCATATAGTAATAGTGCCTCCTCTGTGTTTCCATATAGTAATAGTGCCTCCTCTGTGTCTCCATATAGTAATAGTGCCCCCTCCGTGTCTCCATATAGAAATAATGCCCCCTCTGTGCCTCCATATAGTAATAGTGCCCAATCTGTGTCTCCATATAGTAACAGTGCCCCCTCCGTGTCTCCATATAGAAATAATGCCCCCTCTGTGCTTCCATATAGTAATAATGCCCCCTCCGTGCCTCCATATAGTAATAGTGCCTCCTCTGTGTCTCCATATAGTAATAATGCCCCCTCTGTGTCCTCGTATAGTAATAGTGCCCCCTCCGTGCCTCCATATAGCAATAATGCCCCCTCTGTGTCTCCATATAGTAATAGTGCCTTCTCTGTGTCTCCATATAGTAATAGTGCCCCCTCCATGTCTCCATATAGAAATAATGCCCCCTCTATGCCTCCATAAAGTAATAGTGCCCCCCTCTGTGTCTCCATATAGTGATAGTGCCACTTCTATTCCTCCATATAGTAATAGTGCCCCCCTCTGTTTTTCCATATAGTGATAGTGCCCCCTCTGTGCTTCCATATAGTGATAGTGCCCCTTCTATTCCTCCATATAGTGATAGTGCCTCTTCTGTGCCTATATGCAGTATGTCCATATACCAGGCATAGTGCTCCTCTGTAATTCTATATATTACTAGTGCCTCCATACAATTGTAATCCCCCCTTTACATCCTCCCATCCAGTGCCCTGGCAATAAAATAAAAATAAATGAAAACTCCCTTCTCCCACAACGAGTGGTGCTGTCCTTGTGCCGCAGTCTGTAGCTGCAGGCGGTGCGATGGAGTGATGTCATTGCGCTGGAGAAGCCTATAATTCAGGCATGTGCTGCGAGGACTGGCAGATGGTGGTGCAGGGGGCTGTATATAATGTATGGACAGACAGGTGGGAGGTATACAGACATGTAATATGTGCACCGCTCATTTAGACATAGACAACAGAATCAATTACATTTTATAATATATATTTGGGATAAGAAATTTTTACCCCAAGGAGGCGGAGGCTCGTAAAGTGCCTGCCGCACCCAGAGCACTTAAAGGGAAGTTGTCATGTCAGATAACGCTATCAACCTGTTTGGTTTTGAACCTGCAGGTCGTATTACAGGTAAGAGTGCTATCTATGAAAAACACTGTTAGCTTTCCTATGCAGAAAATTCACGAGCTTTTATCAGAGCGCTGACTGCTGTTATGTTCTGCAGCTTAGAACTAAAGAATAGGAGGGAAAAGCTGTCCCTGCACTGAGACTCAGCTAAACTCTACGCTGGGGTGGGTGCTCTATTCCTTGTGAATAGCCCCACCGAAACTCCTGCACTGAACTCAAACAAAGACCTGAAGGAAGGGGAAAAGGGGTCCCTAACAGATCTAAGGACTAGGAGAAAAAACAGGAGACCTCCTAATAGAAAAGTTAGTTGCAGAAACGAAGATTAAAGGGAACAAAACTGGTGCAACAAGAAGTCCCAGCATATCAATTGTCCAAAGCACAGAGAACTTAGCAAGGAAACTTAGCCAGAGCACAAGCGTAACAACACTGATGTCTAGCGGGGAATGGGAGACAGGTGCTGAGTAATAAAGAGTGAAGAGATCACGTGACCAAGACACCCAGCACCAGAGGAAAAGACTAGAAGCCAGCAAACCACAACAAGATGGCCGATAGTAAAACAATATAGATTCTAACACCTGCCTTTTTTATATTTTATACAGTGGACCTCACTACGGTTTCGAGGGGATCGCACCCAATATTCCACGGTGCGGCTATTATTTGTTTTCACATATTTTTCTCTATCTATCCAGATCATCCTAATTTCTAGTTTTCATCTTTATGTATCTCATTTTCTATGTTATCTATCTATGTCAGATCAATGTATTTATTATGGTTAATAAAAGGCTGTAAAAGTAAGTATAAGTAATGAAAAACAAATGGAGGGTCAATTTCTAACTAAATCACATGACTGTGTATAAAAAAAAGCATGTTAGAGAGGCAGAGCCTCCCAGAAGCAAAGATGGTCAGAGGTCACCGATCTGTGAACAACTGCGTCTAATAATTGTAGAATAATTTCAGGAAATTTTTCCTCAATGTGAAATTACAAAGACTTTGAATATCTTCCATCTACAGGCCATAAAATCATCAAAAAATTCTGGAAAAATCCATGTGCACAAAGAATGGGGCTGATGGTCAATATTGAATGCTCATGATGTACGGACCCTGAGAAGGCTCTGCATGATATCAAGACATGATTCAGTCATCCAAGTCACTGCATGGGCTCAAAAAAATTTCCAGAAATCATTATCTGTGATCACAGTTCACCATGCGTTCCACAAATGTAAATGACAGCTCTATCATGCAAAGAAAAAGCAGAATATCAGCACAATCCAGAAACGCTGTAGTCTTCTCTGCACTCATTTATAATGGACTCAGGCGAAATAGAAAACTGTTCTGTGGTCAGAAAAATCAAAATGTGAAATTCGTTATGGAAACCACAGACGCTGTGCCCTCAGAGTGAGAGGGACCATTCAGCTTGTTATGGAGGAGACGGACCATCCAGCTTGTTATCAAGGAGAGGGACCATCCAGCTTGTTACGGAGGAGAGTAAACATCCAGCTTGTTATGGAGTTAAAGGATCATCCAGCTTGTTATGGAGAAGAGGGACCATCCAGCTTGTTATCATGGAGAGGGACTATCCAGCTTGTTATGGAGGAGAGGGACCATCCAGCTTGTTATGGAGGAGAGGGCATTTGCAGCTTGTTATGGAGGAGAGGGACCATCCAGCTTTTTATCAAGGAGAGGGACCTTTATCAAGGAGAGGGACCATCCAGCTTGTTACGGAGGAGAGTAAACATCCAGCTTGTTATGGAGTTAAAAGATCATCCAGCTTGTTATGGAGAAGAGGGACCATCCAGCTTGTTATCATGGAGAGGGACCATCCAGCTTGTTATGGAGGAGAGGGACCATCCAGCTTGTTATGGAGGAGAGGGCATTTGCAGCTTGTTATGGAGGAGAGGGACCATCCAGCTTTTTATCAAGGGGAGGGACCTTTATCAAGGAGAGGGACCATCCAGCTTGTTACGGAGGAGAGTAAACATCCAGCTTGTTATGGAGTTAAAGGATCATCCAGCTTGTTATGGAGAAGAGGGACCAGCCAGCTTGTTATCATGGAGAGGGACTATCCAGCTTGTTATGGAGGAGAGGGACCATCCAGCTTGTTATGGAGGAGAGGGCATTTGCAGCTTGCTATGGAGGAGAGGGACCATCCAGCTTTTTATCAACGGGAGGGACCTTTATCAAGGAGAGGGACCATCCAGCTTGTTATCGAGGAGAAAAAACATCCATCTTGTTATTGAAGAGAGGAACCATCCAGCTTGTTATGGAGGACATGAACCATCCAGCTTGCTGTGGACGAGAGAGACCATAAAGCTTGTTATGGAGGAGAGAGACCATAAAGATTGTTATGGAGTAGAGGAACCATCGAGCTTGATATGGAGGAGAGGAAACATCCAGCTTGATATGGAGGAGAGGAACCATCCAGCTTGATATGGAGGAGAGGAACCATACACCTTATCATGTAGGAGAGGGTCAATCCACCTTGTTATGGAGGAGAGGGACCATCCAGCTTGTTATTGGCACACAGTTCTTTATCTCTGATAGTATCTGGCTGCATTAATGCCTATTATAGGGACAGCACTCACATGAAATGCACCATCAATGCTGAGCCTTACGTGTAGAGATGTTATAACAACATCTGCTCCATCCAGACAACGTCTATTTCAGGGAAGACCTTGTATATGTTGACAGGACAATGGTAAACCACATCCTGCATACATCACACACCACGGCTCTGCAGAAAAAGAGTCCTGGTGATGAACCGGCCACCTGCAGTCCAGACCTTTCACCAATAGAAAATATTGTGAGCATCATGAAACAAAAAATCCGACAAAGGAGGAGCAGTGAGAAGCCGACATCAGACAAGAATGGGTCAACGTTCTTCCCTCAGAACTCCAGCGATTATGTCCTCCCTTCCCCCAATGGGGGAAATCCCAAAGCAATTAGGACAACAGTAGAGAAAAACAGGAGCTAAATACCCCATAAGTAATAGCAACAACAAATATAATGCGCATAAAATATGTATTAACTTTATTAAACACTTAAAAAAAATAATAGAGTATCATGAAAAGTATACATGGTTGCTGGTGAAAAACACAAAAAAGTGTAACCACACTGGCAAAGTTCAGATGTCAATACAACAGAAGCAACTGAATAAATATATAACACATGAAACCACATGAGTGTATCAGTCATGTATGGTGACAATCACTGATACAAAAAAAATCCCATCTCAAATGAGTGGTAATAAGATGTTAGGCATAATAGATCCCAGGTGGGAAAAAGGCTCTGTCACAAGGCAAATGCCAGACAGTCCTCATGCTATGATAGCAGTAGTGTGTATAATGCCATACGAATAGCGTCACATGTAGGAGTATGTGCTGTCATGTGTCAAAAGGACACACATTCAGCTGAAATGTATTGCAGCGCACAGACCCTTCGGGTCCATGCACGGCGATACATGCTGCCAGCCAATCAGAGGCCAGACGCTGACGTCATGCGCTCCCGTCACTTGTACTCTGAAGTCAGCTGCCGGCTTCAGAAGAGGATGCCGCTCGGAGGGGGAGCGCAGGGCAGGGGAGTATTTATTTTTTTCTTTCTAAACCAGTGAGTACATGGTGACCATACTTCTACACAGGTGACTATGGGGAGTGCATTATACTATATGGAGGATATGGGCTTTGTATTATACTAAGATGGAGGACTATGGGCTGTGCATTATATTATATGAAGGATATGGGCTGTGATTTATACGAATACGGAGGACTATGGGGGTGCATCATATTATATGGAGGTGCAGTATACTATATGGAGGACAATGGGGAGTGCATTATACAATATGGAGGACTATGGGAGTGCATTATACTATATGGAGGACTATAGAGAGTGCATTATACTATATGGAGGACTATGGAGAGTGCACTATACTATATGGAGGACTATGGGGAGTGCATTATATAATATGGAGGACTATGGGGAGTGCATTATACTATACGGAGGACTAAGGGGAGTGTATTATACTATATGGAGGACTATGGAGTCCATTATTTTATATGAAGGACTATGGGGAAGAGCATTATACTATATGGAGGACTATGGGGTGCATTATACTACATGGAGGACTATAGAGAGTCCATTATACTATATGGAGGACTATGGAGAGTACATTATACTATATGGAGGACTATGAGGAGTGCATTATACTATATGGAGGACTATGGGCTGTGCATTATACTATATGGAGGACTATGGGGAGTGCATTATTCTATATGGAGGACTATGGGGAAGTGCATTATACTATAAGGAGGACTGTGGGCTGTTCATTATACTATATGGAGGACTATGGGCTGTGCATTATACTATATGGAGGACTATGGGGAGTGCATTTTTCTACATGGAGGTCTATGGGGAAGTGCATTTTACTATATGGAGGACTATGGGGAGTGCATTATTCTTTATGGAGGACTATGGGGAAGTGCATTATACTATATGGAGGTCTATGGGGAGTACATTATTCTATATGGAGGACTATGGGGAAGTGCTTTATACTATATGGAGGACTATGGGGATTGCATTATACTATATGGAGGACTATGGGGAGTGTATTATACTATATGGAGGACTATGGGGTGCATTATTCTATATGGAGGACTATGGGGAAGTGCTCTATACTATATGCAGGACTATGGGCTGTGCATTATACTATATGGAGGACTATGGAGAGTGCATTATACTATATGGAGGACTATGGGGAGTGCATTATTCTATATGGAGGACCATGGGGAAGTGCATTATACTATATGGAGGACTATAGGGAGTGCATTATACTATATAGAGGACTATGGGGTGCATTATTCTATCTGGAGGACTATGGGGAAGTGCATTATACCATATGGAGGACTATGGGGTGCATTATTCTATCAGGAGGACTATGGGGAAGTGCATTATACCATATGGAGGACTATGGGATGCATTATACTATACGGAGGACTATGGGATGCATTATACCATATGCAGGACTATGGATGCATTATACTATATGGAGGACTATGGGGGTGCATTATACCATACGGAGGACTAGGGGGAGAGCATCATACTATATGGAGGACTATGGGGAGTGCATTATTCTATATGAAGGACTATAGGGAGTGCAATATAATATATGGAGGACTATGGAGAGTGCATTATACTACATGGAGGACTATGGTGAGTGCATTATACTATATGGAGGACTATGGGGTGCATTATTCTATATGGAGAACTATGGGGAAGTGCATTATACTATATGAAGGACTATGGGCTGTGTAGTATACTATATGGAGGACTATGGAGACTGTATTATACTATATGGAGGACTATGGGGAGTGCATTATTCTATATGGAGGACTGTGGGAAGTGTATTATGCTATGTGGAGGACTATGGAGAGTGCACTATACTATATGGAGGACTATGGGGAGTGCATTATACTATATGGAGAACTATGGGCAGTGCATTATACCATATGGAGGACTATGGGATGCATTATACTATATGAAGGAGTATGGGGGTGCATTATACAATATAGAGGACTGTGGGGAGTGCATTATACTATATGGAGGACTATGGAGAGTGCATTATACTATATGGAGGACTTTGGAGAATGCATTATACTATATAGAGGATTATGGAGAGTGCATAATACTATATGGAGGACTATGGGGAGGGCATTATACTATAAGGAGGACTATGGGGTGCATTATTCTATATGGAGAACTATGGGTTGTGCATTATACTATATGGAGGACTATGAGTTGTGCATTATACTATATGGAGGACTATGGAGAGCGCATTGTACTATATTTGGGACTATGGGGAGTGCATTATTCTATATGGAGGACTATGGGGTGCGTTATACTATGTAGTGGACTATGGAGAGTGCATTATACTATATGGAGGACTATGGGGAGTGCATCATACTATATGGAGTACTATGGGGAGTGCATTATACCATATGAAGGACTATGAGATGTATTATACTATATGGAGGACTATGGGGTGCATTATTCTATATGGAGGACTATGGGGAAGTGCATTATACTATATGTAGGACTATGGGCTGTGCATTATACTATATGGAGGACTATGGAGAGTGTATTATACTATATGGAGGACTATGGGGAAGTGCATTATACTATATGGAGGACTATGGGGAGCGCATTATACTATATAGAGGACTATGGGGAGTGTATTATACTATATGGAGGACTATGGGCTGTGCATTTAACTTTATGGAGGACTATGGAGAGTGCATTATATTATATGGAAGACTATGGGGAGTTCATTATTCTTTATGGAGGACTATGGCGAAGTGCATTATACTATATGTAGGACTATGGAGAGTGCATTATACTATATGGAGGACTATGGGGAGTGCATTATACTATATGGAGGACTATGGGAAGTTCATTATACCATAAGGAGGACTATGGGATGCATTAAACCATATGGAGAACTATGGGATGCATTATACTATATGGAGGACTATGGGGGTCCATTATACAATATGGATGGCTATGGGGAGTGCATTATACTACATGGAGGACTATGGGAAGTGCATTATTCTATATGGAGGACTATGGGGAGTGCAATATACTATATGGAGGACTATGGGGTGCATTATACTAAATGAAGGACTATGGGCTGTGTATTATACTATATGGAGGACTATGGGAAGTGTATTATACTATATGGAGGACTACGGAGAGTGCACTATACTATCTGAAGGACTATGGGGAGTGCATTATACTATATGAAGAACTATGGGGAGTGCATTATACCATAAGGAGGACTATGGGATGAATTATACCATATGAAGGACTATGGGGCTGCATTATACAATATAGAGGACTATGGGATGCATTATACTAAATGAGGACTATGGGGGTGCATTTTACAATATGGAGGACTGTGGGGAGTGCATTATACTATATGGAGGACTATGGGGAGTGCATTATTCTATATGGAGGACTATAGGGAGTGCATTATACTATATGGATGACTATGGGGAGTGATTTATACTATATGGAGGACTATGGGGAGTGCATTATACTATATGGAGGACTATGGGGAGTATATTATACTATATGGAGGACTATGGGGTGCATTATTCTATATGGAGGACTATGGGTTGTGCATTATACTATATGGAGGACTATGGAGAGTGCATTATACTATATTTTGGACTATGGGGAGTGCATTATTCTATATGAATGACTATGGGAAAGTGCATTATACTATATGGAGGACTATGGAGAGTGCATTATACTATATGGAGGACAATAGAGAGTGCATTATACTATATGGAGGACTATAGGGGTGCATTATACAATATGGAGGACTATGAAGAGTGCATTATACTATGTGGAGGACTATGGGGAGTGCATTATTCTATATGGAGGACTATGGAGAGTGCATTATACTACATGAAGGACTTTGGGGAGTGCATTATACCATATTGAGGACTATTGGATGCATTATACTACAAGGAGGACTATGGGGGTGCATTATTCAAAATGTTGGACTATGGGGAGTGCATTATACTATATGGAGGACTATGGGGAGTGCATTATTCTATATGGAGAACTATCGGGAGTGCATTATACTGTATGGAGTATAATGTGGAGTGCAGTATACTGTATGGAGGATTATGGGGAGTGCATTATACTGTATGGTGGACTATGAGGCACATTATACTATACGGAAGACTATGGGGAGTGAATTGTACTCTAAGATGGACTATGGGGCACATTATGCTATATGGAGGACTATGGGGAGTGCATTATACTATAAGGAGGACTATGGGATGCATTATATTATATGGAGGACCATTGGGAGTGTATTATACTATATGAAGGACTATGCGGACTGCAGTATACTATATGGAAGACTATGGGGAGTGTATTTTACTATACAGAGGACTATGGTATGCATTATACCATATGGAGGACTATGGGATGCATTCTACTATATGGATGACTAAGGAATGCATTATATTATATGGAGGACTATGGGGAGTGCATTATGCTACATGGAGGACTATGGGATGCATTATACTATATGGAAAACTATGGGGATTGCATTATGCTATATGGAGGACTATGGGATGCATTATACTATATGGAAGACTATGGAATGGATAATATTATATGGAGGACTATGGGGAGTTCATTATACTGTATGGAGGACTATTGAGAGTGCATTATACTATATGAAGGACTGTGGGATGCATTATACAACATGGAGGACTATGGGATGCATTAACACTAGGACTACTGGACTCGTGACCCCGCCTAGAACTACTGAAAGGAGTCATTTTGACTCCTTGCTTGTTTTCGTTTATTTTTAGAGTTTCATTTGTGGTTATTTATTAATAATTATATTTTTTGTAATGTATTATTATTGTGAGATCCAACAGTAATGCTTTTGATTGTTTTTTTTCTGCTTTTCTTATTTTTCTACAGAAAATAACAATAATTATAATAGACGTTTTTCAAACATTTTTTTTTATTCAAGTGCACACATATAAACAACAACTGAAGAACAAAAAGTAGAGAAAATGTAGGTGGAGGAGCATAAAAATGAAAATATGGCGCAGAATTCACCTTCTAAACATTTGGTGTTTCGCATTTTAGGCATTGCCTTTGATTTATGGCAGTACATTGCCCACACAAAGACTTACCACAAGTCTTACAATTTTCGACAGATCTATTTTTCTTGCACTTTTCTTTGATCTGGCAAAATTTTGTTTGAACCATCACTTCTGAGCATGTAGAAACTTGGGACGTGGAACCCTTTTCCCTATCTGTGACATAAGGACCACTCAACTCTCTCACAAGCGTTTGCAAAAATGCCTTGCGTGACATTTTTTGGTGGGTAATCTCCTTGAATATTATCCATGCATTTATACCCGCAAAGTCTAAGGCATTTTCAAATGCATGAACAGGCCATCTCCTTGTGCATGTTCGTGTGGTATATTTTCGTGCCATCTGATCCACTACATCTACTCCATATTTTGTTTCATTGTAAAACTTTACCGTTTCTGGAGTTTTTTTAGCGGAATCAGACGCAACAACAACATCTGGATGGACGGAACTCAAAATGACAACATTTTTGTTGGGCTTTCCTTGATATACTGTAAGTGTAAAATTGTCTTCATTTCTAAACACTTTAGTGTTGTACAATTCCTCTTTCATGGATTTTATTTCTTTAGGCACTTCTCGCCTTATCTTGTTCAGTGTTCCCACGATGGTTGTTCCTTTGCTTTTTAGCTGTTTAGCTAATTTTACTGAAGTAAAGTAATTATCGGTTGTAACATTGCGACCTTTTTTCAAAAACGGGTCCAATAACTTCATTACCACATGGTCAGCTAAACGGTCCTCAGCACGGCGTGTGTCATCTTTGCCTAGATAAGGGAAGCCATTTGCCAGATATTTGCTCCTCTTATCAACAGCTAGCCAATATTTGTGGCCATATTTATCTGGTTTGGAAGGCATGTACTGCGTGAATGGACACCTAGTTTTGCTTGGGAAAAGTTGCTCATCCACCGTTATGTATGGGCCAGGTTTGTAACACGCAATACAATTTTCAATAAACCTGTCCCACACAGTAGAAAATAGAGCAAATTTGTCCGTTTGCAGTCTCTCCGATCGAGTAGATTTCTCATCAAATCTGAGAAACCTCATAATTTCAACAAAGCGGTCCCTAGACATTGTCGCTTTGCAAAACGGTATTCCCCAGTCATTACACCAAATACTGCTAATTGAGTGACGGTTCGTGCCAGATATTCCACGAGCATAGAATATCGCAATGAATGCATCTAGCTCCTCATCAGATAGAGTTTGTTCAGCATTACACAGTAATACAAGCAGGTAAAACACAAGGAAAATGTGAAAAGTTGACATGTAAATTGAACTACATCTATATGAACATCAGGGTAAATAAGACAGAGTGAAAAAATTATGCACAAAACTTTATAGCAACATTTAGTGACAAAAGGACCTCAAAATATAGTAGGGAGTCAAAATGACTCCCTTCAGTAGTTCTTGGTAAATTTTGAAAAAAACGCGCAAATTTTTCACCAAAATTATTTATTCTCACAAAATCTTTTTTCACATCATATTTGAGGAAAAGTCACCGAGTTTCAAGCCGGAATTCTGAAAAGTGTAGTCACAGAAGAGAAATAAAAAACGAAAGGAGTCAAAATGACTCCATCAGTAGTTCTAGTGTTAAAGTATATGGAGGACTATGGGGAGTGCATTATACTATATGGAGGAGTATGGGGAGAACATATACTATATGGAGGACTATGGTATTCATTATACTATATGGAGGACTATAGGGAGTGCATTATACTATATGGAGGACTATGGGATGCATTATGTTTTATGGAGGACTATGGGGAGTGCATTATTCTATATGGAGGAGTATGGGGAGAGCATATACTATATGGAGGACTATGGGATTTATTATACTATATGGAGGACTAAAGGGAGTGCCTTATAATATATGGAGGACTATGGGATGCATTATGTTTTATGGAGGACTATGGGGAGTGCATTATACTATATGGAGGAGTATGGAGAGAGCATATACTATATGGAGGACTATGGGATTCATTATACTATATGGAGGACTATAGGGAGTGCATTATACTATATGGAGGACTATGGGATGCATTATGTTTTATGGAGGACTATGGGGAGTGCATTATTCTATATGGAGGAATATGGGGGTGCATAATACTATATGGAGGAATATAAGGAGTTTATTATACCATATTGTGGACTATGGGGAGTGCATTATACTATATAGTGGACTATGGGGAGTGCATTATACTATATGGAGGACTATGGGGAGTGAATTATACTATATGGAGGACTATGGGGGTCCATTATACTATATGGAGGACTATGGCGAGAGCATTATACTATATGGAGGACTATGGAGAGTGCATTATACTATATGGAGGACTACGGGGAGTACATTATACTATATGGAGGACTATGGGGAGTGCATTGTACTGTATGGAGGAGTATTGGGAGTGCATTATATTATATGAACGGCTATTGGGCACATTATACTATATGGAGTACTGTGGTGAGTGCATCATACTGTATGGAGGACTATGGGGAGTGCATTATACCATATGGAGCACTATGGGGAGTGCATTGTACTATATAGAGGACTATGGGGAGTGTATTACACTATATGGAGGACTATGGGGTGCATTGTACTATATAGAGGACTATGGGATGCATTATACTATATGGAGGACTATGGGGAGTGCATTATACTGTATGGAGGACTATGAGGAGTGCATTATGCTATATGAAGGACTATGGGATGCGTTATACTATATGAAGGACTATGGGATGCATTATACTATATGGACGACTATGGGGAGTGGATTATACTATATGGAGGACTATGGGATGCATTAAACTATATAGAGGATTATGGGGAGTACATTATACTATATGGAGGACTATGGGATGCATTAAACTATATAGAGGATTATGGGGAGTACATTATACTATATGGAGGACTATGGTATTCATTATACTATATGGAGGACTATAGGGAGTGCATTATACTATATGGAGGACTATGGGATGCATTATGTTTTATGGAGGACTATGGGGAGTGCATTATTCTATATGGAGGAGTATGGGAAGAGCATATACTATATGGAGGACTATGGGATTTATTATACTATATGGAGGACTATAGGGAGTGCCTTATACTATATGGAGGACTATGGGATGCATTATGTTTTATGGAGGACTATGGGGAGTGCATTATACTATATGGAGGAGTATGGAGAGAGCATATACTATATGGAGGACTATGGGATTCATTATACTATATGGAGGACTATAGGGAGTGCATTATACTATATGGAGGACTATGGGATGCATTATGTTTTATGGAGGACTATGGGGAGTGCATTATTCTATATGGAGGAATATGGGGGTGCATAATACTATATGGAGGAATATGGGGAGTTTATTATACCATATTGTGGACTATGGGGAGTGCATTATACTATATAGTGGACTATGGGGAGTGCATTATACTATATGGAGGACTATGGGGAGTGAATTATACTATATGGAGGACTATGGGGGTCCATTATACTATATGGAGGACTATGGCGAGAGCATTATACTATATGGAGGACTATGGAGAGTGCATTATACTATATGGAGGACTACGGGGAGTACATTATACTATATGGAGGACTATGGGGAGTGCATTGTACTGTATGGAGGAGTATTGGGAGTGCATTATATTATATGAACGGCTATTGGGCACATTATACTATATGGAGTACTGTGGTGAGTGCATCATACTGTATGGAGGACTATGGGGAGTGCATTATACCATATGGAGCACTATGGGGAGTGCATTGTACTATATAGAGGACTATGGGGAGTGTATTACACTATATGGAGGACTATGGGGTGCATTGTACTATATAGAGGACTATGGGATGCATTATACTATATGGAGGACTATGGGGAGTGCATTATACTGTATGGAGGACTATGAGGAGTGCATTATGCTATATGAAGGACTATGGGATGCGTTATACTATATGAAGGACTATGGGATGCATTATACTATATGGACGACTATGGGGAGTGCATTATACTATATGGAGGACTATGGGATGCATTAAACTATATAGAGGATTATGGGGAGTACATTATACTATATGGAGGACTATGGGATGCATTATGTTATATGGAGGACTATGGGGAGTGCATTATACTATATGGAGGACTATGGGATGCATTATATTATATGGAAGATCATGGGAAGTTCATTATATTATATGGAGGACTATGGGGAGTGCATTATACTATATGGAGGACTATGGGATGCATTATATTATATTGAGGACTATGGGGAGTGCGTTATACTTTATGTAGGACTATGGGATGCATTATATTATATGGAGGACCATGGGAAGTTCATTATACTGTATGAAGGACTATGGGGAGTGCATTATACTATATGTAGGACTACGGGATGCATTATTTTATATGAAGGACTATGAGGAGTGCATTTTACTATATGGAGGACTATGTGGTACATTATACTATATGGAGGACTATGGGGAGTGCATTATGCTATATAGAGGACTATGGGGAGTGAATTATACTGTATGGAGGACAATGTGGTGCATTATACTATATGGAGGACTATGAGGAGTGCATTATACTGTTTGGAGGACTATGTCATGTATTATACTATATGAAGGTCTATGTGGTGCATTATACTATATGGAGGACTATGGGGAGTGTATTATACTATATGGAGGACTATGGGGAGTGCAGTATGCTATATGGAAGACTATGGGGAGTGCATTATACTATATGGAGGACTATGGGGAGTGCATTATACTATATAGAGGACTGTGGGGAGTCTATTAAACTATACGGAGGACTATGGGATGCATTATACCATATGAAGGAATATGTGATGCATTCTATTATATGGAGGATTATGGAGAGTGCATTATACTGTATGGAGGAATATGTGGTGCATTATACTATATGGAGTACTATGGGGAGTGCATTATACTATATGGAGGACTATGGGGAGTGCATTATGCTATATAGAGGACTATGGGGAGTGAATTATACTGTATGGAGGACAATGTGGTGCATTATACTATATGGAGGACTATGAGGAGTGCATTATACTGTTTGGAGGACTATGTCATGTATTATACTATATGAAGGTCTATGTGGTGCATTATACTATATGGAGGACTATGGGGAGTGTATTATACTATATGGAGGACTATGGGGAGTGCAGTATGCTATATGGAAGACTATGGGGAGTGCATTATACTATATGGAGGACTATGGGGAGTGCATTATACTATATAGAGGACTGTGGGGAGTCTATTAAACTATACGGAGGACTATGGGATGCATTATACCATATGAAGGAATATGTGATGCATTCTATTATATGGAGGATTATGGAGAGTGCATTATACTGTATGGAGGAATATGTGGTGCATTATACTATATGGAGTACTATGGGGAGTGCATTATACTATATGGAGGACTATGGGGAGTGCATTATACCATATGGAGGACTATGGGATGCATTATGTTATATGGAGCACTATGAGGAGTGCATTTTACTATATGGAGGACTATGGGGGTGCATTACACTATATGGAGGACTATGGCGAGAGCATTATACTATATGGAGGACTATGGAGAGTGCATTATACTATATGGAGGACTATGGGGAATGCATTATACTATATGGAGGACTATGGGGAATGCATTATTCTGTATGGAGGACTATGGGGAGTACATTATGTTATATGGAGGGCTATGGGGCACATTATACTATATGGAGGACAAGGGGGAGTGCATTATACTGTATGGAGGACTATGGGGAGTGCATTATACTATATAGAGGACTATATGATGCATTATATTATATGAAGGACTATGGGGAGTGCATTATACAATATAAAACACTATGGGGAGTGCATTATACTATATGGAGGACTATGGGGAGTGTATTATACTATATGGAGGACTATGGGATGCATTGTACTATATAGAGGACTATGGGATGCATTATACTATATGGAGGATTATTGGGAGTGCATTATACTGTATGGAGGACTATGAGGAGTGCATTATACTATATGAAGGACTATGGGATGCATTGTACTATATGGAGGACTATGGGGATTGAATTATACTGTATGGAGGACTATGAGGAGTGCATTATACTATAAGGAGGACTATATGAAGTGCACTATACTATATGGAGGACTACGGTATGTATTATACTGTATAGAGGACTATGGGGATTACATTATACTATATGGAGGACTATGGGATGCATTATGCTATATGGAGGACTATGGGGAGTGCATTATTCTATATGGAGGACTATGGGATGCATTATATTATATGGAGGACCATGGGGAGTTCATTATAATATATGGAGGACCATGGGGAGTGCATTATACTGTATGGAGGACTATGGGAAGCATAATATTATATGGAGGACTATGGGGAGTGCATTATACTATATGGAGGACTATGGGATGCATTATATTATATGGAGGACCATGGGGAGTTCATTATACTTTATGGAGGACTATGGGGAGTGCATTAAACTATATGTAGCAGTATGGGGAGTGTATTATACTATTTGGAGGACTATGGGATGCATTATTTTATATGAAGGACTATGAGGAGTGCAATATGCTATATGGATGAGTATGTGGTCCATTATACTATAATGAGGACTATGGGGAGTGCATTATGCTATATGGATGACTCTGGGGAGTGGATTATACTGTATGGAGGACTATGTGGTGCATTATACTATATGGAGGACTATGTGGTGCATTGTACTATATGAAGGACTATGGTGAGTTCATTATAGTATATGGAGGACTATGGGGAGTGCATTATACTATATGGAGGACTATGGGGAGTTCATTATACTGTATGGAGGACTATGTGGTGTATTATACTATATGGAGGACTATGTAGTGCATTATACTATATGGAGGACTATGGGGAGTGTATTATACTATATGAAAGACTATGGGGAATGCAGTATTGTATATGGAAGACTAAGGGGAGTGCATTATACTATATTGAGGACTATGGGGAGTGTATTATACTATATAGAGGACTGAGGGGAGTCAATTATACTATACGGAGGACTATGGGATGCATTATACTATGTGGAGGAATATGGGATGCATACTATTATATTAAGGACTATGGGGAGTGCATTATACTATATGGATAACTATGGGGAGTGCATTATACTGTATGGAGGACTATGTGGTGCATTATACTATAAGGAGTACTATGGGGAGTGCAATATACTATATGGAGGACTATGGGGAGTGCATTATACTGTATGGAGGACTATATGGTGCATTATACTATAAGGAGGACTATGGGGAGTGCATTATACTATATGAATGACTATAGGGAGTGCATTATACTATATGGAGGACTATGGGGAGTGGATTATACTGTATGGAGGACTTTGTGGTGCATTATACTATATGGAGGACTATGTGGTGCATTATACTATATGGAGGACTATGGGGAGTGTATTATACTATATGGAGGACTATGGGGAGCGCAGTATGCTATATGGAAGACTATGGGGAGAATATTATACTATATAGAGGACTGTGGGGAATCCATTATACTATATGGAGGACTACGGCATGCATTATATTATATGGAGGACTATGTGGAATGCATTATGCTATATGGAGGACTATGGGATGCATTATACTATATGGAGAACTATGGGGAGCATATTATACTATATGGAGGACTATGGGATGCATTATACTATATGGAGGAATGTGGGACGCATTCTATTTTATGGAGGACTATGGGAAGTGCATTATACTGTATGGAGTACTATGTGGTGCATTATCCTATATGGAAGACTATGGGGAGAATATTATACTATATAGAGGACTGTGGGGAATCCATTATACTATATGGAGGACTACGGCATGCATTATATTATATGGAGGACTATGGGGAATGCATTATGCTATATGGAGGACTATGGGATGCATTATACTATATGGAGGACTATGGGGAGTGTATTATACTATATGGAGGATTATGGGATGCATTATACTATATAGAGGACTGTGGGGAGTCCATTATACTATATGGAGGACTATGGGATGCATTATATTATATGGAGGACTATGGGGGGGTGCATTATGCTATATGGAGAACTATGGGATGCATTATACTATATGGAGGACTATGGGGAGTGTATTATACTATATGGAGGAGTATGGGATGCATTATACCATATGGAGGACTATGGGGAGTGCATTATACTTTATGGAGGACTATGGGGAGTCCATTATACTATATGGAGGACTATGGGATGCATTATTATATGGAGGACTATGGGGAGTGCATTGTAATACACTGCTCCAAAAAATAAAGCAAACACTCAAATAACCCATCCTAGATCTGAAAGAATGAAATATTCTCATTGAATATTTTGTTCTGTACAAAGTTGAATGTGCTGACAACAAAATCACACAAAAATCATCAATGGAAATCAAATTTATTAAGCAATGGAGGCCTGGATTTGGAGTCACCCCCAAAATTAAAGTGGAAAAACACACTACAGGCTGATCCAACTTTGATGTAATGTCCTTAAAACAAGACAAAATGATGCTCAGTATTGTGTGTGGCCTCCACGTGCCTGCATGACCTCCCTACAATGCCTGGGCATGCTCCTGATGAGGTTGCGGATGGTCTCCTGTGGGATCTCCTCCCAGACCTGGACTAAAGCATCCGCCAACTCCTGGACAGTCTGTGGTGCAACATGACGTTGGTGGATGGAGCGAGACATGATGTCCCAGATGTGCTCAATCAGATTCAGGTCTGGGGAACGGGCGGGACAGTCCATAACCTCAATGCCTTCATCTTGCAGGAACTGCTGACACACTCCAGCCACATGAGGTCTGGCATTGTCCTGCATTAGGAGGAACCCAGGGCCAACCACACCAGCATATGGTCTCACAAGGGGTCTGAGGATCTCATCTTGGTACCTAATGGCAGTCAGGCTACCTCTGGCGAGCACATGGAGGGCTGTGCGGCCCTCCAAAGAAATGCCACCCCACACCATTACTGACCCACTGCCAAACCGGTCATGCTGAAGGATGTTGCAGGCAGCAGATCGCTCTCCACGGCGTCTCCAGACTCTGTCACGTCTGTCACACGTGCTCAGTGTGAACCTGCTTTCATCTGTGAAGAGCACAGGGCGCCAGTGGCGACTTTGCCAATCCTGGTGTTCTAAGGCAAATGCCAAGCGTCCTGCACGGTGTTGGGCTGTGAGCACAACCCTCATCTGTGGACATCCGGCCCTCATTCCAACCTCATGGAGTCGGTTTCTAACCGTTTGTGCAGACACATGCAGATTTGTGGCCTGTTGGAGGTCATTTTGCAGGGCTCTGGCAGTGCTCCTCCTGTTCCTCCTAGCACAAAGGCGGAGGTAGCGGTCCTGCTGCTGGGTTGTTGCCCTCCTACGGCCCCCTCCATGTCTCCTGGTGTACTGGCCTGTCTCCTGGTAGCGCCTCCAGCCTCTGGACACTACGCTGACAGACACAGCAAGCCTTCTTGCCACAGCTCGCATTGATGTGCCATCCTGGATGAGCTGCACTACCTGAGCAACTTCTGTGGGTTGTAGAGTCCGTCTCTTGCTACCACGAATGTGAAAGCACAACCAACATTCAAAAGTGACCAAAACATCAGCCAGAAAGCATTGGTACTGAGATGTGGTCTGTGGTCCCCACCTGCAGAACCACTCCTTTATTGAGGGTGTCTTGATAATTGCCAATAATTTCCATCTATTGTCTATTCCATTTGCACAACAAAATATGAAATTAATTGTCAATCAGTGTTGCTTCCTAAGTGGACAGTTTGATTTCACAGAAGTTTGATTTACGTGGAGTTATATTCTGTTGTTTAAGTGTTCCCTTTATTTTTTGAGCAGTGTATATGGAGGACTATGGGGAGTGCATTATACTATATGGAGGACTATGGGATGCATTATATTATATGGAGGACTATGTGGAGTGCATTATACTATATGGAGGACTATGGGGAGTGTATTATACTATATAGAGGATTGTGGGGAGTCCATTATACTATATGGAGGACTATGGGATGCATTATACCATATGGAGGACTATGGGATGCATTATATTATATGGAGGACTATGGTTTGCATTATAGTATAGAGAGGACTATGGGGAGTGTATTATACTATGTGGAGGACTATGGAACGCATTATACTATATGGAGGACTATGGGGAAAGCTTTATACTATATGGAGGACTGTGTGGTGCATTATACTATATGGAGGACTATGGGGAGTGCATTATACTGTATGGAGGACTATGTTGTGCATTATATTAAATGGAGGACTATGGGGAGTGCATTATACTATATGGAGGACTATGGTGTTGTGGTGTTGCTATCAGAGTGTCAAGAGTGGGAGAAGAGGGTTGCATTGACAATCCAACACAATGGGCAGCAATTTGAACACATTTTATAAGTGGTCATAAAGTTACATTAAAACCAAGCACACCATTGTTTTTCTTATCAAATTCTCAATAAGTTTGATGTGTCACATGACCCTCTTTCCTTTGAAAAAAATAAAGTTGGATCCAAAATGGCCGACTTCAAAATAGCCGCCATGGTCACCACCCATCTGGAAAAGTTTTCCCCTCACATATACTAATGTGCCACAAACAGGAAGTTGATATTACCAACCATTCCCATTTAATTTAGGTGTATCCATGTAAATGGCCCACCCTGTATATAATCAGAATGGGGGGGTCCAAATCTTGCTCCGGGACCCATCAGCCTCGTTACGCCACTGGTTATATATTATACTAGCTATTGAACCCCTTCTACGCCCGGGTGGTGAGCATTTTTATTGGTATATTTCTGGCGCCATTTTTTTTTAAGACACTGTCTGCAAATTCGCATATACATTGTCTTCAATAAAATAGCGCCGGATAAGCGCCATTTTACTGAAGTAATGTACTACAACGTCAACACAGCAGTGCACACGTGCCAGCCAAAGGGATAATGGTGATGGGTGGTGCATGCGCACTGCTATGTTGACGTTGTAGTACATTACTTCAATAAAATGGCGCTGGAGTCAGCGTTTGCGCTTATCCGGCGCTATTTTATTGAAGACACTGTATATGCGAATTTGCAGACAGTGTCTTAAAAAAATGGTGCCGGATAGCATGGTATACGCATACACTGAGTCCGGGTCATTCTATTGAAGTATTGTACTACAAAATTAAAGGGAACCTGTCACCAGAAATAACACCGTTAACCTGCACATATGTGATTAATCTGCAGGTTAATAGCGTTATTATGTTGCCCGACGCCTGCACGTAGTCGAATGCAGCAGGGAGAAAATAAACCTTCCTGGTATATGATCCCCCAATCCTGGTCCCCTTCTTGGTATATGCTCCACCCCATCCTTGTATATGTTCCCCCAATCCTTGAATATGCTCCCCCCATACTGGTATAAGCTCCCCCCATACTGGTATATGCTCCCTCCATCCTGGTATATGCTCCCTCCATCCTGGTATATGTTCCCCCATCTTGGTATATGCTCTCCCCATCCTGGTATATGCTCCCCCATCCTAGTATATACCCCCCCCATCCTGGTATATGCTCCCTCCATCCTGGTATATGCTCCCTCCATCCTGGTATATGCTCCCTCCATCCTCGTATATGCTTCCCCTATCCTGGTATATGCTCCCCCAATCCTGGTATATGCTCCCCCAATCCTCGCATATGCTCCCTCCATCCTGTTATATGCCCCCCCATCCTGGTATGTGCTACACCCATCCTGGTATATGCTGCCTCAATCCTCGTATATATGCCCCCCCACCCTGGTATATGTCCCCCTATCCTGGTATATGCTTCCCTACCCTGGTATATGCTCCCCCAATTCTTGTATATGCTCCCTCCATCCTGGTATATGTTCCCCCATCCTGGGATATGCTTCCCTATCCTGGTATATGCCCCCCCATCCTGTTATATGCTCCCTCCATCCTGGTATATGCCCCCATCCTGGTATATGCTCCCCCCATCCTGGTATATGCTCCCCCCATCCTGGTATATCCCCCCATCCTGGTATATGCTCCTCCCCATCCTGGTATATGCTCCCCCCATCCTGGTATATGCTACCGCTATCCTCGCATGTGCTCCCCCATCCTGGTATATGCTCCCCCCCATCCTGGTATATGCCCCACATCCTGGTATATCCCCACATTCTGGTATATGCTCCCCGTTATATGCTCCCCCATCCTGGTATATGCTCCCCCCATCCTGGTATATGCCCACCATCCTGGTATATGCTCCCCCTCATCCTGGTATATGCTCCCCCCATCCTGGTATATGCTCCCCACATCCTGGTATATGCCCCCTCCATCCTGGTATATGTCCCCCATCCTGGTATGTGCTCCCCCCATCCTGGTATATACCCCCCATCCTGGTATATGCTCCCCGCATCCTGGTATATGCTCCCCCTATCCTGTTATATGCTCCCACCATCCTGGTATATGCTCCCCCATCCTGGTATATACTTCCCCATCCTGGTATATGCTCCCCCCATCCTGGTATATGCTCCCCCCATCCTGGTATATGCTCCCTCCATCCTCGTATATGTTTCCCCTATCCTGGTATATGCTCCCTCCATTCTGGTATATGCCCCCCCATTCTGGTATACACTCCACCCATCCTGGTATATGTTGCCTCAATCCTCGTATATGCATCCCCACCCTGGTATATGCCCCCCATCCTGGTATATGCTTCCCTACCCTGGTATATGCTCCCCCAATTCTTGTATATGCTCCCTCCATCCTGGTATATGCCCCCCATCTTGTTATATGCTCCCTCCATCCTGGTATATTCTCCCCCCATCCTGGTATATGCTCCCCCATCCTGGTATATGCTCCCCCCATCCTGGTATATGCTCCCCCTATCCTGGTATATCCCCCCATCCTGGTATATGCTCCTCCCCATCCTGGTATATGCTCCCCCCATACTGGTATATGTTCCCCCATCCTGGTATATGCTCCCCCCCATCGTGGTATATGATCCCCCAATCCTGGTCCCCTTCTTGGTATATGCTCCCCCCCATCCTTGTATATGTTCCCCCAATCCTCGTATATGCTCCCCCCATACTGGTATAAGCTCCCCCCAAACTGGTATATGCTCCCTCCATCCTGGTATATGCTCCCTCCATCCTGGTATATGCTCCCCCATCTTGGTATATGCTCTCCCCATCCTGGTATATGCTCACCCATCCTGGTATATAGCCCCCCATCCTGGTATATGCTCCCCCCATCCTGTTATATGCTCCCTCCATCCTGGTATATGCTCCCCCATCCTGGTATATACTTCCCCATTCTGGTATATGCTCCCCCATCCTGGTATATACCCCCCCATCCTGGTATATGCTCCCCCCATCCTGGTATATGCTCCCCCCATCCTGTTATATGCTCCCTCCATCCTGGTATATGCTCCCCCATCCTGGTATATACTTCCCCATTCTGGTATATGCTCCCCCCATCCTGGTATATGCTCCCTCCATCCTGGTATATGCTCCCTCCATCCTCATATATGCTACCCCTATCCTGGTATATGCTCCCCCAATCCTGGTATATGCTCCCCCAATCCTCGTATATGCTCCCTCCATCCTGTTATATGCCCCCCCATCCTGGTATATGCTCCACCCATCCTGGTATATGCTGCCTCAATCCTCGTATATGCCCCCCCACCCTGGTATATGTCCCCCCATCCTGGTATATGCTTCCCTACCCTGGTATATGCTCACCCAATTCTTGTATATGCTCCCTCCATCCTGGTATATGCCCCCCCAACCTGGTATATGCTTCCCTATCCTGGTATATGCCCCCCAATCCTGTTATATGCTCCCTCCATCCTGGTATGTGTCCCCATCCTGGTATATGCTCCCCCATCCTGGTATATGCTCCCCCCATCCTGGTATATGCTCCTCCCCATCCTGGTATATGCTCCCCCCATCCTGGTATATGCCCCCCATTCTGGTATATGCCCCCCATCCTGGTATGTGCTCCCCCCATCCTGGTATATGCTCCCCCTATCCTGTTATATGCTCTCTCCATCCTGGTATATGCTCCCCCATCCTGGTATATACTTCCCCATCCTGGTATATGCTCCCCCCATCCTGGTATATGCTCCCTCCATCCTGGTATATGCTCCCTCCATCCTGGTATATGCTCCCTCCATCCTCGTATATGCTTCCCCTATCCTGGTATATGCTCCCCCAATCCTGGTATATGCTCACCCAATGCTAGTATATGCTCCCTCCATCCTGGTATATGCCCCCCCATTCTGGTATATGCTCCCCCCTATCCTGTTATATGCTCCCTCCATCCTGGTATATGCTCCCCCATCCTGGTATATACTTCCCCATCCTGGTATATGCTCCCCCTATCCTGGTATATGCTCCCTCCATCCTGGTATAGGCTCCCTCCATCCTGGTATATGCTCCCCCATCTTGGTATATGCTCTCCCCATCCTGGTATATGCTCCCCCATCCTGGTATATACCCCCCCATCCTGGTATATGCTCCCCCCATCCTAGTATATGCTCCCCCCATCCTGTTATATGCTCCCTCCATCCTGGTATATGCTCCCCCATCCTGGTATATACTTCCCCATTCTGGTATATGCTCCCCCCATCCTGGTATATACCCCCCCATCCTGGTATATGCTCCCCCCATCCTGGTATATGCTCCCCCATCCTGTTATATGCTCCCTCCATCCTGGTATATGCTCCCCCATCCTGGTATATACTTCCCCATTCTGGTATATGCTCCCCCCATCCTGGTATATGCTCCCTCCATCCTCATATATGCTTCCCCTATCCTGGTATATGCTCCCCCAATCCTGGTATATGCTCCCCCAATCCTCGTATATGCTCCCTCCATCCTTTTATATGCCCCCCCATCCTGGTATATGCTCCACCCATCCTGATATATGCTGCCTCAATCCTCGTATATGCCCCCCTACCCTGGTATATGTCCCCCATCCTGGTATATGCTTCCCTACCCTGGTATATGCTCACCCAATTCTTGTATATGCTCCCTCCATCCTGGTATATGCCCCCCCATCCTGGTATATGCTTCCCTATCCTGGTATATGCCCCCCCATCCTGTTATATGCTCCCTCCATCCTGGTATGTGTCCCCATCCTGGTATATGCTCCCCCATCCTGGTATATGCTCCCCCCATCCTGGTATATGCTCCTCCCCATCCTGGTATATGCTCCCTCCATCCTGGTATATGCCCCCCATCCTGGTATGTGCTCCCCCCATCCTGGTATATGCTCCCCCTATCCTGTTATATGCTCTCTCCATCCTGGTATATACTTCCCCATCCTGGTATATGCTCCCCCCATCCTGGTATATGCTCCCTCCATCCTGGTATATGCTCCCTCCATCCTGGTATATGCTCCCTCCATCTTCGTATATGCTTCCCCTATCCTGGTATATGCTCCCCCAATCCTGGTATATGCTCACCCAATGCTAGTATATGCTCCCTCCATCCTGGTATATGCCCCCCCATTCTGGTATATGCTCCCCCTATCCTGTTATATGCTCCCTCCATCCTGGTATATGCTCCCCCATCCTGGTATATACTTCCCCATCCTGGTATATGCTCCCCCCATCCTGGTATATGCTCCCCCCATCCTGGTATATGCTCCCTCCATCCTGATATATGCTACCTCCATCCTCGTATATGCTTACCCTATACTGGTATATGCCCCCCATCCTGGTATATGCCCCCCATCCTGGTATATCCCCACATTCTGGTATATGCTCCCCCGTTATATGCTCCCCCATCCTGGTATATGCTCCCCCATCCTGGTATATGCTCCCCCCATCCTGGTATATGCCCCCCATCCTGGTATATGCTCCCCCTCATCCTGGTATATGCTCCCCCCATCCTGGTATATGCTCCCCCCATCCTGGTATATGCCCCCCATCCTGGTATATGTCCCCCATCCTGGTATGTGCTCCCCCCATCCTGGTATATACCCCCCATCCTGGTATATGCTCCCCCCATCCTGGTATATGCTCCCCCTATCCTGTTATATGCTCCCACCATCCTGGTATATGCTCCCCCATCCTGGTATATACTTCCCCATCCTGGTATATGCTCCCCCCATCCTTTTATATGCTCCCCCCATCCTGGTATATGCTCCCTCCATCCTGGTATATGCTCCCTCCATCCTCGTATATGCTCCCCTATCCTGGTATATGCTCCCTCCATTCTGGTATATGCCCCCCCATTCTGGTATACACTCCACCCATCCTGGTATATGCTGCCTCAATCCTCGTATATGCCTCCCCACCCTGGTATATGCCCCCCATCCTGGTATA
The DNA here is from genome assembly GCF_046119375.1 of Phyllobates terribilis. Classification (NCBI taxonomy): domain Eukaryota; kingdom Metazoa; phylum Chordata; class Amphibia; order Anura; family Dendrobatidae; genus Phyllobates; species Phyllobates terribilis. The sequence continues at coordinate 20,209,795 of NW_027362779.1, read as the reverse complement.
TGCTTCCCTACCCTGGTATATGCTCCCCCAATTCTTGTATATGCTCCCTCCATCCTGGTATATGCCCCCCATCTTGTTATATGCTCCCTCCATCCTGGTATATTCTCCCCCCATCCTGGTATATGCTCCCCCATCCTGGTATATGCTCCCCCCATCCTGGTATATGCTCCCCCTATCCTGGTATATCCCCCCATCCTGGTATGTGCTCCTCCCCATCCTGGTATATGCTCCCCCCATACTGTTATATGTTCCCCCATCCTGGTATATGCTCCCCCCCATCCTGGTATATGATCTCCCAATCCTGGTCCCCTTCTTGGTATATGCTCCCCCCCATCCTTGTATATGTTCCCCCAATCCTCGTATATGCTCCCCCCATACTGGTATAAGCTCCCCCCATACTGGTATATGCTCCCTCCATCCTGGTATATGCTCCCTCCATCCTGGTATATGCTCCCCCATCTTGGTATATGCTCTCCCCATCCTGGTATATGCTCCCCCATCCTGGTATATACCCCCCCATCCTGGTATATGCTCCCCCCATCCTGTTATATGCTCCCTCCATCCTGGTATATGCTCCCCCATCCTGGTATATACTTCCCCATTCTGGTATATGCTCCCCCCATCCTGGTATATACCCCCCCATCCTGGTATATGCTCCCCCCATCCTGGTATATGCTCCCCCCATCCTGTTATATGCTCCCTCCATCCTGGTATATGCTCCCCCATCCTGGTATATACTTCCCCATTCTGGTATATGCTCCCCCCATCCTGGTATATGCTCCCTCCATCCTGGTATATGCTCCCTCCATCCTCATATATGCTACCCCTATCCTGGTATATGCTCCCCCAATCCTGGTATATGCTCCCCCAATCCTCGTATATGCTCCCTCCATCCTGTTATATGCCCCCCCATCCTGGTATATGCTCCACCCATCCTGGTATATGCTGCCTCAATCCTCGTATATGCCCCCCCACCCTGGTATATGTCCCCCCATCCTGGTATATGCTTCCCTACCCTGGTATATGCTCACCCAATTCTTGTATATGCTCCCTCCATCCTGGTATATGCCCCCCCAACCTGGTATATGCTTCCCTATCCTGGTATATGCCCCCCCATCCTGTTATATGCTCCCTCCATCCTGGTATGTGTCCCCATCCTGGTATATGCTCAGCCATCCTGGTATATGCTCCCCCCATCCTGGTATATGCTCCTCCCCATCCTGGTATATGCTCCCCCCATCCTGGTATATGCCCCCCATTCTGGTATATGCCCCCCATCCTGGTATGTGCTCCCCCCATCCTGGTATATGCTCCCCCTATCCTGTTATATGCTCTCTCCATCCTGGTATATGCTCCCCCATCCTGGTATATACTTCCCCATCCTGGTATATGCTCCCCCCATCCTGGTATATGCTCCCTCCATCCTGGTATATGCTCCCTCCATCCTCGTATATGCTTCCCCTATCCTGGTTTATGCTCCCCCAATCCTGGTATATGCTCACCCAATGCTAGTATATGTTCCCTCCATCCTGGTATATGCCCCCCCATTCTGGTATATGCTCCCCCCTATCCTGTTATATGCTCCCTCCATCCTGGTATATGCTTCCCCATCCTGGTATATACTTCCCCATCCTGGTATATGCTCCCCCCATCCTGGTATATGCTCCCCCCATCCTGGTATATGCTCCCTCCATCCTGGTATATGCTCCCTCCATCCTGGTATATGCTCCCCCATCTTGGTATATGCTCTCCCCATCCTGGTATATGCTCCCCCATCCTGGTATATACCCCCCATCCTGGTATATGCTCCCCCCATCCTAGTATATGCTCCCCCCATCCTGTTATATGCTCCCTCCATCCTGGTATATGCTCCCCCATTCTGGTATATACTTCCCCATTCTGGTATATGCTCCCCCCATCCTGGTATATACCCCCCCATCCTGGTATATGCTCCCCCCATCCTGGTATATGCTCCCCCCATCCTGTTATATGCTCCCTCCATCCTGGTATATGCTCCCCCATCCTGGTATATACTTCCCCATTCTGGTATATGCTCCCCCCATCCTGGTATATGCTCCCTCCATCCTGGTATATGCTCCCTCCATCCTCATATATGCTTCCCCTATCCTGGTATATGCTCGCCCAATCCTGGTATATGCTCCCCCAATCCTCGTATATGCTCCCTCCATCCTTTTATATGCCCCCCATCCTGGTATATGCTCCACCCATCCTGGTATATGCTGCCTCAATCCTCGTATATGCCCCCCCACCCTGGTATATGTCCCCCATCCTTGTATATGCTTCCCTACCCTGGTATATGCTCACCCAATTCTTGTATATGCTCCCTCCATCCTGGTATATGCCCCCCCATCCTGGTATATGCTTCCCTATCCTGGTATATGCCCCCCCATCCTGTTATATGCTCCCTCCATCCTGGTATGTGTCCCCATCCTGGTATATGCTCCCCCATCCTGGTATATGCTCCCCCCATCCTGGTATATGCTCCTCCCCATCCTGGTATATGCTCCCTCCATCCTGGTATATGCCCCCCATCCTGGTATGTGCTCCCCCCATTCTGGTATATGCTCCCCCTATCCTGTTATATGCTCTCTCCATCCTGGTATATACTTCCCCATCCTGGTATATGCTCCCCCCATCCTGGTATATGCTCCCTCCATCCTGTATATGCTCCCTCCATCCTGGTATATGCTCCCTCCATCCTCGTATATGCTTCCCCTATCCTGGTATATGCTCCCCCAATCCTGGTATATGCTCACCCAATGCTAGTATATGCTCCCTCCATCCTGGTATATGCCCCCCCATTCTGGTACATGCTCCCCCCTATCCTGTTATATGCTCCCTCCATCCTGGTATATGCTCCCCCATCCTGGTATATACTTCCCCATCCTGGTATATGCTCCCCCCATCCTGGTATATGCTCCCCCCATCCTGGTATATGCTCCCTCCATCCTGATATATGCTCCCTCCATCCTCGTATATGCTTACCCTATACTGGTATATGCCCCGCATCCTGGTATATGCCCCCCATCATGGTATATCCCCACATTCTGGTATATGCTCCCCCATTATATGCTCCCCCATCCTGGTATATGCTCCCCCATCCTGGTATATGCTCCCCCCATCCTGGTATATGCCCCCCATCCTGGTATATGCTCCCCCTCATCCTGGTATATGCTCCCCCCATCCTGGTATATGCTCCCCCCATCCTGGTATATGCCCCCCATCCTGGTATATGTCCCCCATCCTGGTATGTGCTCCCCCCATCCTGGTATATACCCCCCATCCTGGTATATGCTCCCCCCATCCTGGTATATTCTCCCCCTATCCTGTTATATGCTCCCACCATCCTGGTATATGCTCCCCCATCCTGGTATATACTTCCCCATCCTGGTATATGCCCCCCCCCATCCTTTTATATGCTCCCCCCATCCTGGTTTATGCTCCCTCCATCCTGGTATATGCTCCCTCCATCCTCGTATATGCTCCCCTATCCTGGTATATGCTCCCTCCATTCTGGTATATGCCCCCCCATTCTGGTATACACTCCACCCATCCTGGTATATGCTGCCTCAATCCTCGTATATGCCTCCCCACCCTGGTATATGCCCCCCATCCTGGTATATGCTTCCCTACCCTGGTATATGCTACCCCAATTCTTGTATATGCTCCCTCCATCCTGGTATATGCCCCCCATCTTGTTATATGCTCCCTCCATCCTGGTATATTCTCCCCCCATCCTGGTATATGCTCCCCCATCCTGGTATATGCTCCCCCCATCCTGGTATATGCTCCCCCTATCCTGGTATATCCCCCCATCCTGGTATATGCTCCTCCCCATCCTGGTATATGCTCCCCCCATACTGGTATATGTTCCCCCATCCTGGTATATGCTCCCCCCCATCCTGGTATATGATCCCCCAATCCTGGTCCCCTTCTTGGTATATGCTCCCCCCCATCCTTGTATATGTTCCCCCAATCCTCGTATATGCACCCCCCATACTGGTATAAGCTCCCCCCATACTGGTATATGCTCCCTCCATCCTGGTATATGCTCCCTCCATCCTGGTATATGCTCCCCCATCTTGGTATATGCTCTCCCCATCCTGGTATATGCTCCCCCATCCTGGTATATACCCCCCATCCTGGTATATGCTCCCCCCATCCTGGTATATGCTCCCCCCATCCTGTTGTATGCTCCCTCCATCCTGGTATATGCTCCCCCATCCTGGTATATACTTCCCCATTCTGGTATATGCTCCCCCCATCCTGGTATATGCTCCCTCCATCCTGGTATATGCTCCCTCCATCCTCATATATGCTTCCCCTATCCTGGTATATGCTCCCCCAATCCTCGTATATGCTCCCTCCATCCTGTTATATGCCCCCACATCCTGGTATATGCTCAACCCATCCTGGTATATGCTGCCTCAATCCTCGTATATGCCCCCCCACCCTGGTATATGTCCCCCCATCCTGGTATATGCTTCTCTACCCTGGTATATGCTCACCCAATTCTTGTATATGCTCCCTCCATCCTGGTATATGCCCCCCCATCCTGGTATATGCTTCCCTATCCTGGTATATGCCCCCCCATCCTGTTATATGCTCCTTCCATCCTGGTATGTGCCCCCATCCTGGTATATGCTCCCCCATCCTGGTATATGCTCCCCCCATCCTGGAATATGCTCCTCCCCATCCTGGTATATGCTCCCCTCATCCTGGTATATGCTCCCGCTATCCTGGCATATGCTCCCCCCATCCTGATATATGCTCCCCCATCCTGGTATATGCTCCCCCCCATCCTGGTATATGCCCCCCATCCTGGTATATCCCCCCATTCTGGTATATGCTCCCCCGGTATATGCTCCCCCATCCTGGTATATGCTCCCCCCATCCTGGTATATGCCCACCATCCTGGTATATGCTCCCCCTCATCCTGGTATATGCTCCCCCCATCCTGGTATATGCTCTCCCCATCCTGGTATATGCCCCCCATCCTGATATATGCCCCTCATCCTGGTATGTGCTCCCCCCATCCTGGTATATACCCCCTATCCTGTTATATGCTCCCTCCATCCTGGTATATGCTCCCCCATCATGGTATATACTTCCCCATCCTGGTATATGCTCCCCCCATCCTGGTATATGCTCCCTCCATCCTGGTATATGCTCCCCCTATCCTGGTATATGCTCCCCCAATCCTGGTATATGCTCCTCCAATCCTCGTATATGCTCCCTCCATCCTGGTATATGCCCCCCCATCCTGGTATATGTTCCACCCATCCTGGTATATGCTGCCTCAATCCTCGTATATGCCCCTCCACCCTGGTATATGCCCCCCATCCTGGTATTTGCTTCCCTACCCTGGTATATGCTCCCCCAATTCTTGTATATGCTCCCTCCATCCTGGTATATGCCCCCCATCCTGTTATATACTGCCTCCATCCTGGTATATGCTCCCCCCATCCTGGTATATGCTCCCCCATCCTGGTATATGCTCCCCCTATCCTGGTATATGCTCCCCCTATCCTGGTATATCCCCCCATCCTGGTATATGCTCCTCCCCATCCTGGTATATGCTCCCCCCATACTGGTATATGCTCCCCCATCCTGGTATATGCTCCCCCCATCCTGGTATATGCCCCCCATCCTGGTATATGCCCCCCATCCTGGTATATCCCCCATCCTGGTATATGCTCCCCTCATCCTGGTATATGCTCCCCCATCCTGGTATATGCTCCCCCCATCCTGGTACATGCCCCTCCATCCTGGTATATGCTCCCCCTCATCCTGCTATATGCTCCCCCTAGCCTGGTATATGCTCCCCCCATCCTGGTATATGCCCCCCATCCTGGTATATGCCCACATCCAGGTATGTGCTCCCCCCATCCTGGTATATTCTCCCCCCATCCTGGTATATGCTCCCCCCGATCCTGGTATATGCTCCCCCCATCCTGGTATGTCACCCCCTGATCCTTGTATATGCTCCCTCCCATCCTGGTATATGTCACCCCCGATCCTGGTATATCGTCCCCCCCATCCTGGTATATACTTCCCCTCATCCTGGTATATGCTCCACCCCATCCTAGTATATGTCAACCCCCAATCCTGGTATATGCTCCCCCCTTCCTGGTATATGTCACCCCCCGATCGTGGTATGTGCTCCCCCCATCCTGGTATATGTCACCCCCGATCCTGGTATATGCTACCCCCATACTGATATATGCTCCCCCTCATTAGGTATATGCTCCCCCATCCTGGTATATGCTCCCCCTCATTCTGGTTTATGCTCCCCCCATTCTGGTATATGCTCCCCCCATCCTGGTATATGCCCCCCCCATCCTGGTATATGCTCCCCTTCATCCTGGTATATGCTTCCTCCATCCTTGTATATGCTCCCCCCCATCATGGAGAACAAGGAAGCACAAAAGAACTTCATGAAAACATGAAAATACAAAATCTTTATTGAAAAAAATCAAGAATAGAAAAAATGGAAAACACTCAGAGGCATAAAATTAAAAACAATGGAGGAGCATGGAGACGAGGAACAGGTTAAATGTACTGCCCTATGTAAATCAATTGCCTGAAGGCAAAATATGGCACTGCAAAAACAGGTCATAAAGAGGTAGCTCAAGTGTCTATCCAATTGAAAGGTCGCACAGTGAGAGACTTCTGTTTAATGCAGGTTCTAATATAGAAGCATTTTCCCAAAGTGGATGCAAGTATGACACTCAGTACATTAATAGAAATAAGTGTCATGAAAGACAATATAGTCAAAGTGACAACCAATCCAATATATAATATGAAAAGGTTCCATACTTACAGCCGCTGTGGTTGCGTCGCCGCACCTCGCTCCTGCTCTACCCCAGCATCCTGGTATATGCTCCCCCCCATCCTGGTATATGCTCCCCCTCATCCTGGTATATGCTCTCACCCATCCTGGTATATGCTCCCCCTCATCCTGGTATATGCTCTCCCCCATCCTGGTATATGCTCCCCTCCATCCTGGTATATGTCACCGCCGAACCTGGTATATGCTCCCCCCCATCCTGGTATATGTCACCCCCCAATCCTGGTATATGCTCCCCGTCATCCTGGTATATGCTCCCCCTCATTCTGGTATATGCTCCCCCCCATCCTGGTATATGCCCCCCATCCTGGTATATGCTCCCCCATCCTGGTATATACTTCCCCATCCTGGTATATGCTCCCCCCATCCTGGTATATGCTCCCCCCATCCTGGTATATGCTCCCTCCATCCTGATATATGCTACCTCCATCCTCGTATATGCTTACCCTATACTGGTATATGCCCCCCATCCTGGTATATGCCCCCCATCCTGGTATATCCCCACATTCTGGTATATGCTCCCCCGTTATATGCTCCCCCATCCTGGTATATGCTCCCCCATCCTGGTATATGCTCCCCCCATCCTGGTATATGCCCCCCATCCTGGTATATGCTCCCCCTCATCCTGGTATATGCTCCCCCCATCCTGGTATATGCTCCCCCCATCCTGGTATATGCCCCCCATCCTGGTATATGTCCCCCATCCTGGTATGTGCTCCCCCCATCCTGGTATATACCCCCCATCCTGGTATATGCTCCCCCCATCCTGGTATATGCTCCCCCTATCCTGTTATATGCTCCCACCATCCTGGTATATGCTCCCCCATCCTGGTATATACTTCCCCATCCTGGTATATGCTCCCCCCATCCTTTTATATGCTCCCCCCATCCTGGTATATGCTCCCTCCATCCTGGTATATGCTCCCTCCATCCTCGTATATGCTCCCCTATCCTGGTATATGCTCCCTCCATTCTGGTATATGCCCCCCCATTCTGGTATACACTCCACCCATCCTGGTATATGCTGCCTCAATCCTCGTATATGCCTCCCCACCCTGGTATATGCCCCCCATCCTGGTATATGCTTCCCTACCCTGGTATATGCTCCCCCAATTCTTGTATATGCTCCCTCCATCCTGGTATATGCCCCCCATCTTGTTATATGCTCCCTCCATCCTGGTATATTCTCCCCCCATCCTGGTATATGCTCCCCCATCCTGGTATATGCTCCCCCCATCCTGGTATATGCTCCCCCTATCCTGGTATATCCCCCCATCCTGGTATGTGCTCCTCCCCATCCTGGTATATGCTCCCCCCATACTGTTATATGTTCCCCCATCCTGGTATATGCTCCCCCCCATCCTGGTATATGATCTCCCAATCCTGGTCCCCTTCTTGGTATATGCTCCCCCCCATCCTTGTATATGTTCCCCCAATCCTCGTATATGCTCCCCCCATACTGGTATAAGCTCCCCCCATACTGGTATATGCTCCCTCCATCCTGGTATATGCTCCCTCCATCCTGGTATATGCTCCCCCATCTTGGTATATGCTCTCCCCATCCTGGTATATGCTCCCCCATCCTGGTATATACCCCCCCATCCTGGTATATGCTCCCCCCATCCTGTTATATGCTCCCTCCATCCTGGTATATGCTCCCCCATCCTGGTATATACTTCCCCATTCTGGTATATGCTCCCCCCATCCTGGTATATACCCCCCCATCCTGGTATATGCTCCCCCCATCCTGGTATATGCTCCCCCCATCCTGTTATATGCTCCCTCCATCCTGGTATATGCTCCCCCATCCTGGTATATACTTCCCCATTCTGGTATATGCTCCCCCCATCCTGGTATATGCTCCCTCCATCCTGGTATATGCTCCCTCCATCCTCATATATGCTACCCCTATCCTGGTATATGCTCCCCCAATCCTGGTATATGCTCCCCCAATCCTCGTATATGCTCCCTCCATCCTGTTATATGCCCCCCCATCCTGGTATATGCTCCACCCATCCTGGTATATGCTGCCTCAATCCTCGTATATGCCCCCCCACCCTGGTATATGTCCCCCCATCCTGGTATATGCTTCCCTACCCTGGTATATGCTCACCCAATTCTTGTATATGCTCCCTCCATCCTGGTATATGCCCCCCCAACCTGGTATATGCTTCCCTATCCTGGTATATGCCCCCCCATCCTGTTATATGCTCCCTCCATCCTGGTATGTGTCCCCATCCTGGTATATGCTCAGCCATCCTGGTATATGCTCCCCCCATCCTGGTATATGCTCCTCCCCATCCTGGTATATGCTCCCCCCATCCTGGTATATGCCCCCCATTCTGGTATATGCCCCCCATCCTGGTATGTGCTCCCCCCATCCTGGTATATGCTCCCCCTATCCTGTTATATGCTCTCTCCATCCTGGTATATGCTCCCCCATCCTGGTATATACTTCCCCATCCTGGTATATGCTCCCCCCATCCTGGTATATGCTCCCTCCATCCTGGTATATGCTCCCTCCATCCTCGTATATGCTTCCCCTATCCTGGTTTATGCTCCCCCAATCCTGGTATATGCTCACCCAATGCTAGTATATGTTCCCTCCATCCTGGTATATGCCCCCCCATTCTGGTATATGCTCCCCCCTATCCTGTTATATGCTCCCTCCATCCTGGTATATGCTTCCCCATCCTGGTATATACTTCCCCATCCTGGTATATGCTCCCCCCATCCTGGTATATGCTCCCCCCATCCTGGTATATGCTCCCTCCATCCTGGTATATGCTCCCTCCATCCTGGTATATGCTCCCCCATCTTGGTATATGCTCTCCCCATCCTGGTATATGCTCCCCCATCCTGGTATATACCCCCCATCCTGGTATATGCTCCCCCCATCCTAGTATATGCTCCCCCCATCCTGTTATATGCTCCCTCCATCCTGGTATATGCTCCCCCATTCTGGTATATACTTCCCCATTCTGGTATATGCTCCCCCCATCCTGGTATATACCCCCCCATCCTGGTATATGCTCCCCCCATCCTGGTATATGCTCCCCCCATCCTGTTATATGCTCCCTCCATCCTGGTATATGCTCCCCCATCCTGGTATATACTTCCCCATTCTGGTATATGCTCCCCCCATCCTGGTATATGCTCCCTCCATCCTGGTATATGCTCCCTCCATCCTCATATATGCTTCCCCTATCCTGGTATATGCTCGCCCAATCCTGGTATATGCTCCCCCAATCCTCGTATATGCTCCCTCCATCCTTTTATATGCCCCCCATCCTGGTATATGCTCCACCCATCCTGGTATATGCTGCCTCAATCCTCGTATATGCCCCCCCACCCTGGTATATGTCCCCCATCCTTGTATATGCTTCCCTACCCTGGTATATGCTCACCCAATTCTTGTATATGCTCCCTCCATCCTGGTATATGCCCCCCCATCCTGGTATATGCTTCCCTATCCTGGTATATGCCCCCCCATCCTGTTATATGCTCCCTCCATCCTGGTATGTGTCCCCATCCTGGTATATGCTCCCCCATCCTGGTATATGCTCCCCCCATCCTGGTATATGCTCCTCCCCATCCTGGTATATGCTCCCTCCATCCTGGTATATGCCCCCCATCCTGGTATGTGCTCCCCCCATTCTGGTATATGCTCCCCCTATCCTGTTATATGCTCTCTCCATCCTGGTATATACTTCCCCATCCTGGTATATGCTCCCCCCATCCTGGTATATGCTCCCTCCATCCTGTATATGCTCCCTCCATCCTGGTATATGCTCCCTCCATCCTCGTATATGCTTCCCCTATCCTGGTATATGCTCCCCCAATCCTGGTATATGCTCACCCAATGCTAGTATATGCTCCCTCCATCCTGGTATATGCCCCCCCATTCTGGTACATGCTCCCCCCTATCCTGTTATATGCTCCCTCCATCCTGGTATATGCTCCCCCATCCTGGTATATACTTCCCCATCCTGGTATATGCTCCCCCCATCCTGGTATATGCTCCCCCCATCCTGGTATATGCTCCCTCCATCCTGATATATGCTCCCTCCATCCTCGTATATGCTTACCCTATACTGGTATATGCCCCGCATCCTGGTATATGCCCCCCATCATGGTATATCCCCACATTCTGGTATATGCTCCCCCATTATATGCTCCCCCATCCTGGTATATGCTCCCCCATCCTGGTATATGCTCCCCCCATCCTGGTATATGCCCCCCATCCTGGTATATGCTCCCCCTCATCCTGGTATATGCTCCCCCCATCCTGGTATATGCTCCCCCCATCCTGGTATATGCCCCCCATCCTGGTATATGTCCCCCATCCTGGTATGTGCTCCCCCCATCCTGGTATATACCCCCCATCCTGGTATATGCTCCCCCCATCCTGGTATATGCTCCCCCTATCCTGTTATATGCTCCCACCATCCTGGTATATGCTCCCCCATCCTGGTATATACTTCCCCATCCTGGTATATGCCCCCCCCATCCTTTTATATGCTCCCCCCATCCTGGTTTATGCTCCCTCCATCCTGGTATATGCTCCCTCCATCCTCGTATATGCTCCCCTATCCTGGTATATGCTCCCTCCATTCTGGTATATGCCCCCCCATTCTGGTATACACTCCACCCATCCTGGTATATGCTGCCTCAATCCTCGTATATGCCTCCCCACCCTGGTATATGCCCCCCATCCTGGTATATGCTTCCCTACCCTGGTATATGCTACCCCAATTCTTGTATATGCTCCCTCCATCCTGGTATATGCCCCCCATCTTGTTATATGCTCCCTCCATCCTGGTATATTCTCCCCCCATCCTGGTATATGCTCCCCCATCCTGGTATATGCTCCCCCCATCCTGGTATATGCTCCCCCTATCCTGGTATATCCCCCCATCCTGGTATATGCTCCTCCCCATCCTGGTATATGCTCCCCCCATACTGGTATATGTTCCCCCATCCTGGTATATGCTCCCCCCCATCCTGGTATATGATCCCCCAATCCTGGTCCCCTTCTTGGTATATGCTCCCCCCCATCCTTGTATATGTTCCCCCAATCCTCGTATATGCACCCCCCATACTGGTATAAGCTCCCCCCATACTGGTATATGCTCCCTCCATCCTGGTATATGCTCCCTCCATCCTGGTATATGCTCCCCCATCTTGGTATATGCTCTCCCCATCCTGGTATATGCTCCCCCATCCTGGTATATACCCCCCATCCTGGTATATGCTCCCCCCATCCTGGTATATGCTCCCCCCATCCTGTTGTATGCTCCCTCCATCCTGGTATATGCTCCCCCATCCTGGTATATACTTCCCCATTCTGGTATATGCTCCCCCCATCCTGGTATATGCTCCCTCCATCCTGGTATATGCTCCCTCCATCCTCATATATGCTTCCCCTATCCTGGTATATGCTCCCCCAATCCTCGTATATGCTCCCTCCATCCTGTTATATGCCCCCACATCCTGGTATATGCTCAACCCATCCTGGTATATGCTGCCTCAATCCTCGTATATGCCCCCCCACCCTGGTATATGTCCCCCCATCCTGGTATATGCTTCTCTACCCTGGTATATGCTCACCCAATTCTTGTATATGCTCCCTCCATCCTGGTATATGCCCCCCCATCCTGGTATATGCTTCCCTATCCTGGTATATGCCCCCCCATCCTGTTATATGCTCCTTCCATCCTGGTATGTGCCCCCATCCTGGTATATGCTCCCCCATCCTGGTATATGCTCCCCCCATCCTGGAATATGCTCCTCCCCATCCTGGTATATGCTCCCCTCATCCTGGTATATGCTCCCGCTATCCTGGCATATGCTCCCCCCATCCTGATATATGCTCCCCCATCCTGGTATATGCTCCCCCCCATCCTGGTATATGCCCCCCATCCTGGTATATCCCCCCATTCTGGTATATGCTCCCCCGGTATATGCTCCCCCATCCTGGTATATGCTCCCCCCATCCTGGTATATGCCCACCATCCTGGTATATGCTCCCCCTCATCCTGGTATATGCTCCCCCCATCCTGGTATATGCTCTCCCCATCCTGGTATATGCCCCCCATCCTGATATATGCCCCTCATCCTGGTATGTGCTCCCCCCATCCTGGTATATACCCCCTATCCTGTTATATGCTCCCTCCATCCTGGTATATGCTCCCCCATCATGGTATATACTTCCCCATCCTGGTATATGCTCCCCCCATCCTGGTATATGCTCCCTCCATCCTGGTATATGCTCCCCCTATCCTGGTATATGCTCCCCCAATCCTGGTATATGCTCCTCCAATCCTCGTATATGCTCCCTCCATCCTGGTATATGCCCCCCATCCTGGTATATGTTCCACCCATCCTGGTATATGCTGCCTCAATCCTCGTATATGCCCCTCCACCCTGGTATATGCCCCCCATCCTGGTATTTGCTTCCCTACCCTGGTATATGCTCCCCCAATTCTTGTATATGCTCCCTCCATCCTGGTATATGCCCCCCATCCTGTTATATACTGCCTCCATCCTGGTATATGCTCCCCCCATCCTGGTATATGCTCCCCCATCCTGGTATATGCTCCCCCTATCCTGGTATATGCTCCCCCTATCCTGGTATATCCCCCCATCCTGGTATATGCTCCTCCCCATCCTGGTATATGCTCCCCCCATACTGGTATATGCTCCCCCATCCTGGTATATGCTCCCCCCATCCTGGTATATGCCCCCCATCCTGGTATATGCCCCCCATCCTGGTATATCCCCCATCCTGGTATATGCTCCCCTCATCCTGGTATATGCTCCCCCATCCTGGTATATGCTCCCCCCATCCTGGTACATGCCCCTCCATCCTGGTATATGCTCCCCCTCATCCTGCTATATGCTCCCCCTAGCCTGGTATATGCTCCCCCCATCCTGGTATATGCCCCCCATCCTGGTATATGCCCACATCCAGGTATGTGCTCCCCCCATCCTGGTATATTCTCCCCCCATCCTGGTATATGCTCCCCCCGATCCTGGTATATGCTCCCCCCATCCTGGTATGTCACCCCCTGATCCTTGTATATGCTCCCTCCCATCCTGGTATATGTCACCCCCGATCCTGGTATATCGTCCCCCCCATCCTGGTATATACTTCCCCTCATCCTGGTATATGCTCCACCCCATCCTAGTATATGTCAACCCCCAATCCTGGTATATGCTCCCCCCTTCCTGGTATATGTCACCCCCCGATCGTGGTATGTGCTCCCCCCATCCTGGTATATGTCACCCCCGATCCTGGTATATGCTACCCCCATACTGATATATGCTCCCCCTCATTAGGTATATGCTCCCCCATCCTGGTATATGCTCCCCCTCATTCTGGTTTATGCTCCCCCCATTCTGGTATATGCTCCCCCCATCCTGGTATATGCCCCCCCCATCCTGGTATATGCTCCCCTTCATCCTGGTATATGCTTCCTCCATCCTTGTATATGCTCCCCCCCATCATGGAGAACAAGGAAGCACAAAAGAACTTCATGAAAACATGAAAATACAAAATCTTTATTGAAAAAAATCAAGAATAGAAAAAATGGAAAACACTCAGAGGCATAAAATTAAAAACAATGGAGGAGCATGGAGACGAGGAACAGGTTAAATGTACTGCCCTATGTAAATCAATTGCCTGAAGGCAAAATATGGCACTGCAAAAACAGGTCATAAAGAGGTAGCTCAAGTGTCTATCCAATTGAAAGGTCGCACAGTGAGAGACTTCTGTTTAATGCAGGTTCTAATATAGAAGCATTTTCCCAAAGTGGATGCAAGTATGACACTCAGTACATTAATAGAAATAAGTGTCATGAAAGACAATATAGTCAAAGTGACAACCAATCCAATATATAATATGAAAAGGTTCCATACTTACAGCCGCTGTGGTTGCGTCGCCGCACCTCGCTCCTGCTCTACCCCAGCATCCTGGTATATGCTCCCCCCCATCCTGGTATATGCTCCCCCTCATCCTGGTATATGCTCTCACCCATCCTGGTATATGCTCCCCCTCATCCTGGTATATGCTCTCCCCCATCCTGGTATATGCTCCCCTCCATCCTGGTATATGTCACCGCCGAACCTGGTATATGCTCCCCCCCATCCTGGTATATGTCACCCCCCAATCCTGGTATATGCTCCCCGTCATCCTGGTATATGCTCCCCCTCATTCTGGTATATGCTCCCCCCCATCCTGGTATATGCCCCCCATCCTGGTATATCCCCCATCCTGGTATATGCTCCCCCTCATCCTGGTATATGCTCTCACCCATCCTGGTATATGCTCCCCTCATCCTGGTATATGCTCTCCCCCATCCTGGTATATGCTCCCCTCCATCCTGGTATATGTCACCGCCGAACCTGGCATATGCCCCCCCCCCATCCTGGTATATGTCACCCCCCAATCCTGGTATATGCTCCCCGTCATCCTGGTATATGCTCTCCCCCATCCTGGTATATGCTCCCCTCCATCCTGGTATATGTCACCCCCCAATCCTGGTATATGCTCCCCGTCATCCTGGTATATGCTCCCCCTCATTCTGGTATATGCTCCCCTCCATCCTGGTATATGTCACCCCCCAATCCTGGTATATGCTTCCCCTCATCCTGGTATATGCCGCCCCCCATCCTGGTATATGTCACCCCCCCCCCGATCCTGGTATATGTCACCCCCCCCGATCCTGCCTGTCCTGCTCATCCATCCACAAACACTCCTACTCACCCTTCCCCCGCAGCACATCGTCTGTGTTAAATATGTAAATAAAATGGCGCTGGAGTCAGTGTGTGCACATACTGCGCTATTTGGCGCCATTTTGTTGAAGACACTGCGAATTTGTCTTCAACAAAATGGTGCTGGATATCGCGCTATGCGCTGGCTCCGGCACAGACTCCTCCTTAAGCCTCGCCGGAGACGTGGTCAGCGCCTATGCACATGGTGATCTCCGGCGACGCACTCTTCCTCCAGCCTCGTCCTCCCGGCGCAGACTATAGAGGCTTAGGACAGAAGGACACATCCCTGGATATATATATCTCATCTCTCCCAATTACATGGAGTCTATTAGGATCCCTGATCTATTATGTGTCGCCATCTGCACAGATCCAATGTCACACAAAAGGAAGCGACATTTTTAGCGAGTAAACAGCGCATTCCGTCCTGTGCTGATCTACAGCGCCATCTAGAGGCTGATCAGCGGCGCATCAGCTCAGCCTACTCGTTTTCATCTTCGCACCAGATGACGCGTTACCGGGATAAAATATGATTGGGTCCCAGTGAAAATACAAGACTGGGAGCCGGCTGCTCTGCTCCAATCGTCGCGCTTTGGAAGATACCAACTCTTTGTAGCCCTCAGGGGGAGCTGAGGAGAATAAATTGTTATTGTTTGTAAAAGTGCAGATATTTAATGAACTGATAGGTAAAATAAAGATGCGGCTGCGATCAGTGACGGGACAGAGTAAGAGCGGCCGCTGCAGTCCCCCCCAGTGCTCAGATCAGTGGTAGACGCGACTCCTCCTCCGCATTCGGAAGCCGGAAGTTGCAGGCAGTGTTGTGAGAGAGGAGCAGAGAGACAGGTGGGTGATTGGTGCTGTGTGCGCTGCCCCCTGCTGGTCGCATCGCCGCAGTGCAGGTTGTTATGGGCTGATCAGGGGCCCCTATGCCGCTCTCCATGGTGCGACCCCCACTGCTGTGTCTTGGGGTCTGTTACACCTGATATATAGGAGCTGAGTACAGGCTGCTGCTGGGGCCCCTGATACCAATACTATGTGGCCCTTACACCTGATATATAGGAGCTGAGTACAGGCTGCTGGGGCCCCTGATACCATTACTATGTGGCCCTTACACCTGATATATAGGAGCTGAGTACAGGCGGCTGCTGGGGCCCCTGATACCATTACTATGTGGCCCTTACACCTGATATATAGGAGCTGAGTACAGGCTGCTGCTGGGGCCCCTGATACCATTACTATGTGGCCCTTACACCTGATATATAGGAGCTGAGTACAGGCGGCTGCTGGGGCCCCTGATACCATTACTATGTGGCCCTTACACCTGATATATAGGAGCTGAGTACAGGCTGCTGCTGGGGCCCCTGATACCATTACTATGTGGCCCTTACACCTGATATATAGGAGCTGAGTACAGGCGGCTGCTGTGGCCCCTGATACCATTACTATGTGGCCCTTACACCTGATATATAGGAGCTGAGTACAGGCGGCTGCCGGGGCCCCTGATACCATTACTATGTGGCCCTTACACCTGATATATAGGAGCTGAGTACAGGCGGCTGCTGGGGCCCCTGATACCATTACTATGTGGCCCTTACACCTGATATATAAGGGCTGAGTACAGGTGGCTGCTGGGGCCCCTGATACCATTACTATTTGGCCCTTACACCTGATATATAAGGGCTGAGTACAGGCGGCTGCTGGGGCCCCTGATACCATTACTATGTGGCCCTTACACCTGATATATAGGAGCTGAGTACAGGCGGCTGCCGGGGCCCCTGATACCATTACTATGTGGCCCTTGCATCTGATATATAAGGGCTGAGTACAGGCAGCTGCTGGGGCCCCTGATACCATTACTATGTGGCCCTTACACCTGATATATAGGAGCTGAGTACAGGAAGCTGCTGGGGCCCCTGATACCATTACTATGTGGCCCTTACATCTGATATATAGGAGCTGAGTACAGGCGGCTGCTGTGGCCCCTGATACCATTACTATGTGGCCCTTACACCTGATATATAGGAGCTGAGTACAGGCAGCTGCTGGGGCCCCTGATACCATTACTATGTGGCCCTTACACCAGATATATAGGAGCTGAGTACAGGTGGTTGCTGGGGCCCCTGATACCATTACTATGTGGCCCTTACACCTGATATATAGGAGCTGAGTACAGGCGGCTGCTGGGGCCCCTGATACCATTACTATGTGGCCCTTACACCTGATATATAGGAGCTGAGTACAGGCGGCTGCTGGGGCCCCTGATACCATTACTATGTGGCCCTTATATCTGATATATAGGAGCTGAATACAGGCGGCTGCTGGGGCCCCTGATACCATTACTATGTGGCCCTTACACCTGATATATAGGAGCTGAGTACAGGCAGCTGCTGGGGCCCCTGATACCTGTACTATGTGGCCCTTACACCAGATATATAGGAGCTGAGTACAGGCGGCTGCTGGGGCCCCTGATACCATTACTATGTGGCCCTTACACCTGATATAAAGGAGCTGAGTACAGGCGGCTGCTGGGGCCCCTGATACCATTACTATGTGGCCCTTACACCAGATATATAGGCGCTGAGTACAGGCGGCTGCTGGGGCCCCTGATAACATTAATATGTGGCCCTTACACCTGATATATAAGAGCTGAGTACAGGCGGCTGCTGGGGCCCTTGATACCATTACTATGTGGCCCTTACACCTGATATATAGGAGCTGAGTACAGGCGGCTGCTGGGGCCCCTGATACCATTACTATGTGGCCCTTACACCTGATATATAGGAGCTGAGTACAGGCAGCTGCTGGGGCCCCTGATACCATTACTATGTGGCCCTTACACCTGATATATAAGGGCTGAGTACAGGCAGATGCTGGGGCCCCTGATATCATTACTATGTGGCCTTTACACCTGATATACAGGAGCTGAGTACAGGCGGCTGCTGGGGCCCCTGATACCATTACTATGTGGCCCTTACACCTGATATATAGGAGCTGAGTACAGGCGGCTGCTGGGGCCCCTGATACCATTACTATGTGGCCCTTACACCTGATATATAAGCTCTGCTGGGACTCTGTATCCCGCCTGCATTGCATAATGGGGCCCCTGAATACTCTGCACATAAGGGCCCATAGCTCTAATTATGTTGTTTGCAATAGTCGCCCTCCTGCCACCCTGTAATATCGGGTCCCTGCCTGGTGTGGCCCCTATGACTTAATGTCTCCCAGTAAGTGCAGCACACCAGTTATCAGTCTGCACGGCCAGGGTCCGGGACCCCTGTTGTTTTTGTACTGGCTTTGTAATATATGCTCATTATCAGGGCGCCCTCTTCTCAGACATCCATCTAATCATCCGTCTGTCTCATCCATATTTGCCATATGGAGGTTTCCAGAAATAGGGCAGAACCTACTGGACTTCTGTGAAAGTTGACGAATCTGTTGAGCGCGGCTGAAGCCTCCTGGGAGCCGAGGTAAAATCAGTGGCCGTGGTAAAATTGTGGAGCGGTGGGGTCTGAAAAAGGAATCATGACTATAAGGACAACGTTTGCACAAAGTGATTTCTTTCGAGCCCAACAGCCACTGTGTAAACCTGACAAAAATGCCCCCATCTATCCATCCATTCATCACTCTCATACTCTGTCTATGCAGGTATGTATCTCATCATTCTTCCTTACGGAGTTTCACATTGACCAGTCGGGGCTTTGGTGCGAACTCCCTCACAAAACTGGATTCGGTAGTGTGTGCTGACGAGGCCATAGGCTTAGTAGACTGCGCCTCCAGTAGGCGTACACACCTGATGCACGACAGAGGGCACATTCACTCTGTCTGGACCATTATAGTCTATGGCCACGTCAGATCATATGCCCGAATCCCATTCAGGTGTAGGCTGCAGCAGGTGGCTGCTGCCTTCTGTGCCCCGCTCCTCCGCCACTGCCGTTCCCCCCAACACCCAGAACCACAGTATATATATATATATATATATATATGTACACTACTCAAAAAAATAAAGGGAACACTTAAACTACAGAATATAACTCCAAGTAAATCAAACTTCCGTGACATCAAACTGTCCACTTAGGAAGCAACACTGATTGACAATCAATTTCACATGCTGATGTGCAAATGGAATAGACAATAGATGGAAATTATTGGCAATTATCAAGACACCCTCAATAAAGGAGTGATTCTGCAGGTGGGGACCACAGACCACATCTCAGTACCAATGCTTTCTGACTGATGTTTTGGTCACTTTTGAATGTTGGTTGTGCTTTCACACTCGTGGTAGTTTGAGATGGACTCTACAACCCACAGAAGTTGCTCAGGTAGTGCAGCTCATCCAGGATGGCACATCAATGCGAGCTGTAGAAAGAAGGTTTGCTGTGTCTGTCAGCGTAGTGTCCAGAGGCTGGAGGCGCTACCAGGAGACAGGCCAGTACACCAGGAGACGTGGAGGGGGCCGTAGGAGGGCAACAGCCCAGCAGCAGGACAGCTACCTCCGCCTTTGTGCAAGGAGGAACAGGAGGAGCACTGCCAGAGCCCTGCAAAATGACCTCCAACTGACCACAAATGTGGATGTGTCTGCACAAACGCTTAGAAACCCACTCCATAACGGTGGTATGAGAGCCCGACGTCCACAGATGGGGGTTGTGCTCACAGCCCAACACCGTGCAGGACTCTTGGCATTTGCCACAGAACACCAGGATTGGCAAAGTGGCAACTGGCGCCCTGTGCTCTTCACAGATGAAATCAAGTTCACACTGAGCACATGTGACAGACGTGACAGAGTCTGGAGACGCCGTGGAGAGCGATCTGCTGCCTGCAACATCCTTCAGCATGACCGGTTTGGCAGTGGGTCAGTAATGGTGTGGGGTGGCATTTGTTTGGAGGGCCGCACAACCCTCCATGTGCTCGCCAGAGGTAGCCTGACTGCCATTAGGTACCGAGATGAGATCCTCAGACCCCTTGTGAGACCATGTGCTGGTGCGGTTGGCCCTGGGTTCCTCCTAATGCAGCACAATGCCAGACCTCATGTGGCTGGAGTGTGTCAGCAGTTCCTGCAAGATGAAGGCATTGAGGTTATGGACTGGCCCACCCGTTCCCCAGACCTGAATCCGATTGAGCACATCTGGGACATCATGTCTCGCTCCATCCACCAACGTCACGTTGCACCACAGACTGTCCAGGAGTTGGCGGATGCTTTAGTCCAGGTCTGGCAGGAGATCCCACAGGAGACCATCCGCAACCTCATCAGGAGCATGCCCAGGCGTTGTAGGGAGGTCATACAGGCACGTGGAGGCCACACACAATACTCAGCCTCATCAGGAGCATGCCCAGGCGTTGTAGGGAGGTCATACAGGCACGTGGAGGCCACACACAATACTGAGACTCATTTTGACTTGTTTTAAGGACATTGCATCAAAGTTGGATCAGCCTGTAGTGTGTTTTTCCACTTTAATTTTGGGGGTGACTCCAAATCCAGGCCTCCATTGGTTAATAAATGTGATTTCCATTGATGATTTTTGTGTGATTTTGTTGTCAGCACATTCAACTTTGTACAGAACAAAGTATTAAATGAGAATATTTCATTCATTCAGATCTAGGATGTGTTATTTGATTGTTCCCTTTATTTTTTTGAGCAGTGTATATATAAATATACCAGGATGGGGGATATTAACAGAATTGGGGGACATTACCCCTATAACAGTGTCAGCAGCAGACTCCCTCCCCCTTAACAGGGCATAATGACCACATTTTTTGCTTCAATTTTTTTTCTATTTTCCTCCTCTAAAACCTAGGTACGTCTTATGGTCCGGTGCTTCTTATAGTCCGAAAAATACGGTATATGCATTCAGTATATATATACTATGGTAGATGGGCCCACTCAGTTGCACACAGAAGTAGCCACCGGAGCGCCGTCTCCTTAAGTCTCTCACTGGTTTATTTGAAGATGCTGCATAAGCCAGTGAGGAGTTAGCAAAAATAAATACGTGCTTTCTGACCTAAGGAAAAACAAAACATAACATACAGCCGTGTTGCTGTGGGGATCTGCCCGCTCAGGAGAACAACCATCCACTGGTTCAGCTTTTCCTTCTCAGGACACAAAGCGCTGGAGTTCCTCTCTACAGCCCTACTGAACACTGAATGCCTTAGAAGGACTATATACATCCTAGTCCCCACCCTGGGGTGGAGATATGGTGAAAGACCTCCCAAATGGTGAACAACCTCCCAACCCGTTCTATGGTCGTTCACAAAAACCCAGCCCTTAAAATGGCCGATTAATCCCTCTCAACACATAGTGTGCTGGTGGAAAACTTATGGGCTTCAAATCACTGAAGCTAACAGCCTCAGTGAAACATACCTCCCCTCCAGCACTTTGCCAGTGACTTTGTCACCATGTATATATAATCAGCATACTGTATATATATTATAAGCATACTCTATATATCCTTTTAAAAGCAGAAGTGTCAATAAATTATTTTTATCAGTTAACAAAATGCAGAGTAAAGTTTGATGGATGAACCAAGATCTCAGTAATAATAATTGTAATTTTTTTTTAATTAATAATAGGATAGAAGGGAGGGACAAAACCAGGAACAGAATCAGTAGGCAAACTCATAGTCAGGAGGACAGCCGGGGTCAGATACCAGGTGATCAGTAACCGCCACATCTGCGAGCAGTATGAATACCGCGGAGCCTGGTGACAGAGGTGATACTGAGATTGTCCCGTCAGAGATGTAACAGTCAGAAGGCCACCGGTAGATGGTGAAGGTCCTTCTGTACAGCTCCAGCAGTGATGGTGGATCTGCTGGACTTCAGGGCGCTGGATGCGGAGGCTTACCGTCTTTTAGATGTCTCTAGGGGAACGGTGACAACACGCAAATACGCGAGCAGCCCTGGATAATCCACGCCGGCAGGATGATAAGATCCGGCGGAAGATGGAACCTATGAGAAGAGAAGGAAATATAATGTAAGTGATGGGACTCCATATGACATGATACTACTGTGCGGTCACTGTGGCCGGACGCAGAGGAATCTCATCACACAGAGGTCAGGGATCATCGTCAGCCATCATACATGTGACAATCCCATCTCCGACAGATGACATCTGCTCCACATGAATTATTCTCACTGACGACATCACACAACATGGAGATGACTCTCACACTTACCTCGTCTCTTTTTCCCCTTTTTCCCATTTTCTGATTTTTCGTCATCAGCTGGAAATTCTGATCAGAAAGAAGAAAAAACAACAACTCACTAAAGACATATTGTTATGGGATCTGCTTCGTATCTCTCCTGTGTATAGTATATAGATTGTTCTAGTCCTGTCCCCTATAGTCCTGACAATCTGGTATTACACAATAGGGCAGAATAAGTCCTATATACCGGACATGACCTCATATGAGGGGCATTAGATGTGTCACTAATATGGAGCAGTGAGCGCCCTGTGTGCCGCCATGTGGTGCATCCCTAATGAGCGATATTCTACTATAGGAGACGATGTCTCATTATGATGACGGAGGTTACTGGATGCAACAATGTATCACAGAATCCATGATAATACTGTACAAAGTTGCAGAAATGGAGACACTGTATGGTCCCATGGGCAAAGTAATTGGGTTCCTTGAAACATGGATAACATAGGAGACCCGTTAAAGAAAAACCATGTGGAAATATTTCACCCTTGATGACAACATTCACATTGTTTGTGCTATAGACATGTACATACCTGACAATGGGGACGAGGACGGCAAGCTGCTTATAGCATCGTCTCTAGCAGATTCAGGAGAAGATCCTTTCTGCCTGTTAGGAAGAAGAAAAATGTGTAAATCACAAGTAAATTCAGTATAAAAGGGATTGTCTCACTAGAAGAACCCTGACTATAAGGCCTAATAGGACATATGAAAGTCATAGTGGGGAAGTCTCCTGCTCAAAACGACCTTCTATGGAAACAACTAGCAACAATGGCCGGCATGTAATACTACATATCTCCTGCAGTGTGGGCAAAACTAACAATGCCTGACCGGCAGCAATTATGGGTTGTTATCTCCAGCGGATTCTGAAGCCAATAGCCAATGACCGCTGATCATGGGGCGGTGGATGCTGCATTCAATATTATGGTATTTATGTCCTATATTTGGTGTTGTGCACATATATTAGCCTGGAGCTCCCAATAATGACCCCATAATCTACTCACATTTCTGAGATGTTTCTGCTGGATGCCGGGGTACACTCTGGAGGAAACTTGATAGCGGTGGTACAGAGCTAAAAAATGACAAAAATAAGATATGAAATTAAATTTTTTACGTTTAGGGTATGTGCACACGATGCAGAAATGCTCAGGATTTTTTCCTGAGCGTTTCTGCATCTCTCTGGCAGGAAAAAACGCATGCGGATTGTACATGCGGTTTCCTGCCAGGGACATGCGGAAATGAAGCGGTCTTCACTTTCATTTCCGCATGTGGGTTGACAAGCGCTTCCCAAGCGATTTTAGCATCACTTGGAAAGTGCTTGTCAACTTCACACTATATAAATCCATGCAGCCGGCATGGATTTATATAGTGTGTGATGTCAAAAAATAAAAAATAAATATATACTTTACCCTCTGATGGCCCCCGGTGTCCTGCTTCATCGGTCCCGGCTGCCGGCAGTGAAGACTGTAGGACCTTCCGACGTCAGCGTCACGTGACCCGTCACATGACTCTGACGTCAGCGAAGGTCCTTCATTCAACCGCGAAGTGCGCGGGAAGCCGGCAGGACGCAGCGCGGGCCGTCAGAAGGTGAGAATATATATATATATATATATTTTTTTTTTTAATGGTACCTGGGTCTGGATGAGAGCCCTCTCATCCACACCCGGGTACCATCCGCACATTAGACCGCATGAAAAGCGCATCAACATATACAGTGATGCGGATTCCATGCGGTCTAATGCAAGTCAATGGCGGCAAAAGAGCAGCGTTTCCGCAAAATTAATTGACATGCTGCGGATTTTTGACCGCAGCGTTTACGCTGCGGAAAAATCCGCATCATGGGCACAGCACATGCGGATTTCCATTGGGGAACATTGCTGCCCTTCTACCATGCGTTTTTCATGCGTTTCCGCGGCGTTTACGCAACTGCAAAAACGCCGCGGAAACGCATGAAAAACGCATCGTGTGAACTCAGCCTTAGAGGTCTTTTTATGTATTCTGGATTTATTGATCACTTACTTTAGAAAGCCTTTTAGAGGATGTTGTAAAATTTTGGAAGAAAAGGCTCTCATTATCCTCACTTGTGTCCTCCTCCTCTGAGACAATAGGCTTGTTTGTATCAGCGTGATCTACAAGACATAGGTAATGAAGTGTTATTAGCGGTTGTCAGTATAACACAGTCACCATTTATCTACTAACTACTATTAATGGGAACCGATTGTCACATATTATTGAAGACGAGACAAACAGCCGCTTAGTCTAGATGACATCTTCTACTTACTGATAAATAAGCTGGTGTCCTCATCTGAAACAAGCCGAGGAATGTACTCCGGCTTCTGACTTAGAAGGTTTTCAAATTCTAAGTCACTCAGGAATGGATAACTCTTGATCTCAAATGCTCCTCCTGGAAAAAGAAAAACAAAAGTGATGCGGACATTGTTAGAGGCTGCTCCATATCTGAACAGTATATCTTAATCTTAAGTAATGACAAAACCGAAGGAAACAAACTGAAAGTTATATTATGGAGAACTAGAAATAGGCAAGCAGATAGAGAAGTGCTGATCCTCATGGACAGGAGCGAAGAGTCCTCGTTGTAAAAAGTGAATATTAATACTAATAAAGTATATCAGTTACCTGTCCCAAGTCTTTGTGCAGGATTTGTTCTGAGCAGGTCATTAATAAGGTCCTGAGCATCGGGGGGAGGAGCGCGATCCCAATCCCAAATTATGTCTCCTGTTATATAGAAAATTACAGAAAATAAAACCTCTGTTTTGGACTGTAAGATAAAGTAGAGGAAATAAGTAAATTCATGTAACCAGTCAAAGCAATGATCGGATTATTCTACTTACCAGTGACAATATTTTTATAGAGCTCAGATAGGGAATCCCCATGAAATGGTACATATCCCACCAGAAACTCATGCAGGATGATTCCCATTGACCACCAGTCGGCAGGTCTTCCATAGCCTTTCTTCAGAATGATTTCTGGGGCCATGTAAAGCGGGGTGCCACAGTCCTGGAAACCGACAGAAGGTAGAAATGAGAATCAATTAAATAATTATTATGGCAAGTTCTCGACATAAAAAGCCAATGACAGAAGATAAAATATCAGTTGAAAAGTTCTCTAGAAATGAAGAACGTAGAGAAGAGACAATAGTGTGATGAGATTTGTAAAGAACCATCTAAGTTCCTGTAAGTGATGCCGACCTCATGGTCCTGGAACTCTCTGGCGATGTCCTCCAATGATTCCTTGTGGGTGTTGGTTTCTGGTATCATGACACCAACTTTTGAAATCCCAAAATCGGCGACTTTAATGTGTCCAGCCGGTGTAATCAGGAGGCTGTGAAAGAGAAGATGGTTTTAGGCTCACGGGCTGTGTGGTAATAAATGATAACTTTCCCCCCTTTATTATACTATAGGGGGCACTTACTTCTCTGGCTTCAGGTCTCTATGCAACACACCATAGCTGTGCAGGTATTCTACAGCAAGTATCGCTTCTGCAAAGTACAGGCGGGCCAAGGGGACAGATAAAGGACCCCTGGTGCTTAGGAGGGTCCCACAGTCTCCACCTATAGAAGAAAGGAAATATGAACGGTGAGGGGTTTATACAGCAGATCACCATGATGGATCATGAGAAGTGAGCGGAGACATTGGGGCAGGAGAGAATATATACAGATATAATGTATAGAGCACAGAATATTAGTCTGAGGTCATGGTGAGATGTCGTCCATGTCACTAATAAAGTGATGTCTCATCTCGTCTACAGCTGGCGATACTGACGTGCTCAGTGCGGACATACAGGGAGATCACACACATCAATGACTTTCCATAATATCTATAGTAAATGCTCTGCGGGGATGTAACCGTCCACGGGGACAAGTCCTAATGATATGAGCGCTGATAAGATGTCAGCAGACATGGGCTGAATATAATACATGTACATGTCCTACCTCCTACATACTCCATGACCATACACAGGTGAGATCTAGTAGGGAAGGAGCAGAGCATGGAGGTCACAAAGGGACAGTCAGCGAATGTCAGGATGTCCCTCTCCAGATAGGCCGCTTCCACATGTTTTGGAGTATCCAGGTCCCGCTTGGCAATTTTCTTCATAGCGAAGATCTTCTGTGAGTCTTTATGGTGAACTAAGTGGACAGACCTGGAGAGAAGAAGAAACCATGGTTTATAGTGAATCCTTATTAACAGTCCGTCTATAGAAGTCATTATATGGTCTTCTGTTCTAATGTTTAATACCAGAAGTCCGACCATTACTAGAAATCCACATCTAGAAATACATGAAATAATACTACATAGATCATCTATGGGAGGGTCTACACAATGCCACGTCTGCCAGACCCTCACTCAGGTCACATTATCACCTATGAGAAGTCTGCACAATGCCACGTCTGCCAGACCCTCACCCAGGTCACATTATCACCTATGGGAAGTCTACACAATGCCACGTCTGCCAGACCCTCACCGAGGTCACATTATCACCTATGGGAAGTCTGCACAATGCCACGTCTGCCAGACCCTCACCCAGGTCACATTATCACCTGTGGGAAGTCTGCACAATGCCACGTCTGCCAGACCCTCACCCAGGTCACATTATCATCTGTGGGAAGTCTGCACAATGCCACGTCTGCCGGACCCTCACCCAGGTCACATTATCACCTGTGGGAGGTCTGCACAATGCCACATCTTCCACACCCTCACCCAGACCACATTGTCACCTATGGAAGGTGTGCACAATGCTAGGTCTGCCAGACCCTCACCCAGGTCACATTATCACCTATGGGAAGTCTGGACAATGCCACGTCTGCCGGACCCTCACCCAGGTCACGTTATCACCTTTCACCTCAGATCATGTCCCTATGATAACACTGAATGGCAAAGCACAGAGGATGAAGCATTATCATAGGGAACCCTGAGAAATGTGGCTTATGCTAACTGAAATCTCACCCAAAAGATCCGCTGCTGATCAGCTTAGATGTTTCGTAGTCGCTCATACGCGGCTTTCTCGCCGGGATCAATGATTCCATCAAGTCCTAGAAAAGAAGAAGAAGAAGAAATGATATTAAGATCTAGAAGCTGCTGGAGAAAATCTCCAGATGCAGAAACGTCTCCCCCTATATTATGTCCCAGCTGATGTCACTGATCCGATAGGTGAGCAGAAACCTGCTGACGGATTCCCTATAATATAAACGCTATTATCTAATGCAATAGTTTCATCTCCTCTAATAATAGAGGCGCCCCCTGGTTATATGGGGGATAATACTGGACGGGTCATTCACACCCCATGATCTGGTGATACACAGACATCTCCCTCTATAATACTTACACCGGCAGGTTCTTGGATCTCCGGGATCTCTAAGATTACACTGTCAGGATCCAACAGCTCAGTTGTTTCTAAAATAGTGATAAAATTATGAAGAAATAAAATGTATTAGAGGATATTAATCCTACACAAATAATACAGCAATATAATGGAGAAATGACTATTCTGTATGGAGGACGATGTGGGGCCATTATTCTTTATGGAGGACTATGTGGGGCCATTATATTGTATGGAGGACTATGTGGGGCCATTATTCTGTATGGAGGACTATGTGGGGCCATTATATTGTATGGAGGACTATGTGGGGCCATTATTCTGTATGGAGGACTATGTGGGGCCTATTATTCTGTATGGTGGAATATGTGGGGCCCATTATTCTGTATGGAGGACTATATGGGGCCCATTATTCTGTATGGAGGACTATGTGGGGCCCATTATACTGTATGGAGGACTATGTTGGGCCTATTATTCTCTATGGAGGACTTTGTGGGACCCATAATACTTTATGGAGGACTATGTGGGCCCATAATACTGTATGGAGGACTATGTGGGGCCTATTATTCTCTATGAAGGACTATGTGGGGCCCTTTATACTCTACGGTGGACTATGTGGGGCCCATAATACTGTATGGAGGACTATGTGGGGCCCATTAATCTCTATGGAGGACTATGTGGGGCCCATTATTCTGTATGGAGGACTATGTGGGGCCCATTATTCTGTATGGAGGATTATGTGGGGTCAATTATCCTGTATGGAGGACTATGTGGGGCCATTATAGTGTGTGGAGGACTGTGTGGGGCCATTATTCTGTATGGAGCACTATGTGGGGCCATTATTTCATAAGGAGGACTATGTGGGGCCATTATTCTTTATGGAGGACTATGTGGGGCCTTTATATTGTATGGAGGACTATGTGGGGCCATTATTCTGTATGGAGGACTATGTGGGGCCTATTATTCTGTATAGTGGAATATGTGGGGTCCATTATTCTGTATGGAGGACTATATGGGGCCCATTATTCCGTATGGAGGACTATGTGGTGCCCATTATACTGTATGGAGTACTATGTGGTGCCCATTATACTGTGTGCCGGACTATGTGGGGCCCATTATTCTGTATGGAGGGCTATCTGGGGCATGTTATACTGTATGGATGACTTTGTGGGACCCATTATTCTGTATGGAGGACTATCTGGTGCCCATTATTCTGTGTGGAGGACTTTGTGGGGCCCATTATTCTGTTTGGAGGACTTTCTGGGGCCCATTATTCTGTATGGAGGACTATGTGGGGCATTATTCTGTATGGAGGACTATGTGGGGCATTATTCTGTATGGAGGACTATGTGGGGCCCAATATTCTGCATGGAGCACTATGTGGGGCCCATTATTCTGCATGGAGGACTATGTGGGACCCATTATTCATTATGGAGGACTTTGTGGGACCCATTATTCGTTATGGAGGACTTTGTGGGACCCATTATACTGCATTCTGGTTGGCTCGTGACTTTTTCCAAGTTTTTCATTTTGGCTCTCTGTATGTTTGATTAGAGAGTGGAAAGAGTAACTATGACATTATCCCCTGTTCTCTTTAATATTCGGATATCTCCTGTAGAAGGTTGTGTGATCGGCTCACCTGTAGTCAGATCGCTGCTCGGCCCCGGCTGACTCGTACTAGGGTCAGGGGTTTCTGGGGTCACATTTTGCTCGTCTTCGGTGTCGCCTTCTGGTGTCTCCTGATTGATAGAATATATAGAATTACCACGAGGAACCTTCCACTAAATCACCAAATCCACAAATCAGGAAGGACTAAACCCGCATTTACAGACGCACCAACTGTAACTATACAGATCAGCCGCCATCATGAGGACTTTTATCAGATAAAATGGATTAAGATGAGGTAGCATTGCAAAAACATTAATATGGATAATAGAGGGAGACAGAGGCGGAAATACAGACTTCCCACCACTGAGCTGTGACTACATCAGCAGAATACAGACTGCCATCAGCAGAGACAGGCGGCCATATTACCTCCTGTGCTTGCCAGGGGCTGACAGGGAGGCCGATAAGATCTAACACCAGATCTTCTGATATCTGGCTGGTGATCTGGAGAAGATCAGAAAACAAGGACGTGTGATAGAGAAGATGATGGATCCTTACCGGGCGTTCCGATGAGCGGGCCGGACCTTCCAGTACACACAGGACTTTTTCGGCCAGTTCTTTAACAAAAGACAAATCTCTATATTGAGATCTTTTTTCAGCCTATAAAGAAGAAAAGAAACACAAATGAAAAATCTCGAGATGAGAAAGATCACAATGGAGGCGGCCATTGTATCTGACATCTGCTCCTCTCTGCAGATACATTGACTACATATCTGGGGTCTTGTCCTGTTTTATATTGGAAGAAAGAAGAAGCTTCTATCCCACCATTATTATCCATTATTGTGGAGAAGACTTGTGCGGAGCGTCCACCATTTACCTGCTGTAGTAATGTCCTGATGTTCCATAGCGAGAAACTGCAAGTGCTCAGTCACTATGGAGCCAACAACGGCAGCCATGACCCTGTGTAGATTGTACACAGTGACTGTGAGCTCTGATGTCATAATGGCCGACCATCACTAGTGATGTCATCATGGAATCTTGTGATGGAATCTTATAGCGGCTGCTCTGCACAAATACATGCTGCCAAGCAATATTTAAAGTGTGTGGGGGCTCATGCTGTATATAGAGGGCTATGTGAGAGCTTGGCTGTATATAGTGAGCTATGTGAGGGCTCATACTGTATATAGAGGGCTATGTGAGAGCTTGGCTGTATATAGAGGGCTATGTGAGGGCTCATACTCTAAATAGGATTCTGTGTGTGAGCTCATACTGTACATTGGTGCTATGTATGGGCTCTTACTGTATAAAGGGTGCTGTGTGTGGGCTCTTACTGTATATAGGGTATGTGTGTGGGCTCTTTCTGTATGTAGGGGGATGCCAGCACACTTAATTCTGCTCAATAATAAGTGATACAGTTAATAATATAAAATATAATTCATATGTTAATATTGAGCAGAATTAATTTCAGCCTATTGATTCGGCCTACACAACAGTCACATCTCTCATGTGGCCCCTCAGTAATATTACTTTCCCACCCCTGCTCTATTATGTATAGCGCTCTGTTATGTGTAGTGCACCCGAGCACCTGCATGTTAATCGCGTGACTTATCACATGATCTATCAAAGGCAATCTTGTGACATGTCATGTGATACATCGGGTGCTGGGAGCCCACGGCTCCTAAACTGCCCAGGGCCCTGGCTACTCTTAATACGTTCCTGCTTCTATCCCACCATTATTATCCATTATTGAGAAGTGTTATGCGGAGCTTCCGCCACTTACCTGCTGTAGTAATGTCCTGATGTTCTGAGGTAAATCCGTCAGATACTCTGAGGTGAGATGACCTCGGTGGTATTTGGTCAGGCAGTCTCTTACAAGCTCCACCACCAGCCGGTGAGTGAAGCTGAGGACGCCATCGGGTGGTAGAAGCACAATTTCAGGGCGATTGGTGGTAAGAATCTCCCATAGAGCTTCTACTTGAAGATTGTCCAAAAGTAATTCAGCCATAGAAACTGCAAGTGCGATCAGTCACTATATATAATAGCGAGAAACTGCAAGTGCGCTCAGTCACTATGGGATAGCGAGAAACTGCAAGTGCGATCAGTCACTATAGAATAGCGAGAAACTGCAAGTGCGCTCAGTCACTATGAAGCCAACAAAGGCAGCCGTGAACCTGTGTACATTGTATATATAGTGACTGTGAGCTGTGATGTCATAATGCCCGACCATGACCTGTGATGTCATCATGGAATCTTGTGATGGAATCTTCAAGGAGTGGCTCTACACACATACATGCTGCCTAGCAATATGCTTTTTTGGCCGTCCTCTTTTATTTCCAAATACAACACAACCAGGATAAGGGAATGTTCACACGTTGCGTTTTTGCAGCATTTTTTTCCACACCAAAAACCAGGTTGTACTCCGGAAAAACACTGCATACAATCCACACTTATTTGCTGTGTTTTTGCAGTGTTTATACTTGTGGGTTGTTTTTTTTCATTCATTTGAATGGGTGAAAAATGTTGCAAAACCCCTGAAAGAATTAACATCCTGCAAATTTAAAATAAAAAAAGGAAAAATACACAGCATGTGAATGAGACTTTAGAAATCTCATTCACTAAGCTGGTACTGTAAAACGCAATGTTTTAGCAGCAGAAAAATAACCCTGAAAAAAATGCCACTTGTGAACATTCCTCAAAGATATAATAGTCATATTATGGGAAATATTGTGTATATTTATTCCGCGCGTGTCTTTTTTTACCAAATAACATTTACCTCATTGGTTGGAGAGTTTACTATTAACAAATGTGACAAATATTGAAGAATTAATGATAAGTGCCCCAAGTGATCAATCATTTACGTCATTAATGGTGATGGGCGAGCACTAAAATGCTCGGGTGCTCGATGCTCGGGTCGAGCACATTGGAATACTCGGCTGCTCGACCCGAGCAATGAGCCCAATGTAAGTCTATGGGAAACTCGAGCATTTTTCAGGCGGCTCCCCCCGGCGGTCTGCAGAGGGCCTAAAAATTGCCCAAATCGATGGGAACAGTGCTCAAATGACATGGGAACAGCATGGGGAAGACCCCTGGAAGCATTTCTGACTCCCAGGTCACTGCTGTCAACAATGTTGTCAGAAGTATTTACGCCACTTTTACGGACTCACAATAAAATATACAAAAACGAAACCAAAATGGATTTTCCTGGGAAGTATGTTAAGGAACATCCTTTCCAGAGTTATAACTTGTATATAAGGGAAAATAAATAACCAAAAACAAAAATACTCCTCCACACCTTGGGCTATGTTCACACGTAGCGTTTTTGATGCGTTTTTGCACTTTTGCATTGCTTTCAACCAACACAAATGCATTCACCAGGAAATGTCATTTTAACATTTTACAACCTTATCTGGCCATGTGGTGTGTGACACATCATCAGACACATGCATACAGTGCTGAAAAGACATGGGAACAGCATGGAAGCATCTCTGACTCCCAGGTCACTGCCTAAAAGTGTGCCCATCATAAGAGATGCTTGGCGCATGCGAAGATGCCTCCCGCCATGGACCTGTCGTTACAGACTTGCAACAATCACCATCCACGTCCTTGTCCCTCCTCAGCGTTCAGTTCCTTGGAATGCAAGTGCAAGTATGCAGGCAGCCACCCACCTACCCACCGGCTGCAATACTATACTGACAAATTTTTGACAGCTACTTGCACTTGAAATGTAGCCTTTTAGGCTCGTGGAGGCGGAAGCTTTTCATAACCTCATGTCGGCGGCGGCCGGGTGTCCATACTCTTTCCCCAGCCACCACTATATTTCCCGGTATCGCCTCTGCCTTCCACAAGCACGGGTCCCACAACATTACCCGTGCCCTCCCCAGTGCACTTACTGGGAAGGACCGCCTAACCACAAACATGTGGACAGGTGAACGTGGCCAGGGACGGTACATAGCCAGTCCACAACTTTTTTTTGCTGACAGTTGTATTTAGTTCGGTGAAAGGACTGGCATAGAGGGAAACCGTATCTACCCTGGGTGTCATTTCTCCCAGGAAGTCCTGTAATTCAGCTTGTTGCAGAAGCATTGGCAGTCCGTCCAACATCAACTCGCACTTGTCGGTGGTGCTTTAACACACACACATCTTTCTTTTCGCATTTTATTTCTTGAATACAGAGTTGGACAATGGCCTGATCTGTAATGCTTTTTGAGAAATAACATGCATAAGCATGGCCGATCCACATTAAAAAAGCAGCCACAGAGTGTCCGGAAACCTTCCCCCACAATTTTATTAGCCAGGGCAGCTTTTCGGCAGGGTTGGACGGGCCCACCAGAGAACCGGAGACTACTCCTACGGGCCCTGGCTTCTCCTTCTGGAGAGTTCATAGTGCCGAGGTGAGGCCATGATGATGATAGAGGCCACCATCTGCTTAGTTTTCTGTTACTTGGAATGCAAGTGCAAGTATGCAGCCATCCACCCACCCACAGGCCGCAACACTAAACTGCCAGATTTCTGGGCAGCTGCTTGCACTTGAAATATGGCTTTTTAAGCTCGTGGAGGCGGAAGCTGTCCACAATCTTATGGCGGCGGCGACTGGGTATCTATACTCGGTCCCCAGCCGCCATTATTTTTTCCGGTATTGTCTCCTCCTTCCACAAGCATGGGTCCCACAACATTACCCGTGCCCTCCCCAGTGGAAGGACTGCCTAACCACAAACACGTGGACAGGTGAATATGGCCAGAGACGGTACGGAGCCAGTCCACAACTTTTTTTGCTGAGAGTTGTATTTAGCTCAGTGAAAAGACTCGCATAGAGGGGAACATCATACTGTGTGTGGGGGAATGTACTGTGGGAGCATCATACTGTGTGGGGGGAATGTACTGTGGGGACATCATACTGTGTGTGTGGGGGAATGTACTCTGGGGACACCATAATGTGTGTTGGGGGGAAATGTACTGTGGGGACATCATACTGTGTGGGGGGAATGTACTGTGGGGGCATCATATTGTGTATGTGTGGGAATGTACTGTGGGGGCATCATACTGTGTGTGGGGAGGAATGTACTGTGGGGAATCATACTGTCTGTGGGGGGAATGTACTGTGGGGACATCATACTGTGTGTGGGGGAATGTACTGTGGGGACATCATATTGTGTGTGGGGGGAATGTACTGTGGGGGTATCATACTGTGTGTGGGGGAATGTACTGTGGGGACATCATACTGTGTGTGGGGGAAATGTACTGTGGGAGCATCATACTGTGTGTGGGGGGAATGTACTGTGGGGACATCATACTTTTTGTGGGGGGGATGTACTGTTTGGACATCATACTGAGTGTGGGGGAATTTACTGTGGGGGCATCATACTGTGTGTGAGAATTTACTGTGGGGACCTCATGCTGTGTAGGGTCATTATATTGTGTGTGAGGGGGAATATACTGTGGGGGCATCATACTGTGTGTGTGGGAATGTACTGTGGGGGCATCATACTGTGTGTGGGGAGAAATGTACTGTGGGGGCATCATACTGTGTGTGTGGGGGGAATGTACTGTGGGAGCATCATACTGTGTGTGTGTGGGGGGAATGTACTGTGGGGACATCATACTGTGTGTGTGAGGGAATGTACTGTGGGGGCATCATACTGTGTGTGGGGAGGAATGTACTGTGGGGCCATCATACTGTGTGTGGGGGGATGTACTGTGAGGACATCATACTGTGTGTGGAGGAATGTACTGTGGGGGCATCATACTGTGTGTGTGAGGGAATGTACTGTGGGGGCATCATACTGTGTGTGGGGAGGAATGTACTGTGGGGCCATCATACTGTGTGTGTGGGGGGGGGGAGTACTGTGGGGCCATCATACTGTGTGTGTGGGGGGGGAAGTACTGTGAGGACATCATACTGTGTGTGGGGGGGAATGTACTGTGGGGACATCATACTGTGTGTGGGGGGGAATGTACTGTGGGGGCATCATACTGTGTGTGGGGGGGAATGTGCTGTGGGGACATCATACTGTGTGTGGTGAAATGTACTGTGGGGACATCATACTTTGTCGGGGGAATGTACTGTGGGGGCATCATAATGTGTGTGTGAAGAGCTGTTTATCATCGTACAATGATTGAATAACGGGAGCAGATGATTTATAAAAAGCACTGAATTATATGGTGTGGATTTGCTGCTACTGTGTCACCCCAGGCCTGGATGCCACAAACTTGTAAGGCTGTGTCTGAGAGCAGGAGGGAGGTTCTCTGGTCATGGACCATTAGCATGCAGCACCTCCTGTCCCAGGCCAGTAGGGGGAGCAGGCTGCCCCTATAAAAGCTGGTACTGAGGGCAGGGTTAGGGAGACCAGGACCCACTTCTGAAGCATCCAGAAGGGTTCCCAGAAGAGAGGGACAGGTCAGCGGCAGCTGAGGAGTCCAGGAGGCTAAGGAGGAACAGCAAGCCAGGGACAGAGTCGACGAGAGCTGGTCCTGGCTGAGAGAGAACAACATACCGGACACTGGGATCCGAGGCTGTCAGAATTGCAAGTCCTGCAGCAGATCATCTACTTGCGAGGGATTTTAGGTCCCTTGGCCTAAGAAGCCTGGAAGCTCCGCCACACAGAGGGACCAGTACAGCACAGACAAGCTATAGGTACCTAGGGCCCGAGTCGCAAGCCATACAGGCGTAGTACACGGCCAGCTCAGGGACGTGGGCTATCATACCACTAAAGGGGGAGATAGTCAGCAAGGGCAGAGAGAGAACGGTAGGCCTACCCACTCACCCTGACCAGTGGAGCTCGCCCGAATGCCCTCAGACACCCAGGTCCATTCCTCCCTGTACTCCTGGTGGGTCTGTGATAAGATCTGCAGTAAAAGACCCTGGACTGCATTATTGGACTCTGTGTGATTACTGCTGCGCCTGCACCATCACCCCCATCATCCTATTACACTGCCCTGAGGCTACACTCCTCCCATGGGGAGTTGTACTATTCCCTGCTGCACCCCCAACACCAGCCTCAGCGGTCTACCCCGCAGCGGCGGTCCTCCCTGACCGCAATCCACAGGTGGCGTAGTCGGACTTTCAAAACCTACAAATACACTGCCACAGCATTTGGTCTGACCACCCTGAGCCACGGGACCGGGTCGCCACTACTACTCCCAGCATTGCCCTGTTGTCTGGTTCCGAGAGCCCCACGGCCCAGGGGGCGAGTCACTACAAGTAAGGATAGACGATACAATAAGCTCTATAGTAACATGTAGCAGCGAGTCAGCGGAATGTATCAATTCTAATATTGAGCAGAATTGATTTCAGCCTGTTGATTTTTCCCTCCAGAACAGTGGAGGGCTCCTCGGGAAAATAAATTGGCCATCCCTGGTATAACGTAATACTAAAATCTCACAATTTATGAGAGAAAACTGTATTTTATAACGATGCTTCCGTACATAAATCGAGAGAACTTCTTTTCATCAGACGACCCCTTTATCACCTATCCAAGGTGATCGGTGGTGTCCAACAGCTTAGAGCGGCACTGATGGGCAGAATGTGGCACTTTTATCACTTTTGGAATTGGGCAGCGGTGCACATGCTCAGTCTGACCTCCATTCTTGCCCTTTGGGGCTGCAGAGCGCTCTGCTTTTTCCAACAGCTCCATTGAGAATGAATGGATCAGTGGTCGGGCATCCAACCAGACGCTCCATTTTGTAACAGGGATAGAAATAGATGAGAAGATGCACTTAACTGTTTGGCCGCAGCAAGAGTGCATCGAGTGCCTGTGCTTGGTTTGAACAGTCATTCTGTGCTGACAGAGTCCCTTTAAGGCCTCAAACCTATTAGATAATTGTCAGCCCTACATTGTTTCTGGGCAGACAGTTACACAAGATTATGTCCCATTTCATGAAGATTGGCCTTTTACACGCCTGTTTTAGTGAAGGATTAGCTGGAAAAACCTGCGGCGCTGTTAAGCCTCTCCCCAAGAAGCTCCGCAAGGCTTCAAAATTTTGCCGGTACTGGTCAAGACTGGTGGACACATGGGAAAAGTCAAATTTTGGCAAAATTGAACAATCTGCATTGTGTGTAATATTTTATGATACAATAAATGATTAGAAAAATGCAAGTTTTATTAATGAGAAAAAAACTGAACTTTGCAGAATTTGTTGGCGACATAGAAATATGTAAAAAATATAAAAGTGTAAAAATTTTTTTACAATTTTTGATGCTTACATTAAAAACTTGAGCAATTCCCCCAAAAATCATTAGAGCCATGAAATCAATACATATACAGATGAAACCAGAAGTTTCCATCCACTATATAAAGAGACACATCTGCATGTTTTTATCAATATCTGACATGAAATCAGAATAAACCTTTCCCGTTTTAGGTCAATTAGGATTACCATCATTTTTGATATTTTCCAAATGCCAGAATAATGAGAGAGAGAGAATGTTTTAAGGCATTTTTATTACTTACTGCAAAGTCTTAACATTATTCTAATCACTAATCAGTGTGTATATTTGTTCACGACACAATAGAATCCCATAATTTCTGCCTATTCACATCTTAGTATTATGTATGATCAGGTTAGAGTGTATGGCTGCTGAGCGCTAGCATTTATGGGCGCCTCCCCCTGACCTTGGCTGTTTCTGGCTCTTAGACCCTTCTGGTACGCACTGCCGTCATGTCCGTGACTGCACTGCCGGCTTGCGGGTCAAATGCCAGAAGCCGCAGAGTCACATGTATTGGGGCGGGCACAGAATGTCTCACGCCGTATACCAGCCAGAACACATACCGGAAAGTCAGGTGACACACTTTTTCTCTCCGGCTCGGTTCATGATTGGATTAGGCTCCCTATATAACATCTGGCGTTCCCCTCCCTGGCACGACCCCTGAGGAAGTGTTGATGAAACGCGCATCGGGGTGGAGGGACGGGTGCTTACCCTGCCTAGAAGCTGCCATTCTAACCAGGTATTTCTTTCTCATGATGTGTTGAGCTGTTTTGTCTATTTGTGGACAGTGCGACTATTACACTATAGTTATTCTATGGGACCGTACCCAGCCTCTTTTATGTACCCAGTCTCCCCTGATAGATATACTAACATTATTAACCGCTATATGCATTAGTTTCTTTGAGGCTGGAAACAATACGTTATCTTTATCTAAGCACTTTGCACTTTTTTGCTGGACAGTCGACTCTATATCATCATATGCACTGCCGCTTTACATTTTATAGGCGTATCTCAAACTCATCAGTGATAGTCTAGTGACCGTTATAATAGCATATGCATTTCTTTCTTTCTATTTTTGCCACATGAGCGGTTATTCAGATTGAAATCTTTTGTAGTGCATTTGTATAGTCACATTATTTCAGTAATGGGGTAATATATGGTTATTACTCTTGCTGCGCAGATATAGGGTACAGCATTTGTTTGTCCCTCACATTTGAGGCCCCTGGTATTTTAATTATTGTTATTTTATGTTCTAATAAAATTATATTGTTAATATTATTTGAAGTGTTCATGTTTTTGTTTATCCTACCAGGGTTCTGGTTATAGCAGAATCAATTTTTGATATATATAAAGTCAAAAGTTTACATACATTTCATTAGTATTTGGTACCATCACCCTTAAACTGAATGACTTGGGTCAAACTTTTGGGATATCCTTCCACAAACTTCTCACAATAGTTGGTCGGAATTTGGACCCATTCCTCCTGGCAAAACTGGTGTAACAGATCCAGGTTTGTAGGTCGCCTTGCTCGCAGCAAGAGTGCCCATAAATTTTCAATAGGATTGCAATCAGAGCTTTGTGATAGCCACGCCGAAACATTGACTTTGTTATTCTTAAGCCACTTTGTTCCCATTTTGTCAATATGCTTCGGGTCATTGTCCATTTGGAATACCCATTTCCGCCCAAGCTTTAACTTCCTGGCTGATGTCTTGAGATGTTGCTTCAGTATTGCCACATAATCTTCTTTTCTCATGGTGTCATCTATTTTGTGAAGTGAACCAGTCCCTCCTGCAGCAAATCAACCCCAGATCATGATGCTGCCACCCCCATGTTTCACAGTTGGGATGGTGTTCTTAGGCTTCCAAGCTTCTCCCTTTTTCCTCCAAACGTAGCGATGGTCATTATGCCAAAAAAGTTCAATTTTAGTTTCATCAGACCACAGACATGTCTCCAAAAATTAAGGTCTTTGTTCCTGTGTGCATTTGCAAACATTAATTTGGCTTTTTTATGTTTCTTTTGGAGTAATGGCTTCTTCCTGGCAGAGTGGCCTTTCAGCCCATGTTGATACAGTACTCGTTTCACTGTGGTTATTGACACAA
Organism: Phyllobates terribilis; assembly: GCF_046119375.1. Classification (NCBI taxonomy): domain Eukaryota; kingdom Metazoa; phylum Chordata; class Amphibia; order Anura; family Dendrobatidae; genus Phyllobates; species Phyllobates terribilis. The sequence goes on along the minus strand of NW_027362779.1, from coordinate 20,169,724 downwards.
TCTTACCAGCTTCCGCCATCATCTTCACAAGGTCTCTTGCTTTTGTCCTTGGGTTGATATGCACGTGTCGGACCAAAGCACGTTCATCTCTGGGACACAGAACCCGTCTCCTTCCTGAGCGATAAGATGGCAGTACATTCCCATCTTGTTTGTACTTGCGTATAATTGTTTGTACAGATGACCGAGGCACCGTCAGGTATCTTGAAATTGTATCTAAGGATGAGCCACACTTGTCCAAGTCCACAATTCTCTTCCTGATATCTTCGCTAATTTCTTTAGACTTTCCCATGATACTACAGAAAAAAAAACTATTAGAAGTTTCCAAACACATTACATCATCATATTGGCAGTCCAGAATTGTTTAAAGGCATAGTAATCTTAGTGTGTGTAAACTTTTGACTTTGCAGTAAGTAATAAAAATGACTTAAACATTCTCTCTCTCTCATTATTCTGGCATTTGGCAATTATTAAAAATTATGGTAATCCTAATTGACCTAAAACGGGAAAGGTTTATTCTGATTTCATGTCAGATATTGAGAAAAACATGCAGATGTGTCTTTTTATATAGTGTATGGAAACTTCTTGTTTCAACTGTATGTGTGTGTATGTATGTATATATGTATATATTACACATACAGTTATGGCCGAAAGTGTTCACTCCCTTGAAATTGTTTCAGAAAATGAAGTATTTCTCCCAATTATTGCTGTTACACATGTTTTGCTATACACACTTTATTTTCTTTGTGTGTATTGCAACAACACAAAAAAGCAGAAAAAAAGGCAAATTGGACATAATTTCACACACAGCCCCAAAAATGGTCTGAACAAAATTGTTGGCACCCTCAACTTTAATATTTGGTTGCTCACCCTTTGGAATAAAATAACTGCAATCAATCGCTTCCTATAACCATCAACAAGCTTCTTACACCTCTCAGCTGGAATTTTGACCACTCTTCTTTTGTAAACTGCTCCATGTCTCTCATAGTTGCTGCTACTTCATACCTCTCCAGCGCTATGTTTCCATCCATTTCTGCGGGCTTCTTGAAGTATGTTTGGGGTCATTCTCCTGGAAGAACCATGACCTAGGACGCAAACCCAGCTTTCTGACACTGGGCACTACATTGTGACCCAAAATCCGTTGGTAATATTTTTCAACAATTTTGGTTCTCAAGTACTCAGACAGTTCTCTTCTCTTTCTGTACTCCATGCTTAGTGTGGCACACACAGACACAATGCAAAGATTGAGTCAACTTCTCCACTTTTTATCTGGTTTCAGGTGTGATTTTCATATTGCCCACACCTGTTACTTGCCACAGGTTAGTTTGAATGAGCATCACATGCTTGAAACAAAGTTGTTCACCCACAATTTTGGAAAGGTGCTATCAATTTTGTCCGGCCCATTTTTGGGGTTTTGTATGAAATGATGTCCAATTTGCCTTTTTTCCTTTTGTTTGTTTTTTTCTTTTGTTCCAATACACACAAAGAATATTAAACATGTGTATAACAAAACATGTGTAATTGCAATAATTTTCTGGGAGAAATACTTCATTTTCTGGAACAATTTTAAGATTGCCAACACTTTCGGCCGTGGCCATATATAGTAGCTGAGTACAGGTGGCTGCTGGGGCCCCTGATACCATTACTATGTGGCCCTTACACCTGATATACAGTGGTGGCCAAAAGTATTGGCACCCCTGCAATTCTGTCAGATAATACTCAGTTTCTTCCTGAAAATGATTGCAATCACAAATTCTTTGGTATTATCTTCATTTAATTTTCTTGCAAAGAAAAAACACAAAAGAGAATGAAACAAAATTCAAATCAATGATCATTTCACACAAAACTCCAAAAATGGGCCAGACAAAAGTATTGGCACCTTCAGCCTAATACTTGGCTGCACAACCTTTAGCCAAAATAACTGCGAACAACCGCTTCCGGTAACCATCAATGAGTTTCTTACAATGCTCTGCTGGAATTGTAGACCATTCTTCTTTGGCAAACTGCTCCAGGTCCCTGATATTTGAAGGGTGCCTTCTCCAAACTGCCATTTTGAGATCTCTGCACAGATGTTCCATGGGATTCAGGTCTGGACTCATTGCTGGCCACCTTAGAAGTCTCCAGTGCTTTCTCTCAAACCATTTTATAGTGCTTTTGGAAGTGTGTTTTGGGTCATTGTCCTGCTGGAAGACCCATGACCTATGAGGGAGACCCAGATTTCTCACACTGGGCCCTACATTATGCTGCAAACTTTGTTGGTAGTCTTCAGACTTCATAATGCCATGCATACGGTCAAGCAGTCCAGTGCCAGAGGCAGCAAAGCAACCCCAAAACATCAGGGAACTTCCGCCATGTTTGACTGTAGGGACCATGTTCTTTTCTTTGAATGCCTCTTTTTTTTCCTGTACACTCTATGTTGATGCTTTTTCCCAAAAACCTCTACTTTTGTCTCATCTGACCAGAGAACATTCTTCCAAAACGTTTTAGGCTTTCTCAGGTAAGTTTTGGCAAACTCCAGCCTGGCTTTTTTATGTCTCGGGGTAAGAAGTGGGGTCTTCCTGGGTATCCTACCATACAGTCCCTTTTCATTCAGACGCCGACGGATAGTACGGGTTGACACTGTTGTACCCTCGGACTGCAGGGCAGCTTGAACTTCTTTGGATGTTAGTCGAGGTTCTTTATCCACCATCCGCACAATCTTGCGTTGAAATCTCTTGTCAATTTTTCTTTTCCGTCCACATCTAGATAGGTTAGCCACAGTGCCATGGGCTTTAAACTTCTTGATGACACTGCGCACGGAAGACACAGGAACATTCAGGTCTTTGGGGATGGACTTGTAGCCTTGAGATTGCTCATGCTTCCTCACAATTTGGTTTCTCAAGTCCTCAGACAGCTCTTTTGTCTTCTTTCTTTTCTCCATGCTCAATGTGGTACACACAAGGACACAGGACAGAGGCTGAGTCAACTTTACTCTGTTAGAACCCTCCTGTTAGTTTTTGCTATCTTGTGTTTTGCGGTCACGTGACTAGCTGCCTATATATTCCAGCTCCGCCCTTCTGGCTTTGCTGGACTTCAGTGTTTTTTGCCTGTCTCTCTAGCCAGGTGCTTCGGTGCCTATCTCTGTCTAGTTTGCTTGGTCCTCTGGACCTCTAGTACTTTTTGTTCAGTTTGTATTTTTGCTCTGCAACAACTTCTGTTAGGAGGTGTCCATTTTTTGTCCCAGTCCTTAGTTCTTTTAGGGACCCCTCCCTTTATTCTATAGGTCTCTGTTCAGACTAGCCGAGGACGAAGGCGGGTCTGTTCACAAGGAACAGGCTGCCCGCTACATCGTAGGGATTCAGCTTAGTCTTACTGTAGGGACAGCTTTTCCCTTTCTTTCCTTAGTTTATGTTGCAGATCATAACATAATCCATGTTAACTGGCTGCAAGTGTGATTTAGTTATTGCCAATTGTATCCAATTTGGCTTTAGGACAATTCTTTTTGTGTTTTTTCATTGAAGACAAATTAAATGAAGATAATAAGACCAAAGAATTTGTGATTGCAATCATTTTCAGGAAGAAACTGAGTATTATCTGACAGAATTGCAGGGGTGCCAATACTTTTGGCCACCACTGTATAGGAGCTGAGTACAAGCAGCTGCCGGGGCCCCTGATACCATTACTATGTGGCCCTTACACCTGATATATAGGAGCTGAGTACAGGCGGCTGCTGGGGCCCCTGATACCATTACTATGTGGCCCTTACACCTGATATATAGGAGCTGAGTACAGGCGGCTGCTGGGCCCTTGATACCATTACTATGTGGCCCTTACCCCTGATATATAGGAGCTGAGTACAGGCGGCTGCTGGGGCCCCTGATACCATTACTATGTGGCCCTTACCCCTGATATATAGGGGCTGAGTACAGGCGGCTGCTGGGGCCCCTGATACCATTACTATGTGGCCCTTACACCTGATATATAAGGGCTGAGTACAGGCGGCTGCTGGGCCCTTGATACCATTACTATGTGGCCCTTACACCTGATATATAGGAGCTGAGTACAGGCGGCTGCTGGGTCCCCTGATACCATTACTATGTGGCCCTTACCCCTGATATATAAGGGCTGAGTACAGGCGGCTGCTGGGGCCCCTGACACCATTACTATGTGGCCCTTACACCTGATATAAAAGGGCTGAGTACAGGCGGCTGCTGGGGGCCCTGGTACCAGTACTATGTGGCCCTTACACCTGATATATAAGGGCTGAGTACAGGCGGCTGCTGGGGCCCCTGATACCATTGCTATGTGGCCCTTACACCTGATATATAAGGGCTGAGTACAGGCGGCTGCTGGGGCCCCTGATACCATTGCTATGTGGCCCTTACACCTGATATATAAGGGCTGAGTACAGGCGGCTGCTGGGGCCCCTGATACCATTACTGTGTGGCCCTTACACCTGATATATAAGGGCTGAGTACAGGCGGCTGCTGGGGCCCCTGATACCATTACTATGTGGCCCTTACACCTGATATATAGGAGCTGAGTACAGGCGGCTGCTGGGGCCCCTGATACCATTACTATGTGGCCCTTACACCTGATATATAGGAGCTGAGTACAGGCGGCTGCCGGGGCCCCTGATACCATTACACTGGTGCCTTGTTATTAGGTCAATTCCATTATAAAACATTGTATCCGTCATTGTTGAGCTCTGCTGGGACTCTGTATCCCGCCTGCATTGCATAATGGGGCCCCTGAATACTCTGCACATAAGGGCCCATAGCTCTAATTATGTTGTTTGCAATAGTCGCCCTCCTGCCACCCTGTAATATCGGGTCCCTGCCTGGTGTGGCCCCTATGACTTAATGTCCCCCTGTAAGTGCAGTACACCAGTTATCAGTCTACACGGCCAGGGTCCGGGACCCCTGTTGTTTTTGTACTGGCTTTATAATATATGCTCATTATCAGGGCGCCCTCTTCTCAGACATCCATCTAATCATCCGTCTGTCTCATCCATATTTGCCATATGGAGGTTTCCAGAAATAGGGCAGAACCTACTGGACTTCTGTGAAAGTTGACGAATCTGTTGAGCGCGGCTGAAGCCTCCTGGGAGCCGAGGTAAAATCAGTGGCCGTGGTAAAATTGTGGAGCGGTGGGGTCTGAAAAAGGAATCATGGCTATAAGGACAACGTTTGCACAAAGTTATTTCTTTCCTGCCCAACAGCCACTGTGTAAACCTGACAAAAATGCCCCCATCTATCCATCCATTCATCACTCTCATACTCTGTCTATGCAGGTATGTATCTCATCATTCTTCCTTACGGAGTTTCACATGGACCAGTCGGGGCTTTGGTCCGAACTCCCCCACAAAACTGGATTCGGTAGTGTGCACTGACGAGGCCATAGGCTTAGTAGACTGCGCCTCCAGTAGGCGTACACACCTGATGCACGACAGAGGGCACATTCACTCTGTCTGGACCATTATAGTCTATGGCCACGTCAGATCATATGCCCGAATCCCGTTCAGGTAAAGGCTGCAGCAGGTGGCTGCTGCCTTCTGTGCCCCTCTCCTCCGCCACTGCCATTCCCCCCAACACCCAGAGCCACAGTGTATGTGTATATATATATATATATATATATATATATATATATACACTACTCAAAAAAATAAAGGGAACACTTAAACAACAGAATATAACTCCAAGTAAATCAAACTTCTGTGAAATCAAACTGTCCACTTAGGAAGCAACACTGATTGACAATCAATTTCACATGCTGCTGTGCAAATGGAATAGACAATAGATGGAAATTATTGGCAATTATCAAAACACTCTCAATAAAGGAGTGGTTCTGCAGGTTGGGACCACAGACCACATCTCAGTACCAATGCTTTCTGGCTGATGTTTTGGTCACTTTTGAATGTTGGTTGTGCTCTCACACTAGTGGTAGCTTGAGATGGACTCTACAACCCACAGAAGTTGCTCAAGTAGTGCAGCTCTTCCAGGATGGCACATCAATGCGTGCTGTGGAAAGAAGGTTTGCTGTGTCTGTCAGCGTAGTGTCCAGAGGCTGGAGGCGCTACCAGGAGACAGGCCAGTGCACCAGGAGACGTGGAGGGGGCCGTAGGAGGGCAACAACCCAGCAGCAGGACCACTACCTCCGCCTTTGTGCAAGGAGGAACAGGAGGAGCACTGCCAGAGCCCTAAAAAATGACCTCCAGCTGACCACAAATGTGGATGTGTCTGCACAAACGGTTAGAAACCCACTCCATAACGGTGGTATGAGGGCCCGACGTCCACAGATGGGGGTTGTGCTCACAGCCCAACACCGTGCAGGACGCTTTGCATTTGCCACAGAACACCAGGATTGGCAAAGTCGCCACTGGCACCCTGTGCTCTTCACAGATGAAAGCCGGTTCACACTGAGCACATGTGACAGACGTGACAGAGTCTGGAGACGCCGTGGAGAGCGATCTGCTGCCTGCAACATCCTTCAGCATGACCGGTTTGGCAGTGGGTCAGTAATGGTGTGGGGTGGCATTTCTTTGGAGGGCCGCACAGCCCTCCACGTGCTCGCCAGAGGTAGCCTGACTGCCATTAGGTACCGAGATGAGATCCTCAGACCCCTTGTGAGACCATGTGCTGGTGCGGTTGGCCCTGGGTTCCTCCTAATGCAGGACAATGCCAGACCTCATGTGGCTGGAGTGTGTCAGCAGTTCCTGCAAGATGAAGGCATTGAGGTTATGGACTGGCCCGCCCGTTCCCCAGACCTGAATCCGATTGAGCACATCTGGGATATCATGTCTCGCTCCATCCACCAACGTCACGTTGCACCACAGACTGTCCAGGAGTTGGCGGATGCTTTAGTCCAGGTCTGGGAGGAGATCCCACAGGAGACCATCCGCAACCTCATCAGGAGCATGCCCAGGCATTGTAGGGAGGTCATACAGGCACGTGGAGGCCACACACAATACTGAGACTCATTTTGACTTGTTTTAAGGACATTACATCAAAGTTGAATGAGCCTGTAGTGTGTTTTTCCACTTTAATTTTGGGGGTGACTCCAAATCCAGGCCTCCATTGGTTAATAAATGTGATTTCCATTGATGATTTTTGTGTGATTTTGTTTTCAGCACATTCAGCTTTGTACAGAACACAGTATTCAATGAGAATATTTCATTCATTCAGATCTAGGATGTGTTATTTCAGTGTTCCCTTTATTTTTTTGAGCAGTGTATATATAAATATACCAGGATGGGGGATATTAACAGAATTGGGGGACATTACCCCTATAACAGTGTAAGCAGCAGACCCCCTCCCCCTTAACAGGGCATAATGACCACATTTTTTGCTTACATTTTTTTTCTATTTTCCTCCTCTAAAACCTAGGTACGTCTTATGGTCCAGTGCATCTTATAGTCCGAAAAATACGGTATATGCATTCAGCATATATATACTACTAGCTATTGAACCCGTTCTACGCCCGGGTGGCGAGCATTTTTATTGGTATATGGTCTCCCATGCTGGTATGTGCTGCCCCCCTCCTTGTATTTGTGCTGCCCCCATCCTGTCCCCACCATCCAATCCTGGTATGCGTGGTACCCCTCACCCCCAATCCTGGTATGCGTGGCACCCCTCACCCCCAATCCTGGTATGCGTGGCACCCCTCACCCCCAATCCTGGTATACGTGGCACCCCTCATCCCTATCCTGGTATGTGTGGCACCCCTCATCCCTATCCTGGTATGTATGGTACCCCTCATCCGTATCCTGGTATGTATGGTACCCCTCATCACTATCCTGGTGTGTATGGTATCCCTCATCCTGGTATGCATGGTACCCCATCCCTCATCCCGGTATGCATGGCACTCCATCCCTCATCCCCAATCCCGGTATGCGTGGCACCCCTCATCCCCAATCCCGGAATGTGTGGCACCCCTCATCCCCAATCCCGGCATGCGTGGCACCCCTCATCCCCAATCCCGGCATGCGTGGCACCCCTCATCCCCAATCCTGGCATGCGTGGCATCCCTCATCCCCAATCCCGGCATGCGTGGCACCCCTCATCCTCAATCCTTGTATGTGTGGCACCCCTCATCCCCAATCCCGGTATGCGTGGCACCCCTCATCCCCAATCCCGGTATGCATGGTCCCCTCACCCCCCAATCCTGGTATGCGTGTTACCCCTCACCACCCAATCCTGGTATGCGTGGCACCCCTCACCCCCGCAATCCTTGTATGCGTGGCACCCCTCACCCCCCAAATCCTGGTATGCGTGGTACCCCTCACCGCCCAATCCTGGTATGTGTGGCACTCCTCACCCCCCAATCCTGGTATGTGTGGCACCCCTCACCGCCCAATGCTGGTATGCATGGTACCCCTCACCCCCAATCGTGGTATGTGTGTTATCCCTCACCCCCCAATCCTGGTATGCGTGGTACCCCTCACCCCACAATCCTGGTATGTGTGGTACCCCTCACCCCCAATCTTGGTATGTGTTTTACCCCTCACCCCCAATCTTGGTATGTGTGTTACCCCTCACCCCCAATCCTGGTATGTGTGGTACCCCTCACCCCCAATCCTGGTATGTGTGGTACCCCTCACCCCCCAATCCTGGTATGTGTGGTACCCCTCACCCCCCAGTCCTGATATATGCATGGTACCCCTCACCCCCCAGTCCTGATATATGCATGGTCCCCTCACCCCACAATCCTGTTATGTGTGGCCCCCTCATCCCTTTCACACTGTACACACATACATAAAAAAAAAAACAGTTATACTCACCTTTCTTCTCTGTACTCCAGCGCTGCTGCGTCCTCTTCTGCCAGAGGCCGGGGGAGGAGTGCGGCGCTGGAGCACCGCACTGTCCGGCGCCATTTTGCTGAAGACACACTGTAAATGTGTCTTCAGTAAAATGACGCCGGATAGCGCAATGCGCATGCGTCGATCTGACGCCTTCACTCCGCCCCCGGTCTCCAGCGAAGAGAGGCGCCGCAGCAACGCTCCTCCCGGTCAGGTAAGTATGTAAGTATGGCGCCGGAGATCGCGGTATGCGTTCAGTGTCTACGCATCCCGCGATCTCCGGCGCCATACACCTCCTCTTACCTGTAACGGCTGGATGCCTGCTTCTCTCTGGAGCCAGGCTGCGCATCACGCATGCGCAGTTTATCGAATCTTCAGACAAAGACACGCATGCCGCCTTATATATACTATGGTAGATCGGCCCACTCAGTTGCACACAGAAGTAGCCACCGGAGCGCCGTCTCCTTAAGTCTCTCACTGGTTTATTTGTAGATGCTGCATAAGCCAGTGAGGAGTTAGCAAAAATAAATACGTGCTTTCTGACCTAAGGAAAAACAAAACATAACATACAGCCGTGTTGCTGTGGGGATCTGCCCGCTCAGGAGAACAACCATCCACTAGTTCAGCTTTTCCTTCTCAGGACACAAAGCGCTGGAGTTCCTCTCTACAGCCCTACTGAACACTGAATGCCTTAGAAGGCTGACTATATACATCCTAGTCCCCACCCTGGGGTGGAGATATGGTGAATGACCTCCCAACCCGTTCTATGGTCGTTCACAAAAACCCAGCCCTTAAAATGGCCGATTAATCCCTCTCAACACATAGTATGCTGGTGTAAAACTTATGGGCTTCAAATCACTGAAGCTAATAGCCTCAGTGAAACATACCTCCCCTCCAGCACTTTGCCAGTGACTTTGTCACCATGTATATATAATCAGCATACTGTATATATATTATAAGCATACTCTATATATCCTTTTAAAAGCAGAAGTGTCAATAAATTATTTTTATCAGTTAACAAAATGCAGAGTAAAGTTTGATGGATGAACCAAGATCTCAGTAATAATAATTGTATTTTTTTTTTATTAATATTAGGATAGAAGGGAGGGACAAAACCAGGAACAGAATCAGTAGGCAAACTCATAGTCAGGAGGACAGCCGGGGTCAGATACCAGGTGATCAGTAACCGCCACGTCTGCGAGCAGTATGAATACCGCGGAGCCTGGTGACAGAGGTGATACTGAGATTGTCCGGGCAGAGATGTAACAGTCAGAAGGCCACCGGTAGATGGTGAAGGTCCTTCTGTACAGCTCCAGCAGTGATGGTGGATCTGCTGGACTTCAGGGCGCTGGATGCGGAGGTTTACCGTCTTTTAGATGTCTCTAGGGGAACGGTGACAACACGCAAATACGCGAGCAGCCCTGGATAATCCACGCCGGCAGGATGATAAGATCCGGCGGAAGATGGAACCTATGAGAAGAGAAGGAAATATAATGTAAGTGATGGGACTCCATATGACATGATACTACTGTGCGGTCACTGTGGCCGGACGCAGAGGAATCTCATCACACAGAGGTCAGGGATCATCGTCAGCCATCATACATGTGACAATCCCATCTCCGACAGATGACATCTGCTCCACATGAATTATTCTCACTGGCGACATCACACAACATGGAGATGACTCTCACACTTACCTCGTCTCTTTTTCCCCTTTTTCCCATTTTCTGATTTTTCGTTGTCAGCTGGAAATTCTGATCAGAAAGAAGAAAAAACAACAACTCACTAAAGACATATTATTATGGGGTCTGCATTGTATCGCTCCTGTATATAGTACATAGATTGTTCTAGTCCTGTCCCCTATAGTCCTGACAATCTGGTATTACACAATAGGGCAGAATAAGTCCTATATACCGGACATGACCTCATATGAGGGGCATTAGATGTGTCACTAATATGGAGCAGTGAACGCCCTGTGTGCCGCCATATGGTGCATCCCTAATGAGCGATATTCTACTATAGGAGACGATATCTCATTATGATGGCGGAGGTTACTGGATGCAACAATGTATCACAGAATCCATGATAATACTGTACAAAATTACAGAAATGGAGACACAGTATGGGCCCATGGGCAAAGTAATTGGGTTCCTTGAAACATGGATAACATAGGAGACCCATTAAAGAAAAACTATGTGGAAATATTTCACCCTTGATGACAACATTCACATTGTTTGTGCTATAGACATGTACATACCTGACAATGGGGACGAGGACGGCAAGCTGGTTATAGCATCGTCTCTAGCAGATTCAGGAAAAGATCCTTTCTGCCTGTTAGGAAGAAGAAAAACGTGTAAATCACAAGTAAATTCAGTATAAATGGGATTGTCTCACTAGAAGAACCCCAACTATAAGGCTTAATAGGACATATGAAAGTCATAGTGCGGAAGTCTCCTGCTCAAAACTACCTTCTATGGAAACAACTAGCAACAATGGCCGGCATGTAATACTACATATCTCCTGCAGTGTGGGCAAAACTAACAATGCCTGACCGGCAGCAATTATGGGTTGTTATCTCCAGCGGATTCTGAAGCCAATAGCCAATGACCGCTGATCATGGGGCGGTGGATGCTGCATTCAATATTATGGTATTTATGTCCTATATTTGGTATTGTGCACATATATTAGCCTGGAGCTCCCAATAATGACCCCATAATCTACTCACATTTCTGAGATGTTTCTGCTGGATGCCGGGGTACACTCTGGAGGAAACTTGATAGCGGTGGTACAGAGCTAAAAAAGGACAAAAATAAGATATGAAATTCAATTTTTTACTTTTAGAGGTCTTTTTATGTATTCTGGATTTATTGATCACTTACTTTAGAAAGCCTTTTAGAGGATGTTGTAAAATTTTGGAAGAAAAGGCTCTCATTATCCTCACTTGTGTCCTCCTCCTCTGAGACAATAGGCTTGTTTGTATCAGCGTGATCTACAAGACATAGGTAATGAAGTGTTATTAGCGGTTGTCAGTATAACACAGTCACCATTTATCACTACTATTAATGGGAACCGATTGTCACATATTATTGAAGACGAGACAAACAGCCGCTTAGTCTAGATGACGTCTTCTACTTACTGATAAATAAGCTGGTGTCCTCATCTGAAACAAGCCGAGGAATGTACTCCGGCTTCTGACTTAGAAGGTTTTCAAATTCTAAGTCACTCAGGAATGGATAACTCTTGATCTCAAATGCTCCTCCTGGAAAAAGAAAAACAAAAGTGATGCGGACATTGTTAGAGGCTGCTCCATATCTGAACAGTATATCTTAATCTTAAGTAATGACAAAACCGAAGGAAACAAACTGAAAGTTATATTATGGAGAACTAGAAATAGGCAAGCAGATAGAGAAGTGCTGATCCTCATGGACAGGAGCGAAGAGTCCTCGTTGTAAAAAGTGAATATTAATACTAATAAAGTATATCAGTTACCTGTCCCAAGTCTTTGTGCAGGATTTGTTCTGAGCAGGTCATTAATAAGGTCCTGAGCATCGGGGGGAGGAGCGCGATCCCAATCCCAAATTATGTCTCCTGTTATATAGAAAATTACAGAAAATAAAACCTCTGTTTTGGACTGTAAGATAAAGTAGAGGAAATAACTAAATTCGTGTAACCAGTCAAAGCAATGATCGGATTATTCTACTTACCAGTGACAATATTTTTATAGAGCTCAGATAGGGAATCCCCATGAAATGGTACATATCCCACCAGAAACTCATGCAGGATGATTCCCATTGACCACCAGTCGGCAGGTCTTCCATAGCCTTTCTTCAGAATGATTTCTGGGGCCATGTAAAGCGGGGTGCCACAGTCCTGGAAACCAACAGAAGGTAGAAATGAGAATCGATGAAATTATTATTATGACAAGTTCTCGACATAAAAACTCAATGACAGAAGATAAAATATCAGTTGAAAAGTTCTCTAGAAATGAAGAACGTAGAGAAGAGACAATAGTGTGATGAGATTTGTAAAGAACCATCTAAGTTCCTGTAAGTGATGCCAACCTCATGGTCCTGGAACTCTCTGGCGATGTCCTCCAATGATTCCTTGTGGGTGTTGGTTTCTGGTATCATGACACCAACTTTTGAAATCCCAAAATCGGCGACTTTAATGTGTCCAGCCGGTGTAATCAGGAGGCTGTGAAAGAGAAGATGGTTTTAGGCTCACGGGCTGTGTGGTAATAAATGATAACTTTCCCCCCTTTATTAAACTATAGGGGGCACTTACTTCTCTGGCTTCAGGTCTCTATGCAACACACCATAGCTGTGCAGGTATTCCACAGCAAGTATCGCTTCTGCAAAGTACAGGCGGGCCAAGGGGACAGATAAAGGACCCCTGGTGCTTAGGAGGGTCCCACAGTCTCCACCTATAGAAGAAAGGAAATATGAGCGGTGAGGGGTTTATACAGCAGATCACCACGATGGATCATGAGAAGTGAGCGGAGACATTGGGGCAGGAGAGAATATATACAGATATAATGTATAGAGCACAGAATATTAGTCTGAGGTCATGGTGAGATGTCGTCCATGTCACTAATAAAGTGATGTCTCATCTCGTCTACAGCTGGCGATACTGACGTGCTCAGTGCGGACATACAGGGAGATCACACACATCAATGACTTTCCATAATATCTATAGTAAATGCTCTGCGGGGATGTAACCGTCCACGGGGACAAGTCCTAATGATATGAGCGGTGATAAGATGTCAGCAGACATGGGCTGAATATAATACATGTACATCTCCTACCTCCTACATACTCCATGACCATACACAGGTGAGATCTAGTAGGGAAGGAGCAGAGCATGGAGGCCACAAAGGGACAGTCAGCGAATGTCAGGATGTCCCTCTCCAGATAGGCCCCTTCCACATGTTTTGGAGTATCCAGGTCCCGCTTGGAAATTTTCTTCATAGCGAAGATCTTCTGTGAGTCTTTATGGTGAACTAAGTGGACAGACCTGGAGAGAAGAAGAAACCATGGTTTATAGTGAATCCTTATTAACAGTCCTTCTATAGAAGTCATTATATGATCTTCTGTTCTAATGTTTAATACCAGAAGTCCGACCATTACTAGAAATCCACATCTAGAAATACATGAAATAATACTACATAGATCATCTATGGGAGGGTCTACACAATGCCACGTCTGCCGGACCCTCACTCAGGTCACATTATCACCTGTGGGAGGTCTGCACAATGCCACATCTTCCACACCCTCACCCAGGCCACATTGTCACCTATGGAAGGTGTGCACAATGCTAGGTCTGCCAGACCCTCACCCAGGTCACATTATCACCTATGGGAAGTCTGCACAATGCCACGTCTGCCGGACCCTCACCCAGGTCACGTTATCACCTTTCACCTCAGATCATGTCCCTATGATAACACTGAATGGCAAAGCACAGAGGATGAAGCATTATCATAGGGAACCCTGAGAAATGTGGCTTATGCTAACTGAAATCTCACCCAAAAGATCCGCTGCTGATCAGCTTAGATGTTTCGTAGTCGCTCATACGCGGCTTTCTCGCCGGGATCAATGATTCCATCAAGTCCTAGAAAAGAAGAAGAAGAAATGATATTAAGATCTAGAAGCTGCTGGAGAAAATCTCCAGATGCAGAAACGTCTCCTCCTATATTATGTCCCAGCTGATGTCACTGATCCGATAGGTGAGCAGAAACCTGCTGACGGATTCCCTATAATATAAACGCTATTATCTAATGCAATAGTGTCATCTCCTCTAATAATAGAGGCGTCCCCTGGTTATATGGGGGATAATACTGGACGGGTCATTCACACCCCGTGATCTGGTGATACACAGACATCTACCTCTATAATACTTACACCGGCAGGTTCTTGGATCTCCGGGATCTCTAAGATTACACTGTCAGGATCCAACAGCTCAGTTGTTTCTAAAATAGCGATAAAATGATGAGGAAATAAAATGTATTAGAGGATATTAATCCTACAGACATAATACAGCAATATAATGGAGAAATGACTATTCTGTATGGAGGACTATGTGGGGCCATTATTCTTTATGGAGGACTATGTGGGGCCATTATATTGTATGGAGGACTATGTGGGGCCATTATTCTGTATGGAGGACTATGTTAGTCCTATTATTCTGTATGGTGGAATATGTGGGGCCCATTATTCTGTATGGAGGACTATATGGGGCCCATTATTCTGTATGGAGGACTATGTGGGGCCCATTATACTGTATGGAGGACTATGTGGGGCCTATGATTCTCTATGGAGGACTTTGTGGGGCCCATAATACTTTATGGAGGACTATGTGGGCCCATAATACTGTATGGAGGACTATGTGGGGCCTATTATTCTCTATGAAGGACTATGTGGGGCCCTTTATACTCTACGGTGGACTATGTGGGGCCCATAATACTGTATGGAGGACTATGTGGGGCCCATTAATCTCTATGGAGGACTATGTGGGGCCCATTATTCTGTATGGAGGACTATGTGGGGCCCATTATTCTGTATGGAGGATTATGTGGGGTCAATTATCCTGTATGGAGGACTATGTGGGGCCATTATACTGTGTGGAGGACTGTGTGGGGCCATTATTCTGTATGGAGCACTATGTGGGGCCATTATTCCATAAGGAGGACTATGTGGGGCCATTATTCCTTATGGAGGACTATGTGGGGCCATTATATTGTATGGAGGACTATGTGGGGCCATTATTCTGTATGGAGGACTATGTGGGGCCTATTATTCTGTATGGTGGAATATGTGGGGTCCATTATTCTGTATGGAGGACTATGTGGGGCCCATTATTTCGTATGGAGGACTATGTGGTGCCCATTATACTGTATGGAGTACTATGTGGTGCCCATTATACTGTGTGCCGGACTATGTGGGGCCCATTATTCTGTATGGAGAGCTATCTGGGGCACGTTATTCTGTATGGATGACTTTGTGGGACCCATTATTCTGTATGGAGGACTATCTGGTGCCCATTATTCTGTGTGGAGGACTTTGTGGGGCCCATTATTCTGTTTGGAAGACTTTGTGGGGCCCATTATTCTGTGTGGAGGACTATGTGGGGCATTATTCTGTATGGAGGACTATGTGGGGCCCATTATTCTGCATGGAGCACTATGTGGGGCCCATTATTCTGCATAGAGGACTATGTGGGACCCATTATTCATTATGGAGGACTTTGTGGGACCCATTATTCGTTATGGAGGACTTTGTGGGACCCATTATACTGCATTCTGGTTGGCTCGTGACTTTTTCCAAGTTTTTCATTTTGGCTCTCTGTATGTTTGATTACAGAGTGGAAAGAGTAACTATGACATTATCCCCTGTTCTCTTTAATATCTGGATATTTCCGGTAGAAGGTTGTGTGATCGGCTCACCTGTAGTCAGATCGCTGCTCGGCCCCGGCTGACTCGTATTAGGGTCAGGGGTTTCTGGGGTCACATTTTGCTCGTCTTCGGTGTCGCCTTCTGGTGTCTCCTGATTGATAGAATATATAGAATTACCACGAGGAACCTTCCACTAAATCACCAAATCCACAAATCAGGAAGGACTAAACCCGCATTTACAGACACACCAACTGTAACTATACAGATCAGCCGCCATCATGAGGACTTTTATCAGATAAAATGGATTAAGATGAGGTAACATTGCAAAAACATTAATATGGATAATAGAGGGAGACAGAGGCGGAAATACAGACTTCCCACCACTGAGCTGTGACTACATCTGCAGAATACAGACTGCCATCAGCAGAGACAGGCGGCCATATTACCTCCTGTGCTTGCCAGGAGCTGACAGGGAGGCCGATAAGATCTAACACCAGATCTTCTGATATCTGGCTGGTGATCTGGAGAAGATCAGAAAACAAGGACGTGTGATAGAGAAGATGATGGATCCTTACCGGGCGTTCCGATGAGCGGGCCGGACCTTCCAGTACACACAGGACTTTTTCGGCCAGTTCTTTAACAAAAGACAAATCTCTATATTGAGATCTTTTTTCAGCCTATAAAGAAGAAAAGAAACACAAATGAAAAATCTCGAGATGAGAAAGATCACAATGAAGGCCGCCATTGTATCTGACGTCTGCTCCTCTCTGCAGATACATTGACTACATATCTGGGGTCTTGTCCTGTTTTATATTGGAAGAAAGAAGAAGCTTCTATCCCACCGTTATTATCCATTATTGTGGAGAAGATTTGTGCGGAGCGTCCACCATTTACCTGCTGTGGAATGTCCTAATGTTCCATAGCGAGAAACTGCAAGTGCTCAGTCACTATGGAGCCAACAACGGCAGCCATGACCCTGTGTAGATTGTACACAGTGACTGTGAGCTCTGATGTCATAATGGCCGACCATCACTAGTGATGTCATCATGGAATCTTGTGATGGAATCTTATAGCGGCGGCTCTGCACAAATACATGCTGCCAAGCAATATTTAAAGTGTGTGGGGGCTCATGCTGTATATAGGGGGCTATGTGACGGCTCAGCTATTTATAGCGGGCTATGTGAGGGCTCATACTGTATATAGAGGGCTATGTGAGAGCTTGGCTGTATATAGAGGGCTATGTGAGGGCTCATACTCTAAATAGGATTCTGTGTGTGAGCTCATACTGTACATTGGTGCTATGTATGGGCTCTTACTGTATAAAGGGTGCTGTGTGTGGGCTCTTACTGTATATAGGGTATGTGTGTGGGCTCTTTCTGTATGTAGGGGGATGCCAGCACACTTAATTCTGCTCAATATTAAGTGATACAGTTAATAATATAAAATATAATTCATATGTTAATATTGAGCAGAATTAATTTCAGCCTATTGATTCAGCCTACACAACAGTCACATTTCTCATGTGGCCCCTCAGTAATATTACTTTCCCACCCCTGCTCTATTATGTATAGCGCTCTGTTATGTGTAGTGCACCCGAGCACCTGCATGTTAATCGCGTGACTTATCACATGATCTATCAAAGGCAATTTTGTGACATGTCATGTGATACATCGGGTGCTGGGAGCCCACGGCTCCTAAACTGCCCAGGGCCCTGGCTACTCTTAATCAGCCCCTGCTTCTATCCCACCATTATTATCCATTATTGAGAAGTGTTATGCTGAGCTTCCGCCACTTACCTGCTGTAGTAATGTCCTGATGTTCTGAGGTAAATCCGTCAGATACTCTGAGGTGAGATGACCTCGGTGGTATTTGGTCAGGCAGTCCCTTACAAGCTCCACCACCAGCCGGTGAGTGAAGCTGAGGACGCCATCGGGTGGTAGAAGCACAATCTCAGGGCGATTGGTGGTAAGAATCTCCCATAGAGCTTCTACTTGAAGATTGTCCAAAAGTAATTCAGCCATAGAAGCTGCAAGTGCGATCAGTCACTATATATAATAGCGAGAAACTGCAAGTGCGCTCAGTCACTATGGGATAGCGAGAAACTGCAAGTGCGATCAGTCACTATAGAATAGCGAGAAACTGCAAGTGCGCTCAGTCACTATGAAGCCAACAAAGGCAGCCGTGAACCTGTGTACATTGTATATATAGTGACTGTGAGCTGTGATGTCATAATGCCCGACCATGACCTGTGATGTCATCATGGAATCTTGTGATGGAATCTTCAAGGAATGGCTCTACACACATACATGCTGCCTAGCAATATGCTTTTTTGGCCGTCCTCTTTTATTTCCAAATACAACACAACCAGGATAAGGGAATGTTCACACGTTGTGTTTTTGCAGCATTTTTTTCCACACCAAAAACCAGGTTGTACTCAGGAAAAACACTGCATACAATCCACACTTATTTGCTGTGTTTTTGCAGTGTTTATACTTGTGGGTTTTTTTTTTTCATTCATTTGAATGGGTGAAAAATGTTGCAAAACCCCTGAAAGAATTAACATCCTGCAAATTTAAAATAAAAAAAGGAAAAAAACGCAGCATGTGAATGAGACTTTAGAAATCTCATTCACTAAGCTGGTACTGTAAAACGCAGTGTTTTAGCAGCAGAAAAATAACCCTGAAAAAAATGCCACTTGTGAACATTCCTCAAAGATATAATAGTCATATTATGGGAAATATTGTGTATATTTATTCCTCGCGTGTCTTTTTTTACCAAATAACATTTACCTCATTGGTTGGAGAGTTTACTATTAACAACTGTGACAAATATTGAAGAATTAATGATAAGTGACCCAAGTGATCAATCATTTACGTCATTAATGGTGATGGGCGAGCACTAAAATGCTCGGGTGCTCGATGCTCGGGTCGAGCACATTGGAATACTCGGCTGCTCGACCCGAGCAATGAGCCCAATGTAAGTCTATGGGAAACTCGAGCATTTTTCAGGCGGCTCCCCCCGGCGGTCTGCAGAGGGCCTAAAAATTGCCCAAATCGATGGGAACAGTGCTCAAATGACATGGGAACAGCATGGGGAAGACCCCTGGAAGCATTTCTGACTCCCAGGTCACTGCTGTCAACAACGTTGTCAGAAATATTTATGCCACTTTTACGGACTCACAATAAAACATACAAAAACGAAACCAAAATGGATTTTCCTGGGAAGTATGTTAAGGAACATCCTTTCCAGGGTTATGACTTGTATATAAGGGAAAATAAATAACCAAAAACAAAGATACTCCTCCACACCTTGGGCTATGTTCACACGTAGCGTTTTTGATGCGTTTTTGCACTTTTGCATTGCTTTCAACCAACACAAATGCATTCACCAGGAAATGTCATTTTAACATTTTACAACCTTATCTGGCCATGTGTTGTGTGACACGTCATCAGACACATGCATACAGTGCTGAAAAGACATGGGAACAGCATGGAAGCATCTCTGACTCCCAGGTCACTGCCTAAAAGTGTGCCCATCATAAGAGATGCTTGGCGCATGCGAAGATGCCTCCCGCCATGGACCTGTCGTTACAGACTTGCAACAATCACCATCCACGTCCTTGTCCCTTCTCAGCGTTCAGTTCCTTGGAATGCAAGTGCAAGTATGCAGGCAGCCACCAACCTACCCACCGGCTGCAATACTATACTGACAAATTTTTGACAGCTACTTGCACTTGAAATGTAGCCTTTTAGGCTCGTGGAGGCAGAAGCTTTTCATAACCTCATGTCGGCGGCGGCCGGGTGTCCATACTCTTTCCCCAGCCACCACTATATTTCCCGGTATCGCCTCTGCCTTCCACAAGCACGGGTCCCACAACATTACCCGTGCCCTCCCCAGTGCACTTACTGAGAAGGACCGCCTAACCACAAACATGTGGACAGGTGAACGTGGCCAGGGACGGTACATAGCCAGTCCACAACTTTTTTTTTGCTGACAGCTGTATTTAGTTCGGTGAAAGGACTGGCATAGAGGGAAACCGTATCTAACCTGGGTGTCATTTCTCCCAGGAAGTCCTGTAATTCAGCTTGTTGCAGAATCAATGGCAGTCCGTCCAACATCAACTCGCACTTGTCGGTGGTGCTTTGACACACACACATCTTTCTTTTCGCATTTTATTTCTTGAATACAGAGTTGGACAATGGCCTGATCTGTAATGCTTTTTGAGAAATAACATGCATAAGCATGGCCGATCCACATTAAAAAAGCAGCCACAGAGTGTCTGGAAACCTTCCCCCACAATTTTATTAGCCAGGGCAGCTTTTCGGCAGGGTTGGACGGGCCCACCAGAGAACCGGAGACTACTCCGGCGGGCCCTGGCTTCTCCTTCTGGAGAGTTCATAGTGCCGAGGTGAGGCCATGATGATGATAGAGGCCACCATCTGCTTAGTTTTCTGTTACTTGAAATGCAAGTGCAAGTATGCAGCCATCCACCCACCCACAGGCCGCAACACTAAACTGCCAGATTTCTGGGCAGCTGCTTGCACTTGAAATATGGCTTTTTAAGCTAGTGGAGGCGGAAGCTGTCCACAATCTTATGGCGGCGGCGACTGGGTATCTATACTCGGTCCCCAGCCGCCATTATTTTTTCCGGTATTGTCTCCGCCTTCCACAAGCATGGGTCCCACAACATTACCCGTGCCCTCCCCAGTGGAAGGACTGCCTAACCACAAACACGTGGACAGGTGAATGTGGCCAGAGACGGTACGGAGCCAGTCCACAACTTTTTTTGCTGAGAGTTGTATTTAGCTCGGTGAAAAGACTGGCGTAGAGGGGAACATCATACTGTGTGTGGGGGAATGTACTGTGGGGGCATTATACTGTGTGGGGGGAATGTACTGTGGGGACATCATACTGTGTGTGTGGGGGAATGTACTGTGGGGACACCATACTGTGTGTGGGGGGGAAATGTACTGTGGGGACATCATACTGTGTTGGGGGAATGTACTGTGGGGGCATCATACTGTGTGTTGGAGAAATGTACTGTGGGGGCATCATGCTGTGTATGTGTGGGAATTTACTGTGGGGACATCATACTGTGTGTGGGGGAAATGTACTGTGGGAGCATCATACTGTGTGTGGGGGGGAATGTACTGTGGGGACATCATACTTTGTGTGGGGGGGATGTACTGTGGGGGCATCATACTGTGTGTTGGAGAAATGTACTGTGGGGGCATCATACTGTGTATGTGTGGGAATTTACTGTGGGGGCATCAAACTGTGTGTGGGGAGGAATGTACTGTGGGGAATCATACTGTCTGTGGGGGGAATGTACTGTGGGGACATCATACTGTGTGTGGGGGAATGTACTGTGGGGACATCATATTGTGTGTGGGGGGAATGTACTGTGGGGGTATCATACTGTGTGTGGGGGAATGTACTGTGGGGACATCATACTGTGTGTGGGTGAAATGTACTGTGGGAGCATCATACTGTGTGTGGGGGGGAATGTACTGTGGGGACATCATACTTTGTGGGGGGGAAGGACTGTGGGGGCATCATACTGTGTGTGGGGGAATTTACTGTGGGGGCATCATACTGTGTGTGAGAATTTACTGTGGGGACATCATGCTGTGTAGGGGCATTATATTGTGTGTGAGGGGGAATATACTGTGGGGGCATCATACTGTGTGTGTGGGAATGTACTGTGGGGGCATCATACTGTGTGTGGGGAGGAATGTACTGTGGGGGCATCATACTGTATGTGTGGGGGGAATGTACTGTGGGGACATCATACTGTGTGTGGAGAAATCTATTGTGGGGACATCATACTTTATGGGGAGGAATGTACTGTGGGGGCATCATACTGTGTGTGGGGAGGAATGTACTGTGGGGCCATCATACTGTGTGTGGGGGGGTGTACTGTGAGGACATCATACTGTGTGTGGGGGGGAATGTACTGTGGGGACATCATACTTTGTCGGGGGAATGTACTGTGGGGGCATCATAATGTGTGTGTGAATAGCTGTTTATCATCGTACAATGATTGAATAACGGGAGCAGATGATTTATAAAAAGCACTGAATTATATGGTGTGGATTTGCTGCTACTGTGTCACCCCAGGCCTGGATGCCACAAACTTGTAAGGCTGTGTCTGAGAGCAGGAGGGAGGTTCTCTGGTCATGGACCATTAGCATGCAGCACCTCCTGTCCCAGGCCAGTAGGGGGAGCAGGCTGCCCCTATAAAAGCTGGTACTGAGGGCAGGGTTAGGGAAACCAGGACCCACTTCTGAAGCATCCAGAAGGGTTCCCAGAAGAGAGGGACAGGTCAGCGGCAGCTGAGGAGTCCAGGAGGCTAAGGAGGAACAGCAAGCCAGGGACAGAGGCGACGAGAGCTGGTCCTGGCTGAGAGAGAACAACATACCGGACACTGGGATCCGAGGCTGTCAGAATTGCAAGTCCTGCAGCAGATCATCTACTTGCGAGGGATTTTAGGTCCCTTGGCCTAAGAAGCCTGGAAGCTCCGCCACACAGAGGGACCGGTACAGCACAGAGAAGCTACAGGTACCTAAGGCCCGAGTCGCAAGTCATAAAGGCGTAGTACACGGCCAGCTCAGGGACGTGGGCTATCATACCACTAAAGGGGGAGATAGTCAGCAAGGGCAGAGAGAGAACGGTAGGCCTACCCACTCACCCTGACCAGTGGAGCTCGCCCGAATGCCCTCAGACACCCAGGTCCATTCCTCCCTGTACTCCTGGTGGGTCTGTGCCCCGAGCAACTACAGAGTCCAAATGAAGATCAAGATGACCTTGAATCCGCAGAGGACAAGGAAGAGATGATCAGCACAGTTCTCGGAGAGTTCCCCCGGACCTGGACTCAGATAAATGGCGCAATACTGGTACCCGTCCTACACTTCCTTCAGCCTACCCAGCAGGAGCCTACCGGAGAGCAAGAAGAGCAAGTGACTCGCCCCCTGGGCCGTGGGGCACTCGGATCCGGGCAGTGGGGGAACGATGGGAGTAGTAGTGGCAACCCGGTTCCGTGGCTCAGGGTGGTCAGGCCAGTGGTAGTCCGTTATGTGCTGATGTTTATGTCTGACTATGCCACCCGTGGATTGCGGTTATTAGGAACCGCCGCTGCATGCAGACCGCTGGGGCTGATGAGGTGTGCAGCTAGGGTAGTGTGACTCCCCACGGGAAGAGTGCGGCCCCAGGGCAGTATAATGGATGTTGGGAGTGATGGTGGTGAGAGTCCCAGTACCGGTAGTGCTGGAGGCGCGAAGGAGCACACAGACAATAGGTTGCAGTCCAGGGTCTTTACTGAAACAGGTAAACTGACCCATAAACAGTCCCAGCTAGGAGGGGACCTGGATGTCTGAGAGCAACGGGGAAATTGGCCCTGGTCAGGGTGAGGGTGTAGGCCTACCGTGCTTTCTGCGCTCCTTCTGGCTATCTCCTCGTTATAGGGTAACAGCCCACGTTTCCGAGCTTTCCGTGTATTCTCGCCTGTATGGCCTGCGACGTGGGTTCCTTTCTGCTCCCAGCCTTGTACGGCTTTACTGGTCCCTTCGGTTGTGGCAGGGCCTCCAGGCTTCTTAGGCCAAGGAATATACAGTCCCTTGCGGACAGGTTCTTTGCTGGAGGATGTGGAATCCTCCCAGCCTCAGACACCAAAGTCTGGTAAAGTCAGTCTTTTATCTGCCAAGACAGGCTTGCTTCGCCTCTTGTCTCTGGCTTGTGGCTCTCCTCCTGCCACACTTCCTCTTAGGTGCAGTGCAACTGTCTGTCCCTGTTCTGCTCTGGGACAAGTCTCAATGCTGAGACAGGCCATCCAGTTCTCCCTAACCCTGCCCCCAGCACCAGCTTTTATAGGGGCAGCCTGCTCCCCCTACTGGCCTTAGACAGGAGGCATTGCATGCTAATGTTCCCCTGACTAGAGAACCTCCCCCTTGCTCTCAGACACAGCTTTAATTACGCTTGTGGCATCCATGCTAGGGTGACACATTCCCCCTTAGTGAAATTTAGTACTCCGGGACTAAACAATATACAAAGACAATATGCATACCATAAAACATTAGTATACAAGTGACGCACAGATTGAGTTCTTAAGGTCACAGTGTGGTCTGTGACCAGGTGTCCATATCACCAACACAACGGGGAGCCTTAACCAGATGGGGGTCTGTCCTACCCCAAGTCCTTTACAGTCTTAGTTCATTCCTTGGTTAGGCTCCGAACGCAGTCCATACAAGGTCCTGGTTATAAAAAGTCCATAACCTGTGAGTCCTTAACCCACTGTCTGGTGGTGGACCAACCTGGCTTTCCCCACTAGCGTTAGGGTTACAGCTACCAGCTGGGTGTACAGGTAGGGCAGGCAGCTGTCTGCGGGTTCTTTGGCTTACCGCAGGCATGGCAGGCTCACTGTCAGCAGAGGGTTGACTCTCCTGGGCTGCTGGTACAGGCTCTTCTGCCTCTGGAACCGCTTGCTCCTCTTCACTTTCCGGCTCTGGTGTTGGTTGTTGCTGTGCCGGTTGCAGGAAATGCAGGACAGGTACCACTATGGCATCATTTATGCGAGTCCAGGACTGAGGGAACTCTCCGAGAACGGTGCTGATCATTTCTTCCTTGTCCTCTGCGGGTTCAAGGTCACTCTGATCCTCTTCTGCACTACGGAGTTGCTCGGGGCATCTTTTGAGGTGGTCTCTGGAGACAACACTAGTGGTTTCTCCTCCGTCCTTGGTGATTACGCACACCTTTGGGTTGTCGTGGTCAGACTGCAGTACGGTGTAGGGTTCCCTTTCCCACTGGTCGTCCAACTTATGTAGCCTTCTTTTTCACTTTAGGACTTGCTCACCAGGTTCTAGGGGACCAGCAGGGGCGTGTTGATTGAAGAGTTTTTCTTGCCTCTCTCTCACCTGGGCCAGGCTCTTCTCCACACTCTCCTGTACCTTCTTGTACTGCAGTTGCCTTTCCGTATCCCAGTCTGCATCCGGGGAGGTGTCCTCAGGTATTAGGACTCCCATCTCCAGGTCTACGGGCAGCTTACCTGGTCTAGCTCGCATCAGGTAAGCCGGGGTGCAGTTTGTAGCATTCACCGGGATATTGTTGTATAGGTCTATTAGGTCCGGCAGTTTTTCTGGCCACAGGCTGCGTTCCTCCAGGGGCAACGTCTTCAGGAGATCAATGACTATATTGTTCATCTTCTCACACATCCCGTTGGTTTGTGGATGGTAAGGCGTTGTCCGAATCTTCTTACAGCCATAGAGGTTGCAGAACTCCTGGAAGATTTCAGCCTCGAACGCTGGACCCTGGTCTGTCAGGACCTGTTCCGGATACCCGTGTGGATGGCAGAAGTATTGCTGGAAGGCTCTGGCCGCTGTTTGGGCTGTCAAGTCCTTTACCGGGACCACCACGAGAAAACGTGAATAGTGGTCCACGATTGTCAGGGCGTAGATGTACCCTGACCGGCTTGGAGCCAACTTGACGTGGTCTAGAGCTACCAGCTCAAGAGGCTGCGTGGTGACGATGGGCCTCAAGGGTGTCTTCTGGCTGGTGCGGTCCTTCCTCCTTAGGTGACAAGGGCCACAGTCTCTGCACCACTTTCTACAGCTCCTCTCATGCCGACCCAAAAGAACCTTCCTCTTAGCTGGAACTCCAGTTTCTTCCAACCGAAGTGTCCCGCTCTGTCATGGTAAGCTCCCAGGACCATAGCTGCATCCCGCCTTGGAACCACGACTTGCCAGGTCAGCTCATGCGTCCGGTGGTTGACAATCCTTCTGCACAACTTGCCTTCGTAGAGGAACAGCTTGCTCTTCTCTTTCCATAGCTGCTTGGCTTCCTCTGGGGCATCTGGATCTAGGCGGGCGTCTTCCCGGGTCAGCAGATCTTTCACCAGGCGGACTGCAGGGTCACTATCTTGGGTCTCGGCCCAACTGTGGTGAGGTAGGGGATTGATCATCACGGTTGTTAGATCCTCCTCTTTCACGCGGTGGGAGTATTGAGCGACTCCATACCGGTGAAACGCGGGGAGTTCTACCTCCTCCAGCTCTTCTGGGTCTTCGTCACCTTCAGGTAAGTGAGGCATCCTCGACAGGGCGTCTGCGTTGGCATTGGTTTTGCCGGCCCGGTACTTCATCACGAAGTCATAGTTGGAGAGACGGGCCATCCACCGCTGTTCTAGGGCACCCAGTCTTGCATTGTCCAGGTGTGTCAACGGGTTGTTGTCCGTGTACACGGTGAACTTTGCGGAGGCCAGGTAATGCTTGAAGCATTCCGTCACGGCCCACACCACCGCCAAGAATTCTAGCTTGAAGGAGCTGTAATTCTCCGGGTTCCTCTCGGTGGGTCTCAGCTTCCGGCTGGCGTACGCGATCACCCTTTCTCTGCCCTGTTGGTTTTGGGACAGTACGGCTCCCAGTCCCACATTACTGGCGTCTGTGTGGAGGATAAAAGGCTGGCCATAATCAGGGTAGGCCAGGATCTCATTCCCCGTGAGGGCCATCTTCAACTGGCGGAAGGACTCCTCTTCCAGTTTATCCCACTTGAAGGGTGGCTTTTGACTCCTGGACTTAGACTGTCCGATCAGGAGGTCCTGCATAGGAGCTGCCATCTTGGTGAACCCGGGGATGAATCTTCGTTAGTAGCCTACCAACCCGAGAAACTGTCTCACCTCTTTGATGTTCGAGGGGCTTGGCCAGCTCTTGATTGCCGTGACCTTGTCAGGGTCGGGGGCCACTCCTTCCGCGCTTACCACGTGCCCTAGGTACTGGACCTTTGGTTTCAGCAGGTGACACTTCGATGGTTTCACCTTCAGGCCATAGCCTGCCAGGGCTTCGAACACCTCGGCCAGGTGCTTGAGATGGTCCTCGTAGGTCTTCGAATAGACGATCACGTCGTCCAGGTAAAGGAGGACCGTCTCGAAGTTTCGGTGCCCTAGACAGCATTCCATCAGCCGCTGGAAGGTCCCTGGTGCGTTGCAGAGCCCGAAAGGCATGCAGTTGAATTCGCTCAGTCCCATCGGGGTGGTGAAGGCGGTCTTCTCCTTGTCAGCCTCTGCCACAGGAACCTGCCAGTACCCGCTAGTAAGGTCCAAAGTAGAAAACAAGTTAGCTGATTTTAGTGCGGCTAAAGACTCTTCTATTCTAGGCAGCGGATATGCGTCTTTGTGGGTGATACGGTTGATTTGTCTATAGTCGACGCACATTCTCATGGTGCCGTCTTTCTTTTTCACCAGAACCAAGGGGGCTGCCCAGGGGCTACAGTTGTCTCTAATGACCCCAGCTTCTTTCATCTCTCTTAGCATGCCCTTTGCGTTCTGATAATGTGCAGGGGGTACAGGTCGGTGTCTTTCTTTTATTGGTGGGAGGCTCTCTGTGGGGATGTGGTGTTCTATCCCTTTTACTCTGCCGAAGTCTAGCGGGTGCTTACTAAAGACTCTCTCGTACTCCTGTACCACCCGGTAGACTCCTTGTTTTTGGTGCAGGGGAGTGGAGTCAGCACCCACGTGGAGTTTCTGGCACCAGTCCTCCTTTTGTTTCTGGGAGCCATTACCCTCCGCCTGTGGAGATGGAAGCAAGGGTTCCACGGCCCTGATAGCTTTGTGTTCGACAACAAACAGTTTGGCGAGTGTAGCGTATCTGGGTAAGTGTACTTCCCTCTCCCCAATGTTGAGGATGCGGACGGGCACCCTCCCATGACGGACATCAACCACCCCACGGGCTGTCAAAATGGTGGGCCTGCTGTCTGAGTACACGGGTTCTACCATGGCTTGGTAGTCTCTACCTCTCAACCCGATTGCAGTCCGACACCAGATCATCATTTCACTTTTGGGAGGCATGGAAATGGGGAATGGGTCACTCAGTCTTACGCTACAGATCTCACCACCAGACAGTTCTACCTGCTGCCGTCTCATCAGCGCTTTTATCTCCTTGTTGAGGACTCTCTGTTGGCTGGAACTAGCATTCACCGCCACCTGTTGTAGAATTACAATTACCTCTGAAAGACAATTTTCAATTACATTAGTACCCACAGTTATTTTAGGGTGACTTTCACGACGGTCAATGTCCACAATAATTACTCCCTGTGCCGGCTGTTCAACTTTACCAATTTTAATGGTCATCTCCTTGAACCCCATCTGCGGCACGGGTAAGCCATTACTGGCGATGATGCTCAAGTTACTGTCTGGATACCGTGTGATATCTGTCACTTTGTCTCTGTATACTGGAGGTAGGGAGCCTAAGCTGACCCTAAGCTGGGGCCCTGACTAATCCCTCAACCTGGAGGTACTGTTAAAGGTACAGAGGTCCAGGCCGCCAGCGTAACCCCTACCTCCTGAGGATCCCTGCACCTAAGTAATCTAGTCCTGAGAAGGACCCCGATCACAACAAAAGAGGACAAGTAATAATATGCCCACACACAGTACTTAGACGAACGAGACAGTACAAGGGAAAAACCAAAACCACCTTGCATACAAAAACTACACAACTACAACAGAGGGAACTCCAACGGGAAAGGAGATAAATGATAAAGCGAGGAAGGGAAAAAACACTCCAAATACACTTATCTCAGAAACTCCAAATACAACGATCCGCTCTGTAAGTCTGTGTGAAATGCTTTCACCGACACTTCCCAAACAGACCAGCAGGCATATGAAGGAGTCTCATTACAGCAACATTGATTGCAGCTGGGCGAGGCTGGACCTCGTCTAGCACAGAGAGAGAGAGAATTAACTCCCTCACTGCCGAAAACACCAAGCACCAAAAAGTCAGCTGCGAGAAGTCAGGCTGTGTAATCGTGACGATTTTCGTGGCGACACACCCGTGACAGTACCCCCCCTTCTACGAGGGGCCTCCGGACCCTCAGGGCCAGGTTTATCCGGGTGAGTCGTGTGGAAGGCCCGAACTAATCGGTCTGCGTTAATATCCGACGCAGGAACCCACATCCTCTCCTCAGGACCATACCCTTTCCAATGAACCAGGTACTGAAGGGACCGGCGATTAAAACGTGAATCGATGACCCTTGATACCTGGAACTCCAAGTTACCATTGACCACCACTGGAGGGGGAGGTAAAGGTGACGGTACCACCGGCGCCACATACCTCTTAAGCAACGATCTGTGGAACACGTTGTGAATTTTAAACGTAGGGGGGAGGTCAAGACGGAATGCCACCGGATTAATAATAGAACTGATTCTGTACGGCCCGATGAACCTGGGACCCAGTTTCCAGGAGGGAACCTTAAGTTTAATATTCCTGGTAGACAACCATACCCGATCGTTCACACTTAGGTCCGGACCAGACACTCTCCTCCTATCAGCCATACGTTTGTATCGGTTCCCCATAGTATTCAGATTCTTCAGCACCCCTCTCCATACTGAAGCGAGTGATGAG
The DNA here is from genome assembly GCF_046119375.1 of Phyllobates terribilis. NCBI lineage: Eukaryota > Metazoa > Chordata > Amphibia > Anura > Dendrobatidae > Phyllobates > Phyllobates terribilis. Next base: position 20,140,182 of record NW_027362779.1, on the reverse strand, counting down.
GAAAATCGTTCCTCCTCAGGAATCCCCGAAGAGCCCCCCCTACTGAAAGTACAAAACTGGGGGTGAAAACCATATACCCCAAAAAACGGGGACTTACCAGTGGACTCGCTCCGCCTATTATTAAGAGCAAACTCTGCCAGAGGTAAGAAAGAAGCCCAGTCCTCCTGGTTCTCTGACACAAAACACCGGAGATATGTCTCCAAGCTCTGGTTCATACGTTCCGTCTGACCATTGGTCTGAGGGTGAAAAGCCGATGAAAATGACAAATGCATCCCCCGCCGTGCACAAAACGCCTTCCAGAACTTGGACACAAACTGAGACCCCCGATCAGACACCACATCGGAGGGTACCCCGTGAAGCCTCACAATCTCCCCAATGAACACCTGCGCAAGAGTTTTAGCATTAGGGAGAGCCGGAAGAGCGATAAAATGTGCCATCTTGCTGAACCTGTCCACTACAACGAGTATGACCGTTTTACCCGAAGACGGAGGGAGGTCCGTAATAAAGTCCATAGACAGATGAGTCCAAGGACGCTCCGGGATCTTCAAAGGTAAGAGGGCCCCAGACGGACGGGTATGTGAGGTCTTAGAGCGCGCACAAACCCCACAGGACGCGACAAAAGTTACCACCTCCTTATGTAAGTTAGGCCACCAAAACCGACGCGAGAGGAGATCCACAGTTGCTTTACTCCCCGGGTGTCCTGCCAAAACTGAGTTATGGTGTGCCTCGATCACCTTTTGTCGCAACTGATCTGGAACAAACAGTCTCCCTGGAGGTCCAACAGGGGCGTCCCCCTGAGCCTCCAATACCTCCTCCTCCAGCTCAGAGCATACTGCCGAAACCACCACCCCCTCCTGAAGGATAGGAATCGGGTCGTCCGTATTCCCGGCCCCAGGGAAACTACGAGATAAGGCATCCGCCTTTACATTTTTTGACCCAGGACGATATGTAACGACAAAATTAAACCTGGTAAAAAACAATGACCACCTAGCTTGTCTGGGATTCAGACGTTTCGCGGACTCCAGATATAGCAGGTTCTTGTGATCGGTGATGACGGTGACCGGATGGACTGCCCCCTCCAAAAAATGGCGCCACTCCTCAAAGGCTAACTTAATGGCCAAGAGTTCCCTATTGCCGACATCGTAATTCCTCTCAGCGGACGACAATTTTTTAGAGAAAAAGGCGCACGGATGCCACTTACCAGGGGACGAACCTTGTGACAATACTGCTCCCACCCCTACCTCAGAAGCGTCTACCTCTACAATGAATGGCTGTGACGCATCAGGTTGAATGAGTATGGGTGCCGAGGCAAAACATTTTTTCAAGGAGGAGAATGCTTGACAAGCCTTGTCAGACCACCTAGAAAAATCCGTCCCCTTTTTAGTCATGTCTGTGAGAGGCTTAACCATGGACGAGAAATTATGAATGAACTTCCGGTAATAATTAGCAAACCCCAGGAAACGTTGTAGTGCCTTAAGATTCTCTGGCCGATCCCACTCAAGAACTGCCCGCACTTTCCCAGGGTCCATACGAAAACCGGACGCTGAAACCAGGAAGCCTAAAAACTGGAGTTCCTGTACGGCGAACACACACTTTTCCCATTTGGCATACAGTTTATTATCCCGCAAGATCTGTAACACCTGCCTAACGTGCTCCTGATGAGACACCAGATCCGGCGAGTAAATTAAGATATCATCCAGATATATGACAACAAACTGTCCCACCAGGCGGCGAAAAATGTCATTAACAAAGTGTTGGAACACCGCCGGGGCATTAGTCAGACCGAATGGCATGACAAGGTTCTCATAATGCCCCTCCGGAGTGTTAAACGCCGTCTTCCACTCATCCCCCTCCTTCATCCTAATCAGATTGTACGCCCCCCTGAGATCCAACTTAGAGAACCATTTGGCGCCCACGATCTGATTAAAGAGATCGGGAATAAGTGGGAGTGGATACGGATCTCGGACCGTAATCCGATTAAGTTCACGGAAATCCAGGCAAGGGCGTAGGCCTCCATCTTTCTTCTTAACAAAGAAGAACCCCGCAGCCACCGGTGAAGATGAAGGTCTAATATGCCCCTTAGCCAGACTTTCTGAAATATAATCCTTCATGGCCTGCCTCTCAGGACCAGAAAGGTTATACAACCTAGCTTTAGGTAACTTGGCCTCAGGGAGCAGTTTTACAGAACAGTCATACTCGCGATGAGGAGGTAGTTCCTGACACCCTTTCTCCGAGAATACATCCTCAAAGTCCGCCAGAAATGGAGGTAAGACCCAAGGAGTAACCGCACCGATGACCGTGTTCATGCAGTTTATATTACAGAATTTACTCCATTGGCTTATCTCTCTGGTTTGCCAATTAATAACCGGGTTATGCTTAGTTAACCAAGGAAGGCCCAACACTATAGGAGCGGGAAGACCCTCCAACACGTAGCAAGACAACAGTTCTTTATGTATCGCCCCCACTTGAAGTTTTACGTCATGCACAGCTTGCAAAAAACTTCCCTGACCGAGAGGCCTGGCATCGATCGAGAATATGGGGATGGGTTTAGCCAACTCACTCAATCGCATACCTTGAACCCGGGCAAACCGAGCATCAACCAGATTAGCCCCGGCCCCACTATCCAGAAGAACAGATATCCTCTCAGTTCTCGTACCCACCACCACCTCCGCCGGTACGAGAAACTGAGACGAACCTAGGGACGAAATACCTATTCCCAGATTGCCGTCCACCACACAACCTGGGATCAACAGTTTTCCGACGACTCTTCACTCTGCAAGGGACGGGATGGACACCCCCCAATAAAATGTCCCTTTCTCCCGCAGAAGAAACACCTTCCTGTCTTATGGCACACCACCGGTCCCCTCCCCCGAAAAGATGTCCCTCCTAATTGCATAGGCTCCTCTGGACTGACGAGGGGAACCACCATATGAGGGGACCTTGTAGGAGGTGGAGTCATCACAGGGGGTCGAGTTATCCCGCACCTCTCCCGAAGCCGTCTGTCAACGCGAATAGCCAGGGCCATAGCGGCTTCCAGTGACGCGGGAGAGTCATACTGTGCCAACACATCCTGTAATTTGTCGGATAAACCTTGACAAAACTGGCTCCTAAGAGCCGGGTCATTCCACTGGGTGTCCGTGGCCCACCTACGGAACTCCGAACAGAATTCCTCCGCCGGACGATCTCCCTGCTGGATCCTACGTAACTTAGACTCAGCAAGGGAGATCCGATCTGGGTCATCATATACGAGTCCCAGAGCAGCGAAAAACCTATCCACTGACTGGAGAGCCGGGGAGCCCGGGGGAAGAGAGAACGCCCAAGATTGTGGGTCCCCTTGTAGGAGCGAGATGACAATTCCCACCCTTTGTTCTTCACTCCCCGATGACCGAGGCCGCAGCCGAAAGTACAATTTGCATGCCTCCCGGAAAACAAAAAACTTGTCCCGCCCCCCAGTGAACCTGTCAGGGAGAGCTACTTTAGGTTCTGGTCCGGCTTGCTCCAGAGGATGCAAAACCTTGGACCTAACGTCCGCCAGCTCCATGGACAAACTCTGCAACTGCCGAGCTAGACCGGCTACTGGATCCATGGTAGCTGGAGAAAAACTAAGTGGGTCGGTGAAAATGTCACGCTGTCTCTGTATACTGGAGGTAGGGAGCCTAAGCTGACCCTAAGCTGGGGCCCTGACTAATCCCTCAACCTTGTCTCACCACCAGACAGTTCGACCTGCTGCCGTCTCATCAGCGCTTTTATCTCCTTGTTGAGGACTCTCTGTTGGCTGGAACTAGCATTCACCGCCACCTGTTGTAGAATTACAATTACCTCTGAAAGACAATTTTCAATTACATTAGTACCCACAGTTATTTTAGGGTGACTTTCACGACGGTCAATGTCCACAATAATTACTCCCTGTGCCGGCTGTTCAACTTTACCAATTTTAATGGTCATCTCCTTGAACCCCATCTGCGGCACGGGTAAGCCATTACTGGCGATGATGCTCAAGTTACTGTCTGGATACCGTGTGATATCTGTCACTTTGTCTCTGTATACTGGAGGTAGGGAGCCTAAGCTGACCCTAAGCTGGGGCCCTGACTAATCCCTCAACCTGGAGGTACTGTTAAAGGTACAGAGGTCCAGGCCGCCAGCGTAACCCCTACCTCCTGAGGATCCCTGCACCTAAGTAATCTAGTCCTGAGAAGGACCCCGATCACAACAAAAGAGGACAAGTAATAATATGCCCACACACAGTACTTAGACGAACGAGACAGTACAAGGGAAAAACCAAAACCACCTTGCATACAAAAACTACACAACTACAACAGAGGGAACTCCAACGGGAAAGGAGATAAATGATAAAGCGAGGAAGGGAAAAAACACTCCAAATACACTTATCTCAGAAACTCCAAATACAACGATCCGCTCTGTAAGTCTGTGTGAAATGCTTTCACCGACACTTCCCAAACAGACCAGCAGGCATATGAAGGAGTCTCATTACAGCAACATTGATTGCAGCTGGGCGAGGCTGGACCTCGTCTAGCACAGAGAGAGAGAGAATTAACTCCCTCACTGCCGAAAACACCAAGCACCAAAAAGTCAGCTGCGAGAAGTCAGGCTGTGTAATCGTGACGATCTTCGTGGCGACACACCCGTGACAATATCAGCATCAGTCCAATACTGCTTAAAAAGTACATAAGGGATAGTGGTTACTTGCGACCCAGTATCCAGCAAGGCGCTCATGGGGATACCGTCCAGCACCACGGGTAAAACCGGGCGCCCCCCAACGTACTTATCACGCCAATTATAAGGGCCTGGTGATCTTATGCCTGGGGGTTGGCCCTCTGCCCCAGGTTGGACCCGTTTAAATTACAGTACCTGGAAGTGTGTCCAGGCTGGTTGCATCGACGGCAAATGGGCTGTCCATCCTCTGCGTAGCGGTCTGTGGGCCTCCCTCGGAACGACGGGATCCTCCTCTGTCGACGCCACGGGACATCCTCCGGACTTGAAGCCAGCTCGATGGGTCTTGACGGGTCCACTTGTAACGCCTGGACGGTCCTGGTCAACGCCGCGACGCTCCTGGTCAGCTCCTGGACTTGGTGGTGCAGGTCTTTCGACGGGGCTTGGTTCAGGGCCTGTGCATCAGCCCCCACGGGGTCCATAGAGGAGGGCGCCGCCTCCTGGTGGTAGGTGAGAGCAGGGCGCCAGGGGTTTATAGCGCCACTGGTTGCAGATTCACGGAGCACCCTTATGGCCCTGTCCTTAAATTGGGCAAAGGTCAGGTCGGGGTTCTGAAAGAACATGAGGCGCAGTTGGGCCCTGTGGGCGCTAGACAGCAGACCTTCTATGAATTGTTCTGTTAGCAGCTTATCCGTTTCCTGCACACTGCCAGGGTCAGTTTGTTGAATAGCCCTCAGGGCTTCCTGCAGATTTAGGGCATAGTCTCTGATGCTGTCCTGTGCCCGCTGCTTACATCCATAGAACCTCATTTTAATCTCAGCAGAGGTACGTGTGTCAAAGGTACCCCACAGCCGGGCCAGAATACCCTTCACAGTCCTTTTCTCCTCAGTGGGCCATGATTTTACCTCCCTTTGGGCTGCGCCAGTTAACTGCCCTGTCAGTATGCTGACCTTCTGTTCCTCTGTCAGGGGGTAAACGTGGAACAAACTGTATAGCCTTTCCTTGAAGTCAGTTAGGGCATGGGGCTCCCCTGAGTACTTGGGCAGCCAGGCCGCTCCAGGGATGTAGGGCAGGGAAAATGGCATCACCGCTGCTGCAGCTGCGTTGGTGGTAGTGGGCGCCTCCGTGTCCGACATCTTCCTCCCCCCTAGTTAAGCGTGGCCTACCTTCCGACGATCCTCTTCTGTAGGCCGCGGCTCCGCTGCTGCTGCTATGGACGAGGACCTGGCGTAGCGTCCTGATGACGTCAGCGTCACTCTCTCTCCCTTCCAGGACCTTGTGCAGCGTCGGTGCGGTGGGCGGAGCTTCGGATCTCGCGCGGTTTTGACGTCCACGCCCCTCTTCTTCCCGCGCGGCGTCCTGAAGATGGCGTCCGATGGCGGGAAACAGCTGCGGATGGCGGGAAGACGGCAGAAGACGGCGGGAAACGGTCCAAGATGGCGTCTGATGGCGGGAATCGGCTCCGGATGGCGGGAAACGACTCCGGACGGCGGGAAACTTCGCCACAGGTAAGTTACAAAAGTCTTTTTCAGGCACGCAGTACCCGGTGGTTGTGGACACGAAATCCTGCCGACTACGCCAAAGCTGACTCGCCCCCTGGGCCGTGGGGCACTCGGATCCGGTCAGTGGGGGACCGATGGGAGTAGTAGTGGCAACCAGGTTCCGTGGCTCAGGGTGGTCAGGCCAGTGGTAGTCCATTATGTGCTGATATTTATGTCCGACTACGCCACCCGTGGATTGCGGTTATTAGGAACCGCCGCTGCATGCAGACCGCTGGGGCTGATGAGGTGTGCAGCTAGGGTAGTGTGACTCCCCACGGGAAGAGTGCGGCCCCAGGGCAGTATAATGGATGTTGGGAGTGATGGTGGTGAGAGTCCCAGTACCGGTAGTGCTGGAGGCGCGAAGGAGCACACAGACAATAGGTTGCAGTCCAGGGTCTTTACTGAAACAGGTAAACTGACCCATAAACAGTCCCAGCTAGGAGGGGACCTGGATGTCTGAGAGCAACGGGGAAATTGGCCCTGGTCAGGGTGAGGGTGTAGGCCTACCGTGCTTTCTGCGCTCCTTCTGGCTATCTCCTCGTTATAGGGTAACAGCCCACGTTTCCGAGCTTTCTGTGTATTCTCGCCTGTATGGCCTGCGACGTGGGTTCCTTTCTGCTCCCAGCCTTGTACGGCTTTACTGGTCCCTTCGGTTGTGGCAGGGCCTCCAGGCTTCTTAGGCCAAGGAATATACAGTCCATTGCGGACTGGTTCTTTGCTGGAGGATGTGGAATCCTCCCAGCCTCAGACACCAAAGTCTGGTAAAGTCAGTCTCTTATCTGCCAAGACAGGCTTGCTTCGCCTCTTGTCTCTGGCTTGTGGCTCTCCTCCTGCCACACTTCCTCTTAGGTGCAGTGCAACTGTCTGTCCCTGTTCTGCTCTGGGACAAGTCTCAATGCTGAGACAGGCCATCCAGTTCTCCCTAACCCTGCCCCCAGCACCAGCTTTTATAGGGGCAGCCTGCTCCCCCTACTGGCCTGAGACAGGAGGCATTGCATGCTAATGTTCCCCTGACTAGAGAACTTCCCCCTTGCTCTCAGACACAGCTTTAATTACACTTGTGGCATCCAGGCCAGGGTGACACACAAGCAGCCCCAGAGGCAGAAGAACCCATGCCAGCAGCCCAGGAGAGTCATCCCTCTGCTGACAGTGAGCCTGCCATGCCTGCGGTAAGCCAAAGAACCTGCGGAGAGCTGCCTGCCCTACCTATGAACCTAGCTAGTAGCTGTACCCTCAATGGTAGTGGGGAAAGCCAGGTTGGTCCACCACCAGACAGTGGGTTAAGGAGATCAACCAGCAGCACTAGGGGACAAACACCAGCTCGCTGGAGGATATAAGTGCGAGATCTAAACGTACCATGTATATATTTAATATGTTTTTTACCTGTAACTAATAGTGTTTTCTCCAGTTTTTCTACATATATGGACTGACAGGTTATGAACTTTGGATAACCGAACTACCTTGTAAATAGTTGCACTTGGTGCCTCTTGCGAAGACGGCCACGGAAGAAAAACCTGTCTGGCGTGGCCCCGAGTGGTCCAAAGTAGTTTGCTTCGCCTTGCAGCCACGCCCAGGGCCAACGCTTGGGGTTTGCTTTGGACATGTCCCCGCACCGGTTAAGACTTCGCCTTACTGGGTGAAACGGACACCCGGTCACAGACCACGCTGTGACCTAAAGAACTCAATATGTGGTGTTGTTTGTTGTTTTCTTCTCTGTTGTGTTTATGTTATAATTTATACCCGGTATTCGTGTTTCTTGTTAGTCCCGGAGTACTAAACTTTACTAGGGGGGAATGTGTCACCCCAGGCCTGGATGCCACAAACTTGTAAGGCTGTGTCTGAGAGCAGGAGGGAGGTTCTCTGGTCATGGACCATTAGCCTGCAGCACCTCCTGTCCCAGGCCAGTAGGGGGGGCAGGCTGCCCCTATAAAAGCTGGTACTGAGGGCATTGTTAGGGAGACCAGGACCCACTTCTGAAGCATCCAGAAGGGTTCCCAGAAGAGAGGGACAGGTCAACGGCAGCTGAGGAGTCCAGGAGGCTAAGGAGGAACAGCAAGCCAGGGACAGAGGCGACGAGAGTCGGTCCTGGCTGAGAGAGAACTACATACCGGACACTGGGATCCGAGGCTGTCAGGATTGCAAGTCCTGCAGCAGATCATCTACCTGCGAGGGATTTTAGGTCCCTTGGCCAAAGAAGCCTGGAAGCTCCGCCACACAGAGGGACCGGTACAGCACAGAGAAGCTATAGGTACCTAAGGCCCGAGTCGCAAGCCATACAGGCGTAGTACACGGCCAACTCAGGGACGTGGGCTATCATACCACTAAAGGGGGAGATAGTCAGCAAGGGCAGAGAGAGAACGGTAGGCCTACCCACTCACCCTGACCAGTGGAGCTCGCCCGAATGCCCTCAGACACCCAGGTCCATTCCTCCCTGTACTCCTGGTGGGTCTGTGATAAGATCTGCAGTAAAAGACCCTGGACTGCATTATTGGACTCTGTGTGATTACTGCTGCGCCTGCACCATCACCCCCAGCATCCTATTACACTGCTCTGAGGCTACACTCCTCCCGTGGGGAGTTGTACTATTCCCTGCTGCACCCCCAACACCAGCCTCAGCGGTCTGCCCCGCAGCGGCGGTCCTCCCTGACCGCAATCCACAGGTGGCGTAGTCGGACTTTCAAAACCTACAAATACACTGCCACAGCATTTGGTCTGACCACCCTGAGCCACGGGACCGGGTCGCCACTACTACTCCCAGCATTGCCCTGTTGTCTGGTTCCGAGAGCCCCACGGCCCAGGGGGCGAGTCACTACAAGTATGGATAGACGATACAATAAGCTCTATCGTAATATGTAGCAGCGAGTCAGCGGAATGTATCAATTCTAATATTGAGCAGAATTGATTTCAGCCTGTTGATTTTTCCCTCCAGAACAGTGGAGGGCTCCTCGGGAAAATAAATTGGCCATCCCTGGTATAACGTAATACTAAAATCTCACAATTTATGAGAGAAAACTGTATTTTATAACGATGCTTCCGTACATAAATCGAGAGAACTTCTTTTCATCAGACGACCCCTTTATCACCTATCCAAGGTGATCGGTGGTGTCCAACAGCTTAGAGCGGCACTGATGGGCAGAATGTGGCACTTTTATCACTTTTGGAATTGGGCAGCGGTGCACATGCTCAGTCTGACCTCCATTCTTGCCCTTTGGGGCTGCAGAGCGCTCTGCTTTTTCCAACAGCTCCATTGAGAATGAATGGATCAGTGGTCGGGCATCCAACCAGACGCTCCATTTTGTAACAGGGATAGAAATAGATGAGAAGATGCACTTAAATGTTTGGCCGCAGCAAGAGTGCATCGAGTGCCTGTGCTTGGTTTGAACAGTCATTCTGTGCTGACAGAGTCCCTTTAAGGCCTCAAACCTATTAGATAATTGTCAGCCCTACATTGTTTCTGGGCAGACAGTTACACAAGATTATGTCCCATTTCATGAAGATTGGCCTTTTACACGCCTGTTTTAGTGAAGGATTAGCTGGAAAAACCTGCGGCGCTGTTAAGCTTCTCCCCAAGAAGCTCCGCAAGGCTTCAAAATTTTGCCGGTGCTGGTCAAGACTGGTGGACACATGGGAAAAGTCAAATTTTGGCAAAGTTGAACAATCTGCATTGTGTGTAATATTTTATGATACAATAAATGATTAGAAAAATGCAAGTTTTATTAATGAGAAAAAAACTGAACTTTGCAGAATTTGTTGGCAACATAGAAATATGTAAAAAATATAAAAGTGTAAAAATTTTTTTACAATTTTTGATGCTTACATTAAAAACTTGAGCAATTCCCCCAAAAATCATTAGAGCCATGAAATCAATACATATACAGATGAAACCAGAAGTTTCCATCCACTATATAAAGAGACACATCTGCATGTTTTTATCAATATCTGACATGAAATCAGAATAAACCTTTCCCGTTTTAGGTCAATTAGGATTACCATCATTTTTAATATTTGCCAAATGCCAGAATAATGAGAGAGAGAGAATGTTTTAAGGCATTTTTATTACTTACTGCAAAGTCTTAACATTATTCTAATCACTAATCAGTGTGTATATTTGTTCACGACACAATAGAATCCCATAATTTCTGCCTATTCACATCTTAGTATTATGTATGATCAGGTTAGAGTGTATGGCTGCTGAGCGCTAGCATTTATGGGCGCCTCCCCCTGACCTTGGCTGTTTCTGGCTCTTAGACCCTGCTGGCACGCACTGCCGTCATGTCCGTGACTGCACTGCCGGCTTGCGGGTCAAATGCCAGAAGCCGCAGAGTCACATGTGGGGCGGGCACAGAATGTCTCTCGCCGTATACCAGCCAGAACACATACCGGAAAGTCAGGTGACACACTTTTTCTCTCCAGCACGGTTCATGATTGGATTAGGCTCCCTATATAACATCTGGCGTCCCCCTCCCTGGCACGACCCCTGAGGAAGTGTTGATGAAACGCGCGTCGGGGTGGAGCGACGCGTGCTTACCCTGCCTAGAAGCTGCCATTCTAACCAGGTATTTCTTTCTCATGATGTGTTGAGCTGTTTTGTCTATTTGTGGACAGTGCCACTATTACACTATAGTTATTCTATAGGACCGTACCCAGCCTCTTTTATGTACCCAGTCTCCCCTGATAGATATACTAACATTATTAACCGCTATATGCATTAGTTTCTTTGAGGCTGGAAACAATACGTTATCTTTATCTAAGCACTTTGCACTTTTTTGCTGGACAGTCGACTCTATATCATCATATGCACTGCCGCTTTACATTTTATAGGCGTATCTCAAACTCATCAGTGATAGTCTAGTGACCATTATAATAGCATATGCATTTCTTTCTTTCTATTTTTGCCACATGAGCTGTTATTCAGATTGAAATGTTTTGCAATGCATTTGTATAGTCACATTATTTCAGTAATGGGGTAATATATGGTTATTACTCTTGCTGCGCAGATATAGGGTACAGCATTTGTTTGTCCCTCACATTTGAGGCCCCTGGTATTTTAATTATTGTTATTTTATGTTCTAATAAAATTATATTGTTAATATTATTTGAAGTGTTCATGTTTTTGTTTATCCTACCAGGGTTCTGGTTATAGCAGAATCAATTTTTGATATATATAAAGTCAAAAGTTTACATACATTTCATTAGTATTTGGTACCATCACCCTTAAACTGAATGACTTGGGTCAAACTTTTGGGATATCCTTCCACAAGCTTCTCACAATAGTTGGTCGGAATTTGGACCCATTCCTCCTGGCAAAACTGGTGTAACAGATCCAGGTTTGTAGGTCGCCTTGCTCACAGCAAGAGTGCCCATAAATTTTCAATATGATTGCAATCAGAGCTTTGTGATGGCCACGCCAAAACATTGACTTTGTTATTCTTAAGCCACTTTGTTCCCATTTTGTCAGTATGCTTCGGGTCATTGTCCATTTGGAAGACCCATTTCCGCCCAAGCTTTAACTTCCTGGCTGACGTCTTGAGATGTTGCTTCAGTATTGCCACATAATCTTCTTTTCTCATGGTGTCATCTATTTTGTGAAGTGAACCAGTTCCTCCTGCAGCAAATCAACCCCAGATCATGATGCTGCCACCCCCATGTTTCACAGTTGGGATGGTGTTCTTAGGCTTCCAAGCTTCTCCCTTTTTCCTCCAAACGTAGCGATGGTCATTATGCCAAAAAAGTTCAATTTTAGTTTCATCAGACCACAGTCATGTCTCCAAAAATTAAGGTCTTTGTTCCTGTGTGCATTTGCAAACATTAATTTGGCTTTTTTATGTTTCTTTTGGAGTAATGGCTTCTTCCTGGCAGAGTGGCCTTTCAGACCATGTTGATACAGTACTCCTTTCACTGTGGTTATTGACACAATCTTACCAGCTTCAGCCATCATCTTCACAAGGTCTCTTGCTTTTGTCCTTGGGTTGATATGCACATGTGGGACCAAAGCACGTTCATCTCTGGGAAGCAGAACCCGTCTCCTTCCTGAGCGATAAGATGGCAGTACATTCCCATCTTGTTTGTACTTGTGTATAATTGTTTGTACAGATGAACGAGGCACCGTCAGGTATCTTGAAATTGTATCTAAGGATGAGCCAGACAATTCTCTTCCTGATATCTTCGCTGATTTCTTTAGACTTTCCCATGATACTACAGAAATAAGCAGTGTGTTTCAGGTGTGCATTAAAATACATCTACACGTGTGTCTCTAATTAACTCAGATGTTGCCAAAAAAACTATTAGAAGCTTCCAAACACATTACATCATCATATGGGCAGTCCAGAATTGTTTAAAGGCATAGTAATCTTAGTGTGTGTAGACTTTTGACTTTGCAGTAAGTAATAAAAATGACTTAAACATTCTCTCTCTCTCTCATTATTCTGCCATTTGGCAAATCTTAAAAATTATGGTAATCCTAATTGACCTAAAACGGGAAAGGTTTATTCTGATTTCATGTCAGATATTGAGAAAAACGTGCAGATGTGTCTTTTTATATAGTGTATGTAAACTTCTGGTTTCAACTGTGTGTGTGAGTGTGTATGTATATATGTATATATTACACATACAGTTATGGCCGAAAGTGTTCACTCCCTTGAAATTGTTTCAGAAAATGAAGTATTTCTCCCAATTATTGCAGTTACACATGTTTTGCTATACACACTTTATTTTCTTTGTGTGTATTGCAACAACAGAAAAAAAGGCAAATTGGACATAATTTCACACACAGCCCCAAAAATGGTCTGGACAAAATTGTTGGCACCCTCTGTAGCGTCGGCGTCCCTGCCTCCTGCTAGGCAGGGACGCTGTTCCCCTCACCTCTCCGCTCCGTGCCCGGCGTCCTCCTCCCACTCTGCTGGCAGCGCGCGCTGCTTCCCGGCCACTGCGCTTAGGGCGCGCGCGCGCACTCCCCCTCTCTTAAAGGGGCCGCGCGCGCCGTCCTAAGGAGTCCCCGGCCAATGGCCGGAGGACCTCACCATATATAAGGCACCTCCTCCAAAATGGAGGTGCCCGAGCATTGTTGTTGCAAAGCCTTCACTCTGCTTCAGCCCTCAGGTCCCGTTACCAGTTACCTGCCAGTCACCTGCCATATTCCTGCTTGATACCTGCCTGATATCCGCTTACCTGCTTGCAAGCCTGCGGTCCGACGGTCTGCCTTCCGACACCTGTCAGTCTGTCTATGGACCAGCCTGCCCGCTCACCTGGGAGCGCTCACCTGCTACCTGCCTGCTAGTCTACCTGGAGGCTCTGCCGTCACTTGCCGTGACCACCTGCCAGTCCAGAGACTCTTGCCCGCTCACCTGGGAGCGCTCACCTGCTACCTGCCTGCTAGCCTACCTGGAGGCTCTGCCGTCACTTGCCGTGACCACCTGCCAGTCCAGAGACTATTGCCCGCTCACCTGTGAGCGCTCACCTGCTACCTGCCTGCTAGCCTACCTGGAGGCTCTGCCGTCACTTGCCGTGACCACCTGCCAGTCCAGAGACTCTTGCCCGCTCACCTGGGAGCGCTCACCTGCTACCTGCCTGCTAGCCTACCTGGAGGCTCTGCCGTCACTTGCCGTGACCACCTGCCTGTCCAGAGACTCTTGCCCGCTCACCTGGGAGCGCTCACCTGCTACCTGCCTGCTAGCCTACCTGGAGGCTCTGCCGTCACTTGCTGTGACCACCTGCCCGTCCAGAGACTCTTGCCCGCTCACCTGGGAGCGTCCACCTGCTACCTGTCTGCTAGTCTACCCAGAGACTGTCCCTGTGACTACCTGCCCTTCTACCCAGAGACTGTCCCTGTCACTTGCCGTGACTGCCTGCCCTTCTACCCAGAGACTGTCCCTGTCACTTGCCGTGACTACCTGCCCGTCTTCCCTGGGAGCCACCCGCTTCCTTACAAGGACCGCCCCCTTGTATAGTTGCTCAGAGGTTCCGCCTCCCAGACCCGTTACAGTTTGCTCGGGCCATGGAACCCGGTGGCACCCAAGCTCCCTCGCTCTCGGACCTATGTCATGAACTGTCCCGTCAGATATCCCAACAGGAGTCCATCCTGAGTCATCTACGTAATGTCAACTCTCGCCTGGACACTCTGACTGCTCCATCAGCAACCACCACTAGTGTCATGACTCTCAGCCCGGCAGCGCCGCTGCCCATCAATACCATGGCATCCTGCCCCGGACCCCGGCTTTCTGCACCTCCACGCTTCGGAGGCGACCCCGCTCAAGCTCGGGGCTTCATAAACCAGTGCACCCTGCACTTTGAACTCCTGTCCCACCAGTTTATCTCCGACCGGGCCAAAGTAGCCTTCATCATGTCCCATCTCACGGGGGAGGCACTGGCTTGGCTAAATCCTCTATGAGAGAGAGGAGACCCCCTGGTGTCCAACCTGCCAGCCTTTCTCACGGCTTTCCGGAAAGTCTTCGACGAACCCAGACGGAAGACCTCATCCACATCATCTCTGCTATGCCTCCATCAAGGAAATCTCACCGTGGGCCAATATGCCATACGGTTCCGTACCCTTGCTTCGGAGCTGGCCTGGGATAACGACGCCCTGGTGTCTGTCTTTTGGGAGGGTCTGTCCGGCCGTATTAAAGATGAACTCGCCGGTCGGGACATACCTACCACTCTCGACGACTTAATAACTCTTGCCACCCGGATTGACATCCGGTTCCAGGAACGCGCCAAAGAGGTCACCCGTGAGAGGAGGTTTCCACGTCTAGCCTCTACCTTTCAGAAACCTGTCACTTCTCCCGCTACTCCCCAGGCGCACTCACCCGAGCCTATGCAGGTCGACCAGACCAAGATGGTCAAAACTCGTCAAGAGTTACGCCGTGCCGAGGGGAGCTGCTTCTACTGTGGCAGTGAGAAGCACCGGATCCGTTCCTGCCCGGAGAGGTCGGGAAACGCCTGTGTCTAGGATCGCTCAGAGAGGTCGTCCTAGACAAGAGTAAACCCTCTCCATCTCTGTTGCTGTCGGTCTCTATCATCTGCGGGGAGAACCGTTATTTTGAACTAGCCCAACTTGACTCTGGAGCTGCCAGAAATCTCATTTCTCAGTCTCTGGTAGAGAAATACCGCATTCCCACCAAACCTCTAGCTGTACCCTTATCTGTCGCTGCCGTGAATGGGGGCCTCTTACCACATCCCATCCAACTCATCACCGAATCCATAACCCTGCAGGTGGGAATGCTGCACTCTGAGAGCATCTTCTTTCATGTTCTACCTGGACTCTCTCACGCCCTCTTACTAGGCCTACCTTGGCTTCAGAGACATGCACCCGTGCTTGATTGGCAGACCGGAGAAGTCCTTCGCTGGGGACAGGACTGCCATAAGACTTGTTTAGTTCCCGTCCATCCTGTCCGTCCTTCTCCTACTCCAGCCAATCTACCTGGTCTTCCGGCTCCTTATTGGTCGTATGCGGACGTCTTTAATAAAAAGGAGGCAGAGACATTACCCCCTCATAGACCATACGACTGCCCAATCGACCTGATGCCCGGCGCTACTCCTCCCCGTGGGCGCATTTACCCTTTGTCCGCTGCTGATACCCGATCCATGTCAGAATATATTAAGGAGAATCTGGCCCGGGGATTCATCCGGAAATCTACTTTCCAGGCAGGAGCAGGTTTCTTCTTCGTCAAAAAGAAGGACGGCTCACGCTCACTCCGTCCCTGTATAGACTATAGAGGCCTTAACCAGATCATGGTGAAGAATAAATACCCCCTTCCGCTCATTCCGGAATTATTTGATCGTCTGAGGGGGTCTAGAATCTTCACCAAGCTGGACCTCTGTGGGGCGTATAACCTGGTCCGTATCCGTCAGGGGGATGAATGGAAGACGGCATTCAACACCCGGGACAGCCACTATGAATACCTGGTAATGCCCTTCGGTCTCTGTAACGCTCCCGCCGTCTTTCAAGAGTTGGTCAATGACATCTTCCGGGACCTTCTCTACTCCTGCGTAGTGGTGTACCTGGACGACATCTTGCTCTTCTCTCCGGATCTCCCCACACACCGGAGGGATGTTCGTCAGGTTCTGCTCAGGCTCAGGCAGAACCACCTCTACGCTAAATATGAGAAGTGCCTCTTTGAGCAGACCTCGCTTCCGTTTTTGGGCTACATAATTTCTCAGACCGGCCTACGAATGGATCCTGAGAAACTGTCTGCCATCGAGAAGTGGCCTCGACCAGAGGGGTTGAAGGCTATTCAGCGGTTCCTGGGCTTCGCCAACTACTACCGCCTCTTCATACCGCACTTCTCTTCCCGGACTGCCCCAATCTCTGCGCTCACCCGTAAGGGCACTAATCCCAGAGAATGGCCGCCCGAAGCTGAGGAAGCCTTTCTTTCCTTAAAACAGGCTTTCTCTTCCGCCCCGGTGCTGCATCGCCCGGACGGCAACAAACAATTCTTCCTGGAAGTTGACGCCTCCTCCTCTGGAGCCGGAGCGGTACTTACCCAAAAATCGTCTTCCGGGAGAATGGTAACTTGCGGCTTCTTCTCCAAACTCTTCTCCTCTTCCGAGCGCAACTATTCTATAGGAGACCGAGAGTTATTGGCCATCAAGCTGGCATTGGAGGAGTGGCGTTACCTGCTCGATGGGGGCTCTTCACCCGGTAATAATTTACACGGACCACAAGAACTTGACTTACCTCCAGAGTGCCCAGAGACTTAACCCGCGCCAAGCCCTGTGGTCCTTGTTTTTTGCTCGCTTTGATTTTGTTCTTCATTTTCGCCTGGCTGACAAAAACATCAAAGCTGACGCCTTGTCCCGATCCTTCCTGGTGTCTGATCTTGAGGAGGAACCTAAACACATCATCGATCCCGCCAGAGTAATGCAGGTGGCCCCCGTGAGTCTAAATCGTCTCCCTCCCGGAAAGACGTTCGTAATGGTACCTGATCGGGAGAGGATCCTACACTGGGGTCACTCGTCTAAGCTTGCTGGCCATGCCGGTCAGAAAAAGACCCTCCAGCTTATCACCCGGCACTACTGGTGGCCTACCCTGCACAAGGAATTAATAGACTTTGTTTCTGCCTGTGTGTCCTGCGCCCGCAACAAGGTTCCGAGACACCTGCCAGCCGGTCGCCTCCTTCCTCTTCCAGTACCTGCTGCCCCCTGGCAGCATATAGCTATGGACTTCATAACAGATCTCCCTGTCTCTGCCGGTTGTACGGTCATTTGGGTGGTCGCTGACCGCTTTTCCAAAATGGCTCATTTCATTCCCCTGCCAGGCCTCCCGTCTGCACCCGAGCTGGCTAAAGACTTTATCCGCCACATCTTCCGTCTCCATGGCCTGCCCCTCCACATCGTGTCGGATCGTGGGGTTCAGTTCACCTCACGCTTCTGGAGAGCCACATGTAAGCTGCTAGACATCACCCTGGACTTCTCCTCCGCATACCACCCACAGTCCAATGGTCAAGTGGAGCGGATCAATCAGATCCTGACCAGTTACCTCCGGCACTTCGTTAATGCCCACCATTCAGACTGGGTGGATCTCCTGCCATGGGCCGAATTCTCTTACAATAATCACGAGAGCGAATCTTCCTCCAAATCCCCGTTTTTTGTAGTCTTCGGTCAGCATCCTCGGATCCCTTTTCCCGTCTCCACCTCGGTGGACAATCCGGCTGCGGAATCTCTCGTTAGCAAATTTTCCTCCATTTGGGAGAGTACCCGATCCGCACTCCTTCAGTCGTCCGAGCGGATGAAAAAACACCCTGACAAAAAACGCCTGGATCCTCCACAATTCCGTCCTGGAGATAAAGTCTGGCTCTCGTCCAAGTATGTCCGGCTCAAGATTCCTTCCTACAAGTTAGGGCCTCGGTTCATCGGCCCACTAGAAGTTATCAAACAAATCAACCCAGTGGCCTATGAATTGAAACTCCCGGCCAACTTGCGGATCCCTAACTACTTCCATGTATCTCTCCTCAAACCCGTGGTACTTGACTCTTTTTCCAAGTCTACAGGTACGCCTCCTGCTCCGGTTTCCGCTGAAAACGAGTTTGAGGTAGAGAACATTCTGGCCACCAAAAGGGTAAGAGGAAAAAACTTTTTTCTGGTAGATTGGAAGGGGTTTGGTCCTGAGGAGAGAATGTGGGAGCCCCAGGAGAACATCCATGCCCCACTCATCCTTGATAAATTTCTGTCTGGCCTAAAAAAGGGGGGGCCTAAAGGAGGGGGGGGTACTGTAGCGTCGGCTTCCCTGCCTCCTGCTAGGCAGGGACGCTGTTCCCCTCACCTCTCCGCTCCGTGCCCGGCGTCCTCCTCCCGCTCTGCTGGCAGCGCGCACTGCTTCCCGGCCACTGTGCTTAGGGCGCGCGCGCGCTCGCTCCCCCTCTCTTGAAGGGGCCGCGCGCGCCGTCCTAAGGAGTCCCCGGCCAATGGCCGGAGGACCTCACCATATATAAGGCACCTCCTACAAAATGGAGGTGCCCGAGCATTGTTGCTGCAAAGCCTTCACTCTGCTTCAGCCCTCAGGTCCCGTTACCAGTTACCTGCCAGTCACCTGCCAGATTCCTGCTTGATACCTGCCTGATATCCGCTTACCTGCTTGCAAGCCTGCGGTCCGACGGTCTGCCTTCCGACACCTGTCAGTCTGTCTATGGACCAGCCTGCCCACTCACCTGGGAGCGCTCACCTGCTACCTGCCTGCTAGTCTACCTGGAGGCTCTGCCGTCACTTGCCGTGACCACCTGCCAGTCCAGAGACTCTTGCCCGCTCACCTGGGAGCGCTCACCTGCTACCTGCCTGCTAGCCTACCTGGAGGCTCTGCCGTCACTTGCCGTGACCACCTGCCAGTCCAGAGACTCTTGCCCGCTCACCTGGGAGCGCTCACCTGCTACCTGCCTGCTAGCCTACCTGGAGGCTCTGCCGTCACTTGCCGTGACCACCTGCCAGTCCAGAGACTCTTGCCCGCTCACCTGGGAGCGCTCACCTGCTACCTGCCTGCTAGCCTACCTGGAGGCTCTGCCGTCACTTGCCGTGACCACCTGAGAGTCCAGAGACTCTTGCCCGCTCTCCTGGGAGCGCTCATCTGCTACCTGCCTGCTAGCCTACCTGGAGGCTCTGCCGTCACTTGCCGTGACCAACTGCCAGTCCAGAGACTCTTGCCCGCTCACCTGGGAGCGCTCACCTGCTACCTGCCTGCTAGCCTACCTGGAGGCTCTGCCGTCGCTTGCTGTGACCACCTGCCCGTCCAGAGACTCTTGCCCGCTCACCTGGGAGCGTCCACCTGCTACCTGTCTGCTAGTCTACCCAGAGACTGTCCCTGTGACTACCTGCCCTTCTACCCAGAGACTGTCCCTGTCACTTGCCGTGACTACCTGCCCTTCTACCCAGAGACTGTCCCTGTCACTTGCCGTGACTACCTGCCAGTCTTCCCTGGGAGCCACCCGCTTCCTTACAAGGACCGCCCCCTTGTATAGCTGCTCAGAGGTTCCGCCTCCCAGACCCGTTACACCCTCAAATTTAATATTTGGTTGCTCACCCTTTGGAATAAAATAACTGCAATCAATCGCTTCCTATAACCATCAACAAGCTTCTTACACCTCTCAGCTGGAATTTTGACCACTCTTCTTTTGTAAACTGCTCCATGTCTCTCATAGTTGCTGCTACTTCATACCTCTCCAGCGCTATGTTTCCATCCATTTCTGCGGGCTTCTTGAAGTATGTTTGGGGTCATTCTCCGGGAAGAACCATGACCTAGGACGCAAACCCTGCTTTCTGACACTGGGCACTACATTGCGACCCAAAATCCTTTGGTAATCTTCAGATTTCATGATGCCTTGCACACAGTCAAGGCACCCAGTGCAAGAGGCAGCAAAACAACCACAAAACATCTTTGAACTTCCACCATATTTGACTGTAGGTAGTGTGTTCTTTTCTTTGTAGGCATTATTCCATTTTCAGTAAACAGTAGAATGATGTGCTTTACCAAAAAGCTCTGTCTTGGTCTCATCTGTCCAAAAGATGCGTTCCCAGAAGGATTTTGGCTTGCATACATTTTGGCACACTTTAGTGTAGCTTTTTATGTCTCTGTGTCAGCAGTGGGTTCTCTTGGGTCTCCTGCCATAGCGCTTATTTGCACTAACACTGATGCACCCTGAGCTTGCAGGACAACTTTGAATTTCTTTGGAACTTGATTGGCACTGCTTATCCATCATCCGGACTATCCTGCATTGCAACCTTTCATCAATTTTTCTCTTCCATCCACGTCCAGGGAGATTAGCTACAGTGCCATGACTTGTAAACTTCTTAATTATGTTGCGCACCGTGGACAAAAGGACATCAAGATCTCTGGAGATGGAATTGTAACTTTGAGATTGTTGATATTTTTCAACAATTTTGGTTCTCAAATACTCAGACAGTTCTCTTCTCTGTTCTCTGTTCTCTGTTCTCCATGCTTAGTGTGGCACACACAGACACAATGCAAAGATTGAGTCAACTTCTCCACTTTTTTTCTGGTTTCAGGTGTGATTTTCATATTGCCCACACCTGTTACTTGCCACAGGTTAGTTTGAATGAGCATCACATGCTTGAAACAAAGTTGTTCACCCACAATTTTGGAAAGGTGCTATCAATTTTGTCCGGCCCATTTTTGGGGTTTTGTATGAAATGATGTCCAATTTGCCTTTTTTCCTTTTGTTTGTTTTTTTCTTTTGTTCCAATGCACACAAAGAATATTAAACATGTGTATAACAAAACATGTGTAATTGCAATAATTTTCTGGGAGAAATACTTCATTTTCTGGAACAATTTCAAGATTGCCAACACTTTCGGCCGTGGCTGAATATAGGAGCTGCGTAAAGGCGGCACCTGGGGCCCCTGATACCATTACTATGTGGCCCTTACACCTCATATATAGTAGCTGAGAACAGGCGGCTGCTGGGGCCCCTGATACCATTCCTATGTGGCCTTTACACCTGATATACAGTGGTGGCCAAAAGTATTGGCACCCCTGCAATTCTGTCAGATAATACTCAGTTTCTTCCTGAAAATGATTGCAATCACAAATTCTTTGGTATTATTATCTTCATTTAATTTTCTTGCAAAGAAAAAACACAAAAGAGAATGAAGCAAAAATCAAATCATTGATCATTTCACACAAAACTCCAAAAATGGGCCAGACAAAAGTATTGGCACCCTCAGCCTAATACTTGGTTGCAGAACCTTTAGCCAAAATAACTGCGAACAACCGCTTCCGGTAACCATCAATGAGTTTCTTACAATGCTCTGCTGGAATTGTAGACCATTCTTCTTTAGCAAACTGCTCCAGGTCGCTGATATTTGACGGGTGCCTTCTCCAAACTGCCATTTTGAGATCTCTCCACAGGTGTTCTATGGGATTCAGGTCTGGACTCATTGCTGGCCACCTTAGAAGTCTCCAGTGCTTTCTCTCAAACCATTTTATAGTGCTTTTGGAAGTGTGTTTTGGGTCATTGTCCTGCTGGAAGACCCATGACCTCTGAGGGAGACCCAGCTTTCTCACACTGGGCCCTACATTATGCTGCAAAATTTGTTGGTAGTCTTCAGACTTCATAATGCCATGCACATGGTCAAGCAGTCCAGTGCCAGAGGCAGCAAAGCAAACCCAAAACATCAGGGAACCTCCGCCATGTTTGACTGTAGGGACCGTGTTCTTTTCTTTGAATGCCTCTTTTTTTTCCCTGTACACTCTATGTTGATGCTTTTTCCCAAAAAGCTCTACTTTTGTCTCATCTGACCAGAGAACATTCTTCCAAAACATTTTAGGCTTTCTCAGGTAAGTTTTGGCAAACACCAACCTGCCTTTTTTATGTCTCTGGGTAAGAAGTGGGGTCTTCCTGGGTATCCTACCATACAGTCCCTTTTCATTCAGACGCCGACGGATAGTACGGGTTGACACTGTTGTACCCTCGGATTGCAGGGCAGCTTCAACTTGTTTGGATGTTAGTCGAGGTTCTTTATCCACCATCCACACAATCTTGCGTTGAAATCTCTTGTCAATTTTTCTTTTCCGTCCACATCTAGGGAGGTTAGCCACAGTGCCATGGGCTTTACACTTCTTGATGACACTGCGCACGGAAGACATAGCAACATTCAGGTCTTTGGAGGTGGACTTGTAGCCTTGAGATTGCTCATGCTTCCTCACAATTTGGTTTCTCAAGTCCTCAGACAGTTCTTTGGTCTTCTTTCTTTTCTCCATGCTCAATGTGGTACACACAAGGACACAGGACAGAGGCTGAGTCAACTTTAATCTGTTAGAACCCTCCTGTCAGTTTTTGCTATCTTGTGTTTTGCGGTCACGTGACTAGCTGCCTATATATTCCAGCTCCGCCCTTCTGGCTTTGCTGGACTTCAGTGTTTTTTGCCTGTCTCTCTAGCCAGGTGCTTCGGTGCCTATCTCTGTCTAGTTTGCTTGGTCCTCTGGACCTCTAGTACTTTTTGTTCAGTTTGTATTTTTGCTCTGCAACAACTTCTGTTAGGAGGTGTCCATTTTTTGTCCCAGTCCTTAGTTCTTTTAGGGACCCCTCCCTTTATTCTATAGGTCTCTGTTCAGACTAGCCGAGGACGAAGGCGGGTCTGTTCACAAGGAACAGGCTGCCCGCTACATCGTAGGGATTCAGCTTAGTCTTACTGTAGGGACAGCATTTCCCTTTCTTTCCTTAGTTTATGTTGCAGATCATAACATAATCCATGTTAAATGGCTGCAAGTGTGATTTAGTTATTGCTAATTGTATCCAATTTGGCTTTAGGACAATTCTTTTTGTGTTTTTTCATTGAAGACAAATTAAATGAAGATAATGAGACCAAAGAATTTGTGATTGCAATCATTTTCAGGAAGAAACTGAGTATTATCTGACAGAATTGCAGGGGTGCCAATACTTTTGGCCACCACTGTATAGGAGCTGAGTACAGGCAGCTGCCGGGGCCCCTGATACCATTACTATGTGGCCCTTACACCTGATATATAGGAGCTGAGTACAGGCGGCTGCTGGGGCCCCTGATACCATTACTATGTGGCCCTTACACCTGATATATAGGAGCTGAGTACAGGCGGCTGCTGGGCCCTTGATACCATTACTATGTGGCCCTTACCCCTGATATATAGGGGCTGAGTACAGGCGGCTGCTGGGGCCCCTGATACCATTACTATGTGGCCCTTACACCTGATATATAGGGGCTGAGTACAGGCGGCTGCTGGGGCCCCTGATACCATTACTATGTGGCCCTTACACCTGATATATAGGAGCTGAGTACAGGCGGCTGCTGGGGCCCCTGATACCATTACTATGTGGCCCTTACACCTGATATATAGGAGCTGAGTACAGGCGGCTGCCGGGGCCCCTGATACCATTACTATGTGGCCCTTACACCTGATATATAGGAGCTGAGTACAGGCGGCTGCCGGGGCCCCTGATACCATTACTATGTGGCCCTTACACCTGATATATAAGGGCTGAGTACAGGCAGCTACTGGGGCCCCTGATACCATTACTATGTGGCCCTTACACCTCATATATAAGAGCTGAGTACAGGTGGCTGCTGGGGCCCCTGACACCATTACTATGTGGCCCTTACACCTGATATATAAGGGCTGAGTACAGGCGGCTGCTGGGGCCCCTGATACCATTACTATGTGGCCCTTACACCTGATATATAGGAGCTGAGGACAGGTGGCTGCCGGGGCCCCTGATACCATTAATATGTGGCCCTTACACCTGAAATATAGGGGCTGAGTACAGGCGGCTGCTGGGGCCCCTGATACCATTACTATGTGGCCCTTACACCTGATATATAGGAGCTGAGTACAGGCGGCTGCTGGGGCCCCTGATATCATTACTATGTGGCCCTTACACCTGATATATAGGAGCTGAGTACAGGCGGCCACTGGGACCCCTGATACCATTACTATGTGGTCTTTACTCCTGATATATAGGAGATGAGTACAGGTGGCTGCCGGGGCCCCTGATACCATTACTATGTGGCCCTTACACCTGATATATAGGAGCTGAGTACAGGCGGCTGCTGGGGCCCCTGATACCATTACTATGTGGCCCTTACACCTGATATATAAGAGCTGAGTACAGGTGGCCGCTGGGGCCCCTGATACCATTACTATGTGGACCTTACATCTGATATATAAGGGCTGAGTACAGGCGGCTGCTGGGGCCCCTGATACCATTACTATGTGGCCCTTACACCTGATATATAAGGGCTGAGTACAGGTGGCTGCTGGGGCCCCTGATACTATTACTATGTGGCCCTTACACCCGATATATAGGAGCTGAGTACAGGCGGCTGCTGGGGCCCCTGATACCATTACTATGTGGCCCTTACACCTGATATATAAGGGCTGAGTACAGGTGGCTGCTGGGGCCCCTGATACCATTGCTATGTGGCCCTTACACCTGATATATAGGAGCTGAGTACAGGCGGCTGCTGGGGCCCCTGATACCATTACTATGTGGCCCTTACACCTGATATATAGGAGCTGAGTACAGGCGGCTGCTGGGCCCTTGATACCATTACTATGTGGCCCTTACCTCTGATATATAAGGGCTGAGCACAGGCGGCTGCTGGGGCCCCTGATACCATTACTATGTGGCCCTTACACCTGATATATAGGAGCTGAGTACAGGCGGCTGCTGGGCCATTGATACCATTACTATGTGGCCCTTACCTCTGATATATAAGGGCTGAGCACAGGCGGCTGCTGGGGCCCCTGATACCATTACTATGTGGCCCTTACACCTGATATATAGGAGCTGAGTACAGGCGGCTGCTGGGCCCTTGATACCATTACTATGTGGCCCTTACCCCTGATATATAGGAGCTGAGGACAGGTGGCTGCCGGGGCCCCTGATACCATTAATATGTGGCCCTTACACCTGAAATATAGGGGCTGAGTACAGGCGGCTGCTGGGGCCCCTGATACCATTACTATGTGGCCCTTACACCTGATATATAGGAGCTGAGTACAGGCGGCTGCTGGGGCCCCTGATATCATTACTATGTGGCCCTTACACCTGATATATAGGAGCTGAGTACAGGCGGCCACTGGGACCCCTGATACCATTACTATGTGGTCTTTACTCCTGATATATAGGAGATGAGTACAGGTGGCTGCCGGGGCCCCTGATACCATTACTATGTGGCCCTTACACCTGATATATAGGAGCTGAGTACAGGCGGCTGCTGGGGCCCCTGATACCATTACTATGTGGCCCTTACACCTGATATATAAGAGCTGAGTACAGGTGGCCGCTGGGGCCACTGATACCATTACTATGTGGACCTTACATCTGATATATAAGGGCTGAGTACAGGCGGCTGCTGGGGCCCCTGATACCATTACTATGTGGCCCTTACACCTGATATATAAGGGCTGAGTACAGGTGGCTGCTGGGGCCCCTGATACTATTACTATGTGGCCCTTACACCCGATATATAGGAGCTGAGTACAGGCGGCTGCTGGGGCCCCTGATACCATTACTATGTGGCCCTTACACCTGATATATAAGGGCTGAGTACAGGTGGCTGCTGGGGCCCCTGATACCATTGCTATGTGGCCCTTACACCTGATATATAGGAGCTGAGTACAGGCGGCTGCTGGGGCCCCTGATACCATTACTATGTGGCCCTTACACCTGATATATAGGAGCTGAGTACAGGCGGCTGCTGGGCCCTTGATACCATTACTATGTGGCCCTTACCTCTGATATATAAGGGCTGAGCACAGGCGGCTGCTGGGGCCCCTGATACCATTACTATGTGGCCCTTACACCTGATATATAGGAGCTGAGTACAGGCGGCTGCTGGGCCCTTGATACCATTACTATGTGGCCCTTACCCCTGATATATAGGAGCTGAGTACAGACGGCTGCTGGGGCCCCTGATACCATTACTATGTGGCCCTTACCCCTGATATATAGGGGCTGAGTACAGGCGGCTGCTGGGGCCCCTGATTCCATTACTATGTGGCCCTTATGACGCGCCCCTGGGCCTACTTGGTGTAGCGTTGCGCACGCGGGGACTACCCGGAGCCGGGCCTGTTGGGGGTAGTAGTCTCGTGGCGGTGACCCGGTGTCCGTGCCCAGGGAGTCAAACTGTGTGGCAGAGTTTAGCAGTAGATGGTACGGTGTTCGACTACCTAACCCGTTGAATGCGGCTATGAGGCCGCCGCTGCAGGGCAGACCTCTTAGGCCGGTGGTACGATTGTGCAGCGTAGATGGTATAACCCCCAACGGGAGGGGTATGGCCTCAGGGCAGCCGACGTGGATGATGGGGGTAGCAGGAACCACTCAGAGACGATGCGGTGTAGTTCAGGGTCTTTACTGGTGATAAAGATAGACCCTCCCGGAGTACTGGCTAGCGATCGGGGCCTGGTCAGTCTTTGAGCAGATGGGATTTCCCCTGGCCAGGCGGAGTTGTAGGCCTCCCCAACTAATTGTACTCTTCTGGCTACCTTGCTAGAGGCGGGTAAAAGTAGCCCACGTCCCTGAGTGTACCGTGTGGTGCTCACCCGTATGGCCGGTGACTCGGGGCCTTCTAGTGGCTTCCGCTCCACGACGGCGGTGCTGGTCCCACGCGTGTGACCGTGCCTTCGGGTTTCTTGGCCAGAGGACCTGAAATCCCCTGCCGGTCGGTTTCTGCTGCTGGGTAAGGATTAGTCCCCACAGCCTCGGACTCCGGGTCCGGTGGTAACTCTTCAATCATGGCGAGCTCTTCAGCTGCCAGCCCCTGATTCCTTGTAGCACTGCTCCCACTGAGCTCCTGATCTTTCTTTCCTATAGCTGCTCCTCTTCTTAACTAACTAACCCTGCCTCAGCCCCAGTTTTATATAGGGGAAGTTCTTCCCCTCCCAGGACTGGGCAGGAGGTGTGGCATGCACAGGATTCCTGACCAAGAGACCTCCCACCTGCTCTCAGACATAATATTGCTATTACTGTGGAAATCAGACCCCTGGGGTGCCACACTTACACCTGATATATAAGGGCTGAGTACAGGCGGCTGCTGGGCCCTTGATACTGACGCGCCCCCTGGGCCAGTGTTGTTGGGGATACCCGGAGCCGGATCAGATGGGGGTTGTAGTCTCCGAGTGGCTGTGACCCGGTCCGTGCCCAGGGTGTCAAGCTCAGTGTGTGGCAGTCCTTATGATGTTACTAAAGTTCTTTATGTCGACTACGCCACCCGTTGAATTGCGGTCACTACGGCCGCCGCTGCAGCAGGGTCCGCTGAGGCTGATGGTGTTTGTGCAGCCCAGGTAGAATAACCCCCAACGGGAGGGGTATAGCCTCAGGGGGTCAGGTGCAGAGGATGGTGGTTGTGGAGGTGCAGTGAGGATGGAAATGAGAGTCAGAGTCGGGCTGTGCAGTTCAGGGTTTGTTTACTTACTGCTGTTCTTGAACCGGTCACTCCGGCCTTGAGTGACCACCCGAGCCGTGCTGCGTCCACCAGGTCCTGGACTCGGCCAACCCCCAAGTAGTTCTGGAGCGTGGTTCTGAGCTCCCTTTCTGTCCTGTCCTCGTCTCTGGCCTTCCCCACCAGGGATCCACCTATGTCCGGCTCCCTCGGGCCTCTTGGTGGTAAACCCTTGTCTCTGGGTTCCCTGACCCTATGCGTGGTCTGCCTTCCGGGTGGATATAGTGGGTGGCCGTGGCAGATTCTGCCCACGGCCTCCGGTTCCTGGCTAAGGTGTGCTGTAGCCTCTGCCAGCTTGGGATCCAGTACCCTGTTGCCAACTCTTCACCCTTTGATTTAGTTTGGGCTCTCAGAGTTCCTTCTTTCTCCCCCTCTGGGTCTTTCTTTCTCCTCTCTCACTCTTGGCCTTGGGGCTGCTCTGCTCCTCTGCTTTCCTCCACTGCTCTGCAAAAGACTGACAGACTGACCAGCCTTCTGCAAAAGACTCCTCTGCAAAGACCCTGATCTAAGATGGTGCCCACCTTATATACTCCCTCTATGTGTGAGCTCAGGTGACCAGCACCCAATGAGCTCCTAGCTCTACCCAGACTGCTCCCCCTATCTGCCCCTACACTACTGGGATGTTCCACCCCCCTCCCACTCCAGCCAGGAACAGACACTGTCGTACCTGCACATAAACTGGTGGGAGTACCGTCGGTCTGTTCCTCGGAAATGGGATGTGTGTAGTGCATGCAGCTAACCGAGCTCAGTTCCACACTCCATCCTTACCCGGGAGTGAAATATCACACCTCTGGCTGAGGTGCAATACCCCTGTAGCAGCCGAATCCTCAGGGTGCTACATTCCCCCCTGGTAAATCACAGCACGTCCTCGGGCTGTAAGATACAAACATCCACAAACATACATTTTTTTTTTCATAACATAAACATATAAAACATATAAACATTATCAGCAGCATAAACTTTTCATATAAACATTCTTGTTTCTGGTTCCTCTGGTCACGGTGCAACTTGTGACCGGGTAAAGTGCGACAGTCTCTTGTAGTAAAAACAACAGTTTCCTATAAAACCAGTAGGGGGCGCATTAGGAAGCGCAACTATATACAAGGGAAATATGGCCGCTCTCAGTCCTCGGCCAGGTATTAGGGAGGATTGACCGCTCTCAGTCCTCAGTCAGTGGGAATAGGGACACACGGGGTTAACAGTTCAATTTGCTGGTCCCAACGGGGACTATATTTTAACTAGAACAGTTCTTGTACCCCGACGGGCAACTTTATACAGTCTCTTCACTACCGTACTCAACGACGGCGTCCTCCTGCTCTTTCTTTGTGGACAGTTTCAGTTTCAGACCCGTCCGGGTCCTCTTGCTCCTCCTCACACCGCAGCTCCTCCTCCGTCAGGCGATGCACATGGAGGGCGTAGGGTCCTTTGGCACACTTGTGCCGGGTGAAGGTGACCTCGTCCCCTAAATACAGGTCACGACCTCTGTGTCCCTCCGGTAGGTGGGACTCAACGTCTCTCCTGGTCACGAAGACGTCGCCTGGGGTGCGGTGATCCCTGATGAAACCCCACCCATGCTGCAGATTGAACTTTATCACAGTCCCGATGGTACGGGGACCATGCGCTGCACGGGGGTTTCTCCTGGTCCGGCTCTTCTGCTCCGCGCTCCTTATTTGGGCTTGTTGTTCCCGGACCCGCCTCTCTCTCCGCTCCCTCTCAAAGACCTCGAGCTGCTGGCGGCAGCACTCTGCACGCTCCGCTGCGGCTGCCCGAGTCTCCTGAGTGAACCCCATGAGGTCTTCTCCGGTGGGATCCCACTCAAACTGGGTCTCTTCTAGCGGGGGCGTGATCCTCTTTATGGGCTTTGGAGCCGGGATCAGGGGTTCGCACATGGCCCTTGCTTTTTGCAGCTCCAGCTGGATGTATTCCTGGGGCCATACGAAGGGCTGCCCATCCGGGCACGTATGCTGGGCGAACAGGTCTTCACCCAGGTGCGGCACTCTAGAGGTTGAGGGCGCGTTGATGGTAGCTGCGCCCGGGTCGACCAGGCCTTGCGACCAGGCTTGGGGCACCTTAAAGGCAAAGGGCACCGTAAGAACGGCGGCGCCCGTGGTTACTCGGCCCTGCGACCAGGCCGGGGGCTCCGCGGAGGTAGGGGGCGCTGTTGGTATTGCGGCGCCCGGGGGTACTAGGCCTTGCGACCAGGCCGGTGGTATTTTATGCTTGGCCACGCTCGAGGTCGAGGCGTGTGACGTCACAGGGGTCGCGGCTTCCGTTTGAGGCCTAGTCGGCGGCGGTGACGATGCAGCGACGGGCACGGCAGGGGGAATTTCGGGCTCTGCGACGGGGAGCTGGGGCAGGCACGCGGTTTCCCAGCTCGGGGTAGTGACGTCCCCTTTACCTGCCTCCATTCGTTCGGCTCCCTTCTCGGCGCCGTCTCCGGCCTTCAGTCCTCCTGCGCCATCCTCAGAGGCGGTCTGTCTCCTCGTCTCGGGTGGCGTGCTCCGCTGACGAGTCTCGGTCTGCTGGGCCATCTCTCGGCTCCACTCCGCCAACGTCTCTCGTTGCACCCGGGCCAACCTCTGTGCGAGGCCCTCCAGCGCAGTCTGTGCACACTCCCGGTCTCGGGGGAGCTGTGTTAGGATCTCCAGCAGGCCTTCTGGAGTGGCGACCTGCAACAGGCTCCTGACCACTG
Source organism: Phyllobates terribilis (assembly GCF_046119375.1). Lineage (NCBI taxonomy): Eukaryota > Metazoa > Chordata > Amphibia > Anura > Dendrobatidae > Phyllobates > Phyllobates terribilis. The sequence goes on along the minus strand of NW_027362779.1, from coordinate 20,109,858 downwards.
GGTCGGTGCTGCCTGGAGTGGCGGCCCGCATCAGGCTCCTGACCACTGGGTCGGTGCTGCCTGGCTCTCCCTCCATCTCCGGGTAGGCTCTCTCTGGACTCTCTTCCAGACGTCTTGTCTCCGGGTGCGCTCTCTCCAGACTTCTCCAGGCGACACCCATCTTTGCTCTCTTCTTCTGTCTCCGCCCACATCGAGGGTGGTCCCGGGGCAACTTGGTGATTGTCAGTTCCAGGGGCAGTTCTCTTACGCTGATGGACACTTCCAGCATCACAGTCTCTGTTGGTGGGCGCGGTTTCCGCTTTTGGCGCCATTCTTCGACCTGGCCCACGATGGGAGGTGGCCTTTTGCCACCCTCTGGCACGCCCATAATGGCGTCCGCTCTTCCAAGGCGGGAAATCTTCGGAAATGGCGGGAATCGTCTCCCAGTGGCGGGAAACTCCATGGATGGCGGGAAAAAGCTGCAAATGGCGGACAACCGGCGGGAAACGACCTGTGATGGGGCCCGATGGCGGGGACCCTCCGGAACCGGCGGGAGACTTCTTTTTAAGGTAACGATGTACTTTTCTTCAGGCACGCAGTACCCGGTTGTTGCGGGCACGTTATCCTGCCGACTACGCCAAAGTTGACGCGCCCCCTGGGCCAGTGTTGTTGGGGATACCCGGAGCCGGATCAGATGGAGGTTGTAGTCTCCGAGTGGCTGTGACCCGGTCCGTGCCCAGGGTGTCAAGCTCAGTGTGTGGCAGTCCTTATGATGTTACTAAAGTTCTTTATGTCGACTACGCCACCCGTTGAATTGCGGTCACTACGGCCGCCGCTGCAGCAGGGTCCGCTGAGGCTGATGGTGTTTGTGCAGCCCAGGTAGAATAACCCCCAACGGGAGGGGTATAGCCTCAGGGGGTCAGGTGCAGAGGATGGTGGTTGTGGAGGTGCAGTGAGGATGGAAATGAGAGTCAGAGTCGGGCTGTGCAGTTCAGGGTTTGTTTACTTACTGCTGTTCTTGAACCGGTCACTCCGGCCTTGAGTGACCACCCGAGCCGTGCTGCGTCCACCAGGTCCTGGACTCGGCCAACCCCCAAGTAGTTCTGGAGCGTGGTTCTGAGCTCCCTTTCTGTCCTGTCCTCGTCTCTGGCCTTCCCCACCAGGGATCCACCTATGTCCGGCTCCCTCGGGCCTCTTGGTGGTAAACCCTTGTCTCTGGGTTCCCTGACCCTATGCGTGGTCTGCCTTCCGGGTGGATATAGTGGGTGGCCGTGGCAGATTCTGCCCACGGCCTCCGGTTCCTGGCTAAGGTGTGCTGTAGCCTCTGCCAGCTTGGGATCCGGTACCCTGTTGCCAACTCTTCACCCTTTGATTTAGTTTGGGCTCTCAGAGTTCCTTCTTTCTCCCCCTCTGGGTCTTTCTTTCTCCTCTCTCACTCTTGGCCTTGGGGCTGCTCTGCTCCTCTGCTTTCCTCCACTGCTCTGCAAAAGACTGACAGACTGACCAGCCTTCTGCAAAAGACTCCTCTGCAAAGACCCTGATCTAAGATGGTGCCCACCTTATATACTCCCTCTATGTGTGAGCTCAGGTGACCAGCACCCAATGAGCTCCTAGCTCTACCCAGACTGCTCCCCCTATCTGCCCCTACACTACTGAGATGTTCCACCCCCCTCCCACTCCAGCCAGGAACAGACACTGTCGTACCTGCACATAAACTGGTGGGAGTACCGTCGGTCTGTTCCTCGGAAATGGGATGTGTGTAGTGCATGCAGCTAACCGAGCTCAGTTCCACACTCCATCCTTACCCGGGAGTGGAATATCACACCTCTGGCTGAGGTGCAATACCCCTGTAGCAGCCGAATCCTCAGGGTGCTACAATACCATTACTATGTGGCCCTTACACCTGATATATAGGAGCTGAGTACAGGCGGCTGCTGGGGCCCCTGATACCATTACTATGTGGCCCTTACCCCTGATATATAAGGGCTGAGTACAGGCGGCTGCTGGGGCCCCTGACACCATTACTATGTGGCCCTTACACCTGATATAAAAGGGCTGAGCACAGGCGGCTGCTGGGGGCCCTGATACCAGTACTATGTGGCCCTTACACCTGATATATAAGGGCTGAGTACAGGCGGCTGCTGGGGCACCTGATACCATTGCTATGTGGCCCTTACACCTGATATATAAGGGCTGAGTACAGGCGGCTGCTGGGGCCCCTGATACCATTGCTATGTGGCCCTTACACCTGATATATAAGGGCTGAGTACAGGCGGCTGCTGGGGCCCCTGATACCATTGCTATGTGGCCCTTACACCTGATATATAAGGGCTGAGTACAGGCGGCTGCTGGGGCCCCTGATACCATTACTGTGTGGCCCTTACACCTGATATATAAGGGCTGAGTACAGGCGGCTGCTGGGGCCCCTGATACCATTACTATGTGGCCCTTACACCTGATATATAGGAGCTGAGTACAGGCAGCTGCTGGGGCCCCTGATACCATTACTATGTGGCCCTTACACCTGATATATAGGAGCTGAGTACAGGCGGCTGCCGGGGCCCCTGATACCATTACACTGGTGCCTTGTTATTAGGTCAATTCCATTATAAAACATTGTATCCGTCATTGTTGAGCTCTGCTGGGACTCTGTATCCCGCCTGCATTGCATAATGGGGCCCCTGAATACTCTGCACATAAGGGCCCATAGCTCTAATTATGTTGTTTGCAATAGTCGCCCTCCTGCCACCCTGTAATATCGGGTCCCTGCCTGGTGTGCCCCCTATGACTTAATGTCCCCCTGTACGACAGAGGGCACATTCACTCTGTCTGGACCATTATAGTCTATGGCCACGTCAGATCATATGCCCGAATCCCGTTCAGGTAAAGGCTGCAGCCACCGCAGCCATGCTGCCTTCAGTGCCCCGCTCCTCCGCCACTGCCATTCCCCCCACCACCCAGAGCCACAGTATATATATATATATATATATATATATACACTACTCAAAAAATAAAGGGAACCCTTAAACAACAGAATATAACTCCAAGTAAATCAAACTTCTGTGAAATCAAACTGTCCACTTAGGAAGCAACACTGATTGACGATCAATTTCACATGCTGTTGTGCAAATGGAATAGACAATAGATGGAAATTATTGGCAATTATCAAAACACTCTCAATAAAGGAGTGGTTCTGCAGGTGGGGACCACAGACAACATCTCAGTACCAATGCTTTCTGGCTGATGTTTTGGTCACTTTTGAATGTTGGTTGTGCTTTCACACTCGTGGTAGCTTGAGATGGACTCTACAACCCACAGAAGTTGCTCAGGTAGTGCAGCTCTTCCAGGATGGCACATCAATGCGAGCTGTGGAAAGAAGGTTTGCTGTGTCTGTCAGCGTAGTGTCCAGAGGCTGGAGGCACTACCAGGAGACAGGCCAGTACACCAGGAGACATGGAGGGAGCCGTAGGAGGGCAACAACCCAGCAGCAGGACCGCTACCTCCGCCTTTGTGCAAGGAGGAACAGGAGGATCACTGCCAAAGCCCTGCAAAATGACCTCCAGCTGACCACAAATGTGGATGTGTCTGCAAAAACGGTTAGAAACCAACTCCATAAGGGTGGTATGAGGGCCCGACGTCCACAGATGGGGGTTGTACTCACAGCCCAACACCGTGCAGGACGCTTGGCATTTGCCACAGAACACCAGGATTGGCAAAGTGTGCTCTTCACAGATGAAAGCAGGTTCACACTGAGCACATGTGACAGACGTGACAGAGTCTGGAGACACCGTGGAGAACGATCTGCTGCCTGCAACATCCTTCAGCATGACCGGTTTGGCAGTAGGTGAGTAATGGTGTGGGGTGGCATTTCTTTGGAGGGCCGCACAGCCCTCCATGTGCTCGCCAGAGGTAGCCTGACTGCCATTAAGTACTGAGATGAGATCCTCAGACCCCTTGTGAGACCATATGCTGGTTCGGTTGGCCCTGGGTTCCTCCTAATGCAGGACAATGCCAGACCTCATGTGGCTGGAGTGTGTCAGCAGTTCCTGCAAGATGAAGGCATTGAAGTTATGGACTGGCCCGCCCGTTCCCCAGACCTGAATCCGATTGAGCACATCTGGGACATCATGTCTTGCTCCCTGGGACCCGTTCAAGATCCGGAAGGGAGCGAAACGGCCATCGTCCTCTCTCTCACTCCCCCGCACACCCTTAGGGGTCTCCATCCTATGCCGCCAGACAACATGTACTGTTAGTACTAATAAAGGACATCTTCGGAACTTTTGTTGAGTGCTACCTTTATTTTTGCTTCTGCATTACTAGACTGTTTACTTGGACATGCACCACCATGTATCCGGGAGTTTCATTTCATTGAATGAGAGGTGTATTTAAAGCAGAGGTGGTGCCGGATTTCTTCTCTTTTATTGCTCATTTGACATGTCTTGCTCCATGCACCAATGTCACGTTGCACCACAGACTGTCCAGGAGTTGGCGGATGCTTTAGTCCAGGTCTGGCAGGAGATCCCACAGGAGACCATCTGCAACCTCATCAGGAGCATGCCCAGGCGTTGTAGGGAGGTCATACAGGCACGTGGAGGCCACACACAATACTGAGCCTCATCAGGAGCATGCCCAGGCGTTGTAGGGAGGTCATACAAGCACGTGGAGGCCACACACAATACTCAGCCTCATCAGGAGCATGCCCAGGCGTTGTAGGGAGGTCATACAGGCACGTGGAGGCCACACACAATACTCAGCCTCATCAGGAGCATGCCCAGGCGTTGTAGGGAGGTCATACAGGCACGTGGAGGCCACACACAATACTCAGCCTCATCAGGAGCATGCCCAGGCGTTGTAGGGTTGTCATACAGGCACGTGGAGGCCACACACAATACTCAGCATCATCAGGAGCATGCCCAGGCGTTGTAGGGAGGTCATACAGGCACGTGGAGGCCACACACAATACTCAGCCTCATCAGGAGCATGCCCAGGCGTTGTAGGGAGGTCATACAGGCACGTGTAGGCCACACACAATACTGAGACTCATTTTGACTTTTTTTAAGGATATTACATCAAAGTTGGATCAGCCTGTAGTGTGTTTTTCCACTTTAATTTTGGGGGTGACTCCAAATCCAGGCCTCCATTGGTTAATAAATTTGATTTCCATTGATGATTTTTGTGTGATTTTGTTGTCAGAACAAAGTATTCAATGAGAATATTTCATTCATTCAGATCTAGGATGTGTTATTTGATTGTTCCCTTTATTTTTTTGAGCAGTGTGTATATAAATATACCAGGATGGGGGATATTAACAGAATTGGGGGACATTACCCCTATAACAGTGTAAGCAGCAGACCCCCTCCCCCTTAACAGGGCATAATGACCACATTTTTTGCTTACATTTTTTTTCTATTTACCTACTCTAAAACCTAGGTACGTCTTATGGTCCGGTGCGTCTTATAGTCCGAAAAATTCGGTATATGCATTCAGTTTATATATACTACTAGCTATTGAACCCGTTCTACGCCCGGGTGGACAGCATTTTTATTGGTATATGGTCTCCCATACTGGTATGTGCTGCCCCCCTCCTTGTATTTGTGCTGTCCCCATCCTGTCCCCACCATCCAATCCTGGTATGCGTGGTACACCTCACCCCCAATCCTGGTATGCTTGACACCCCTCACCCCCAATCCTGGTATGCGTGGCACCCCTCACGCCCTATCCTGGTATGCGTGGCACCCCTCATCCCCAATCCTGGTATACGTGGCACCCCTCATCCCTATCCTGGTATGCGTGGCACCCCTCATCCCTATCCTGGTATGTATGGTACCCCTCATCACTATCCTGGTGTGTATGGTATCCCTCATCCTGGTATGCATGGTACGCCATCCCTCATCCCGGTATGCATGGCACTCCATCCCTCATCCCCAATCCCGGTATGCGTGGCACCCCTCATCCTCAATCCCGGCATGCGTGGCACCCCTCATCCCCAATCCCGGCATGCGTGGCACCCCTCATCCCCAATCCCGGCATGCGTGGCACCCCTCATCCCCAAACCCGGCATGAGTGGCACCCCTCATCCCAATCCTTGTATGTGTGGCACCCCTCATCCCCAATCCCGGTATGCGTGGCACCCCTCATCCCCAATCCCGGTATACATGGCACCCCTCATCCCCAATCCCGGTATGTGTGGCACCCCTCATCCCCAATCCCGGTATGCGTGGCACCCCTCATCCCTAATCCCGGTATGCGTGGCACCCCTCACCCCCAATCCCGGTATGCATGGCACCCCTCACCCCCCAATCCCAGTATGCGTGGCACCCCTCATCCCCAATCCCGGTATGCGTGGCACCCCTCATCCCCCAATACCAATATGCGTGGCAACCCTCATCCCCAATCCCAGTATGCGTGGCACCCCTCATCCCCAATCCCGGTATGCATGGCACCCCTCATCCCCAATCCCGGTATGCGTGGCACCCCTCACCCTCAATCCTGGTATGCATGGTCCCCTCACCCCCCAATCCTGGTATGCGTGTTACCCCTCACCCCCCAATCCTGTTATGCGTGTTACCCCTCACCCCCCAATCCTGGTATGCGTGGCACCTCTCACTCCCCAATCCTGGTATGCGTGGCACCCCTAACCCCCCAAATCCTGGTATGCGTGGTACCCCTCACCGCCCAATCCTGGTATGTGTGGCACTCCTCACCCCCCAATCCTGGTATGTGTGGCACCCCTCACCGCCCAATGTTGGTATGCGTGGTACCCCTCACCCCCAATCGTGGTATGTGTGTTACCCCTCACCCCCCAAATCCTAGTATGCGTGGTACACCTCACCCCACAATCCTGGTATGTGTGGTACCCCTCACCCCCAATCTTGGTATGCGTGGTACCCCTCACCCCCAATCCTGGTATGTGTGGTACCCCTCACCTCCCAATCCTGGTACATGTGGTACCCCTCACCCCCCAATCCTGATATATGCATGGTCCCCTCACCCCACAATCCTGTTATGTGTGGCCCCCTCATCCCTTTCACACTGTACACACATACACAAAAAAAAACAGTTATACTCACCTTTCTTCTCTGTACTCCAGCACTGCTGCGTCCTCTTCTGCCGGAGGCCGAGGGAGAAGTGCGGCGCTGGAGCACCGCGCTGTCCGGCGCCATTTTTCTGAAGACACACTGTAAATGTGTCTTCAGTAAAATGGCGCCGGATAGCGCAATGCGCATGCGTCGATCTGACGCCTTCACTCCGCCCCCGGTCTCCAGCGAAGAGAGGCGCCGCGACAACGCTCCTCCCGGTCAGGTAAGTATGTAAGTATGGCGCCGGAGATCGCGGTATGCGTTCAGTGTCTACGCATCCCGCGATCTCCGGCGCCATACACCTCCTCTTACCTGTAACGGCTGGATGCCTGCTTCTCTCTGGAGCCAGGCTGCGCATCACACATGCGCAGTCTATCGAAGCTTCAGACAGAGACACGCATGCCGCCTTATATATACTATGGTAGATCGGCCCACTCAGTTGCACACAGAAGTAGCCACCGGAGCACTGTCTCCTTAAGTCTCTCACTGGTTTATTTGAAGATGCTGCATAAGCCAGTGAAGAGTTAGCAAAAATAAATACGTGCTTTCTGACCTAAGGAAAAACAAAACATAACATACAGCCGTGTTGCTGTGGGGATCTGCCCGCTCAGGAGAACAACCATCCACTAGTTCAGCTTTTCCTTCTCAGGACACAAAGCGCTGGAGTTCCTCTCTACAGCCCTACTGAACACTGAATGCCTTAGAAGGCCGTCTATATATATCCTAGTCCTCACCCAGGGGTGGAGATATGATGAATGACCTCCCAACCCGTTCTATGGTCGTTCACAAAAACCCAGCCCTTAAAATGGCCGATTAATCCCTCTCAACACATAGTGTGCTGGTGTAAAACTTATGGGCTTCAAATCACTGAAGCTAATAGCCTCAGTGAAACATACCTCCCCTCCAGCACTTTGCCAGTGACTTTGTCACCATGTATATATAATCAGGATACTGTATATATATTATAAGCATACTGTATATATCCTTTTAAAAGCAGAAGTGTTAATAAATTATTTTTATCAGTTAACAAAATGCAGAGTAAAGTTTGATGGATGAACCAAGATCTCAGTAATAATAATTGTATTTTTTTTTTTATTAATAATAGGATAGAAGGGAGGGACAAAACCAGGAACAGAATCAGTAGGCAAACTTATAATCAGGAAAACAGCCGGGGTCAGATACCAGGTGATCAGTAACCGCCACGTCTGCGAGCAGTATGAATACCGCGGAGCCTGGTGACAGAGGTGATACTGAGATTGTCCCGGCAGAGATGTAACATTCAGAAGGCCACCGGTAGATGGTGAAGGTCCTTCTGTACAGCTCCAGCAGTGATGGTGGATCTGCTGGACTTCAGGGAGCTGGATGCGGAGGTTTACCATCTTTTAGATGTCTCTAGGGGAACGGTGACAACACGCAAATACGCGAGCAGCCCTGGATAATCCACGCCGGCAGGATGATAGGATCCGGCGGAAGATGGAACCTATGAGAAGAGAAGGAAATATAATGTAAGTGATGGGACTCCATATGACATGATACTACTGTGCGGTCACTGTGGCCGGACGGCAGAGGAATCTCATCACACAGAGGTCAGGGATCATCGTCAGCCATCATACATGTGACAATCCCATCTCCGACAGATGACATCTGCTCCACATGAATTATTCTCACTGACGACATCACACAACATGGAGATGACTCTCACACTTACCTCGTCTCTTTTTCCCCTTTTTCCCATTTTCTGATTTTTCGTCATCAGCTTGAAATTCTGATCAGAAAAAAGAAAAAACAACAACTCACTAAAGACATATTGTTATGGGGTCTGCATTGTATCGCTCCTGTATATAGTATATAGATTGTTCTAGTCCTTTCCCCTATAGTCCTGATAATCTGGTATTACACAATAGGGCAGAATAAGTCCTATATACCGGACATGACCTCATATGAGGGGCATTAGATGTGTCACTAATATGGAGCAGTGAGCGCCCTGTGTGCCGCCATGTGGTGCATACCTAATGAGCGATATTCTACTATAGGAGACGATGTCTCATTATGATGACAGAGGTTACTGGATGCAACAATGTATCACAGAATCCATGATAATACTGTACAAAGTTACAGAAATGGAGACACAGTATGGGCCCATGGGCAAAGTAATTGGGATCCATGGAACATAGATAACATAGGAGACCTATTACAGAAAAACCATGTGGAAATATTTCACCGTTGATGATAACATTCACATTGTTTGTGCTATAGACATGTACATACCTGACAATGGGGACGAGGACGGCAAGCTGGTTATAGCATCGTCTCTAGCAGATTCAGGAGAAGATCCTTTCTGCCTGTTAGGAAGAAGAAAAACGTGTCAATCACAAGTAAATTCAGTATAAAAGGGATTGTCTCACTAGAAGAACCCCAACTATAAGGCCTAATAGGACATATGAAAGTCATAGTGGGGAAGTCTCCTGCTCAAAACTACCTTCTATGGAGCAGAGCGGAAAACAACTACCAATAATGGCCGGCATGTAATACTACATCTGTCCCACAATGTGGGCAATACTAACAATGCCTGACCGGCAGCAATTATGGGCTGTTATCTCCAGCGGATTCTGAAGCCAAAAGCGCAATGACCGCTGATCATGTGGCGGTGGATGCTGTATTCGATATGATGGTATTTATGTCCTATATTTGGTGTTGTGCACATATATTAGTCTGGAGCTCCCAGTAATGACTCCACAATCTACTTACATTTCTGAGATGTTTCTGCTGGATGCTGGGGTACACTCTGGAGGGGACTTGATAACGGTGGTACAGAGCTAAATAAGGACAAAAATAAGATATGAAATTCTATTTTTTACTTTTAGAGGTCTTTTTATGTATTCTGGATTTATTGATCACTTACTTTAGAAAGCCTTTTAGAGGATGTTGTAAAATTTTGGAAGAAAAGGCTCTCATTATCCTCACTTGTGTCCTCCTCCTCTGAGACAATAGGCTTGTCTGAATCAGCGTGATCTACAATACATAGGTAATGAAGTGTTATTAGTGGTTGTCAGTATAACACAGTCACCATTTATCACTACTATTAATGGGAACCGATTGTCACATATTATGGAAGATGAGACAAACAGCCGCTTAGTCTAGATGATGTCTTCTACTTACTGATAAATAAGCTGGTGTCCATATCTGACACCAGCCGAGGAATGTACTCTGGCTTCTGACTTAGAAGGTTTTCAAATTCTAAGTCACTCAGGAATGGATAACTCTTGATCTCAAATGCTCCTCCTGGAAAAAGAAAAACAAAAGTGATGCGGACATTGCTAGAGCCTGCTCCATATCTGAACAGTATATCTTAAGTAATGACAAAACCGAAGGAAAAAAACTAAAAGTTATATTATGGAGAACTAGAAATAGGCAAGCAGATAGAGGAGTGCTGATCCTCATGGACAGGAGCGATGAGTCCTCGTTGTAAAAAGTGAATATTAATACTAATACAGTATATCAGTTACCTGTCCCAAGTCTTTGTGCAGGATTTGTTCTGAGCAGGTCATTAATGAGGTCCTGAGCATCGGGGGGAGGAGAGCGATCCCAATCCCAAATTATGTCTCCTGTTATATAGAAAATTACAGAAAATAAAACCTCTGTTTTGGACTGTAAGATAAAGTAGAGGAAATAAGTAAATTCATGTAACCAGTCAAAGCAATGATCGGATTATTCTACTTACCAGTGACAATATTTTTATAGAGCTCAGATAGGGAATCCCCATGAAATGGTACATATCCCACCAGAAACTCATGCAGGATGATCCCCATTGACCACCAGTCCGCAGGTCTTCCATAGCCTTTCTTCAGGATGATTTCTGGGGCCATGTAGAGCGGGGTGCCACAGTCCTGGAAACCAACAGAAGATAAAGATAAGAATCGATGAAATGATTATTATGACAAGTTCTCTACATAAAAAGCCAATGACAGAAGATAAAATATCAGTGGAAAAGTTCTCTAGAAATGAAGAACGTAGAGAAGAGACAATAGTGTGATGAGATTTGTAAAGAACCATCTAAGTTCCTGTAAGTGATGCCAACCTCATGGTCCTGGAACTCTCTGGCGATGTCCTCCAATGATTCCCTGTGGGTGTTGGTTTCTGGTATCATGACACCAACTTTTGAAATCCCAAAATCGGCGACTTTAATGTGTCCAGCCGGTGTAATCAGGAGGCTGTGAAAGAGAAGATGGTTTTAGTCTCACAGGCTGTGTGGTAATAAATAACTTCCCCCCTTTATTATACTACAGGGGGCACTTACTTCTCTGGTTTCAGGTCTCTATGCAACACACCATAGCTGTGCAGGTATTCCACAGCAAGTATCGCTTCTGCAAAATACAGACGGGCCAAGGGGACAGATAAAGGACCCCTGGTGCTTAGGAGGGTCCCACAGTCTCCACCTATAGAAGAAAGGAAATATGAGCGGTGAGGGGTTTATACAGCAGATCACCACGATGGATCATGAGAAGTGAGCGGAGACATTGGGGCAGGAGAGAATATATACAGATATAATGTATAGAGCACAGAATATTAGTCTGAGGTCATGGTGAGATGTCGTCCATGTCACTAATAGAGTGATGTCTCATCTCGTCTACAGCTGGCGATACTGACGTGCTCAGTGCGGACATACAGGGAGATCACACACATCAATGACTTTCCATAATATCTATAGTAAATGCTCTGCGGGGATGTAACCGTCCACGGGGACAAGTCCTAATGATATGAGCGGTGATAAGATGTCAGCAGACATGGGCTGAATATAATACATGTACATGTCCTACCTCCTACATACTCCATGACCATACACAGGTGAGATCTAGTAGGGAAGGAGCAGAGCATGGAGGCCACAAAGGGACAGTCAGCGAATGTCAGGATGTCCCTCTCCAGATAGGCCCCTTCCACATGTTTTGGAGTATCCAGGTCCCGCTTGGAAATTTTCTTCATAGCGAAGATCTTCTGTGAGTCTTTATGGTGAACTAAGTGGACGGACCTGGAGAGAAGAAGAAACCATGGTTTATAGTGAATCCTTATTAACAGTCCGTCTATAGAAGTCATTATATGATCTTCTGTTCTAATGTTTAATACCAGAAGTCCGACCATTACTGGAAATCCACATCTAGAAATACATGAAATAATACTACATAGACCATCTATGGGAGGGTCTGCACAATGCCACGTCTGCCAGACCCTCACCAAGGTCACATTATCATCTATGGGAAGTCTGCACAATGCCACGTCTGCCAGACCCTCACCCAGGTCACATTATTACCTGTGGGAAGTCTGCACAATGCCACGTCTTCCGGACACTCACTCAGGTCACATTATCACCTGTGGGAGGTCTGCACAATGCCAAGTCTGCCAGACCCTCACCCAGGTCACATTATCACCTGTGGGAGGTCTGCAAAATGCCACATCTTCCACACCCTCACCCAGGTCACATTGTCACCTATGGATGTCTGCACAATGCTACGCCTGCCATACCCTCACCTAGGTCACATTATCACCTATGGGAAGTCTGCACAATGCCACGTCTGCCGGACCCTCACCCAGGTCACATTATCACCTTTCACCTCAGATCATATCCCTATGATAACACTGAATGGCAGAGCACAGAGGCTGAAGCATTGTCACAGGGAACCCTGAGAAATGTGGCTTATGCCAACTGAAATCTCACCCAAAAGATCCGCTGCTGATCAGCTTAGATGTTTCGTAGTCGCTCATACGCGGCTTTCTCGCCGGGATCAATGATTCCATCAAGTCCTAGAAAAGAAGAAGAAGAAGAAATGATATTAAGATCTAGAAGCTGCTGGAGAAAATCTCCAGATGCAGAAACGTCTCCTCCTATATTATGTCCCAGCTGATGTCACTGATCCGATAGGTGAGCAGAAACCTGCTGACGGATTCCCTATAATATAAACGCTATTATCTAATGCAATAGTGTCATCTCCTCTAATAATAGAGGCGTCCCCTGGTTATATGGGGGATAATACTGGACGGGTCATTTACACCCCGTGATCTGGTGATACACAGACATCTCCCTCTATAATACTTACACCGGCAGGTTCTTGGATCTCCGGGATCTCTAAGATTACACTGTCAGGATCCAACAGCTCAGTTGTTTCTAAAATAGTGATAAAATGATGAAGAAATAAAATGTATTAGAGGATATTAATCCTACAGACATAATACAGCAATATAATGGAGAAATGACTATTCTGTATGGAGGACTATGTGGGGCCCATTATTCTGTATGGAGGGCTATGTGGGGCCCCTTATTCTGTATGGAGGACTATGTGGTGCCCATTATTCTGTATGGAGGGCTATGTGGTGCCCATTATTCTGTATGGAGGGCTATGTGGGGCCATTATACTGTATGGAGGACTATGTGGTGCCCATTATTCTGTATGGAGGGCTATGTGAGGCCATTATACTGTATGGAGGACTATGTGGTGCCCATTATTCTGTATGGAGGGCTATGTGGGGCCCCTTATTCTGTATGGAGGACTATGTGGGGCCCATTATTCTGTATGGAGGACTATGTGGGGCCATTATTCTGTATGGAGGACTATGTGGGGCCCATTATACTGTATGGAGGACTATGTGGGGCCCATTATTCTGTATGGAGGGCTATGTGGTGCCCATTATTCTGTATGGAGGGCTATGTGGGGCCCATTATACTGTATGGAGGACTATGTGGGGCCAATTATACTGTATAGAGGACTATGTGGGGCCCATTATTCTGAATGGAGGGCTATGTGGTACCCATTATACTGTATGGAGGGCTATGTGGGGTCCATTATTCTGTATGGAGGACTATGTGGGGCCCATTATACTGTATGGAGGACTATGTGGGGCCCATTATTCTGTATGGAGGACTATGTGGGGCCATTATTCTGTATGGAGGACTATGTGGGGCCCATTATACTGTATGGAGGACTATGTGGGGCCCATTATTCTGTATGGAGGGCTATGTGGTGCCCATTATTCTGTATGGAGGGCTATGTGGGGCCCATTATACTGTATGGAGGACTATGTGGGGCCAATTATACTGTATAGAGGACTATGTGGGGCCCATTATTCTGAATGGAGGGCTATGTGGTGTTCATTATACTGTATGGAGGGCTATGTGGGGCCCATTATTCTGTATGGAGGACTATGTGGGGCCCATTATACTGTATGGAGGACTATGTGGGGCCCGTTATACTGTATAGAGGACTATGTGGGGCCCATTATTCTGAATGGAGGGCTATGTGGTGCCCATTATACTGTATGGAGGGCTATGTGGGGCCCATTATTCTGTATTGAGCACTATCTTGAGCCCATTATTCTGTATGGAGGGCTATGTGGTGCCCTTAGTACTGTATGGAGGGCTATGTGGGGCCCATTATTCTGTATGAAGGACTATGTGGGGCCCATTATACTGTATTGAGGACTATGTAGGACCCATTATAATGCAAGGAGGACGGACTATGTGGTCCCATTATACTGTATGGAGGACTATGTGGGGCCCATTATACTGTATGGAAGACTATGTGGGGCCATTATACTGTATAGAAGACTATGTGGTCCCATTATACTGTATGGAGGACTATGTGGGGCCATTATACTGTATGGAGCACTATGTGGAGCCCATTATTCTGTATGGAGGACTATGTGGTGCCCATTATACTGTATAGAGGACTATGTGGGGCCCATTATTCTGTATGGAGGACTATGTGGGGCCCATTATTCCGTATGGAGGACTATGTGGGCCCATTATTCTTTATGGAGGACTATGTGGGGCCATTATTCTGCATGGAGGACTATGTGTTACCCATTATACTGTATGGAGGACTATGTGGGGCCTATTATTCTCTATGGAGGACTATGTGGGGCCCATAATACTTTATGGAGGACTATGTCGGCCCATAATATTGTATGGAGGACTATGTGGGGCCTATTATTCTCTATGAAGGACTATGTGGGGCCCTTTATACTGTATGGTGGACTATGTGGGGCCCATAATACTGTATGGAGGACTATGTGGAGCCCATTATTCTCTATGGAGGACTATGTGGGGCCCATTATTCTGTATGGAGCACTATGTGCGGCCCATTATACTGTATGGAGGACTATCTGGGGCCTATTATTCTCTATGGAGGACTATGTGGGGCCCTTTATACTCTACGGTGGACGATGTGGGGCCCATAATACTGTATGGAGGACTATGTGGGGCCCATTATTCTCTATGGAGGACTATGTGGGGCTCATTATTCTGTATGGAGGACTATGTGGGGCCCATTATTCTGTATGGAGGATTATGTGGGGTCAATTATCCTGTATGGAAGACTATGTGGGGCCATTATATTGTGTGGAGGACTGTGTGGGGCCATTATTCTGTATGCAGCACTATGTGGGGCCATTATTCCGTAAGGAGGACTGTGTGGGGCCATTATTCTTTATGTAGTACTATGTGGGGCCATTATATTGTATGGAGGACTATGTGGGGCCATCATTCTGTATGGAGGACTATGTGAGGCCTATTATTCTGTACGGTGGAATATGTGGGGTCCATTATTCTGTATGGAGGACTATGTGGGGCCCATTATTCCGTATGGAGGACTATGTGGTGCCCATTATACTGTATGGAGTACTATGTGGTGCCCATTATACTGTGTGCCGGACTATGTGGGGCCCATTATTCTGCATGGAGGGCTATCTGGGGCACATTATTCTGTATGGATGACTTTGTGGGACCCATTATTCTGTATGGAGGACTATCTGGGGCCCATTATTCTGCATGGAGGACTTTGTGGGCCGATTATTCTGTTTGGAGGACTTTGTGGGGCCCATTATTCTGTATGGAGGACTATGTGGGGCATTATTCTGCATGGAGGACTATGTGGGGCCCATTATTCTGTATGGAGGACTATGTGGGGCCCATTATTCTGCATGGAGCACTATGTGGGGCCAATTATTCTGCATGGAGCACTATGTGGGGCCCATTATTCTGCATGGAGGGCTATCTGGGGCACATTATTCTGTATGGATGACTTTGTGGGACCCATTATTCTGTATGGAGGACTATCTGGGGCCCATTATTCTGTATGGAGGACTTTGTGGGGCCGATTATTCTGTTTGGAGGACTTTGTGGGGCCCATTATTCTGTATGGAGGACTATGTGGGGCATTATTCTGTATGGAGGACTATGTGGGGCCCATTATTCTGTATGGAGGACTATGTGGGGCCCATTATTCTGCATGGAGCACTATGTGGGGCCCATTATTCTGCATGGAGGACTATGTGGGACCCATTATTCATTATGGAGGACTTTGTGGTACCCAGTATACTGATTGGCTCGTGACTTTTTCCAAGTTTTTCATTTTGGCTCTCTGTATGTTTGATTAGAGAGTGGAAAGAGTAAATGTGAAATGATCCCCTGTTCTCTATAATATCCGGATTTTTCCTGTAGAAGGTTGTGTGATCGGCTCACCTGTAGTCAGATCGCTGCTCGGTCCCGGCTGACTCGTATTAGGGTCAGGGGTTTCTGGGGTCACATTTTGCTCATCTTCGGTGTCGCCTTCTGGTGTCTCCTGATTGATAGAATATATAGAATTAACACGATGAACCTTCCACTAAATCACCAAATCCACAAATCAGGAAGGACTGAACCTGCATTTACAGACACACCAACTGTAACTATACAGATCAAACGCCATCATGAGGACTTTTCTCAGATAAAATGGATTAAGATGAGGTAACATTGCAAAAACATTAATATGGATAATAGAGGGAGACAGAGGCGGAAATACAGACTTCCCACCACTGAGCTGTGACTACATCAGCAGAATACAGACTGCCATCAGCAGAGACAGGCGGCCATCTTACCTCCTGTGCTTGCCAGGAGCTGACAGGGAGGCCGATAAGATCTAACACCAGATCTTCTGATATCTGGCTGGTGATCTGGAGAAGATCAGAAAACAAGGACGTGTGATAGAGAAGATGATGGATCCTTACCGGGCGTTCCGATGAGCGGGCCGGACCTTCCAGTACACACAGGACTTTTTCGGTCAGTTCTTTAACAAAAGACAAATCTCTATATTGAGATCTTTTTTCAGCCTAAAAAGAAGAAAAGAAACACAAATGAAAAATCTCGAGATGAGAAAGATCACAATGAAGGCGGCCATTGTATCTGACGTCTGCTCCTCTCTGCAGATACATTGACTACATATCTGGGGTCTTGTCCTGTCTTATATTGGAAGAAAGAAGAAGCTTCTATCCCACCGTTATTATCCATTATTGTGGAGAAGATTTGTGCGGAGCGTCCACCATTTACCTGCTGTAGTAATGTCCTGATGTTCCATAGCGAGAAACTGCAAGTGCTCAGTCACTATGGAGCCAACAACGGCAGCCATGACCCTGTGTAGATTGTACACAGTGACTGTGAGCTCTGATGTCATAATGGCCGACCATCACTAGTGATGTCATCATGGAATCTTGTGATGGAATCTTATAGCGGCTGCTCTGCACAAATACATGCTGCCAAGCAATATTTAAAGTGTGTGGGGGCTCATGCTGTATATAGGGGGCTATGTGAGGGCTCAGCTATTTATAGCGGGCTATGTGAGGGCTCATACTGTATATAGAGGGCTATGTGAGAGCTTGGCTGTATATAGAGGGCTATGTGAGGGCTCATACTCTAAATAGGATTCTGTGTGTGAGCTCATACTGTACATTGGTGCTATGTATGGGCTCTTACTGTATAAAGGGTGCTGTGTGTGGGCTCTTACTGTATATAGGGTATGTGTGTGGGCTCTTACTGTATGTAGGGGGATGCCAGCACACTTAATTCTGCTCAATAATAAGTGATACAGTTAATAATATAAAATATAATTAATATGTTAATATTGAGCAGAATTAATTTCAGCCTATTGATTCGGCCTACACAACAGTCACATTTCTCATGTGGCCCCTCAGTAATATTACTTTCCCACCCCTGCTCTATTATGTATAGCGCTCTGTTATGTGTAGTGCACTTGAGCACCTGCATGTTAATCGAATGACTTATCACATGATCTATCAAAGGGAATTATGTGCCATGTCATGTGATACATCGGGTGCTGGGGGCCCACGGCTCCTAAACTGCCCAGGGCCCTGGCTACTCTTAATCAGCCCCTGCTTCTATCCCACCATTATTATCCATTATTGAGAAGTTTTATGCGGAGCGTCCGCCACTTACCTGCTGTAGTAATGTCCTGATGTTCTGAGGTAAATCCGTCAGATACTCTGAGGTGAGATGACCTCGGTGGTATTTGGTCAGGCAGTCCCTTACAAGCTCCACCACCAGCCGGTGAGTGAAGCTGAGGACGCCATCGGGTGGTTGAAGCACAATCTCAGGGCGATTGGTGGTAAGAATCTCCCATAGAGCTTCTACTTGAAGATTGTCCAAAAGTAATTCAGCCATAGAAGCTGCAAGTGCGATCAGTCACTATATATAATAGCGAGAAACTGCAAGTGCGCTCAGTCACTATGGAATAGCGAGAAACTGCAAGTGCGATCAGTCACTATAGAATAGCGAGAAACTGCAAGTGCGCTCAGTCACTATGAAGCCAACAAAGGCAGCCGCGACCCTGTGTACATTGTATATATAGTGACTGTGAGCTGTGATGTCATAATGCCCGACCATGACCTGTGATGTCATCATGGAATCTTGTGATGGAATCTTCAAGGAGTGGCTCTACACACATAGTTGCTGCCTAGCAATATGCTTTTTTGGCCGTACTGTTTTATTTCCAAATACAACACAACCAGGATAAGGGAATTTTCACACGTTGCGTTTTTGCAGCATTTTTTTCCACACCAAAAACCAGGTTGTACTCAGGAAAAACACTGCATACAATCCACACTTATTTGCTGTGTTTTTGCAGTGTTTATACTTGTGTTGTTTTTTTTTCATTCATTTGAATGGGTGAAAAATGCTGCAAAACCCCTGAAAGAATTAACATCCTGCAAATTTAAAATAAAAAAAGGAAAAAAACGCAGCATGTGAATGAGACTTTAGAAATCTCATTCACTAAGCTGGTACTGTAAAACGCAATGTTTTAGCAGCAGAAAAATAACCCTGAAAAAAATGCCACTTGTGAACATTCCCCAAAGATATAATAGTCATATTATGGGAAATATTGTGTATATTTATTCCTCGCGTGTCTTTTTTTTACCAAATAACATTTACCTCATTGGTTGGAGAGTTTACTATTAACAACTGTGACAAATATTGAAGAATTAATGATAAGTGACCCAAGTGATCAATCATTTACGTCATTAATGGTGATGAGCGAGCACTAAAATGCTCGGGTGCTCGTTGCTCGGGTCGAGCACATTGGAATACTCGGGTGCTCGACCCGAGTAACGAGCCCATTGTAAGTCTATGGGAAACTCGAGCATTTTTCAGGCGGCTCTCCCCGGCGGTCTACAGAGGGCCTAAAAATTGCCCAAATCGATGGGAATAATGCTCAAACGACATGGTAACAGCATGGGGAAGACCCCTGGAAGCATCTATGACTCCCAGATCACTGCTGTCAACAACGTGGTCAGAGGTATTACGCCACTTTTACAGACTCACAATAAAACTTACAAAAACGAAACCAAAATGGATTTTCCTGGGAAATATGTTAAGGAACATCCTTTCCAGGGTAATGACTTGTATATAAGGCAAAATAAATAACCAAAAACAAAAATTCTCCTCCACACCTTGGGCTATGTTCACTCGTAGCGTTTTTGATGCGTTTTTACACTTTTGCATTGCTTTTAACCAACACAAATGCATTCACCTGGGAATGTCATTTTAACATTTTACAACATTATCTGGCCATGTGGTGTGTGACACATCATCAGACACATGCATACAGTGCTGAAAAGACGTGGGAACAGCATGGGGAAGACCTCTGGAAGCATCTCTGACTCCCAGGTCACTGCCTAAAAGTGTGCCCATCATAAGAGATGCTTGGCACATGCGAAGATGCCTCCCGCCATGCACCTGTCGTTGCAGACTTGCAACAATCACCGTCCACGTCCTTGTCCCACTGCAGCGTTCACTTGTCCCTTCTCCATTCCTTGGAATGCAAGCGCAAGTATGCAGGTAGCCACCCACCTACCCACCCACAGGCTGCAATACTATACTGCCAAATTTTTGACAGCTGCTTGCACTTGAAATGTAGCCTTTTAGGCTCGTGGAGGCGGAAGTTTTTCATAACCTCATGCCGGCGGCGGCTGGGTGTCCATACTCGGTCCCCAGCCGCCAATATATTTCCCAGTATCGCCTCTGCCTTCCACAAGCACGGGTCCCACAACATTACCCGTGCCCCCCCAGTGCACTTACTGGGAACGACCGCCTAACCAAACACATGTGGACAGGTGAATGTGGCCAGGGACGGTACGGAGCCAGTCCGCAACTTTTTTTTGCTGACAGTTGTATTTAGCTCGGTGAAAGGACTGGCATAGAGGGAAACCGCATCTACCCTGGGTGTCATTTCTCCCAGGAAGTCCTGTAATTGAGCTTGTTGCAGAAGCAATGGCAGCCCGTCCAACATCAACTCGCACTTGTCGGTGGTGCTTTGACACACACACATCTTTCTTTGCGCATTTAATTTCTTGAATACAGAGTTGGACAATGGCCTGATCTGTAATGCATTTTGAGAAATAACATGCATAAGCATGGCCGATCAACATTAAAAAAGCAGCCACAGAGTGTCCGGAAACCTTCCCCCACACTTTTATTAGCCAGGGCTGCTTTTCGGCAGGGTTGGACGGGCCCACCAGAGAGGGAAACCGTATCTACCCCGGCTGTCAGTTCTCCGTCACCAGGTTCCGCCCATTGTCACACACGACCATGCCTGGCTGTATGTTCAGCGGTGAGAGCCACAGATCAGGCTGCTGTGTTACAGCTTTCAACAACTCTGCAGCGCTGGGCGGTTTGTCACCTAAGCATTAAGCATGTTATCTTCAGCACAGCCTGTTGCCGCTTGGCCAAGGCAGTGCTGCAGTTCTGTCAGCTTGTGACTGATGTGGTCATTTCGGAGATGGAGGAGGAGGTGCATGAGCTGAACAATGTGATTACATTGAGGTTAAATTGCTTTTTATACTAAAGAAATATCCTATTGTTTTGTTTACGTTATTTTTTAAGACAAATGCGTTCACCGGGAAATGTCATTTTAACATTTTACAACCTTATCTGGCAATGTGGTGTGTGACACATCATCAGACACATCCTGTTTTATTTATGATGGAGGGACTCTGAAAGTCATAAAGCCTATTTTTATAGGGACATCAGATGGCCCTTACTATTCTTAAAAGGCCAGCAGTCTGCCCTAGCTATTGTTAGAGAGCCATCAGCCGGCTATGCTTTGTTGTTCCCATTATTAACAAGTGGGTCTCCTATACTGTTATTGCGTATCCAGGGCTGCTTTTCGGCAGGGTTGGACGGGCCCACCAGAGAACCGGAGACTCCTCCGGCGGGCCCTGGCTTCTCCTTCAGGAGAGTTCATAGTGCCGAGGTGAGGCCATGATGATGATAGAGGCCACCATCTTCTTAGTTTTCTGTTACTTGGAATGTAAGTGCAAGTATGCAGCCAGCCACCCACCCACCCACAGGTCGCAACACTAAACTGCCAGATTTGTGGGCAGCTGCTTGCACTTGAAATATGGGTTTTTAAGCTCATGGAGGCGGAAGCTGTCCACAATCTTATGGCGGTGGCGACTGGGTATCCATACTCGGTCCCCAGCCGCCATTATTTTTCCCGGTATCGTCTCCGCCTTCCACAAGCATGGGTCCCACAACATTACCCATGCCCTCCCCAGTGGAAGGACCGCCTAACCACAAACACGTGGACAGGTGAATGTGGCCAGGGACGGTATGGAGCCAGTCCACAACTTTTTTTGCTGAGAGTTGTATTTAGCTCAGTGAAAAGACTGGCATAGAGGGAAACCGTATCTACCCTGCATGTCATTTCTCCCAGGAAGTCCTCTAAAGCTGCTTGCACTTGAAATGTGGCCTGAATATTACTGTTGGTACTTTTCTGTGGGAATTTGCTTGCCTCCTACCAGCCTGGAATATTTCCAGTAAACTATGGTACGACGCCATGGTATTAGCACTGCCCCAGTACCAGTAGCGAAGCCTTCCCCAATTTCCTTCTCAGGAATTTTATTTGGTAGACTGAGTGGCTGCCCAAATACATTTTCTCACAAAGGAGCTGAAGATAGCGTGGCAGTAGGTGCAAGTTTCTCCAGCCTGTTAGATATTAGAGGGTGAATGGCAGCATTGGATCAGTGGTTAGCACTGAAGACTTGTAGCACTGGGATCCTGGGTTTAAATCCCAGCAAGGTCAACATCTGCAAGGACTTTGTATGTTCTCCCCGTGTTTGCGTGTGTTTCCTCCTCAGTAAAAAAGCAGCCATAGAGTGTCCGGGAACCTTCCCACACACTTTTCTTAGGACTGCTTTTCGGCAGGGTTGGACGGTCCCAGCAGAGAATCCTCTGGTGTGCCTTGGCTTCTACCTCAGGAGAGTTCATGATAGCGCTAACTTTGCAGCTGCTATGGGGCTCTTGAGCAGGTGAGAAAGGTCAGAATCAAATCCTCTGGTGGGCGCAATGTTTTTCAATCTGAAACAGCTTATCAGTGGGAGTTGTATTTCACCACAGCCATATTCTTTAGCTCGGTGAAAGGACTGGCATAGAGGGAAACCGTATCTACCCCGGCTGTCAGTTCTCCGTCACCAGATTCCACCCATTGTCACACACGACCATGCCTGGCTGTATGTTCAGCGGTGAGAGCCACAGATCAGGCTGCTGTGTTACAGCTTTCAACAACTCTGCAGAGCTGGGCGGTTTATCACCTAAGCATTAAGCATGTTATCTTCAGCACAGCCTGTTGCCGTTTGGCCAAGGCAGTGCTGCAGTGCTGTCAGCTTGTGACTGATGTGGTCATTTCGGAGATTGAGGAGGAGATGCAGGAGCTGAACAATGTGATTACATTGAGGTTAAATTGGTGACGCTGCTTTTTATACTAAAGAAATATCCTATTGTTTTGTTTACGTTATTTTTTAAGACAAATGCATTCACTGGGAAATGTCATTTTAACATTTTACAACCTTATCTGGCAATGTGGTGTGTGACACATCATCAGACACATCCTGTTTTATTTATGATGGAGGGACTCTGAAAGTCATAAAGCCTATTTTTATAGGGACATCAGATGGCCCTCACTATTCTTAAAAGGTCAGCAGTCTGCCCTAGCTATTGTTAGACAGCCATCAGCCGGTTATGCTTTGTTGTTCCCATTATTAACAAGTGGGTCTCCTATACTGTTTTTGCGTATCCAGTGACTGCAAGGGCTGCCAAAAATTTGGACACAACCCAATACCCCTTTGAAGAGACATAGAGGAGGGTCTCAGTAAAAAAAATGTTCCCATTATAAAGGTGCAGGTCTCCTATAGTGGTAATGCCCATGCTGTGACTGCAAGGGCTGACCAATTTTAGGAAAAAGCCCACTAAGAATTTAAAGACACACAGAGCAGGGCCACAGTAACAAGGTACGACATGTTCCCATTAGAAAGGAGAGGGTCTGCTATACAGTTATAGGGTATGCAGTGAGTCCAACGGCTGAAAAATTTTAAGAAATACCCTACAAAGAATTTAAAGACACACAGAGCAGGGCCACAGTAACAAGGTACGAAATGTTCCCATTAGAAAGGAGAGGGTCTGCTATAAAGTTGTAGGGTATGCAGTGAGTCCAACGGCTGACCAATTTTAGGAAAAACCCCACTAAGAATTTAAAGACACACAGAGCAGGGCCACAGTAACAAGGTACGACATGATCCCATTAGAAAGGAGAGGGTTTGCTATACCGTTATAGGGGATAAACAAACCAACAAAAACCAACAAAAGTCGGAATACCAGGGTACTAAACTAAACAAAAAAAACAAAAAAAAGACCCTAAAAAATATCTTTAATAGTTTCTTTTATAAAAAGATACTCAATGGTACCTATGGAACAGAGTGTACACACAAAGACAAAAAATATACTTTGATATACTTGAATTATCATACAAAGGGAGGGATGTAAGACGAAAGATCCGAAATTGCCCAAAATACCCTAGTAGTAGATAATAGCCCACGTAAAGGCCAAATATTCAATTCACCCCAGGGGTTCAACTAATATCCCCACTAATAAGTGGGTAAAGATAAACTCTCCCTATATCCCCATGCACTCAAAAGTGAAAAATATATCAAAATAAAAATGAATAAATTACAAGGCGTCAGATACAATAACAAGATGCAAATCACATACAGTATCAAGAAATGGACTCAATTGAAAATAGCCCGTTACACGTAGCAATCACATATACAAAAAATGGGCTCAGTAAACCAATGTCCGTTTTTTGAGATATCAGCTAGTACTTGTTAAACATATAGCTAATGGGACCTCAAGTAGCTTGGGACCTTGGAAGAAATGATCAATTAGGGGTCACAATGAAATGACCCAAGCAAAAATCACTAATGGAAGGTTTATCAGTTAATGTCTCAAGATGTAATAATCCCTCAGAGGAAAAAAAAAAAAAAAAAATATAATAAATAATATCCCAGGCGTCATCAATTATCCTCAGAAAAACATAACAAAATGTCCATTATTCATGTCCCAGCATCCGTAGTTATATAGCATATCCTGTCAAGGAGGTTTAAATAGATGGACTTATACTTAAATGCATTTCTTCTGAGATGTCAAATGATAAATTTCAAACAGTACAAATATCCAATTGAAATCGTCCCTCAGAGGAAAAGTACTGTCCAAAAATAAGCAATTGTGCAACAGTAATCTTCAGAAAAAAAGTCCATAGATGACGTCCCAGTATCCGCAATTATGCGGCGTATCCTGGCCGAATGATTACAAAAGATAAATAAACGAACTCATATACCATGCATTTCTTCTGAGATGACAAATGATATCTTCCAGACAATACATATGTAAAAATCCTATAGTCCCTCAGAGAAAGTATATAAAGAAAAAGAAATAAAGCGACCAATAATACTGTTCTAGCATCAGTAATTTATGCAAACAGTTATCCTCGCAAAAAATGACAAAATGTCCACTATTAACATCCCAGGATCTGTAGTTATGTAGTATATCCAAAGATAGTTGTAAAAATAAACAAATGGACTTATCTTAAGCGCATTTCTTCTGAGATGACAAATACTAAATACCAGGCGATGTTCCTAGAGGGACCATGAAGATCATCCGACCAGAAAAGACCGATGGATTCCAATAGAGGCTTTTTTAGCCTTCCGATAGAGGCTTTTCAGCAAGTACGCCCCTTCAGGTTTATCCAGAGAAAATCCATCAATAGATGTCCCAAGGAAGTATACCAAATATGAGGTCCCATTGGTATATTTGGTATACTTCCTTGGGTATGCAGTGAGTCCAACGGCTGACCAGTTTTAGGAAAAACCCCACTAAAAATTTAAAGACACACGGAGCAGGGCCACAGTAACAAGGTACGACATGTTCCCATTAGAAAGGAGAGGGTCTGCTATACAGTTATAAGGTATGCAGTGAGTCCAACGGCTGACCAATTTTAGGAAAAACCCCACTAAGAATTTAAAGACACACAGAGCAGGGCCACAGTAATGACAATTTCCCATTAGAAAGGAGAGAGTCTCCCATAGTGTTGGCCTATGCAGTGAATGCAAGAGCTGCCAAAAATTTGGAGGCACTTCAATGCCCCTTGGAAGAGACGTGGAGGAGGGCCTCATAAAAAATGTTCCCATTAGAAAGCAGCGGGCCTCCTATACTTGTAATGCCCATGCACTAAGTGTATGGGCTGACAAACATTTACCCCTGGGGGGTATACATGAACATACTGTATAAAAAAATTTTTTTACGGGCATCATAAACACCCTTTAAAAAAATTATGTGGGTGTTGCATCACGGACCACGTTCACCCTGGTGATATGGTGGTGGAGGATGAAGAGAAGGAGGAGGACAAGAGCAAATAGCCAAAATCAGTAAGTGTATACCCATGTGTGGGTGTAAAAAGGTGCATGGCAATACATCTCCCAAGAAAAGACACTGGATTGGAGTTTATGTTACGCTGCTATCATTTGGTGGTGATGAGAAGTCTGGCCCAATCCACCCCTTGTTCATTTTTATAAGAGTCAGCCTGTCAGCATTTTCAGTTGACAGGCAGATGCGCTTATCAGTTATAATTCCACCAGCGGCACTAAAAACCCGCTCTGATAAAACGCTGGCGACAGGGCAGGCCAGGCCAGGACCTCCAAGTCATAGAGAGCCAGTTCATTCCACGTATCCAGCTTGGATACCCAATAATTATAAGGCACAGAGGAATCACGGAGGACGTTGGTACGGTCGGCAAGGTATTCCCTCAGCATCTTCCCAAACTTTGCACTCCTTGTGATAGTACCCCGCGCTTCAGGGCCTGTGCGATGGGAGGGTCTGAGAAAACTCTCCCAGAACTTTGACAGTGTTCCGCTGCCTCTGCTGGATTGAAGTTGTGTCTCTCTCGCCTGTGCTCCTTGGTTGTCCAACAAAGTGTGCCCTCTGCCCCCAGCGTTTTCAGATGGGAATTTTCTTAATAGTTCCGCAACAAGGGCCTTCTGGTACTGCCCCATTTTTGTACACCTGTCTGCCTCAGGAATAACAGATATAAAGTTCTCCTTGTAGCGTGGGTCTAGAAGTGTCACCAACCAGTAATGACTGTCACCCAAAATTTTGAGAACGCGAGGGTCATGGGAAAGGCAGCGTAACATAAACTCAGCCATGCGTGCCAGACTACTAACAGGCAAGACTTCAGTGTCCTCACCAAGAGGATGACTGACCATGCTCTCCTCCTCCTCCTCTCTGTCCTCTGGCCATCCACGCTGAACAGACGGTATGACAGCTGTGCAGGTAGTACCATCTATAGTGCATGAAACTAGCTCCTGTCCTTCCTACTCCTCTTCCTCATTGTCACCCAATCTACGTTGGGATGAGATGAGGCTGGGCTGTGTGTAATCACCCTGTATGGTTCCTTGCTCCATCTCGTCATGCTCTGCCTGCAATGCATCCTCTTTGATTGTGAGCAGAGAGCGTTTCAGAAGACAGAGAAGTGGGATGGTGACGCTAATTGTGATGTCATCGCCGCTCACCATCTTGGTGGAGTCCTCAAAGTTTTGAAGGATGGTACATATGTCTGACATCCATGTCCACTCCTGAGGTCTTATGTGTGGAGTCTGAACTGAATACCGACGGCCTTGTTGATGCTGGTAGTCAACAACTGCCCTCTTCTGCTCACAATTCCTTCCCAACATCTGCAGTGTAGAGTTCCAACGCGTGGGGACATCACACAGCAGTCTGTGAGCCGGTAGCTGCAAACGCTGCTGAAGCACTGCAAGGGCGGCGGAAGCTGTAGCTGACTTTCTAAAATGGGCACACTGGTGGCGTACTTTAACAAGCAGATCTGGCAGCTCCGGGTAGGATTTGAGAAACCGCTGAACCACGAGGTTAAGCACATGGGCCAGGCATGGTACGTGTGTGAGCTCGCCTCGCCTCAGAGCCGCCACCAGGTTCCGGCCATTGTCACACATGACCATGCCTGGCTGAAGATTCAGCGGTGTGAGCCACAGATCTGCCTGCTCTTTCAGAGCTGTCCACAACTCTTCAGCATTGTGGGTCTTTTCACCCAAGCATATTAGCTTCAGCACAGCCTGTTGCAGCTTGGCCGAGGCAGTGCTGCAGTGCTTCCAACTTGTGACTGATGTGGTCATTTCGGAGATGGAGGCTGAAGAGGAGGAGGAGGCTAAGGAGGATGAGGTGCAGAAGCTGTAGACCGTGGGGGCAACGCTGATTGACCTAGGGCCCGCAATCCTTGGCGTCGGTAGGACGTGTTCCGTCCCAAGGTCCGACTGGGTCCTGGCTTCCACTATGTTAACCCAGTGTGCCACCAGCGAGATGTACCGTCCCTGCCCACAAGCACTTGTGGATGATATGCATCTCCTGCTTTAACAGACACAAGAGAGGACAAATCTTGCCAAGTAGCTGAGTATGTCTTCTGAATAGCCAAAACTGCACGGTAGAAAGGCATGGGTTGTTTCTCTGGGTCTGGCAATTGGTTGCAGAGTGTCATGGCTTGAGTCGGTGTGAATTTTACATACATGATAGGTTCTGGTTTGCCAAGAGCAGGTGGTGGTATGATAGGCTTAAGGGTTAAATTAGATGGTGGTCTAGGTAGGCTTGGCAGCAACTTTTCTTCATCCACATCATTTTTAATTGGTACTGGTGTGATGGGAGTCACATGTGTTTGACAAGCATCTTTCATTGCCCTTGCAGTGTCAGTCTGTTTACTGACTAGACATATCTCGGTTAGATGGCAAGAAGGCTTAGAGGCCTCTTCTATCACTGTCTGTACTAGCTCCCTTGCACATGCTCTGACTGGGTATCCAAAGATACCGGAGCTAATTAAAGGAAGTGCTATAGTCTTAATGCCAGCAGTCTTGTTTGCAATGTCTAATGCTGCGTGTACAGTCTGGCACAAGAGCCGTGCACTATTATCTGGATAGGAAGGGTCATAGATGGGCCCCACTGCATGAATAATAGTGTTACAGGGTAAATCGCCTGATTCGGTAACTGTGACCATTGCTGGCTGGAAAGGACCATGTCGTCATACAATATTATCACTTTCCCTTTGAATACTGTCTCCCCCTGCCATGACAATATCTCTAGCCAGGCCACCCCTGTGCTGCAGGTGGCTATTGGTAGCATTCACTATAGCATCCACCCGCTGAGTGACCATGTTCCCTACACCCACAGAGATTAGTACCCCAGCCCCTGTCTGACACTGGGCAATCATTTTCTCAAAAATAGGATCCCAGTCCTCTGGGGGGCCCGACACAAAGCTGCCATTATCCACATGTTGATATGATGGGGCAACAGATGGAGCCCCTTCACCTGAATGAGAGACAGGTGATGTAAGAGCTGGGAACATTGGTGTCGGAGGTGGGGAAGATGCTGAGGTAGATTGCTGAGGTGGGGTGTAATATTGTCCTTGCATAGTCACAACCGGATATATAGAAACTGGTGGAGAAACTAATTGGGCATTAGGCTTTGGAATATCTGTCGTCTCATTGTTATCAGGCCTTCCGGGTGGAGTAAGATGGCCGCCACAGAAAGTACCTGTGGGTGGGACTTCCTTTGAGTCATGCATTCCAAAGGTGGGAGGGCACCTGGGTGGTGTGTCTGTCCAAGAGCAGTCAAGAGAAGGCGCTGTGGCTACAAAGTCAGTGGGGAGGGGGGATGGTCTATGAACTCCACAATGTAAACCATTGTCCCCAGAGTCTAAAGTTTGCACATCACTCCTAGAACATGTCCACCCCCTGAGGCCATTATAAGGTGGTGGCTCAACAGTTTTCAAAGCAACATTAAAAACATGGTTCTTAACATACATGTAATATACATCATCATTATCATCTGTTCTCTCTTCCTCTTCCCATCCCTCTTTTGCTATGTCATTTGCCATAGCCACAGATAATAAACCTGTTTCCTCTAGTTTACCCTTTTTTTTTTTTCTTTAAAGCTATTTTCCACAGCCCCCGCTGAAGTCTTCCCCTCCTATTCATTCCTACAATGTCCATTAACTGTTTAACCCTAGCAACATACTTAAACCCCTTCCCTGTCAGCTACCAGTGTTTGAGCCGTATAGCTGTTATTCGACACCAACTTTCTTTGTGAACAGTCTCAAGAATTTAAGCATGGCTGACGAACGTTGACACAATACAAACAGAAAGACGGACCAGACAAAGTGAATTCTTGTGTCAGTATGACTAAATGAAACAGAATAATCTCCTTATTAATAACCGCAGATACTAGCTGGCCAGCCTAGCTTCTGTTTCCTACCCTCGTGCGTTCTATCTTCCAAGAACAGGATGTTTTTTTAGGGAGCGATACAGAACTGCAAAACTTTCTTTTTTTTTTTTAAACCTTCCTCACATCATCCCCCCTACGTTCTCTCAAGAACAGGAGGTATATGGAAATGCAATGTGGGATTCCATCCAGGAGAATACTCCGTTCACAAGTCACACACGACAGCTCATCCACTAAGTCAGTCTCAAACACAAACAAATTAGAATAAGCAAAGGTTACAGTGGATTGGAATGTGAGTGGGTTTCGATAACACCAGCAGGGTCACCCCTATCCCCACTTAAGGATTACCACAACAGACCGACTCGTGCCCTCTGCTAATCTATGAACGACTGGAAACACAAGCAAGTCTGTAATTACAGTGTAATTAACTAGAGTTACCGTGTAAGGGGGGTGATCAGGCCCATCCAGTCATCCACGATCCACAGCTGGACACCTTCATTCGGTCTGCCCTGGTGTGGTGCCCGTGTGGTGCCCCATGTTGGGCGCCAATTGTGGAAGTGAGGTTCAAAGGACCCCAACCCTTTGCTTATCCCTTGCCAAATTAAATTATTCAAGTGTATACGTGAAGCTTTGATATCGGACAGACAGAGTCAGATACTGAACTTCTCTTGAAGAGAAATGGCGCAGGAAAGATGTGTTTATTATTCCAGCATAACATATATATGTTCAGTATGGAGGAAAGTCCCAATAGGGTGTTGCCCTGAGGCAATTGAGCAATCACAGTGGTCTCTGGCCCATGGTATAGATAAGTCTCATTATCTTGTCCTATGGCGTTAAATGTTTCCTCCCCAGATATTCTCCTCATTCCTCAGGATATTCTCTTGGGAGGTGTCATGTTGAATCCTTTGTCTCGTCTCCTTCTTGTAAACAATTTGAAAGTCCACCTCTATAACCAGCTCCAACTAATCCTTTCAGGATATTTATATAGTGACACACGAGTACAGATATCTGATATATATATATATCAAGGTTTTCATAATATATATTAAAGTGAGGGTATATATGACTAAATGATATCCAATATAACAGATATATGCAAAACAAGATTCATAACATATAACAGAATATAAGTATAGATATTTAGTATACATCAGAGTTTCATATAATGTTTTTTAGTAGATTTTAGAATCTTATCTTTAACACACTTATCCACGTCTCCGTGGTTAGGTGGACTTTACCGGTAACTGCATTGTTGAGAGCACGGCTAATGTTTTGGGACACGTGCTTGTGTAATGCGGGGACGGCACACCGGGAGAAATAGTGGTGGCTGGGGACCGAGTACCGAGGGTCGGCCGCCGCCATCAGGATGCGGAATGCTTCCGCCTCCACGAGCCTAAAAGGCAACATTTCGAGCACAAGCAGTCGTGAAATGTGAGAATTTAGCAGTGTGGCCTGTGGGGCGTTGGCTGCATTTTCGCGCTTGCATTCCAAGGACTGGGGTATGGACAACTGAACGCTGCGCTGGGACAAGGACATGGACTTGCTTCCTGATGCTGCTACTTGAGAGTGTGCAACGACAGGTGCAGGGCAGGAGGCATCTTCACATGCACTATGGACAGGGGATTGGCTTGCATGCACAACAGCGGAAGAAGCAATGGTGCCACCCGCAGACACTGTTCCTGGACCCTGGGGTTCGGCCCACAAAGTCAGGTGCTTTGCTGCCATGTGCCTGATCATGCTGGTGGCGGTCAGGCTGGTCGTTTTGCCACAACTGCTGATGCTGGCCTGGCAGGTGGTGCAAATGGCCTTTTTGGGGTTATCGGCAGAGTCTTTAAAAAACAACCAGACTCGGGAAGACCTAACAGTTGTACTGGCAACTTCCTTCGTGTTGGTGTTACGGGGAACGGTTGCCTGCCTTCTGTCTGCGGCCACCACACTGCTTCTTCCTGCCTGTTGGGGTGCTCTGCCTCCCTCCCCCTGTGTGCTGCTGTGCTCTCTCTGAATGTCCTCCTGCCAGGTTGGGTCAGTTACTATATCATCCACCACCTCGTCTTCCACTTCCGCACCCTGGTCCTCCTCCTGACTTTCTGGCAATTGTGTCTCATCATCGTCCATCTCTTGTGACACTTTCCCACCGTCGCCTTGGTGTGACCGTGGCTGCTCAAATACTGTATTTGGGCATCGCTACACGCGATCTCCTCTTGCCCCGCTTCAAATGGACAGGGCGAGAGGCCCGAATCTATAAATGGAAAAGTGAACAGCTCTTCAGAGTGTCCAAGTGTGGGATCAGTTGTCTCTGGGTACTCAGCATGGTGGGAGGAAGGAGGATCAGGGTGAGGAATATGCTGTCCAGACTCACGGCTACTGAGACTTGACCGTGTGGAAGACAGGGTGGTGGTGGTGGTGGCTAAGTGACTGGAAGCATTATCCGCTATCCAACCAACAACCTTTTGACACTGCTCTGGGTTCAATAGTGGTGTGCTGCGGTCCCCTAGTAATTGGGACAGGAAGGTCAGGCGAGAAGATGTGGGTGTTTGTTGTGGCACAATTTTGGCTTGCCCACGGCCTTGTCCTCGGCCTCTGCATGCACCATTACCATCACGTCCAGTTCCCCGTCCCTTGCCACGTGCCTTGCCCATTTTAAATGGAGGACAGTATCTTCCATGCTCACTACAAATGACTGAGTTTGGACTGAACTTATATGTGATCCGTGTGATGGAGAAAACAAAGTTTTAAATACCTGGCCTGTAGGTAAGTAGTTTGAACAGCAAACTGCTGTGAATTGCTTCACTGACACACTAAAGTAAATTTTTAATGGAGGCCAGAAATGGCAGTATTTTCTGACAACGTATATGTGATCCGTTTGACGGAGAAAACACAGTTTTTAATAGCCGAATTTCTAGAGCTCTAATATGGAAAGGACCTGGCTGTATTCTGCCGTGCCAACAAGCAAAAAAAACCCCGTGTTCTCTGGATTGCTTTTTAAGCAAATAATGAGGATTAAGATCCAAAGAAAAGTATTCCTGGCCCCTGAGACCTGGGCCTTTGTATAGAAATATCTAACAGCATCAGAAGGCAGAAATGGAATGGAGACTCTTGTGCTATATGTACTGCAGTCTGCTATATACACCGTCTGCCTATACACCCTGCCTGCCTGATATCTCTGCAGATGAATTAGTCCTCAGAAGGACTGTTTGTTAAGATGGATATGTGTAATGTACGGTTTTTCTCCCTACACTACCTAATACACAATCAAATCTCTCCCTATCGCAGCAGCAGCTCTCCCTACACTGCCTGATTCCGAAGGGACTGTGACGAACATGGCGGCGCCAGGTCTGATATAGACCTGATGACACTGTGCGACCAGCCAATCACTGTAATGCCCACAACCAACATGGCTACTGCATTACAGTGCATGGCAGGCAATCCCTGCATGTTCATTGGCTCTCTAAAGAGCGCCAAACATGCAGGGAGGGGACCCGAGTTCCCCCCCGAGCAACCCGAAAATACTCGGCGAGCACTGAGCATCTCGAGCAGTGAGATGCTCGGGCGAGCACCGAGCAGTAGCGAGCATGCTCGCTCATCACTATTTACTACCTTATTTGGCCATGTGGTGTGTGACACATCATCAGACACATGCATACATTGCTGAAAAGACATGGGAACAGCATGGGGAAGACCCCTGGAAGCATCTCTGACTTCCAGGTCACTGCCTAACACTGTGGTCATCAGACTTGATCCTATATTACTGCGGTAATAATACAGACATTTTTGTCAACGTGACAAATATTAAACTCAATTTAAAATGGG
Organism: Phyllobates terribilis; assembly: GCF_046119375.1. Lineage (NCBI taxonomy): Eukaryota > Metazoa > Chordata > Amphibia > Anura > Dendrobatidae > Phyllobates > Phyllobates terribilis. Next base: position 20,076,069 of record NW_027362779.1, on the reverse strand, counting down.
CAAGATGTGTGGCAAGGGACGGGGAAGTGGATGTTATGGTGATTGTGCACGCAGAGGCCGAGGCCGTGGGCAAGATGAAACTGTGCCTGCTGAGGGAGCACAACAAACACCCTCATCATGTCGAACTACCTTCCTGTCCCAATTTCTAGGGGGCCGCGGAACACCACTATTGAAGCCAGAGCTGTGAGAAAAGGTTTTTGGTTGGATAGCAGATAATGCTTCCAGTCACTTTGCCACCACCACCCTGTCTTCCACATTTTTGTTCAAGATTATTGTAATTGTTTTTGCAATGTATACCCCTTTTTCACATCTAAAGCGCCATGGAATAAATGGCGAAAAAGTAACAATAATAATGTGGTCCAGTCTCATTAGCCGTGAGTCTGGACCACATTATTATTGTTACTTTTTCGCCATTTATTCCATGGCGCTTTAGATGTGAAAAAGGGGTATACATTGCAAAAACAATTACAATAATCTTGAACAAAAATGTGACAGTGACTGGTACAGGAGAGGAGAGGACCCTGCCAGCGAGGGCTCATAGTTTACAAGGGATGGATGAGGATACAGTAGGTGAGGACAAAGCTGATCGTGCAACGGTGTGGTGGAGCGAGGGTTCCTGCAGGTTGTACGCTTGTCGGAAGAGGTGGGTGTTCAGCTTCCTTTTAAAAGTTTCAACAGTAGGTGAGAGTCAGAAATGGTGGGGTAGAGAGTTCCAGAGTTGGGGGGATGCACGGGAGAAATCTTGTATGCTATTGTGGGAAGAGGAGATAAGAGGGTAGAGAAGGTGATCTTGTGAGGATCGGAGGTTGCGTGCAGGTAAGTACTGGGAGACTAGGTCACAGATGTATGGAGGAGACAGGTTGTGAATGGCTTTGCATGCCAAGGTTAGGGTTTTGAACTGGAGACAGTGAAGGGATTGACAGAGAGGAGAGGCCAGGGAATAGCGGGGAGATAGGTGGATTAGTCTGGCAACAGAGTTTAGGATATATTGGAGAAATGCGAGAGTGTTAGAAGGGAGGCCACAGAGCAGGAGGTTGCAGTCATCGAGACGGGAGATGATGAGGGCGTGCACTAGTGTTTTTGTAGATTCGTGGTTGAGGAATGTGCGGATCCAGGAGATTTTTTTACTTAAGTCGGCATCTTCCTCACCCTCTTTCCTCCCACCATTCCGAGTGCCCTGAGACAACTGATCCCATACTTGGACTCTCCGAAGAGCTGTTTTGTTCATATTTCCATTTATAGATTCTGGCCTCTCGCTCGGTCCGCACGGAAGTGGAAAGAGCTTGGATATGTGGTTTGAAGGAGAGATTAGAGTCCAGGGTTACCCCAAGAGCTGTTCACTTTTCCATTGATAGATTCGGGCCCCTCGGACGGCCAGTTTCAAGCAGGGCAACAGAAGATCGCATGTAGCGATTTGAGCAGCATTGGTCACCCGAAGGTGACTGTGGGAAACTGCAATTACTGTTGAAAAGATGGTTGATGATTAGTGTTGAGCATTCCGATACTGAAATATCGGGTATCGGCCGATATTCACTGTATCGGAATTCCGATACTTAATTCCGATACTTTTATAATATCGAATACCGGAATCGGAAGTTCCCATAATGCCTGCGCTCTGCAGTGTCTGTGAAGGATGACAAGCTGGATGGCAGCGCTCAGCTGCGATCCAGCTTGTCATCAGAATGCCATCCCAGCGTGGGAGAATTCTCCTGATTGTTTAAAAGCCGGCGGGCGGTAAAAAGCCGCTGGCTTTTAAACAATCACACAGCCCCATACTGCTTCCCCGCAGCCTCCCACCCCGATCCTCCGCTCCCCTCGCCACCTCCAATCCCAATCGTAAATTAGGACCGGGCGGGGAGCGCAGCACCAAGGAGCGAAGGACCCGGGCGGGGAAGCCGGCAGTGAAAAGACTTCACCGCCGGCTTTCCCGTTCTGTGCTGCGCTTTCCCGCCGGTTATTTCAAATGAACAGCTGAGGTATCAGGTGATGCCGATCAGCTGTTCATTTGAAGTAGCCGCGGTGCCCTCAGAGGGTTCATGTGAGTTCATGCTTGACTGCATGAACTCACATGAACTTTCCCACGGCCGCACAGGTCAGCCTCACCTCCCAGACCCGTCATGATTAGTGTGTGCGGGGTGTGTGTGTGCGGGGTGTGTGTGTGTGCGGGGTGTGTGTGCGGGGTGTGTGTGTGCGGGGTGTGTGTGTGTGCGGGGTGTGTGTGCGGGGTGTCTGTGCGTGCAGGCAGACATAGGCCGATGTGACACTACTACTCCCATCGGCCTATGTCTGTCCCCCGTCCACTCGTGCCAGCAGGATCAGCTCGATGGGAGCAGTAGTTCCCATCAGCCTGATCCTGCTATATAAATTGCCCTACTGTGTCCCCAATAAATGTTAGATACATGTCATTGGTGGCCAGTGGTTACCTAAAAGAAATTAGTTTATACATTACCTGTCCCCGCCGATCGCCACCTAAAATAAAGTAAAAAATAAAAAACTACACCTATACTCACCTAGACACCTAATTCCCCGAAGCCATCGATCTCCTGTAATAAAATATAAAATAATAAACCACAACCTTATCCTTACCCCTCCGTAGCAGTCCACGAGTGTCCCACGAAGATCTCCAGTTCAGAGCAGCCACATAGAATGTGACCGCTCTGAACCGCTGCCGCCGCTAGAATGACGGGGCCGTAAGGGTTCACCAGAGTTAAGGCAGCGCTGCTCCGGTTAGCTGCTTTACGGCACTGCTGTATCGTGAGAAATTCCCACGGTACAGCACTGCCGTAAAGGAGGTCTCCGGAGCTGCGCTGCCTGAATGCACTCCGGTAACCTCAGTCAGTGGCTCCCGCTGCCGGGAGCGGACGTGTTCCCGGCAGCGTGAGCTTACAGCAGCCATGCACAGCTGTCACCATCTCCAGATGTGACAGCTGTGCATGGGAGATCAGCGCAGGAACGTGGACAGGTAACTATTTTTTTTTAGTAAACTAAGAATTAAATAAAATGGTGTTTTATTTCAAATAAATTATTTTTTTCTGGGTGTAGTGTGTTTTTTCTTTTTAACACTTTGTAGGTTAGTAATGGGGGTGTCTTATAGACACCCATCATTACTAACCTGGGCTTCATGGCAGCTGGCGCTGACATGAACCCCACCACTATTACCCCCTGCCACCGCACCAGGGCAGCGTGGAAGAGCGAGGCTAAGTGCCAGAATTGGCGCATCCTATGGATGCGCCATTTCTGGGGCGGCTGACGGCTGGTGTTTCTAGCCTGGGAGGGGGCCAATCTTCATGGCACCCTTCCTGAGCTATTAATATCAGCCCCCAGCTGTCTGCCTAGCCTTTGCTAGCTATTAAAATAGGGGGGACCCCACGTCATTTTTTTGGGGGGGGTCCCCCATTTTAATAGCTAGTAAAGGCTAGGTATTCAGCTGGGGGCTGATATTAGTAGCCTGGGAAGCTCCGTGGGTTTTACCCCCTTCCCAGGCTTCAAACATCTGCCCCAGCCGTCTGCTTAACCTCCGCTAGAGACTAAAATTATGGGGGATCCCACGCCATTTTTTTTTTAAATAAATCCTTTATTTTAACACTAAATGACATTTGAGGACTTAATAAAGATGCAGTCCCTAAATTATTATTTATTTTTTAATAAATTTTTCCCAAAACTTTTGACGTGGGCTTCGCCATATTTTTGTATGCCAGCCAGGTACAGCATCCAGCTTCTATGAACGCGCCATTTTCCGGGGCGGCCGCGGACTGCAATTTTCAGCGGGGGGGGGGGGCAGAAAGCTTGGGCCTCCCTGCGCTGCAGATTCCATCCCCCAGCTGCCTAGTTGTACCTGGCTGGACACAAAAATAGGGAGAAGCCCCACGTTTTTTTTTTTTTAATTATTTCATGAAATTCATGGAATAATTAAGAAAAAAAGGGCTTCCCTATATTGTTGTGTCTGGCCAGGTACAAATAGGCAGCTGGTGGTTGGGGGCAGCCCGTTCCTGCCTGCTGTACCTGGCTGGACACAAATATAGTGTGAAGCCCCACGTCAATTTTTTTTTAATTATTTCAGGAAATTCATGAAATAATTAAAAAAAAATTATGTGGGGCTTCGCCCTATATTTGTGTCCAGTCAGGTACAGCAGGCAGGAACGGGCTGCCCCCAACCACCAGCTGCCTATTTGTACCTGGCCGGACACAACAATATAGGGAAGCCCTTTTTTTTTTAATTATTTCATGAAATAATTAAAAAAAAATTGACGTGGGGCTTCGCACTATATTTGTGTCCAGCCAGGTACCGCAGGCAGGAACGGGCTGCCCCCAACCACCAGCTGCCTATTTGTACCTAGCCGGACACAACAATATAGGGAAGCCCTTTTTTTCTTAATTATTCCATGAATTTCATGAAATAATTAAAAAAAAAAATGTGTGGCGCTTCGCCCTATTTTTGTGTCCAGCCAGGTACAACTAGGCAGCTGGGGGCTGGAATCTGCAGCGCAGGGAGACCCAAGCTTTCTGGGCCCCACCCGCTGCAAATTGCAGTCCGCAGCCGCCCCGGAAAATGGCGCGTTCATAGAAGCGCCATCTTCTGGCGCTGTACCCAACTCATCCAGGGCCCTGGTGCGGTGGCTCATTGGGTAATAAAGGGGTTAAGGCCAGCTTGGCATTATCAGCTGGCCCTCAGCCCGAAATTCATGGGGTCACGCCAATATTAGACATGACCGCCATGAATTTCTAGTAAAGTATTTAAAAAAAACACAAACACCCAGAAAAAAGTCCTTTAATTGAAATAAAGACACAATTCTTTATTGTTCTAAATTAAACCATACTTACAGTCACGCCCATTCCAGCTGAAGCCAACGATCTCCTGCAATAAAAGTAAAATAATAAAGCAACCTCATCCTTACCTTTCCATGGTTCCCAGGACAGCTTCAGCTCTGCTACATCGAGATGACAGGCTGGACCGCAGCAGAACGCTGCCATCCAGCCTGTCATCCCGCAGACACTGAGAAGCGCAGGCATGCTTGCGCTCCTCAGTGTCTCGCTGTGACGGCATCCAGATGAGCCGAGGTCATGTCCAATGAACTCAGCTCACCTCATGCACGTCACTGACAGCGTGGGAAAATTCTCCTGCACTCAGCGCTTCAGCGTGAGAATTCTCCCACGCTGTCAGTGACGTGCATGAGGTGCGCCGAGTTCATTGGACATGACCTCACCTCATGCACGTCACTGACAGCGTGGGAAAATTCTCACGCTGAAGCGCTGAGTGCAGGAGAATTCTCCCACGCTGTCAGTGACGTACATGAGGTGAGCCGAGTTCATTGTCGGCTCATCTGGATGCCGTCACAGCCAGACACTGAGGAGTGGAAGTATGCCTGCGCTTCTCAGTGTCTGCGGGATGACAGGCTGGATGGCAGCGTTCTGCTGCGGTCCAGCCTGTCATCTCGATGTAGCAGAGCTGGAGCCGTCGTGGGAGCCATGGAAAGGTAAGGATGAGGTTGCTTTATTATTTTTCTTTTATTGCAGGAGATCGTTGGCTTCAGCTGGAATGGGCGTGATGGTAAGTATGGTTTAATTTAGAACAATAAAGAATTGTGTGTTTATTTCAATTAAAGGACTTTTTTCTGGGTGTTTGTGTTTTTTTTAAATACTTTACTAGAAATTCATGGTGGTCTTGTCTAATATTGGCGTGACCCCATGAATTTCGGGCTTAGGGCCAGCTGATAATGCCAAGCTGGCCTTAACCCCTTTATTACCCAGTGAGCCACCGCACCAGGGCCCTGGATGAGTTGGGTACAGCGCCAGAAGATGGCGCTTCTATGAACGCGCCATTTTCCGGGGCGGCTGCGGACTGCAATTTGCAGCGGGTGGGGCCCAGAAAGCTTGGGCCTCCCTGCGCTGCAGATTCCAGCCCCCAGCTGCCTAGTTGTACCTGGCTGGACACAAAAATAGGGCGAAGCTCCACGTTTTTTTTTTTTTAATTCATGAAATTCATGAAATAATTAAGAAAAAAAGGGCTTCCCTATATTGTTGTGTCCAACCAGGTACAAATAGGCAGCTGGGGGCTGGAATCTGCAGCGCAGGGAGGCCCAAGCTTTCTGCCCCCCCCCCCCCCCGCTGAAAATTGCAGTCCGCAGCCACCCCGGAAAATGGCGCGTTCATAGAAGCTGGATGCTGTACCTGGCTGGCATACAAAAATATGGCGAAGCCCACGTCAAAAGTTTTGGGAAAAATTAATTAAAAAATAAATAATAATTTAGGGACTGCATCTTTATTAACTCCTCAAATGTCATTTAGTGTTAAAATAAAGGATTTATTTTAAAAAAAATTGACGTGGGGCTTCGCCCTATATTTGTGTCCAGCCAGGTACAGCAGGCAGGAACAGGCTGCCCCCAACCACCAGCTGCCTATTTGTACCTGGTTGGACACAACAATATAGGGAAGCCCTTTTTTTCTTAATTATTCCATGAATTTCATGAAATAATTAAAAAAAAAAATGCTTGGGGCTTCGCCCTATTTTTGTGCCCAGCCAGATACAACTATGCAGCTGGGGGCTGGAATCCGCAGCGCAGGGAGACCCAAGCTTTCTGGGCCACCCCCGCTGCAAATTGCAGTCCGCAGCCGCCCCAGAAAATGGCGCGTTCATTGAAGCGCCATCTTCTGGCGCTGTACCCAACTCATCCAGGGCCCTGGTGCGGTGGCTCACTGAGTAATAAAGGGGTTAAGGCCAGCTTGGTATTATCAGCTGGCCCTAAGCCCAAAATTCATGGGGTCACGCCAATATTAGACATGACCACCATGAATTTCTAGTAAAGTATTTAAAAAAACACAACACCCAGAAAAAAGTCCTTTAATTGAAATAAACACACAATTCTTTATTGTTCTAAATTAAACCATACTTACCATCACGCCCATTCCAGCTGAAGCCAACGATCTCCTGCAATAAAAGTAAAATAATAAAGCAACCTCATCCTTACCTTTCCATGGCTCCCACGACAGCTTCAGCTCTGCTACATCGAGATGACAGGCTGGACCGCAGCAGAACGCTGCCATCCATCCTGTCATCCCGCAGACACTGAGAAGCGCAGGCATGCTTGTGCTCCTCAATGTCTGGCTGTGACGGCATAAAGATGAGCCGAGGTCTTGTCCAATGAACTCAGCTCACCTCATGTACGTCACTGACAGCGTGGGAAAATTCTCCTGCACTCAGCACTTCAGCGTGAGAATTTTCCCACACTGTCAGTGACGTGCATGAGGTGAGCTGAGTTCATTGGACATGACCTCACCTCATGTATGTCACTGACAGCGTGGGAGAATTCTCACGCTGAAGCGCTGAGTGCAGGAGAACTTTCCCACGCTGTCAGTGACGTGCATGAGGTGAGCTGAGTTCATTGGACATGAACTCGGCTCATCTGGATGACGTCACAGAGAGACACTGAGGAGCGCAAGCATGCCTGCGCTTCTCAGTGTCTGCGGGATGACAGGCTGGATGGCAGCTTTCTGCTGCGGTCCAGCCTGTCATCTCGATGTAGCAGAGCTGGAGCTGTCCTGGGAACCATCGAAAGGTAAGGATGAGGTTGCTTTATTATTTTTCTTTTATTGCAGGAGATCGTTGGCTTCAGCTGGAATGGGTGTGATGGTAAGTATGGTTTAATTTAGAACAATAAAGAATTGTGTCTTTATTTCAATTAAAGGACTTTACTCTGGGTGTTTGTGTTTTCTTTTAACTTTGACTATGGGGTTAGTAATGGGGGTGTCTTATAGACGCCTCTCCATTACTAACCTGGGCTTGATGTCAGCTGGCATTATAAGCTGACATCAACCCCAACCATATTACCCCCTGCCACCGCACCAGGGCAGCGTGGAAGAGCGAGGCTAAGTGCCAGAATTGGCGCATCCTATGGATGCGCCATTTCTGAGGCGGCTGACGGCTGGTGTTTCTAGCCTGGGAGGGGGCCAATATTCATGGCACCCTTCCTGGGCTATTAATATCAGCCCCCAGCTGTCTGCCTAGCCTGTGCTAGCTATTAAATTAGGGGGGACCCCACGTTATTTTTTTGGGGGGGTTCCCCCATTTTAATAGCTAGTAAAGGCTAGGTATTCAGCTGGGGGCTGATATTAGTAGCCTGGGAAGCTCCGTGGGTATTACCCCCTTCCCAGGCTTCAAACATTTGCCCCAGCTGTCTGCTTAACCTCCGCTAGAGCCTAAAATTAAGGGGAACCCCACGCCAATTTTTTTTTAAATAAATCCTTTATTTTAACACTAAATGACAAGTACAGTAACCAGCACTGTCACTGTACTTCTTATATATGTGACTGACATGTTTCTATCTATCTAATCTATGTGTGATTCTCTATTCTTTCTGTTCTAAATTGTCGGGTACAGATGCTGAATTGCCGGCCGGCTTTCTTAAAGAGACGGTGCATGAAAACACTATTATTTTTTTAAATAAATCCTTTACACTAAATGACAAGTACAGTAAGCAACACTGTCACTGTACTTCATATATATGTGACTGACATGTTTCTATCTATCTAATCTATGTGTGATTCTCTATTCTTTCTGTTATAAATTGTCGGGTACCGCTGCTGAATTGCCGGCCGGCTTTTTTAAAGAGACGGTGCACGAAAACACTAATATTTTTTTAAATAAATCCTTTACACTAAATGACAAGTACAGTAAGCAACACTGTCACTGTACTTCATATATATGTGGCTGACATGTTTTTATCTATCTAATCTATGTGTGATTCTCTATTCTGTCTGTTATAAATTGTCAGGTACCGCTGCTGAATTGCCGGCCGGCTTTTTTAAAGAGACGGTGCACGAAAACACTAATATTTTTTTTAATAAATCCTTTACACTAAATGACAAGTACAGTAAGCAACACTGTCACTGTACTTCATATATATGTGACTGACATGTTTCTATCTATCTAATCTATGTGTGATGCTCTATTCTTTCTGTTGTAAATTGTCGGGTACCGGTGTATGCCGCTGATGAATTGCCGGCTTTTCATGTCATTCTACATTATTCTTAGTTGTTTTACTTCATGTAGAATTAACCTACAAGGAAAGAAAGGGTTTATTTTCATTCCGATATTTGTGTCCCATTGACTTGCATTGGTTTCCGGTATCGGAATCGGCGATATCCGATACTTTTTGGGTATCGGCCAGATCCAATCCGATACGATATTTCCTGATATCGGAAGGTATCGCTCAACACTATTGATGATAAGACACAATGGACAGAAAGTCAGGAGGAGGACCAGGGTGCGGAAGTGGAAGACGAAGCGGTGGACAATGAAGTCACTGATCCGACCTGGCAAGGGGACATGCAGAGCGAGGACAGCAGCATACAGGGGGAGGGAGGCGTAGCCCCACAATAGGCAGGAACAAGCAGTGTGGTGGCCACAGACACAAGGCGGGCAACTGCTCCGCGGAACACCAACATGACGGAAGTTGCCAGTTCAACTGTTAGGTCTTTCCAAGTCTGGTTCTTTTTTAAAGACTGTTTAGATAACCCCAAAAAGGCCATTTGCAACATCTGCCAGGCCACCATCAGCAAGAGCACCAAAACTACCAGCCTGACCACCACCAGCATGCTCAGGCGCATGACAGCAAAGAACCTGACTAGCTGGGCCGAATGCCAAGGTCCAGAAACAGTGTCTGTGGGTGACACCACTGCCTCTTCCACTGTTGTGCGTGCACTCCAATCCTTTTCCATGGTGCATGTGAAGATGCCTCCCACCCTGTACCTGTCATTGCAGACTTGCAACCATCACCGTCCACGTCTTGTCCCTTTGCAGCGTTCAGTTGTCCCTACCCCAGTCCCTGGAATGCAAGCGCAAGTATATAGCCAGTCGCTCACCCACCCACCCACAGGCTGCAATACTATACTGCCAAATTTTTGACAGCTGCTTGTGACTTGCCCCCTGAGCCGTGGGGCACTCGGATCCGGGCAATTAGGGAAACGGTGGGAGTAGTAGTGGCAACCCGGTTCCGTGGCTCAGGGTGGTCAGGCCAGTGGTAGTCCGTTATGTGCTGATGTTTATGTCCGACTACGCCACCCGTGGATTGCGGTTATTAGGAACCGCCGCTGCATGCAGACCGCTGGGGCTGATGAGGTGTGCAGCTAGGGTAGTGTGACTCCCCACGGGAAGAGTGCGGCCCCAGGGCAGTATAGTGGATGGTGGGAGTGATGGTAGTGAGAGTCCCAGTGCTGATAGTGCTGGAGGAGCAAGGAGCACACAGACAACAGGTTGCAGTCCAGGGTCTTTACTAAAACAGGTAAACTGACCCACAAACAGTCCCAGCTAGGAGGGGACCTGGATGTCTGAGAGCAACGGGGAAATTGGCCCTGGTCAGGGTGAGGGTGTAGGCCTACCGTGCTTTCTGCGCTCCTTCTGGCTATCTCCTCGTTATAGGGTAACTGCCCACGTTTCCGAGCTTTCGGTGTATTCTCGCCTGTATGGCCTGCGACGTGGGTTCCTTTCTGCTCCCAGCCTTGTACGGCTTTACTGGTCCCTTCGGTTGTGGCAGGGCCTCCAGGCTTCTTAGGCCAAGGAATATACAGTCCCCTGCGGACTGGTTATCTGCTGGAGGATGTAGAATCCTCCCAGCCTCAGACACCAAAGTCTGGTAAATTAAGTCCTTTATCTGCCAAGACAGGCTCTCTTCGCCTCTTGTCTCTGGCTTGTGGCTCTCGTCCTGCCACACTTCCTCTTAGGTGCAATACAACTGTCTGTCCCTGCTCTGCTCTGGGACACGTCTCATTGCTGAGACAGGCCATCAAGTTCTCCCTAACCCTGCCCCCAGCACCAGCTTTTCTGGGGCAGCCTGCTCCCCCTACTAGCCTGAGACAGGAGGCATTGCATGCTAATGTTCCCCTGACTAGAGAACCTCCCCCTTGCTCTCAGACACAGCTTTATTTACACTTGTGGCATCCAGGCCAGGGTGACACATTCCCCCCTAGTGAAATTTAGTACTCCGGGACTAAACAATAAACAAAGACAATATTCATAACAATAAAACATTAATAGACAGACGACGCACAAATTGAGTTCTTAAGGTCACAGTGTGGTCTGTGACCGGGTGTCCATATCACCAGCACAACGGGGAGCCTTAACCAGGTGGGAGTCTGTCCTACCCCAAGTCCTTCGCAGTCTTAGTTCATTCCTGGGTTAGGCTCCAAACGCAGTCCATACAAGGTCCCGGTTATAAAAAGTCCATAACCTTTGAGTCCTTACGGTAGCTGCAAGAAACTGAAACACAGAATTACCAAACAAGCATGTAACTTGGCAAACAATTCAACATTTGGCAACAGGGTCATTTACAATTTTAGCGCGCTCTATATTCTCCAGCGAGCGGGTATCTGCCCCTTTGTGCTCCTGGTTGACCTACGTAGCCCACTGTCTGGTGGTGGACCAACCTGGCTTTCCCCACTAGCGTTAGGGGTACAGCTACCAGCTGGGTGTACAGGTAGGGCAGGCAGCTATCTGCGAGTCCTTTGGCTTACCGCAGGCATGGCAGGCTCACTGTCAGCAGAGGGTTGACTCTCCTGGGCTGCTGGTACAGGCTCTTCTGCCCTGGAACTGCTTGCTCCTCTTCACCTTCCGGCTCTGGTGTTGGTTGTTGCTGTGCCAGTTGCAGGAAATGCAGGACGGGTACCACTATGGCATCATTTATGCGAGTCCAGGACTGAGGGAACTCTCCGAGAACGGTGCTGATCATTTCTTCCTTGTCCTCTGCGGGTTCAAGGTCACTCTGATCCTCTTCTGCACTACGGAGTTGCTCGGGGCACCTTTTGAGGTGGTCTCTGGAGACGACACTAGTGGTTTCTCCTCCGTCCTTGGTGATTACGCACACCTTTGGGTTGTCGTGGTCAGACTGCAGTACGGTGTAGGGTTCCCTTTCCCACTGGTCGTCCAACTTATGTAGCCTTCTTTTTCGCTTTAGGACTTGCTCACCAGGTTCTAGGGGACCAGCAGGGGCGTGTTGATTGAAGAGTTTTTCTTGCCTCTCTCTCACCTGGGCCAGGCTCTTCTCCACACTCTCCTGTACCTTCTTGTACTGCAGTTGCCTTTCCGTATCCCAGTCCGCATCCGGGGAGGTGTCCTCAGGTATTAGGACTCCCATCTCCAGGTCTACGGGCAGCTTACCTGGTCTAGCTCGCATCAGGTAAGCCGGGGTGCAGTTTGTAGCATTCACCGGGATATTGTTGTATAGGTCTATTAGGTCTGGCAGTTTTTCTGGCCACAGGCTGCGTTCCTCCAGGGGCAACGTCTTCAGGAGATCAATGACCATATTGTTCATCTTCTCACACATCCCGTTGGTTTGTGGATGGTAAGGCGTTGTCCGAATCTTCTTACAGCCATAGAGGTTGCAGAACTCCTGGAAGATTTCAGCCTCGAACGCTGGACCCTGGTCTGTCAGGACCTGTTCCGGATACCCGTGTGGACGGCAGAAATATTGCTGGAAGGCTCTGGCCGCTGTTTGGGCTGTCAAGTCTTTTACCGGGACCACCACTAGAAAACGGGAATAGTGGTCCACGATTGTCAGGGCATAGATGTATCCAGACCGGCTTGGAGCCAATTTGACGTGGTCCAGAGCTACCAGCTCAAGAGGCTGCGTGGTGACGATGGGCCTCAAGGGTGTCTTCTGGCTGGTGCGGTCCTTCCTCCTCAGGTGACAAGGGCCACAATCTCTGCACCACTTTTCTACAGCTCCTCTCATGCCGACCCAAAAGAACCTTCCTCTTAGCAGGAACTCCAATTTCTTCCATCCGAAGTGTCCCGCTCTGTCATGGTAAGCCCCCAGGACCATGGCTGCATCCCGTCTTGGGACCACGACTTGCCAGGTCAGCTCGTGCATCCGGTGGTTAACAATCCTTCTGCACAACTTGCCTTCGTAGAGGAACAGCTTGCTCTTCTCCTTCCATAGCTGCTTGGCTTCCTCTGGGGCATCTGGATCTAAGCGGGCGTCTTCCCGGGTCAGCAGATCTTTCACCAGGCGGACTGCAGGGTCACTATCTTGGGTCTCGGCCCAGCTGTGGTGAGGTAGGGGATTGATTATCACAGTGGTTAGATCCTCCTCCTTCACGCGGTGAGAGTATTGAGCGGCTCCATACCGGTGAAACGCGGGGAGTTCTACCTCCTCCAGCTCTTCTGGGTCTTCGTCACCTTCAGGTAAGTGAGGCATCCTTGATAGGACGTCCGCGTTGGCATTGGTTTTGCCTGCCCGGTACTTGATCACGAAGTCATAGTTTGAGAGACGGGCCATCCACCGCTGTTCTAGGGCACCCAGTCTTGCATTGTCCAGGTGTGTCAACGGGTTGTTGTCCGTGTACACGGTGAACTTCGCGGAGGCCAGGTAATGCTTGAAGCGTTCCGTCACGGCCCATACCACCGCCAAGAATTCTAGCTTGAAGGAGCTGTAATTCTCCGGGTTCCTCTCGGTGGGCCTCAGCTTCCGGCTGGCGTACGCGATCACCCTTTCTCTGCCCTGTTGGTTTTGGGACAGTACAGCTCCCAGTCCCACATTACTGGCATCTGTGTGGAGAATGAAAGGCTGGCCATAATCAGGGTAGGCCAAGATCTCGTCCCCTGTGAGGGCCATCTTTAGCTGGCGGAAGGACTCCTCTTCCAGTTTATCCCACTTGAAGGGCGGCTTTTGGCTCCTGGACTTAGACTGTCCGATCAGGAGGTCCTGCATAGGAGCTGCCATCTTGGTGAACCCGGGGATGAACCTTCGGTAGTAGCCTACCAACCCGAGAAACTGTCTCACCTCTTTGATGTTCGAGGGTCTTGGCCAGCTCTTGATTGCCGTGACCTTGTCAGGGTCGGGGGCCACTCCTTCCGCGCTTACCACGTGCCCTAGGTACTGGACCTTTGGTTTCAACAGGTGACACTTCAATGGTTTCACCTTCAGGCCGTAGCCTGCCAGGGCTTCGAACACCTCGGCCAGGTGCTTTAGGTGGTCCTCGTAGGTCTTCGAATAGACGATCACGTCGTCCAGGTAAAGGAGAACCGTCTCGAAGTTTCGGTGCCCTAGACAGCATTCCATCAACCGCTGGAAGGTCCCTGGTGCGTTGCAGAGCCCGAAAGGCATACAGTTGAACTCACTCAGTCCCATCGGGGTGGTGAAGGCGGTCTTCTCCTTGTCAGCCTCTGCCACAGGAACCTGCCAGTACCCGCTAGTAAGGTCCAAAGTAGAAAAGAAGTTAGCTGATTTTAGTGCGGCTAAAGACTCCTCTATTCTAGGCAACGGGTATGCGTCTTTGTGGGTGATACGGTTGATTTGTCTATAGTCTACACACATTCTCATGGTGCCGTCTTTCTTTTTGACCAGAACCAAGGGGGCTGCCCAGGGGCTACAGCTGTCTCTAATGACCCCAGCTTCTTTCATCTCTCTTAGCATGCCCTTTGCGTTCTGATAATGTGCAGGGGGTACAGGTCTGTGCCTCTCTTTTATTGGTGGGTGGCTCCCTGTGGGGATGTGGTGTTCTATCCCTTTTACTCTGCCGAAGTCTAGCGGGTGCTTACTAAAGACTCTCTCGTGCTCCTGTACCACCCGGTAGACTCCTTGTTTTTGGTGCAGGGGAGTGGAGTCAGCACCCACATTGAGTTTCTGGCACCAGTCCTCCTTTTGTTTCTGGGAGCCATTACCCTCCGCCTGAGGAGATGGAGGCAAGGGTTCCACGGCCCTGATAGCTTTGTGTTCGACAACAAACAGTTTGGCGAGTGTAGCGTACCTGGGTAAGTGTACCTCCCTCTCCCCAATGTTGAGGATGCGGACGGGCACCCTCCCATGACGGACATCAACCACCCCCCGGGCTGTCAAAATGGTGGGCCTGCTGTCTGAGTACACGGGTTCTACCATGGCTTGGTAGTCTCTACCTCTCAACCCGATTGCAGTCCGACACCAGATCATCATTTCACTTTTGGGAGGCATGGAAATGGGGAATGGGTCACTCAGTCTTACGCTACCGATCTCACCACCAGACAGTTCTACCTGCTGCCGTCTCATCAGGGCTTTTATCTCCTTGTTGAGGACTCTCTGTTGGCTGGAACTAGCATTCACCGCCACCTGTTGTAAGATTACAATTACCTCTGAAAGACAATTTTCAATTACGTTAGTACCCACAGTTATTTTAGGGTGACTTTCACGACGGTCAATGTCCACAATAATTACTCCCTGTGCCGGCAGTTCAACTTTACCAATTTTAATGGTCATCTCCTTGAACCCCATCTGCGGCACGGGTAAGCCATTACTAGCGATGATGCTCAAGTTACTGTCTGGATACCGTGTGATATCAGCATCAGTCCAATACTGCTTAAAAAGTACATAAGGGATAGTGGTTACTTGCGACCCAGTATCCAGCAAGGCGCTCATGGGGATACCGTCCAGCACCACGGGTAAAACCGGGCGCCCCCCAACGTACTTATCACGCCAATTATAAGGGCCTGGTGATCTTATGCCTGGGGGTTGGCCCTCTGCCCCAGGTTGGACCCGTTTAAATTACAGTACCTGGAAATGTGTCCGGGCTGGTTGCATCGACGGCAAATGGGCTGTCCATCCTCTGCGTAGCGGTCTGTGGGCCTCCCTCGGAACGACGGGATCCTCCTCTGTCGACGCCACGGGACATCCTCCGGACTTGAAGCCAGCTCGATGGGTCTTGACGGGTCCACTTGCAACGCCTGGACGGTCCTGGTCAACGCCGCGACACTCCTGGTCAGCTCCTGGACTTGGTGGTGCAGGTCTTTCGACGGGGCTTGGTTCAGGGCCTGTGCATCAGCCTCCACGGAGTCCATAGAGGAGGGCGCCGCCTCCTGGTGGTAGGTGAGAGCAGGGCACCGGGGGTTTATAGCGCCACTAGTTGCAGATTCACGGAGCACCCTTATGGCCCTGTCCTTAAATTGGGCAAAGGTCAGGTCGGGGTTCTGAAAGAACATGAGGCGCAGTTGGGCCCTGTGGGCGCTAGACAGCAGACCTTCTATGAATTGTTCTGTTAGCAGCTTATCCGTTTCCTGCACACTGCCAGGGTCAGTTTGTTGAATAGCCCTCAAGGCTTCCTGCAGATTTAGGGCATAGTCTCTGATGCTGTTCTGTGCCCGCTGCTTACATCCATAGAACCTCATTTTAATCTCAGCGGAGGTACGTGTGTCAAAGGTACCCCGCAGCCGGGCCAGAATACCCTTCACAGTCCTTTTCTCCTCAGTGGGCCATGATTTTACCTCCCTTTGGGCTGCGCCAGTTAACTGCCCTGTCAATATGCTGACCTTCTGTTCCTCTGTCAGGGGGTAAACGTGGAACAAACTGTATAGCCTTTCCTTGAAGTCAGTTAGGGCATGGGGCTCCCCTGAGTATTTGGGCAGCCAGGCCGCTCCAGGGATGTAGGGCAGGGAAAAGGGCATCAGCGCTGCTGCAGCTGCTTTGGTGGTAGTGGGGGCCTCTGTGTCCGACATCTTCCTCCCCCCTAGTCAAGCGTGGCCTACCTTCCGACGATCCTCTTCTGTAGGCCGCGGCTCCGCTGCTGCTGCTATGGACGAGGACCTGGCGTCGCGTCCTGGTGACGTCAGCGTCGCTCTCTCTCCCTTCCAGGACCTTGCGCAGCGTCGGTGCGTGGGGCGGAGCTTCGGATCTCGCGCGGTTTTGACGTCCACGCCCCTCTTCTTCCCGCGCGGCGTCCTGGAGATGGCGTCCGATGGCGGGAAACAGCTGCAGATGGCGGGAAGACGGCAGAAGACGGCGGGAAAAGGTCCAAGATGGCGTCTGATGGCGGGAATCGGCTCCGGATGGCGGGAAACGACTCCGGACGGTGGGAAACTTCGCCACAGGTAAATTACAAAAGTCTTTTTCAGGCACGCAGTACCCGGTGGTTGCGGGCACGAAATCCTGCCGACTACGCCAAAGCTGACTCGCCCCCTGAGCCGTGGGGCACTCGGATCCGGGCAATTAGGGAAACGGTGGGAGTAGTAGTGGCAACCCGGTTCCGTGGCTCAGGGTGGTCAGGCCAGTGGTAGTCCGTTATGTGCTGATGTTTATGTCCGACTACGCCACCCGTGGATTGCGGTTATTAGGAACCGCCGCTGCATGCAGACCGCTGGGGCTGATGAGGTGTGCAGCTAGGGTAGTGTGACTCCCCACGGGAAGAGTGCGGCCCCAGGGCAGTATAGTGGATGGTGGGAGTGATGGTAGTGAGAGTCCCAGTGCTGATAGTGCTGGAGGAGCAAGGAGCACACAGACAACAGGTTGCAGTCCAGGGTCTTTACTAAAACAGGTAAACTGACCCACAAACAGTCCCAGCTAGGAGGGGACCTGGATGTCTGAGAGCAACGGGGAAATTGGCCCTGGTCAGGGTGAGGGTGTAGGCCTACCGTGCTTTCTGCGCTCCTTCTGGCTATCTCCTCGTTATAGGGTAACTGCCCACGTTTCCGAGCTTTCGGTGTATTCTCGCCTGTATGGCCTGCGACGTGGGTTCCTTTCTGCTCCCAGCCTTGTACGGCTTTACTGGTCCCTTCGGTTGTGGCAGGGCCTCCAGGCTTCTTAGGCCAAGGAATATACAGTCCCCTGCGGACTGGTTATCTGCTGGAGGATGTAGAATCCTCCCAGCCTCAGACACCAAAGTTTGGTAAATTAAGTCCTTTATCTGCCAGGACAGGCTCTCTTCGCCTCTTGTCTCTGGCTTGTGGCTCTCGTCCTGCCACACTTCCTCTTAGGTGCAATACAACTGTCTGTCCCTGCTCTGCTCTGGGACACGTCTCATTGCTGAGACAGGCCATCAAGTTCTCCCTAACCCTGCCCCCAGCACCAGCTTTTATAGGGGCAGCCTGCTCCCCCTACTGGCCTGAGACAGGAGGCATTGCATGCTAATGTTCCCCTGACTAGAGAACCTCCCCCTTGCTCTCAGACACAGCTTTATTTACACTTGTGGCATCCAGGCCAGGGTGACACACTTGCACTTGAAATATGGCCTTTTAGGCTCGTGGAGGTGGAAGCTTTCCAGCCGGGTATCCATACACGTCCCCAGCCACCATTATTTCTCCTGGTGTTGTCCCCGCCTTCCACCAGCACGGGTCCCAGAACTTTACCCGTGCCCTCCTCAGCGCACTTAGTGTGAAGGACCGCCTAACCACAAACACATGGACAAGTGAATGTGGCCAGGGATGGTACATCTCACTGACACATTTCACTGGGTTAATATTCTGGAAGCCGGGACCCAGTGGGACCTTGGGATGGAATGCGTACTCCCGACGCAGAGGATTGCAAGCCCTGGGTCAACCAGGGTTGCCCCCACATTCTACAGCTCCTGCACCACCTCCTCCTCTTCAGCCTCCATCTCCATCACTTGATTCATTTTTTTCAGGAGATATTCCAGATTATGTACTAAAACTTTGTGGGTGCCAATAACAATAAGCAGGACTGTATGCTTAGTTGACAAACCACACACCATTGCAGAGTTGTTGAAAGCTGTGTCAGAGAACCTGGTGGCGGCTCTGAAGCTAGGCAAGCTCACACGCGAGCCATTCCTGGCCCATGTGCTCAACTTAGTGGTTCAGCTGTTTCTCAAAACCTACCCAGGTCTGCCACAGCGACTTGTGAAAGTACGCTGCATGTGTGCCCATTTCAGAAAGTCAGCTACAGCTTTCACCGCTCTGGCAGGGCTTCAGCAGCTTTCAGATCACCGACTAGTGTGCGATGTGACCACGGATTGGAAATCAAAGTTGCAGATGTTTGGAATGATTTTGAGCAGCAGAGAGCAGTTGAGTACCAGCTTCAATACGCCCGTCGGCATTCAGGTCAGCCTCCGCACATAAGAGCTGATGAGTGGGCATGAATGTCTGACATCTGTGCCGTCCTCCAAAACTTTGAGGACTCCACCAAGATGGTGAGCGGCGATGACGCCATAATTAGCATCATCATCCCGCTTCTCTGTGTACTGGAACAATCGCTGCTCACAATTAAAGAGGAGGCATTGCAGGTGGAGCAAGGAGCTATACAGGGTTATGCTACTCAGCCCAGCCTCATCTCATCCTGACGCGGATTGGGTGATAATGAGGAGGAGGAAGAGAACATGGACAAAAGTCCTCTTGATGAGAACAGGGAAGTCTTGGCTGTTGGCAGTCTGGCACACAAGCCGACTTGGGCATTACAGAAAACTGGCACGGCACGAGAGAAGTCTTGTAGACAGAGGTGTGAGGTTCTGATTAAGGAGAATGTCAGTCTTAGATCAGTTGCAGAACGGAGGGCATGGGAGGGGTGATACACAGAAATGAGGGAAGAGATATAGGCCGGTGCAGAACTGTGGAGAGCTTGGTGGGTGAAAGAGATGAGTTTGTATTGTATTCTGTAGTGATTGTTTAACCTAACCAGTGCAATGACTCGCAAAGGGTAGAGGCTTCGGTGAAGCGGCTTAATAATAATAATTAGGGTTGAGCGAGTATGTTCTGTCCGAGTATGCTCGGGCCGAGCTCCAAGTATTTACAGCTGCTCAGTGATATGGTTGAATCGCTCCCGGGTGCATGATTTGCAACTGTTTGACAGCTTTATTACTTGTGAGGAATGTGTAAGAAATAGACATTACTTCCATGTAATAAAACTGTCAAAACAGTCGCAAATCATGCACACGGGAGCGATTCAACCATATCACCGAGCAGCTATAAATACACGGAGCTCGGCCCGAGCATACTCGCCGAAAGGGTTAATAGAACATACTCGCTCAACACTAATAATAATCTTTTTATTTATATAGCGCCAACATATTCCACAGCGCTTTACAATTCAGACAATTTATAGACATTATGGGCACTGTCCCCATTGGGGCTCACAATCTACATACCCTATCAGTATGTCTTTGGAGTGTGGGAGAAAACCAGAGAACCCAGAGGAAACCCCTGCAAACACAGGGAGAACATACAAACTACTTGCAGATGTTGTCCTTGGTGGGATTTGAACCCAGAACCCCAGCGCTGCAAGGCTGCAGTGCTAACCACTGAGCCACCGTGCTGCCCTTTATAAAAATGCGACTCTGGCTGCTACATTCAGAAAGGATTGGAGAAGAGAGTTTGTTTAGAGGGAAATTGATTAGAAGATAGCTGCAGTAATTAATCAGAGACACAGTAAGAGTTTTTACAGTATCAAAGGTGCGAAAAGGTTGAATTCTGGATATGTTTTTAAGGTGCAGGTGACATGTGTGGGAGTTATGGTGGCACCACCTAAAAGAAATTGCAAAGTCAGGTATAGGTAGGATAGTAAAAGTCAGATATAGGTAGGTTAGTAAAAGTCAGGTAAAGGAAAGGTAGGTTAGATGGCTACGTGCGGCCTCCTGCTGTGTATAGATGGCTACGTGCGGCCTCCTGCTGTGTATAGATGGCTACGTGCAGCCTCCTGCTGTGTATAGATGGCGCCGTGCGGCCTCCTGCTGTGTATAGATTGCGCCGTGTGGCCTCCTGCTGTGTATAGATGGCGCCGTGAGGCCTCCTGCTGTGTATAGATGGCTATGTGTGGCCCCCTGCTGTGTATAGATGGCTATGTACGGCCTCCTGCTGTGTATAGATGGCATCGTGCGGCCTCCTGCTGTGTATAGATGGCGCCATGCAGCCTCCTGCTGTGTATATGGCTACGTGCGGCCTCCTGCTGTGTATAGATGGCTACGTGCGGCCTCCTGCTGTATATAGATGGCTACGTGCGGCCTCCTGCTGTGTATAGATGTCTACGTGCAGCCTCCTGCTGTGTATAGATGGCTACGTGCGGCCTCCTGCTGTGTATAGATGGCTACGTGCAGCCTCCTGCTGTGTATAGATGGCGCCGTGCAGCCCCCTGCTGTGTATAGATGGCTACGTGCGGCCTCCTGCTGTGTATAGATGGCTACGTGCAGCCTCCTGCTGTGTATAGATGGCGCCGTGCAGCCCCTGCTGTGTATAGATGGCTACGTGCGGCCTCCTGCTGTGTATAGATGGCTACGTGCAGCCTCCTGTTGTGTATAGATGGCGCCGTGCAGCCCCCTGCTGTGTATAGATGGCTACGTGCGGCCTCCCGCTGTGTATAGATGGCTACGTGCTTCCTCCCGCTGTGTATAGATGGCTACGTGCTTCCTCCCGCTGTGTATAGATGGCTATGTGCGGCCCCCTGCTGTGTATAGATGGCTACGTGCGGCCTCCTGCTGTGTATAGATGACTACGTGCTGCCTCCTGCTGTGTACAGATGGCTACGTCCGGCCTCCTGCTGTGTATAGATGGCTACGTGCGGCCTCCTGCTGTATATAGATGGCTACGTGCGGCCTCCTGCTGTGTATAGATGGCTACGTGCAGCCTCCTGCTGTGTATAGATGGCTACGTGCGGCCTCCTGCTGTGTATAGATGGCTACGTGCAGCCTCCTGCTGTGTATAGATGGCTACGTGCGGCCTCCTGCTGTGTATAGATGGCTACGTGCAGCCTCCTGCTGTGTATAGATGGCGCCGTGCGGCCTCCTGCTGTGTATAGATGGCGCCGTGTGGCCTCCTGCTGTGTATAGATGGCGCCGTGAGGCCTCCTGCTGTGTATAGATGGCTATGTGTGGCCCCCTGCTGTGTATAGATGGCTATGTGCGGCCTCCTGCTGTGTATAGATGGCATCGTGCGGCCTCCTGCTGTGTATAGATGGCGCCATGCAGCCTCCTGCTGTGTATATGGCTACGTGCGGCCTCCTGCTGTGTATAGATGGCTACGTGCGGCCTCCTGCTGTATATAGATGGCTACGTGCGGCCTCCTGCTGTGTATAGATGGCT
This sequence comes from Phyllobates terribilis, assembly GCF_046119375.1. Taxonomy (NCBI): domain Eukaryota; kingdom Metazoa; phylum Chordata; class Amphibia; order Anura; family Dendrobatidae; genus Phyllobates; species Phyllobates terribilis. The sequence goes on along the minus strand of NW_027362779.1, from coordinate 20,054,316 downwards.
ACGTGCAGCCTCCTGCTGTGTATAGATGGCTACGTGCGGCCTCCTGCTGTGTATAGATGGCTACGTGCAGCCTCCTGCTGTGTATAGATGGCGCCGTGCAGCCCCCTGCTGTGTATAGATGGCTACGTGCGGCCTCCTGCTGTGTATAGATGGCTACGTGCAGCCTCCTGCTGTGTATAGATGGCGCCGTGCAGCCCCTGCTGTGTATAGATGGCTACGTGCGGCCTCCTGCTGTGTATAGATGGCTACGTGCAGCCTCCTGTTGTGTATAGATGGCGCCGTGCAGCCCCCTGCTGTGTATAGATGGCTACGTGCGGCCTCCCGCTGTGTATAGATGGCTACGTGCTTCCTCCCGCTGTGTATAGATGGCTACGTGCTTCCTCCCGCTGTGTATAGATGGCTATGTGCGGCCCCCTGCTGTGTATAGATGGCTACGTGCGGCCTCCTGCTGTGTATAGATGACTACGTGCTGCCTCCTGCTGTGTATAGATGGCTACGTCCGGCCTCCTGCTGTGTATAGATGGCTACGTGCGGCCTCCTGCTGTATATAGATGGCTACGTGCGGCCTCCTGCTGTGTATAGATGGCTACGTGCAGCCTCCTGCTGTGTATAGATGGCTACGTGCGGCCTCCTGCTGTGTATAGATGGCTACGTGCAGCCTCCTGCTGTGTATAGATGGCTACGTGCGGCCTCCTGCTGTGTATAGATGGCTACGTGCAGCCTCCTGCTGTGTATAGATGGCGCCGTGCAGCCCCCTGCTGTGTATAGATGGCTACGTGCGGCCTCCTGCTGTGTATAGATGACTACGTGCAGCCTCCTGTTGTGTATAGATGGCGCCGTGCAGCCCCCTGCTGTGTATAGATGGCTACGTGCGGCCTCCTGCTGAGTATAGATGGCTACGTGCGGCCTCCTGCTGAGTATAGATGGCTACGTGTGCTCAATATTAAGTCATCCAATGTTAGGCTGTGTGCCCACGATGCAGAAATGCTCCAGATTTTTTTTGAGCGTTTCTGCATCTCCCTGGCAGAAAAAACGCATGCGGATTGTACATGCGGATTGTACATGCGGATTGTACGTGCGTTTTTCCTGCCAGGGACAAGCGGATGTGATGCGTTCTTCACATGCATTTTCGCATGCGGGTTGTCAAGCGTTTTCCAAGCAATTTTAGCATCACTTGGAAAAGTACTTGACAACTTGGTCACACTATATAAATACATGCAACCGGCAAGGATTTATATAGTGTGACCGAAAGAATGGTAAAAAATAAATATACTTACCTTCTGATGGCCTGCCGACGTCAGCGGTCGCGTGACCCGTCACATGACTAAATGACGTCACCACAGGTCCTTTAGTCTACCGCGAGCTGCCGGCGAGGCAGGACGCATCGGATAAAGACACCGGGGGCCATCAGAAGGTAAGTATAATATTTATTTTTTATTTTATTCTTTTTTTTACAGGTTCCATGGTACTCGGGTCCGGAGGAGAGTCTTCTGTTCTCCAAACCCGGGTACCATCCGCACATTGAAACGCATGGAATCCGCATGTACAGATGCAGTGATGCGGATACCATGCGTTCCAATGCAAGTCAATGGCGGCGAAAACGCAGCTCTTCCGCAAAATAATTGGTAGTGCTGCGGATTTTTCCACAATGATACCAAGCGGAAACGCTTAAAAAACCCATAGTGGGCACACAGCCTAAAAAAAAATATTATAAATTATTATTATAATTAATATATTAATATTGTGCCAAATTAATTTCACGTGAACTATCACATGATCTATCACAGGTGATCATGTGACATGTGATACATCAGGTGTGCGTGTGTGTGTGTGTGTGGGGGGGGGGGGGTGGGCGCGCCTTCTAAACTGCCCGGGGCCCTTGCTACTCTTAATCCACCCCTGCACCCTCCACACTACTTATATGCACATGTAGCTCTTTCACGGACTGTTCCTCCATTACTGAGAAATCAGCTTTTAAATTGGTATGCAAATGAGGCTGAAGAGCTATGGTAGATCTGAAGCCTCTGAATGGTATAAGTATATACAGTACAGATAAATCCAGAGTCTTATCGGTGACATGTTCTTGCTGATCATAGTCATTCACTTTCCCTTCTCTCCTCTATTTAGCCCAGATCACCGTGATAACTTCTTCCATCCACGATGTGTCTCTGCAGAACTTAATGCACAGACGTCTTTGGATTATTATTTAACCGGCACTTTTCCCACTTTTTCCCACCTCTACACAAACTGCATAATGCTATAACTATCTCTAGTGCCCTGGAGAGTAATAATGCCCTCTCTGTTGCCCCACACAGTAATAGTACACCCCTCTTTGCCTTTATACAGTAATTGTGTCCAGCTCTCTGCCTCCATATACTAAAAGTCTCACGTCTGAGCTTCCACATGGTAAAAATGCCCCCATTGTGCTACTATATAGAAATATTAATCTTTCTAGGCACATTAAGGAATAGTTCCCACTCTGTGCCTCTATATAGTAATAATGCACCCCTCTGTGCCTCCATATAGTAATAATGCCCCCTCTCCCCTCTGTGCCTCCATGTAGTAATAGTGCCTCCTCTGTGTCTCCATATGGTAATAATGCCCCCCTATGTGTCCCCATATAGTAATAGTGCCCCCTCCGTGCCTCCATATAGTAATAGTGCCTCCTCTGTGTCTCCATATAGTAATAGTGCCTCCTCTGTGTTTCCATATAGTAATAGTGCCCCCTCCGTGTCTCCATATAGAAATAATGCCCCCTCTGTGCCTCCATATAGTAATAGTGCCCCCTCTGTGTCTCCATATAGTAATAGTGCCCCCTCCGTGTCTCCATATAGAAATAATGCCCCCTCTGTGCCTCCATATAGTAATAATGCCCCCTCCGTGCCTCCATATAGTAATAGTGCCTCCTCTGTGTCTCCATATAGTAATGATACCCCCTCTGTGTCCCCATATAGTAATAGTGCCCCCTCCATGCTTCCATATAGAAATAGTGCCTCCTCTGTGTCTCCATATAGTAATAGTGCCTCCTCTGTGTTTCCATATAGTAATAGTGCCTCCTCTGTGTCTCCATATAGTAATAGTGCCCCCTCCGTGTCTCCATATAGAAATAATGCCCCCTCTGTGCCTCCATATAGTAATAGTGCCCAATCTGTGTCTCCATATAGTAACAGTGCCCCCTCCGTGTCTCCATATAGAAATAATGCCCCCTCTGTGCTTCCATATAGTAATAATGCCCCCTCCGTGCCTCCATATAGTAATAGTGCCTCCTCTGTGTCTCCATATAGTAATAATGCCCCCTCTGTGTCCTCGTATAGTAATAGTGCCCCCTCCGTGCCTCCATATAGCAATAATGCCCCCTCTGTGTCTCCATATAGTAATAGTGCCTTCTCTGTGTCTCCATATAGTAATAGTGCCCCCTCCATGTCTCCATATAGAAATAATGCCCCCTCTATGCCTCCATAAAGTAATAGTGCCCCCCTCTGTGTCTCCATATAGTGATAGTGCCACTTCTATTCCTCCATATAGTAATAGTGCCCCCCTCTGTTTTTCCATATAGTGATAGTGCCCCCTCTGTGCTTCCATATAGTGATAGTGCCCCTTCTATTCCTCCATATAGTGATAGTGCCTCTTCTGTGCCTATATGCAGTATGTCCATATACCAGGCATAGTGCTCCTCTGTAATTCTATATATTACTAGTGCCTCCATACAATTGTAATCCCCCCTTTACATCCTCCCATCCAGTGCCCTGGCAATAAAATAAAAATAAATGAAAACTCCCTTCTCCCACAACGAGTGGTGCTGTCCTTGTGCCGCAGTCTGTAGCTGCAGGCGGTGCGATGGAGTGATGTCATTGCGCTGGAGAAGCCTATAATTCAGGCATGTGCTGCGAGGACTGGCAGATGGTGGTGCAGGGGGCTGTATATAATGTATGGACAGACAGGTGGGAGGTATACAGACATGTAATATGTGCACCGCTCATTTAGACATAGACAACAGAATCAATTACATTTTATAATATATATTTGGGATAAGAAATTTTTACCCCAAGGAGGCGGAGGCTCGTAAAGTGCCTGCCGCACCCAGAGCACTTAAAGGGAAGTTGTCATGTCAGATAACGCTATCAACCTGTTTGGTTTTGAACCTGCAGGTCGTATTACAGGTAAGAGTGCTATCTATGAAAAACACTGTTAGCTTTCCTATGCAGAAAATTCACGAGCTTTTATCAGAGCGCTGACTGCTGTTATGTTCTGCAGCTTAGAACTAAAGAATAGGAGGGAAAAGCTGTCCCTGCACTGAGACTCAGCTAAACTCTACGCTGGGGTGGGTGCTCTATTCCTTGTGAATAGCCCCACCGAAACTCCTGCACTGAACTCAAACAAAGACCTGAAGGAAGGGGAAAAGGGGTCCCTAACAGATCTAAGGACTAGGAGAAAAAACAGGAGACCTCCTAATAGAAAAGTTAGTTGCAGAAACGAAGATTAAAGGGAACAAAACTGGTGGAACAAGAAGTCCCAGCATATCAATTGTCCAAAGCAGAGAGAACTTAGCAAGGAAACTTAGCCAGAGCACAAGCGTAACAACACTGATGTCTAGCGGGGAATGGGAGACAGGTGCTGAGTAATAAAGAGTGAAGAGATCACGTGACCAAGACACCCAGCACCAGAGGAAAAGACTAGAAGCCAGCAAACCACAACAAGATGGCCGATAGTAAAACAATATAGATTCTAACACCTGCCTTTTTTATATTTTATACAGTGGACCTCACTACGGTTTCGAGGGGATCGCACCCAATATTCCACGGTGCGGCTATTATTTGTTTTCACATATTTTTCTCTATCTATCCAGATCATCCTAATTTCTAGTTTTCCTCTTTATGTATCTCATTTTCTATGTTATCTATCTATGTCAGATCAATGTATTTATTATGGTTAATAAAAGGCTGTAAAAGTAAGTATAAGTAATGAAAAACAAATGGAGGGTCAATTTCTAACTAAATCACATGACTGTGTATAAAAAAAAGCATGTTAGAGAGGCAGAGCCTCCCAGAAGCAAAGATGGTCAGAGGTCACCGATCTGTGAACAACTGCGTCTAATAATTGTAGAATAATTTCAGGAAATTTTTCCTCAATGTGAAATTACAAAGACTTTGAATATCTTCCATCTACAGGCCATAAAATCATCAAAAAATTCTGGAAAAATCCATGTGCACAAAGAATGGGGCTGATGGTCAATATTGAATGCTCATGATGTACGAACCCTGAGAAGGCTCTGCATGATATCAAGACATGATTCAGTCATCCAAGTCACTGCATGGGCTCAAAAAAATTTCCAGAAATCATTGTCTGTGATCACAGTTCACCATGCGTTCCACAAATGTAAATGACAGCTCTATCATGCAAAGAAAAAGCAGAATATCAGCACAATCCAGAAACGCTGTAGTCTTCTCTGCACTCATTTATAATGGACTCAGGCGAAATAGAAAACTGTTCTGTGGTCAGAAAAATCAAAATGTGAAATTCGTTATGGAAACCACAGACGCTGTGCCCTCAGAGTGAGAGGGACCATTCAGCTTGTTATGGAAGAGACGGACCATCCAGCTTGTTATCAAGGAGAGGGACCATCCAGCTTGTTACGGAGGAGAGTAAACATCCAGCTTGTTATGGAGTTAAAGGATCATCCAGCTTGTTATGGAGAAGAGGGACCATCCAGCTTGTTATCATGGAGAGGGACTATCCAGCTTGTTATGGAGGAGAGGGACCATCCAGCTTGTTATGGAGGAGAGGGCATTTGCAGCTTGTTATGGAGGAGAGGGACCATCCAGCTTTTTATCAAGGAGAGGGACCTTTATCAAGGAGAGGGACCATCCAGCTTGTTACGGAGGAGAGTAAACATCCAGCTTGTTATGGAGTTAAAAGATCATCCAGCTTGTTATCATGGAGAGGGACCATCCAGCTTGTTATGGAGGAGAGGGACCATCCAGCTTGTTATGGAGGAGAGGGCATTTGCAGCTTGTTATGGAGGAGAGGGACCATCCAGCTTTTTATCAAGGGGAGGGACCTTTATCAAGGAGAGGGACCATCCAGCTTGTTACGGAGGAGAGTAAACATCCAGCTTGTTATGGAGTTAAAGGATCATCCAGCTTGTTATGGAGAAGAGGGACCAGCCAGCTTGTTATCATGGAGAGGGACTATCCAGCTTGTTATGGAGGAGAGGGACCATCCAGCTTGTTATGGAGGAGAGGGCATTTGCAGCTTGCTATGGAGGAGAGGGACCATCCAGCTTTTTATCAACGGGAGGGACCTTTATCAAGGAGAGGGACCATCCAGCTTGTTATCGAGGAGAAAAAACATCCATCTTGTTATTGAAGAGAGGAACCATCCAGCTTGTTATGGAGGACATGAACCATCCAGCTTGCTGTGGACGAGAGAGACCATAAAGCTTGTTATGGAGGAGAGAGACCATAAAGATTGTTATGGAGTAGAGGAACCATCGAGCTTGATATGGAGGAGAGGAAACATCCAGCTTGATATGGAGGAGAGGAACCATCCAGCTTGATATGGAGGAGAGGAACCATACACCTTATCATGTAGGAGAGGGTCAATCCACCTTGTTATGGAGGAGAGGGACCATCCAGCTTGTTATTGGCACACAGTTCTTTATCTCTGATAGTATCTGGCTGCATTAATGCCTATTATAGGGACAGCACTCACATGAAATGCACCATCAATGCTGAGCCTTACGTGTAGAGATGTTATAACAACATCTGCTCCATCCAGACAACGTCTATTTCAGGGAAGACCTTGTATATGTTGACAGGACAATGGTAAACCACATCCTGCATCCATCACACACCACGGCTCTGCAGAAAAAGAGTCCTGGTGATGAACCGGCCACCTGCAGTCCAGACCTTTCACCAATAGAAAATATTGTGAGCATCATGAAACAAAAAATCCGACAAAAGAGGAGCAGTGAGAATCCGACATCAGACAAGAATGGGTCAACGTTCTTCCCTCAGAACTCCAGCGATTATGTCCTCCCTTCCCCCAATGGGGGAAATCCCAAAGCAATTAGGACAACAGTAGAGAAAAACAGGAGCTAAATACCCCATAAGTAATAGCAACAACAAATATAATGCGCATAAAATATGTATTAACTTTATTAAACACTTAAAAAAAATAATAGAGTATCATGAAAAGTATACATGGTTGCTGGTGAAAAACACAAAAAAGTGTAACCACACTGGCAAAGTTCAGATGTCAATACAACAGAAGCAACTGAATAAATATATAACACATGAAACCACATGAGTGTATCAGTCATGTATGGTGACAATCACTGATACAAAAAAAATCCCATCTCAAATGAGTGGTAATAAGATGTTAGGCATAATAGATCCCAGGTGGGAAAAAGGCTCTGTCACAAGGCAAATGCCAGACAGTCCTCATGCTATGATAGCAGTAGTGTGTATAATGCCATACGAATAGCGTCACATGTAGGAGTATGTGCTGTCATGTGTCAAAAGGACACACATTCAGCTGAAATGTATTGCAGCGCACAGACCCTTCGGGTCCATGCACGGCGATACATGCTGCCAGCCAATCAGAGGCCAGACGCTGACGTCATGCGCTTCCGTCACTTGTACTCTGAAGTCAGCTGCCGGCTTCAGAAGAGGATGCCGCTCGGAGAGGGAGCGCAGGGCAGGGGAGTATTTATTTTTTTCTTTCTAAACCAGTGAGTACATGGTGACCATACTTCTACACAGGTGACTATGGGGAGTGCATTATACTATATGGAGGATATGGGCTTTGTATTATACTAAGATGGAGGACTATGGGCTGTGCATTATATTATATGAAGGATATGGGCTGTGATTTATACGAATACGGAGGACTATGGGGGTGCATCATATTATATGGAGGTGCAGTATACTATATGGAGGACAATGGGGAGTGCATTATACAATATGGAGGACTATGGGAGTGCATTATACTATATGGAGGACTATAGAGAGTGCATTATACTATATGGAGGACTATGGAGAGTGCACTATACTATATGGAGGACTATGGGGAGTGCATTATATAATATGGAGGACTATGGGGAGTGCATTATACTATACGGAGGACTAAGGGGAGTGTATTATACTATATGGAGGACTATGGAGTCCATTATTCTATATGAAGGACTATGGGGAAGAGCATTATACTATATGGAGAACTATGGGGTGCATTATACTACATGGAGGACTATAGAGAGTCCATTATACTATATGGAGGACTATGGAGAGTACATTATACTATATGGAGGACTATGAGGAGTGCATTATACTATATGGAGGACTATGGGCTGTGCATTATACTATATGGAGGACTATGGGGAGTGCATTATTCTATATGGAGGACTATGGGGAAGTGCATTATACTATAAGGAGGACTGTGGGCTGTTCATTATACTATATGGAGGACTATGGGCTGTGCATTATACTATATGGAGGACTATGGGGAGTGCATTTTTCTACATGGAGGTCTATGGGGAAGTGCATTTTACTATATGGAGGACTATGGGGAGTGCATTATTCTTTATGGAGGACTATGGGGAAGTGCATTATACTATATGGAGGTCTATGGGGAGTACATTATTCTATATGGAGGACTATGGGGAAGTGCTTTATACTATATGGAGGACTATGGGGATTGCATTATACTATATGGAGGACTATGGGGAGTGTATTATACTATATGGAGGACTATGGGGTGCATTATTCTATATGGAGGACTATGGGGAAGTGCTCTATACTATATGCAGGACTATGGGCTGTGCATTATACTATATGGAGGACTATGGAGAGTGCATTATACTATATGGAGGACTATGGGGAGTGCATTATTCTATATGGAGGACCATGGGGAAGTGCATTATACTATATGGAGGACTATAGGGAGTGCATTATACTATATAGAGGACTATGGGGTGCATTATTCTATCTGGAGGACTATGGGGAAGTGCATTATACCATATGGAGGACTATGGGGTGCATTATTCTATCAGGAGGACTATGGGGAAGTGCATTATACCATATGGAGGACTATGGGATGCATTATACTATACGGAGGACTATGGGATGCATTATACCATATGCAGGACTATGGATGCATTATACTATATGGAGGACTATGGGGGTGCATTATACCATACGGAGGACTAGGGGGAGAGCATCATACTATATGGAGGACTATGGGGAGTGCATTATTCTATATGAAGGACTATAGGGAGTGCAATATAATATATGGAGGACTATGGAGAGTGCATTATACTACATGGAGGACTATGGTGAGTGCATTATACTATATGGATGACTATGGGGTGCATTATTCTATATGGAGAACTATGGGGAAGTGCATTATACTATATGAAGGACTATGGGCTGTGTAGTATACTATATGGAGGACTATGGAGACTGTATTATACTATATGGAGGACTATGGGGAGTGCATTATTCTATATGGAGGACTGTGGGAAGTGTATTATGCTATGTGGAGGACTATGGAGAGTGCACTATACTATATGGAGGACTATGGGGAGTGCATTATACTATATGGAGAACTATGGGCAGTGCATTATACCATATGGAGGACTATGGGATGCATTATACTATATGAAGGAGTATGGGGGTGCATTATACAATATAGAGGACTGTGGGGAGTGCATTATACTATATGGAGGACTATGGAGAGTGCATTATACTATATGGAGGACTTTGGAGAATGCATTATACTATATAGAGGATTATGGAGAGTGCATAAGACTATATGGAGGACTATGGGGAGGGCATTATACTATAAGGAGGACTATGGGGTGCATTATTCTATATGGAGAACTATGGGTTGTGCATTATACTATATGGAGGACTATGAGTTGTGCATTATACTATATGGAGGACTATGGAGAGCGCATTGTACTATATTTGGGACTATGGGGAGTGCATTATTCTATATGGAGGACTATGGGGTGCGTTATACTATGTAGTGGACTATGGAGAGTGCATTATACTATATGGAGGACTATGGGGAGTGCATCATACTATATGGAGTACTATGGGGAGTGCATTATACCATATGAAGGACTATGAGATGTATTATACTATATGGAGGACTATGGGGTGCATTATTCTATATGGAGGACTATGGGGAAGTGCATTATACTATATGTAGGACTATGGGCTGTGCATTATACTATATGGAGGACTATGGAGAGTGTATTATACTATATGGAGGACTATGGGGAAGTGCATTATACTATATGGAGGACTATGGGGAGCGCATTATACTATATAGAGGACTATGGGGAGTGTATTATACTATATGGAGGACTATGGGCTGTGCATTTAACTTTATGGAGGACTATGGAGAGTGCATTATATTATATGGAAGACTATGGGGAGTTCATTATTCTTTATGGAGGACTATGGCGAAGTGCATTATACTATATGTAGGACTATGGAGAGTGCATTATACTATATGGAGGACTATGGGGAGTGCATTATACTATATGGAGGACTATGGGAAGTTCATTATACCATAAGGAGGACTATGGGATGCATTAAACCATATGGAGAACTATGGGATGCATTATACTATATGGAGGACTATGGGGGTCCATTATACAATATGGATGGCTATGGGGAGTGCATTATACTACATGGAGGACTATGGGAAGTGCATTATTCTATATGGAGGACTATGGGGAGTGCAATATACTATATGGAGGACTATGGGGTGCATTATACTAAATGAAGGACTATGGGCTGTGTATTATACTATATGGAGGACTATGGGAAGTGTATTATACTATATGGAGGACTACGGAGAGTGCACTATACTATATGAAGGACTATGGGGAGTGCATTATACTATATGAAGAACTATGGGGAGTGCATTATACCATAAGGAGGACTATGGGATGAATTATACCATATGAAGGACTATGGGGCTGCATTATACAATATAGAGGACTATGGGATGCATTATACTAAATGAGGACTATGGGGGTGCATTTTACAATATGGAGGACTGTGGGGAGTGCATTATACTATATGGAGGACTATGGGGAGTGCATTATTCTATATGGAGGACTATAGGGAGTGCATTATACTATATGGATGACTATGGGGAGTGATTTATACTATATGGAGGACTATGGGGAGTGCATTATACTATATGGAGGACTATGGGGAGTATATTATACTATATGGAGGACTATGGGGTGCATTATTCTATATGGAGGACTATGGGTTGTGCATTATACTATATGGAGGACTATGGAGAGTGCATTATACTATATTTTGGACTATGGGGAGTGCATTATTCTATATGAATGACTATGGGAAAGTGCATTATACTATATGGAGGACTATGGAGAGTGCATTATACGATATGGAGGACAATGGAGAGTGCATTATACTATATGGAGGACTATAGGGGTGCATTATACAATATGGAGGACTATGAAGAGTGCATTATACTATGTGGAGGACTATGGGGAGTGCATTATTCTATATGGAGGACTATGGAGAGTGCATTATACTACATGAAGTACTTTGGGGAGTGCATTATACCATATTGAGGACTATTGGATGCATTATACTACAAGGAGGACTATGGGGGTGCATTATTCAAAATGTTGGACTATGGGGAGTGCATTATACTATATGGAGGACTATGGGGAGTGCATTATTCTATATGGAGAACTATCGGGAGTGCATTATACTGTATGGAGTATAATGTGGAGTGCAGTATACTGTATGGAGGATTATGGGGAGTGCATTATACTGTATGGTGGACTATGAGGCACATTATACTATACGGAAGACTATGGGGAGTGAATTGTACTCTAAGATGGACTATGGGGCACATTATGCTATATGGAGGACTATGGGGAGTGCATTATACTATAAGGAGGACTATGGGATGCATTATATTATATGGAGGACCATTGGGAGTGTATTATACTATATGAAGGACTATGCGGACTGCAGTATACTATATGGAAGACTATGGGGAGTGTATTTTACTATACAGAGGACTATGGTATGCATTATACCATATGGAGGACTATGGGATGCATTCTACTATATGGATGACTAAGGAATGCATTATATTATATGGAGGACTATGGGGAGTGCATTATGCTACATGGAGGACTATGGGATGCATTATACTATATGGAAAACTATGGGGATTGCATTATGCTATATGGAGGACTATGGGATGCATTATACTATATGGAGGACTATGGGATGCATTATACTATATGGAAGACTATGGAATGGATAATATTATATGGAGGACTATGGGGAGTTCATTATACTGTATGGAGGACTATTGAGAGTGCATTATACTATATGAAGGACTGTGGGATGCATTATACAACATGGAGGACTATGGGATGCATTAACACTAGGACTACTGGACTCGTGACCCCGCCTAGAACTACTGAAAGGAGTCATTTTGACTCCTTGCTTGTTTTCGTTTATTTTTAGAGTTTCATTTGTGGCTATTTATTAATAATTATATTTTTTGTAATGTATTATTATTGTGAGATCCAACAGTAATGCTTTTGATTGTTTTTTTTCTGCTTTTCTTATTTTTCTACAGAAAATAACAATAATTATAATAGACGTTTTTCAAACATTTTTTTTTATTCAAGTGCACACATATAAACAACAACTGAAGAACAAAAAGTAGAGAAAATGTAGGTGGAGGAGCATAAAAATGAAAATATGGCGCAGAATTCACCTTCTAAACATTTGGTGTTTCGCATTTTAGGCATTGCCTTTGATTTATGGCAGTACATTGCCCACACAAAGACTTACCACAAGTCTTACAATTTTCGACAGATCTATTTTTCTTGCACTTTTCTTTGATCTGGCAAAATTTTGTTTGAACCATCACTTCTGAGCATGTAGAAACTTGGGACGTGGAACCCTTTTCCCTATCTGTGACATAAGGACCACTCAACTCTCTCACAAGCGTTTGCAAAAATGCCTTGCGTGACATTTTTTGGTGGGTAATCTCCTTGAATATTATCCATGCATTTATACCCGCAAAGTCTAAGGCATTTTCAAATGCATGAACAGGCCATCTCCTTGTGCATGTTCGTGTGGTATATTTTCGTGCCATCTGATCCACTACATCTACTCCATATTTTGTTTCATTGTAAAACTTTACCGTTTCTGGAGTTTTTTTAGCGGAATCAGACGCAACAACAACATCTGGATGGACGGAACTCAAAATGACAACATTTTTGTTGGGCTTTCCTTGATATACTGTAAGTGTAAAATTGTCTTCATTTCTAAACACTTTAGTGTTGTACAATTCCTCTTTCATGGATTTTATTTCTTTAGGCACTTCTCGCCTTATCTTGTTCAGTGTTCCCACGATGGTTGTTCCTTTGCTTTTTAGCTGTTTAGCTAATTTTACTGAAGTAAAGTAATTATCGGTTGTAACATTGCGACCTTTTTTCAAAAACGGGTCCAATAACTTCATTACCACATGGTCAGCTAAACGGTCCTCAGCACGGCGTGTGTCATCTTTGCCTAGATAAGGGAAGCCATTTGCCAGATATTTGCTCCTCTTATCAACAGCTAGCCAATATTTGTGGCCATATTTATCTGGTTTGGAAGGCATGTACTGCGTGAATGGACACCTAGTTTTGCTTGGGAAAAGTTGCTCATCCACCGTTATGTATGGGCCAGGTTTGTAACACGCAATACAATTTTCAATAAACCTGTCCCACACAGTAGAAAATAGAGCAAATTTGTCCGTTTGCAGTCTCTCCGATCGAGTAGATTTCTCATCAAATCTGAGAAACCTCATAATTTCAACAAAGCGGTCCCTAGACATTGTCGCTTTGCAAAACGGTATTCCCCAGTCATTACACCAAATACTGCTAATTGAGTGACGGTTCGTGCCAGATATTCCACGAGCATAGAATATCGCAATGAATGCATCTAGCTCCTCATCAGATAGAGTTTGTTCAGCATTACACAGTAATACAAGCAGGTAAAACACAAGGAAAATGTGAAAAGTTGACATGTAAATTGAACTACATCTATATGAACATCAGGGTAAATAAGACAGAGTGAAAAAATTATGCACAAAACTTTATAGCAACATTTAGTGACAAAAGGACCTCAAAATATAGTAGGGAGTCAAAATGACTCCCTTCAGTAGTTCTTGGTAAATTTTGAAAAAAACGCGCAAATTTTTCACCAAAATTATTTATTCTCACAAAATCTTTTTTCACATCATATTTGAGGAAAAGTCACCGAGTTTCAAGCCGGAATTCTGAAAAATGTAGTCACAGAAGAGAAATAAAAAACGAAAGGAGTCAAAATGACTCCATCAGTAGTTCTAGTGTTAAACTATATGGAGGACTATGGGGAGTGCATTATACTATATGGAGGAGTATGGGGAGAACATATACTATATGGAGGACTATGGTATTCATTATACTATATGGAGGACTATAGGGAGTGCATTATACTATATGGAGGACTATGGGATGCATTATGTTTTATGGAGGACTATGGGGAGTGCATTATTCTATATGGAGGAGTATGGGGAGAGCATATACTATATGGAGGACTATGGGATTTATTATACTATATGGAGGACTATAGGGAGTGCCTTATACTATATGGAGGACTATGGGATGCATTATGTTTTATGGAGGACTATGGGGAGTGCATTATACTATATGGAGGAGTATGGAGAGAGCATATACTATATGGAGGACTATGGGATTCATTATACTATATGGAGGACTATAGGGAGTGCATTATACTATATGGAGAACTATGGGATGCATTATGTTTTATGGAGGACTATGGGGAGTGCATTATTCTATATGGAGGAATATGGGGGTGCATAATACTATATGGAGGAATATGGGGAGTTTATTATACCATATTGTGGACTATGGGGAGTGCATTATACTATATAGTGGACTATGGGGAGTGCATTATACTATATGGAGGACTATGGAGAGTGAATTATACTATATGGAGGACTATGGGGGTCCATTATACTATATGGAGAACTATGGCGAGAGCATTATACTATATGGAGGACTATTGAGAGTGCATTATACTATATGGAGGACTACGGGGAGTACATTATACTATATGGAGGACTATGGGGAGTGCATTGTACTGTATGGAGGAGTATTGGGAGTGCATTATATTATGTGAACGGCTATTGGGCACATTATACTATATGGAGTACTGTGGTGAGTGCATCATACTGTATGGAGGACTATGGGGAGTGCATTATACCATATGGAGCACTATGGGGAGTGCATTGTACTATATAGAGGACTATGGGGAGTGTATTACACTATATGGAGGACTATGGGGTGCATTGTACTATATAGAGGACTATGGGATGCATTATACTATATGGAGGACTATGGGGAGTGCATTATACTGTATGGAGGACTATGAGGAGTGCATTATGCTATATGAAGGACTATGGGATGCGTTATACTATATGAAGGACTATGGGATGCATTATACTATATGGACGACTATGGGGAGTGCATTATACTATATGGAGGACTATGGGATGCATTAAACTATATAGAGGATTATGGGGAGTACATTATACTATATGGAGGACTATGGGATGCATTATGTTATATAGAGGACTATGGGGAGTGCATTATACTATATGGAGGACTATGGGATGCATTATATTATATGGAGGATCATGGGAAGTTCATTATATTATATGGAGGACTATGGGGAGTGCATTATACTATATGGAGGACTATGGGATGCATTATATTATATTGAGGACTATGGGGAGTGCGTTATACTTTATGTAGGACTATGGGATGCATTATATTATATGGAGGACCATGGGAAGTTCATTATACTGTATGAAGGACTATGGGGAGTGCATTATACTATATGTAGGACTACGGGATGCATTATTTTATATGAAGGACTATGAGGAGTGCATTTTACTATATGGAGGACTATGTGGTACATTATACTATATGGAGGACTATGGGGAGTGCATTATGCTATATAGAGGACTATGGGGAGTGAATTATACTGTATGGAGGACAATGTGGTGCATTATACTATATGGAGGACTATGAGGAGTGCATTATACTGTTTGGAGGACAATGTCATGTATTATACTATATGAAGGTCTATGTGGTGCATTATACTATATGGAGGACTATGGGGAGGGTATTATACTATATGGAGGACTATGGGGAGTGCAGTATGCTATATGGAAGACTATGGGGAGTGCATTATACTATATGGAGGACTATGGGGAGTGCATTATACTATATAGAGGACTGTGGGGAGTCTATTAAACTATACGGAGGACTATTGGATGCATTATACCATATGAAGGAATATGTGATGCATTCTATTATATGGAGGATTATGGGGAGTGCATTATACTGTATGGAGGAATATGTGGTGCATTATACTATATGGAGTACTATGGGGAGTGCATTATACTATATGGAGGACTATGGGGAGTGCATTATACCATATGGAGGACTATGGGATGCATTATGTTATATGGAGCACTATGAGGAGTACATTTTACTATATGGAGGACTATGGGGGTGCATTACACTATATGGAGGACTATGGCGAGAGCATTATACTATATGGAGGACTATGGAGAGTGCATTATACTATATGGAGGACTATGGGGAATGCATTATACTATATGGAGGACTATGGGGAATGCATTATTCTGTATGGAGGACTATGGGGAGTACATTATATTATATGGAGGGCTATGGGGCACATTATACTATATGGAGGACAAGGGGGAGTGCATTATACTGTATGGAGGACTATGGGGAGTGCATTATACTATATAGAGGACTATATGATGCATTATATTATATGAAGGACTATGGGGAGTGCATTATACAATATAAAACACTATGGGGAGTGCATTATACTATATGGAGGACTATGGGGAGTGTATTATACTATATGGAGGACTATGGGATGCATTGTACTATATAGAGGACTATGGGATGCATTATACTATATGGAGGATTATTGGGAGTGCATTATACTGTATGGAGGACTATGAGGAGTGCATTATACTATATGAAGGACTATGGGATGCATTGTACTATATGGAGGACTATGGGGATTGAATTATACTGTATGGAGGACTATGAGGAGTGCATTATACTATAAGGAGGACTATATGAAGTGCACTATACTATATGGAGGACTACGGTATGTATTATACTGTATAGAGGACTATGGGGATTACATTATACTATATGGAGGACTATGGGATGCATTATGCTATATGGAGGACTATGGGGAGTGCATTATTCTATATGGAGGACTATGGGATGCATTATATTATATGGAGGACCATGGGGAGTTCATTATAATATATGGAGGACCATGGGGAGTGCATTATACTGTATGGAGGACTATGGGAAGCATAATATTATATGGAGGACTATGGGGAGTGCATTATACTATATGGAGGACTATGGGATGCATTATATTATATGGAGGACCATGGGGAGTTCATTATACTTTATGGAGGACTATGGGGAGTGCATTAAACTATATGTAGCAGTATGGGGAGTGTATTATACTATTTGGAGGACTATGGGATGCATTATACTATAATGAGGACTATGGGGAGTGCATTATGCTATATGGATGACTCTGGGGAGTGGATTATACTGTATGGAGGACTATGTGGTGCATTATACTATATGGAGGACTATGTGGTGCATTGTACTATATGAAGGACTATGGTGAGTTCATTATAGTATATGGAGGACTATGGGGAGTGCATTATACTATATGGAGGACTATGGGGAGTTCATTATACTGTATGGAGGACTATGTGGTGTATTATACTATATGGAGGACTATGTAGTGCATTATACTATATGGAGGACTATGGGGAGTGTATTATACTATATGAAAGACTATGGGGAATGCAGTATTGTATATGGAAGACTAAGGGGAGTGCATTATACTATATTGAGGACTATGGGGAGTGTATTATACTATATAGAGGACTGTGGGGAGTCAATTATACTATACGGAGGACTATGGGATGCATTATACTATGTGTAGGAATATGGGATGCATACTATTATATTAAGGACTATGGGGAGTGCATTATACTATATGGATAACTATGGGGAGTGCATTATACTGTATGGAGGACTATGTGGTGCATTATACTATAAGGAGTACTATGGGGAGTGCAATATACTATATGGAGGACTATGGGGAGTGCATTATACTGTATGGAGGACTATATGGTGCATTATACTATAAGGAGGACTATGGGGAGTGCATTATACTATATGAAGGACTATAGGGAGTGCATTATACTATATGGAGGACTATGGGGAGTGGATTATACTGTATGGAGGACTTTGTGGTGCATTATACTATATGGAGGACTATGTGGTGCATTATACTATATGGAGGACTATGGGGAGTGTATTATACTATATGGAGGACTATGGGGAGCGCAGTATGCTATATGGAAGACTATGGGGAGAATATTATACTATATAGAGGACTGTGGGGAATCCATTATACTATATGGAGGACTACGGCATGCATTATATTATATGGAGGACTATGTGGAATGCATTATGCTATATGGAGGACTATGGGATGCATTATACTATATGGAGAACTATGGGGAGCATATTATACTATATGGAGGACTATGGGATGCATTATACTATATGGAGGAATGTGGGACGCATTCTATTTTATGGAGGACTATGGGAAGTGCATTATACTGTATGGAGTACTATGTGGTGCATTATCCTATATGGAAGACTATGGGGAGAATATTATACTATATAGAGGACTGTGGGGAATCCATTATACTATATGGAGGACTACGGCATGCATTATATTATATGGAGGACTATGGGGAATGCATTATGCTATATGGAGGACTATGGGATGCATTATACTATATGGAGGACTATGGGGAGTGTATTATACTATATGGAGGATTATGGGATGCATTATACTATATAGAGGACTGTGGGGAGTCCATTATACTATATGGAGGACTATGGGATGCATTATATTATATGGAGGACTATGGGGGGGTGCATTATGCTATATGGAGAACTATGGGATGCATTATACTATATGGAGGACTATGGGGAGTGTATTATACTATATGGAGGAGTATGGGATGCATTATACCATATGGAGGACTATGGGGAGTGCATTATACTTTATGGAGGACTATGGGGAGTCCATTATACTATATGGAGGACTATGGGATGCATTATTATATGGAGGACTATGGGGAGTGCAGTGTAATACACTGCTCAAAAAAATAAAGCAAACACTCAAATAACCCATCCTAGATCTGAAAGAATGAAATATTCTCATTGAATATTTTGTTCTGTACAAAGTTGAATGTGCTGACAACAAAATCACACAAAAATCATCAATGGAAATCAAATTTATTAAGCAATGGAGGCCTGGATTTGGAGTCACCCCCAAAATTAAAGTGCAAAAACACACTACAGGCTGATCCAACTTTGATGTAATGTCCTTAAAACAAGACAAAATGAGGCTCAGTATTGTGTGTGGCCTCCACGTGCCTGCATGACCTCCCTACAATGCCTGGGCATGCTCCTGATGAGGTTGCGGATGGTCTCCTGTGGGATCTCCTCCCAGACCTGGACTAAAGCATCCGCCAACTCCTGGACAGTCTGTGGTGCAACATGACGTTGGTGGATGGAGCGAGACATGATGTCCCAGATGTGCTCAATCAGATTCAGGTCTGGGGAACGGGCGGGACAGTCCATAACCTCAATGCCTTCATCTTGCAGGAACTGCTGACACACTCCAGCCACATGAGGTCTGGCATTGTCCTGCATTAGGAGGAACCCAGGGCCAACCACACCAGCATATGGTCTCACAAGGGGTCTGAGGATCTCATCTTGGTACCTAATGGCAGTCAGGCTACCTCTGGCGAGCACATGGAGGGCTGTGCGGCCCTCCAAAGAAATGCCACCCCACACCATTACTGACCCACTGCCAAACCGGTCATGCTGAAGGATGTTGCAGGCAGCAGATCGCTCTCCACGGCGTCTCCAGACTTTGTCACGTCTGTCACACGTGCTCAGTGTGAACCTGCTTTCATCTGTGAAGAGCACAGGGCGCCAGTGGCGACTTTGCCAATCCTGGTGTTCTAAGGCAAATGCCAAGCGTCCTGCACGGTGTTGGGCTGTGAGCACAACCCTCATCTGTGGACATCCGGCCCTCATTCCAACCTCATGGAGTCGGTTTCTAACCGTTTGTGCAGACACATGCAGATTTGTGGCCTGTTGGAGGTCATTTTGCAGGGCTCTGGCAGTGCTCCTCCTGTTCCTCCTAGCACAAAGGCGGAGGTAGCGGTCCTGCTGCTGGGTTGTTGCCCTCCTACGGCCCCCTCCATGTCTCCTGGTGTACTGGCCTGTCTCCTGGTAGCGCCTCCAGCCTCTGGACACTACGCTGACAGACACAGCAAGCCTTCTTGCCACAGCTCGCATTGATGTGCCATCCTGGATGAGCTGCACTACCTGAGCAACTTCTGTGGGTTGTAGAGTCCGTCTCTTGCTACCACGAATGTGAAAGCACAACCAACATTCAAAAGTGACCAAAACATCAGCCAGAAAGCATTGGTACTGAGATGTGGTCTGTGGTCCCCACCTGCAGAACCACTCCTTTATTGAGGGTGTCTTGATAATTGCCAATAATTTCCATCTATTGTCTATTCCATTTGCACAACAAAATATGAAATTAATTGTCAATCAGTGTTGCTTCCTAAGTGGACAGTTTGATTTCACAGAAGTTTGATTTACGTGGAGTTATATTCTGTTGTTTAAGTGTTCCCTTTATTTTTTGAGCAGTGTATATGGAGGACTATGGGGAGTGCATTATACTATATGGAGGACTATGGGATGCATTATATTATATGGAGGACTATGTGGAGTGCATTATACTATATGGAGGACTATGGGGAGTGTATTATACTATATAGAGGATTGTGGGGAGTCCATTATACTATATGGAGGACTATGGGATGCATTATACCATATGGAGGACTATGGGATGCATTATATTATATGGAGGACTATGGTTTGCATTATAGTATAGAGAGGACTATGGGGAGTGTATTATACTATGTGGAGGACTATGGAACGCATTATACTATATGGAGGACTATGGGGAAAGCTTTATACTATATGGAGGACTGTGTGGTGCATTATACTATATGGAGGACTATGGGGAGTGCATTATACTGTATGGAGGACTATGTTGTGCATTATATTAAATGGAGGACTATGAGGAGTGCATTATACTATATGGAGGACTATGGTGTTGTGGTGTTGCTATCAGAGTGTCAAGAGTGGGAGAAGAGGGTTGCATTGACAATCCAACACAATGGGCAGCAATTTGAACACATTTTATAAGTGGTCATAAAGTTACATTAAAACCAAGCACACCATTGTTTTTCTTATCAAATTCTCAATAAGTTTGATGTGTCACATGACCCTCTTTCCTTTGAAAAAAATAAAGTTGGATCCAAAATGGCCGACTTCAAAATAGCCGCCATGGTCACCACCCATCTGGAAAAGTTTTCCCCTCACATATACTAATGTGCCACAAACAGGAAGTTGATATTACCAACCATTCCCATTTAATTTAGGTGTATCCATGTAAATGGCCCACCCTGTATATAATCAGAATGGGGGGGTCCAAATCTTGCTCCGGGACCCATCAGCCTCGTTACGCCACTGGTTATATATTATACTAGCTATTGAACCCCTTCTACGCCCGGGTGGTGAGCATTTTTATTGGTATATTTCTGGCGCCATTTTTTTTTAAGACACTGTCTGCAAATTCGCATATACATTGTCTTCAATAAAATAGCGCCGGATAAGCGCCATTTTACTGAAGTAATGTACTACAACGTCAACACAGCAGTGCACACGTGCCAGCCAAAGGGATAATGGTGATGGGTGGTGCATGCGCACTGCTATGTTGACGTTGTAGTACATTACTTCAATAAAATGGCGCTGGAGTCAGCGTTTGCGCTTATCCGGCGCTATTTTATTGAAGACACTGTATATGCGAATTTGCAGACAGTGTCTTAAAAAAATGGTGCCGGATAGCATGGTATAGGCATACACTGAGTCCGGGTCATTCTATTGAAGTATTGTACTACAAAATTAAAGGGAACCTGTCACCAGAAGTAACACCGTTAACCTGCACATATGTGATTAATCTGCAGGTTAATAGTGTTATTATGTTGCCCGACGCCTGCACGTAGTCGAATGCAGCAGGGAGAAAATAAACCTTCCTGGTATATGATCCCCCAATCCTGGTCCACTTCTTGGTATATGCTCCACCCCATCCTTGTATATGTTCCCCCAATCCTTGTATATGCTCCCCCCATACTGGTATAAGCTCCCCCCATACTGGTATATGCTCCCTCCATCCTGGTATATGCTCCCTCCATCCTGGTATATGCTCCCCCATCCTGGTATATGCTCTCCCCATCCTGGTATATGCTCCCCCATCCTAGTATATACCCCCCCATCCTGGTATATGCTCCCCCCATCCTGGTATATGCTCCCCCCATCCTGTTATATGCTCCCTCCATCCTGGTATATGCTCCCCCATCCTGGTATAACTTCCCCATCCTGGTATATGCTCCCCCCATCCTGGTATATGCTCCCTCCATCCTGGTATATGCTCCCTCCATCCTCGTATATGCTTCCCCTATCCTGGTATATGCTCCCCCAATCCTGGTATATGCTCCCCCAGTCCTCGCATATGCTCCCTCCATCCTGTTATATGCCCCCCATCCTGGTATGTGCTACACCCATCCTGGTATATGCTGCCTCAATCCTCGTATATATGCCCCCCCACCCTGATATATGTCCCCCCATCCTGGTATATGCTTCCCTACCCTGGTATATGCTCCCCCAACTCTTGTATATGCTCCCTCCATCCTGGTATATGCTCCCCCATCCTGGTATATGCTTCCCTATCCTGGTATATGCCCCCCCATCCTGTTATATGCTCCCTCCATCCTGGTATATGCCCCCATCCTGGTATATGCTCCCCCCATCCTGGTATATGCTCCCCCCATCCTGGTATATCCCCCCATCCTGGTATATGCTCCTCCCCATCCTGGTATATGCTCCCCCCATCCTGGTATATGCTCCCGCTATCCTGGCATGTGCTCCCCCCATCCTGGTATATGCTCCCCCATCCTGGTATATGCTCCCCCCCATCCTGGTATATGCCCCACATCCTGGTATATCCCCACATTCTGGTATATGCTCCCCGTTATATGCTCCCCCATCCTGGTATATGCTCCCCCATCCTGGTATATGCTCCCCCCATCCTGGTATATGCCCCCCATCCTGGTATATGCTCCCCCTCATCCTGGTATATGCTCCCCCCATCCTGGTATATGCTCCCCCCATCCTGGTATATGCCCCCTCCATCCTGGTATATGTCCCCCATCCTGGTATGTGCTCCCCCCATCCTGGTATATACCCCCCATCCTGGTATATGCTCCCCCCATCCTGGTATATGCTCCCCCTATCCTGTTATATGCTCCCACCATCCTGGTATATGCTCCCCCATCCTGGTATATACTTCCCCATCCTGGTATATGCTCCCCCCATACTGGTATATGCTCCCCCCATCCTGGTATATGCTCCCTCCATCCTGGTATATGCTCCCTCCATCCTCGTATATGGTTCCCCTAACCTGGTATATGCTCCCTCCATTCTGGTATATGCCCCCCCATTCTGGTATACACTCCATCCATCCTGGTATATGCTGCCTTAATCCTCGTATATGCCTCCCCACCCTGGTATATGCTCCCCATCCTGGTATATGCTTCCCTACCCTGGTATATGCTCCCCCAATTCTTGTATATGCTCCCTCCATCCTGGTATATGCCCCCCATCTTGTTATATGCTCCCTCCATCCTGGTATAATCTCCCCCCATCCTGGTATATGCTCCCCCATCCTGGTATATGCTCCCCCCATCCTGGTATATGCTCCCCCTATCCTGGTATATCCCCCATCCTGGTATATGCTCCTCCCCATCCTGATATATGCTCCCCCCATACTGGTATATGTTCCCCCATCCTGGTATATGCTCCCCCCCATCCTGGTATATGCTCCCTCCATCCTCGTATATGGTTCCCCTATCCTGGTATATGCTCCCTCCATTCTGGTATATGCCCCCCCATTCTGGTATACACTCCACCCATCCTGGTATATGCTGCCTCAATCCTCGTATATGCCTCCCCACCCTGGTATATGCCCCCCATCCTGGTATATGCTTCCCTACCCTGGTATATGCTCCCCCAATTCTTGTATATGCTCCCTCCATCCTGGTATATGCCCCCCATCTTGTTATATGCTCCCTCCATCCTGGTATATTCTCCCCCCATCCTGGTATATGCTCCCCCATCCTGGTATATGCTCCCCCCATCCTGGTATATGCTCCCCCTATCCTGGTATATCCCCTCATCCTGGTATATGCTCCTCCCCATCCTGGTATATGCTCCCCCCATACTGGTATATGTTCCCCCATCCTGGTATATGCTCCCCCCCATCCTGGTATATGATCCCCCAATCCTGGTCCCCTTCTTGGTATATGCTCCCCCCCATCCTTGTATATGTTCCCCCAATCCTCGTATATGCTCCCCCCATACTGGTATAAGCTACCCCCATACTGGTATATGCTCCCTCCATCCTGGTATATGCTCCCTCCATCCTGGTATATGCTCCCCCATCTTGGTATATGCTCTCCCCATCCTGGTATATGCTCCCCCATCCTGGTATATACCCACCCATCCTGGTATATGCTCCCCCCATCCTGGTATATGCTCCCCCCATCCTGTTATATGCTCCCTCCATCCTGGTATATGCTCCCCCATCCTGTTATATACTTCCCCATTCTGGTATATGCTCCCCCCATCCTGGTATATACCCCCCCATCCTGGTATATGCTCCCCCCATCCTGGTATATGCTCCCACCATCCTGTTATATGCTCCCTCCATCCTGGTATATGCTCCCCCATCCTGGTATATACTTCCCCATTCTGGTATATGCTCCCCCCATCCTGGTATATGCTCCCTCCATCCTGGTATATGCTCCCTCCATCCTCATATATGCTTCCCCTATCCTGGTATATGCTCCCCCAATCCTGGTATATGCTCCCCCCATCCTGGTATATGCTCCCCCCATCCTGGTATATGCCCCCTCCATCCTGGTATATGTCCCCCATCCTGGTATGTGCTCCCCCCATCCTGGTATATACCCCCCATCCTGGTATATGCTCCCCCCATCCTGGTATATGCTCCCCCTATCCTGTTATATGCTCCCACCATCCTGGTATATGCTCCCCCATCCTGGTATATACTTCCCCATCCTGGTATATGCTCCCCCCATACTGGTATATGCTCCCCCCATCCTGGTATATGCTCCCTCCATCCTGGTATATGCTCCCTCCATCCTCGTATATGGTTCCCCTATCCTGGTATATGCTCCCTCCATTCTGGTATATGCCCCCCCATTCTGGTATACACTCCATCCATCCTGGTATATGCTGCCTTAATCCTCGTATATGCCTCCCCACCCTGGTATATGTCTCCCATCCTGGTATATGCTTCCCTACCCTGGTATATGCTCCCCCAATTCTTGTATATGCTCCCTCCATCCTGGTATATGCCCCCCATCTTGTTATATGCTCCCTCCATCCTGGTATATTCTCCCCCCATCCTGGTATATGCTCCCCCATCCTGGTATATGCTCCCCCCATCCTGGTATATGCTCCCCCTATCCTGGTATATCCCCCCATCCTGGTATATGCTCCTCCCCATCCTGGTATATGCTCCCCCCATACTGGTATATGTTCCCCCATCCTGGTATATGCTCCCCCCCATCCTGGTATATGCTCCCTCCATCCTCGTATATGGTTCCCCTATCCTGGTATATGCTCCCTCCATTCTGGTATATGCCCCCCCATTCTGGTATACACTCCACCCATCCTGGTATATGCTGCCTCAATCCTCGTATATGCCTCCCCACCCTGGTATATGCCCCCCATCCTGGTATATGCTTCCCTACCCTGGTATATGCTCCCCCAATTCTTGTATATGCTCCCTCCATCCTGGTATATGCCCCACATCTTGTTATATGCTCCCTCCATCCTGGTATATTCTCCCCCCATCCTGGTATATGCTCCCCCATCCTGGTATATGCTCCCCCCATCCTGGTATATGCTCCCCCTATCCTGGTATATCCCCTCATCCTGGTATATGCTCCTCCCCATCCTGGTATATGCTCCCCCCATACTGGTATATGTTCCCCCATCCTGGTATATGCTCCCCCCCATCCTGGTATATGATCCCCCAATCCTGGTCCCCTTCTTGGTATATGCACCTCCCCATCCTTGTATATGTTCCCCCAATCTTCGTATATGCTCCCCCCATACTGGTATAAGCTCCCCCCATACTGGTATATGCTCCCTCCATCCTGGTATATGCTCCCTCCATCCTGGTATATGCTCCCCCATCTTGGTAAATGCTCTCCCCATCCTGGTATATGCTCCCCCATCCTGGTTTATACCCCCCCATCCTGGTATATGCTCCCCCCATCCTGGTATATGCTCCCCCCATCCTGTTATATGCTCCCTCCATCCTGGTATATGCTCCCCCATCCTGGTATATACTTCCCCATTCTGGTATATGCTCCCCCCATCCTAGTATATACCCCCCCATCCTGGTATATGCTCCCCCCATCCTGGTATATGCTCCCCCCATCCTGTTATATGCTCCCTCCATCCTGGTATATGCTCCCCCATCCTGGTATATACTTCCCCATTCTGGTATATGCTCCCCCCATCCTGGTATATACCCCACCATCCTGGTATATGCTCCCCCCATCCTGGTATATGCTCCCCCCATCCTGTTATATGCTCCCTCCATCCTGGTATATGCTCCCCCATCCTGGTATATACTTCCCCTATCCTGGTATATGCTCCCCAATCCTGGTATATGCTCCCCCAATCCTCGTATATGCTCCCTCCATCCTGTTATATGCCCCCCCATCCTGGTATATGCTCCACCCATCCTGGTATATGCTGCCTCAATCCTCGTATATGCCCCCCCACCCTGGTATATGTCCCCCCATCCTGGTATATGCTTCCCTACCCTGGTATATGCTCACCCAATTCTTGTATATGCTCCCTCCATCCTGGTATATGCCCCCCCATCCTGGTATATGCTTCCCTATCCTGGTATATGCCCCCCCATCCTGTTATATGCTCCCTCCATCCTGGTATGTGTCCCCATCCTGGTATATGCTCCCCCATCCTGGTATATGCTCCCCCCATCCTGGTATATGCTCCTCCCCATCCTGGTATATGCTCCCCCCATCCTGGTATATGCCCCCATTCTGGTATATGCCCCCCATCCTGGTATGTGCTCCCCCCATCCTGGTATATGCTCCCTCCATCCTGGTATATGCTCCCTCCATCCTCGTATATGCTTCCCCTATCCTGGTATATGCTCCCCCAATCCTGGTATATGCTCACCCAATGCTAGTATATGCTCCCTCCATCCTGGTATATGCCCCCCCATTCTGGTATATGCTCCCCCCTATCCTGTTATATGCTCCCTCCATCCTGGTATATGCTCCCCCATCCTAGTATATACTTCCCCATCCTGGTATATGCTCCCCCCATCCTGGTATATGCTCCCCCCATCCTGGTATATGCTCCCTCCATCCTGATATATGCTCCCTCCATCCTCGTATATGCTTACCCTATACTGGTATATGCCCCCCATCCTGGTATATGCCCCCCATCCTGGTATATCCCCACATTCTGGTATATGCTCCCCCGTTATATGCTCCCCCATCCTGGTATATGCTCCCTCATCCTGGTATATGCTCCCCCCATCCTGGTATATGCCCCCCATCCTGGTATATGTCCCCCATCCTGGTATGTGCTCCCCCCATCCTGGTATATACCCCACATCCTGGTATATGCTCCCCCCATCCTGGTATATGCTCCCCCTATCCTGTTATATGCTCCCACCATCCTGGTATATGCTCCCCCATCCTGGTATATACTTCCCCATCCTGGTATATGCTTCCCCCATCCTGGTATATGCTCCCCCCATCCTGGTATATGCTCCCTCCATCCTCGTATATGCTCCCCTATCCTGGTATATGCTCCCTCCATTCTGGTATATGCCCCCCCATTCTGGTATACACTCCACCCATCCTGGTATATGCTGCCTCAATCCTCGTATATGCCTCCCCACCCTGGTATATGCCCCCCATCCTGGTATATGCTTCCCTACCCTGGTATATGCTACCCATATTCTTGTATATGCTCCCTCCATCCTGGTATATGCCCCCCATCTTGTTATATGCTCCCTCCATCCTGGTATATTCTCCCCCCATCCTGGTATATGCTCCCCCATCCTGGTATATGCTCCCCCCATCCTGGTATATGCTCCCCCTATCCTGGTATATCCCCCCATCCTGGTATATGCTCCTCCCCATCCTGGTATATGCTCCCCCCATACTGGTATATGTTCCCCCATCCTGGTATATGCTCCCCCCATCCTGGTATATGATCCCCCAATCCTGGTCCCCTTCTTGGTATATGCTCCCCCCCATCCTTGTATATGTTCCCCCAATCCTCGTATATGCTCCCCCCATACTGGTATAAGCTCCCCCCATACTGGTATATGCTCCCCCATCTTGGTATATGCTCTCCCCATCCTGGTATATGCTCCCCCATCCTGGTATATACCCCCCCATCCTGGTATATGCTCCCCCCATCCTGGTATATGCTCCCCCCATCCTGTTATATGCGCCCTCCATCCTGGTATATGCTCCCCCATCCTGGTATATACTTCCCCATTCTGGTATATGCTCCCCCCATCCTGTTATATGCTCCTTCCATCCTGGTATATGCTCCCTCCATCCTCATATATGCTTCCCCTATCCTGGTATATGCTCCCCCAATCCTGGTATATGCTCCCCCAATCCTCGTATATGCTCCCTCCATCCTGTTATATGCCCCCCCATCCTGGTATATGCTCAACCCATCCTGGTATATGCTGCCTCAATCCTCGTATATGCCCCCCCACCCTGGTATATGTCCCCCCATCCTGGTATATGCTTCCCTACCCTGGTATATGCTCACCCAATTCTTGTATATGCTCCCTCCATCCTGGTATATGCCCCCTATCCTGGTATATGCTTCCCTATCCTGGTATATGCCCCCCCATCCTGTTATATGCTCCTTCCATCCTGGTATGTGCCCCCATCCTGGTATATGCTCCCCTATCCTGGTATATGCTCCCCCCATCCTGGTATATGCTCCTCCCCATCCTGGTATATGCTCCCCCCATCCTGGTATATGCTCCCGCTATCCTGGCATATGCTCCCCCCATCCTGGTATATGCTCCCCCATCCTGATATATGCTCCCCCCAATCCTGGTATATGCCCCCCATCCTGGTATATCCGCCCATTCTGGTATATGCTCCCCCATCCTGGTATATGCTCCCCCATCCTGGTATATGCTCCCCCCATCCTGTTATATGCCCACCATCCTGGTATATGCTCCCCCTCATCTTGGTATATGCTCCCCCCATCCTGGTATATGCTCTCCCCATCCTGGTATATGCCTCCCATCCTGATATATGCCCCTCATCCTGGTATGTGCTCCCCCCATCCTGGTATATACCCCCCATCCTGGTATATGCTCCCCCCATCCTGGTATATGCTCCCCCTATCCTGTTATATGCTCCCTCCATCCTGGTATATGCTCCCCCATCCTGGTATATACTTCCCCATCTTGGTATATGCTCCCCCCATCCTGGTATATGCTCCCCCCATCCTGGTATATGCTCCCTCCATCCTGGTATATGCTCCCCCTATCCTGGTATATGCTCCCCCAATCCTGGTATATGCTCCTCCAATCCTGGTATATGCTCCCTCCATCCTGGTATATGCCCCCCCATCCTGGTATATGCTCCACCCATCCTGGTATATGCTGCCTCAATCCTCGTATATGCCCCTCCACCCTGGTATATGCCCCCCATCCTGGTATTTGCTTCCCTACCCTGGTGTATGCTCCCCCAATTCTTGTATATGCTCCCTCCATCCTGGTATATGCCCCCCATCCTGTTATATACTCCCTCCATCCTTGTATATGCTCCCCCCATCCTGGTATATGCTCCCCTATCCTGGTATATGCTCCCCCCATCCTGGTATATGCTCCCCCTATCCTGGTATATCCCCCCATCCTGGTATATGCTCCTCCCCATCCTGGTATATGCTCCCCCCATACTGGTATATGCTTCCCCATCCTGGTATATGCTCCCCCCCATCCTGGTATATGCCCCCCATCCTGGTATATGCCCCCCATCCTGGTATATCCCCCCATCCTGGTATATGTTCCCCCCATCCTGGTATATGCTCCCCCATCCTGGTATATGCTCCCCCCATCCTCGTACATGCCCCTCCATCCTGGTATATGCTCCCCCTCATCCTGGTATATGCTCCCCCTACCCTGGTATATGCTCCCCCCTTCCTGGTATATGCCCCCCATCCTGGTATATGCCCCCATCCAGGTATGTGCTCCCCCCATCCTGGTATATGCTCCCCCCATCCTTATATATGTCACCCCCATCCTGGTATATTCTCCCCCCATCCTGGTATATGCTCCCCCCTATCCTGGTATATGTCACTCCCCGATCCTGGTATATGCTCCCCCCATCCTGGTATGTTGCCCCCTGATCCTTGTATATGCTCCCTCCCATCCTGGTATATGTCACCCCCGATCCTGGTATATCGTCCCCCCCATCCTGGTATATACTTCCCCTCATCCTGGTATATGCTCCACCCCATCCTAGTATATGTCAACCCCCAATCCTGGTATATGCTCCCCCCATCCTGGTATATGTCACCCCCCGATCGTGGTATGTGCTCCCCCCATCCTGGTATATGTCACCCCCGATCCTGGTATATGCTACCCCCATACTGATATATGCTCCCCCTCATTAGGTATATGCTCCCCCATCCTGGTATATGCTCCCCCTCATTCTGGTATATGCTCCCCCCATTCTGGTATATGCTCCCCCCATCCTGGTATATGCCCCCCCCATCCTGGTATATGCTCCCCTTCATCCTGGTATATGCTTCCTCCATCCATGTATATGCTCCCCCCATCATGGAGAACAAGGAAGCACAAAAGAACTTCATGAAAACATGAAAATACAAAATCTTTATTGAAAAAAATCAAGAATAGAAAAAATGGAAAACACTCAGAGGCATAAAATTAAAAACAATGGAGGAGCATGGAGACGAGGAACAGGTTAAATGTACTGCCCTATGTAAATCAATTGCCTGAAGGCAAAATATGGCACTGCAAAAACAGGTCATAAAGAGGTAGCTCAAGTGTCTATCCAATTGAAAGGTGGCACAGTGAGAGACTTCTGTTTAATGCAGGTTCTAATATAGAAGCATTTTCCCAAAGTGGATGCAAGTATGACACTCAGTACATTAATAGAAATAAGTGTCATGAAAGACAATATAGTCAAAGTGACAACCAATCCAATATATAATATGAAAAGGTTCCATACTTACAGCCGCTGTGGTTGCGTCGCCGCACCTCGCTCCTGCTCTACCCCAGCATCCTGGTATATGCTCCCCCCCATCCTGGTATATGCTCCCCCTCATCCTGGTATATGCTCTCACCCATCCTGGTATATGCTCCCCCTCATCCTGGTATATGCTCTCCCCCATCCTGGTATATGCTCCCCTCCATCCTGGTATATGTCACCGCCGAACCTGGTATATGCTCCCCCCCATCCTGGTATATGTCACCCCCCAATCCTGGTATATGCTCCCCGTCATCCTGGTATATGCTCCCCCTCATTCTGGTATATGCTCCCCCCTATCCTGGTATATGCCCCCCATCCTGGTATATCCCCCATCCTGGTATATGCTCCCCTCATCCTGGTATATGCTCCCCCATCCTGGTATATGCTCCCCCCATCCTGGTACATGCCCCTCCATCCTGGTATATGCTCCCCCTCATCCTGCTATATGCTCCCCCTAGCCTGGTATATGCTCCCCCCATCCTGGTATATGCCCCCCATCCTGGTATATGCCCACATCCAGGTATGTGCTCCCCCCATCCTGGTATATTCTCCCCCCATCCTGGTATATGCTCCCCCCTATCCTGGTATATGTCACCCCCGATCTTGGTATATGTCACCCCCTCATCCTGGTATATGCTCCCCCCATCCTGGTATATGTCACCCCCGATCCTGGTATATGCTCCCCCCCATCCTGGTATATGTCACCCCCCAATACTGGTATATGCTCCCCCTCATCCTGGTATATGCCCCCCCTCATCCTGGTATATGTCACCCCCGATCCTGGTATATGTCACCCCCTCATCCTGGTATGTGCTCCCCCTCCATCCTGGTATATGTCACCCCGGATCCTGGTATATGCTCCCCCTCATCCTGGTATGTGCTCCCCCCCAATCCTGGTATATGCTCCCCCTCATCCTGGTATATGTCACCCCCAATCCTGGTATATGCTCCCCCTCATCCTGGTATATGCTCCCCCCCCCATCCTGGTATATGTCACCCGCCCCCCGATCCTGCCTGTCCTGCTCATCCATCCACAAACACTCCTACTCACCCTTCCCCCGCAGCACATCGTCTGTGTTAAATATGTAAATAAAATGGCGCTGGAGTCAGTGTGTGCACATACTGCGCTATTTGGCGCCATTTTGTTGAAGACACTGCGAATTTGTCTTCAACAAAATGGTGCTGGATATCGCGCTATGCGCTGGCTCCGGCACAGACTCCTCCTTAAGCCTCGCCGGAGACGTGGTCAGCGCCTATGCACATGGTGATCTCCGGCGACGCACTCTTCCTCCAGCCTCGTCCTCCCGGCGCAGACTATAGAGGCTTAGGACAGAAGGACACATCCCTGGATATATATATATCTCATCTCTCCCAATTACATGGAGTCTATTAGGATCCCTGATCTATTATGTGTCGCCATCTGCACAGATCCAATGTCACACAAAAGGAAGCGACATTTTTAGCGAGTAAACAGCGCATTCCGTCCTGTGCTGATCTACATCGCCATCTAGAGGCTGATCAGCGGCGCATCAGCTCAGCCTACTCGTTTTCATCTTCGCACCAGATGACGCGTTACCGGGATAAAATATGATTGGGTCCCAGTGAAAATACAAGACTGGGAGCCGGCTGCTCTGCTCCAATCGTCGCGCTTTGGAAGATACCAACTCTTTGTAGCCCTCAGGGGGAGCTGAGGAGAATAAATTGTTATTGTTTGTAAAAGTGCAGATATTTAATGAACTGATAGGTAAAATAAAGATGCGGCTGCGATCAGTGACGGGACAGAGTAAGAGCGGCCGCTGCAGTCCCCCCCCCCGTGCTCAGATCAGTGGTAGACGCGACTCCTCCTCCGCATTCGGAAGCCGGAAGTGGCAGGCAGTGTTGTGAGAGAGGAGCAGAGAGACAGGTGGGTGATTGGTGCTGTGTGCGCTGCCCCCTGCTGGTCGCATCACCGCAGTGCAGGTTGTTATGGGCTGATCAGGGGCCCCTATGCTGCTCTCCATGGTGCGACCCCCACTGCTGTGTCTTGGGGTCTGTTACACCTGATATATAGGAGCTGAGTACAGGCTGCTGCTGGGGCCCCTGATACCATTACTATGTGGCCCTTACACCTGATATATAGGAGCTGAGTACAGGTGGCTGCTGGGGCCCCTGATACCATTACTATGTGGCCCTTACACCTGATATATAGGAGCTGAGTACAGGCGGCTGCTGGGGCCCCTGATACCATTACTATGTGGCCCTTACATCTGATATATAAGGGCTGAGTACAGGCGGCCGCTGGGGCCCCTGATACCATTACTATGTGGCCCTTACACCTGATATATAGGAGCTGAGTACAGGCTGCTGCTGGGGCCCCTGATACCATTACTATGTGGCCCTTACACCTGATATATAGGAGCTGAGTACAGGCGGCTGCTGGGGCCCCTGATACCATTACTATGTGGCCCTTACATCTGATATATAAGGGCTGAGTACAGGCGGCTGCTGGGGCCCCTGATACCATTACTATGTGGCCCTTACACCTGATATATAGGAGCTGAGTACAGGCGGCTGCTGGGGCCCCTGATACCATTACTATGTGGCCCTTACACCTGATATATAGGAGCTGAGTACAGGCGGCTGCCGGGGCCCCTGATACCATTACTATGTGGCCCTTACACCTGATATATAAGGGCTGAGTACAGGCTGCTGCTGGGGCCCCTGATACCATTACTATGTGGCCCTTGCATCTGATATATAAGGGCTGAGTACAGGCAGCTGCTGGGGCCCCTGATAACATTACTATGTGGCCCTTACACCTGATATATAGGAGCTGAGTACAGGCAGCTGCTGGGGCCCCTGATACCATTACTATGTGGCCCTTACATCTGATATATAGGAGCTGAGTACAGGCGGCTGCTGGGGCCCCTGATACCATTACTATGTGGCCCTTACACCTGATATATAGGAGCTGAGTACAGGCAGCTGCTGGGGCCCCTGATACCATTACTATGTGGCCCTTACACCAGATATATAGGAGCTGAGTACAGGTGGATGCTGGGGCCCCTGATACCATTACTATGTGGCCCTTACACCTGATATATAGGAGCTGAGTACAGGCATCTGCTGGGGCCCCTGATACCATTACTATGTGGCCCTTACACCTGATATATAAGCTCTGCTGGGACTCTGTATCCCGCCTGCATTGCATAATGGGGCCCCTGAATACTCTGCACATAAGGGCCCATAGCTCTAATTATGTTGTTTGCAATAGTCGCCCTCCTGCCACCCTGTAATATCGGGTCCCTGCCTGGTGTGGCCCCTATGACTTAATGTCTCCCAGTAAGTGCAGCACACCAGTTATCAGTCTGCACGGCCAGGGTCCGGGACCCCTGTTGTTTTTGTTCTGGCTTTGTAATATATGCTCATTATCAGGGCGCCCTCTTCTCAGACATCCATCTAATCATCCGTCTGTCTCATCTATATTTGCCATATGGAGGTTTCCAGAAATAGGGCAGAACCTACTGGACTTCTGTGAAAGTTGACGAATCTGTTGAGCGCGGCTGAAGCCTCCTGGGAGCCGAGGTAAAATCAGTGGCCGTGGTAAAATTGTGGAGCGGTGGGGTCTGAAAAAGGAATCATGACTATAAGGACAACGTTTGCACAAAGTGATTTCTTTAGAGCCCAACAGCCACTGTGTAAACCTGACAAAAATGCCCCCATCTATCCATCCATTCATCACTCTCATACTCTGTCTATGCAGGTATGTATCTCATCATTCTTCCTTACGGAGTTTCACATTGACCAGTCGGGGCTTTGGTGCGAACTCCCTCACAAAACTGGATTCGGTAGTGTGCACTGACGAGGCCATAGGCTTAGTAGACTGCGCCTCCAGTAGGCGTACACACCTGATGCACGACAGAGGGCACATTCACTCTGTCTGGACCATTATAGTCTATGGCCACGTCAGATCATATGCCCGAATCCCGTTCAGGTGTAGGCTGCAGCAGGTGGCAGCTGCCTTCTGTGCCCCGCTCCTCCGCCACTGCCGTTCCCCCCAACACCCAGAGCCACAGTATATATATATATATATATATATATGTACACTACTCAAAAAAATAAAGGGAACACTTAAACAACAGAATATAACTCCAAGTAAATCAAACTTCTGTGACATCAAACTGTCCACTTAGGAAGCAACACTGATTGACAATCAATTTCACATGCTGTTGTGCAAATGGAATAGACAATAGATGGAAATTATTGGCAATTATCAAGACACCCTCAATAAAGGAGTGGTTCTGCAGGTGGGGACCACAGACCACATCTCAGTACCAATGCTTTCTGACTGATGTTTTGGTCACTTTTGAATGTTGGTTGTGCTTTCACACTCGTGGTAGTTTGAGATGGACTCTACAACCCACAGAAGTTGCTCAGGTAGTGCAGCTCATCCAGGATGGCACATCAATGCGAGCTGTAGAAAGAAGGTTTGCTGTGTCTGTCAGCGTAGTGTCGCGCTACCAGGAGACAGGCCAGTACACCAGGAGACGTGGAGGGAGCCGTAGGAGGGCAACAACCCAGCAGCAGGACCTCTACCTCCGCCTTTGTGCAAGGAGGAACAGGAGGAGCACTGCCAGAGCCCTGCAAAATGACCTCCAGCTGACCACAAATGTGGATGTGTCTGCACAAACGCTTAGAAACCCACTCCATAACGGTGGTATGAGAGCCCGACGTCCACAGATGGGGGTTGTGCTCACAGCCCAACACCGTGCAGGACTCTTGGCATTTGCCACAGAACACCAGGATTGGCAAAGTGGCAACTGGCGCCCTGTGCTCTTCACAGATGAAATCAAGTTCACACTGAGCACATGTGACAGACGTGACAGAGTCTGGAGACGCCGTGGAGAGCGATCTGCTGCCTGCAACATCCTTCAGCATGACCGGTTTGACAGTGGGTCAGTAATGGTGTGGGGTGGCATTTGTTTGGAGGGCCGCACAACCCTCCATGTGCTCGTCAGAGGTAGCCTGACTGCCATTAGGTACCGAGATGAGATCCTCAGACCCCTTGTGAGACCATGTGCTGGTGCAGTTGGCCCTGGGTTCCTCCTAATGCAGCACAATGCCAGACCTCATGTGGCTGGAGTGTGTCAGCAGTGCCTGCAAGATGAAGGCATTGAGGTTATGGACTGGCCCAACCCGTTCCCCAGACCTGAATCCGATTGAGCACATCTGGGACATCATGTCTCGCTCCATCCACCAACGTCATGTTGCACCACAGACTGTCCAGGAGTTGGCGGATGCTTTAGTCCAGGTCTGGCAGGAGATCCCACAGGAGACCATCCGCAACCTCATCAGGAGCATGCCCAGGCATTGTAGGGAGGTCATACAGGCACGTGGAGGCCACACACAATACTCAGCCTCATCAGGAGCATGCCCAGGCGTTGTAGGGAGGTCATACAGGCACGTGGAGGCCACACACAATACTGAGACTCATTTTGACTTGTTTTAAGGACATTACATCAAAGTTGGATCAGCCTGTAGTGTGTTTTTCCACTTTAATTTTGGGGGTGACTCCAAATCCAGGCCTCCATTGGTTAATAAATGTGATTTCCATTGATGATTTTTGTGTGATTTTGTTGTCAGCACATTCAACTTTGTACAGAACAAAGTATTAAATGAGAATATTTCATTCATTCAGATCTAGGATGGGTTATTTCAGTGTTCCCTTTATTTTTTTGAGCAGTGTATATATAAATATACCAGGATGGGGGATATTAACAGAATTGGGAGACATTACCCCTATAACAGTGTAAGCAGCAGACTCCCTCCCCCTTAACAGGGCATAATGACCACATTTTTTGCTTCAATTTTTTTTCTATTTTCCTCCTCTAAAACCTAGGTACGTCTTATGGTTCGGTGCTTCTTATAGTCCGAAAAATACGGTATATGCATTCAGTATATATATACGATGGTAGATCGGCCCACTCAGTTGCACACAGAAGTAGCCACCGGAGCGCCGTCTCCTTAAGTCTCTCACTGGTTTATTTGAAGATGCTGCATAAGCCAGTGAGGAGTTAGCAAAAATAAATACGTGCTTTCTGACCTAAGGAAAAACAAAACATAACATACAGCCGTGTTGCTGTGGGGATCTGCCCGCTCAGGAGAACAACCATCCACTAGTTCAGCTTTTCCTTCTCAGGACACAAAGCGCTGGAGTTCCTCTCTACAGCCCTACTGAACACTGAATGCCTTAGAAGGACTATATACATCCTAGTCCCCACCCTGGGGTGGAGATATGGTGAAAGACCTCCCAAATGGTGAACAACCTCCCAACCCGTTCTATGGTCGTTCACAAAAACCCAGCCCTTAAAATGGCCGATTAATCCCTCTCAACACATAGTGTGCTGGTGGAAAACTTATGGGCTTCAAATCACTGAAGCTAATAGCCTCAGTGAAACATACCTCCCCTCCAGCACTTTGCCAGTGACTTTGTCACCATGTATATATAATCAGCATACTGTATATATATTATAAGCATACTCTATATATCCTTTTAAAAGCAGAAGTGTCAATAAATTATTTTTATCAGTTAACAAAATGCAGAGTAAAGTTTGATGGATGAACCAAGATCTCAGTAATAATAATTGTAATTTTTTTTTAATTAATAATAGGATAGAAGGGAGGGACAAAACCAGGAACAGAATCAGTAGGCAAACTCATAGTCAGGAGGACAGCCGGGGTCAGATACCAGGTGATCAGTAACCGCCACGTCTGCGAGCAGTATGAATACCGCGGAGCCTGGTGACAGAGGTGATACTGAGATTGTCCGGGCAGAGATGTAACAGTCAGAAGGCCACCGGTAGATGGTGAAGGTCCTTCTGTACAGCTCCAGCAGTGATGGTGGATCTGCTGGACTTCAGGGCGCTGGATGCGGAGGTTTACCGTCTTTTAGATGTCTCTAGGGGAACGGTGACAACACGCAAATACGCGAGCAGCCCTGGATAATCCACGCCGGCAGGATGATAAGATCCGGCGGAAGATGGAACCTATGAGAAGAGAAGGAAATATAATGTAAGTGATGGGACTCCATATGACATGATACTACTGTGCGGTCACTGTGGCCGGACGCAGAGGAATCTCATCACACAGAGGTCAGGGATCATCGTCAGCCATCATACATGTGACAATCCCATCACCGACAGATGACATCTGCTCCACATGAATTATTCTCACTGACGACATCACACAACATGGAGATGACTCTCACACTTACCTCGTCTCTTTTTCCCCTTTTTCCCATTTTCTGATTTTTCGTCATCAGCTGGAAATTCTGATCAGAAAGAAGAAAAAACAACAACTCACTAAAGACATATTGTTATGGGGTCTGCATTGTATCGCTCCTGTATATAGTATATAGATTGTTCTAGTCCTTTCCCCTATAGTCCTGACAATCTGGTATTACACAATAGGGCAGAATAAGTCCTATATACCGGACATGACCTCATGTGAGGGGCATTAGATGTGTCACTAATATGGAGCAGTGAGCGCCCTGTGTGCCGCCATGTGGTGCATCCCTAATGAGCGATATTCTACTATAGGAGACGATGTCTCATTATGATGACGGAGGTTACTGGATGCAACAATGTATCACAGAATCCATGATAATACTGTACAAAGTTGCAGAAATGGAGACACTGTATGGTCCCATGGGCAAAGTAATTGGGTTCCTTGAAACATGGATAACATAGGAGACCCGTTAAAGAAAAACCATGTGGAAATATTTCACCCTTGATGACAACATTCACATTGTTTGTGCTATAGACATCTACGTACCTGACAATGGGGACGAGGACGGCAAGCTGCTTATAGCATCGTCTCTAGCAGATTCAGGAGAAGATCCTTTCTGCCTGTTAGGAAGAAGAAAAACGTGTCAATCACAAGTAAATTCAGTATAAAAGGGATTGTCTCACTAGAAGAACCCCGACTATAAGGCCTAATAGGACATATGAAAGTCATAGTGGGGAAGTCTCCTGCTCAAAACGACCTTCTATGGAAACAACTAGCAACAATGGCCGGCATGTAATACTACATATCTCCTGCAGTGTGGGCAAAACTAACAATGCCTGACCGGCAGCAATTATGGGTTGTTATCTCCAGCGGATTCTGAAGCCAATAGCCAATGACCGCTGATCATGGGGCGGTGGATGCTGCATTCAATATTATGGTATTTATGTCCTATATTTGGTGTTGTGCACATATATTAGCCTGGAGCTCCCAATAATGACCCCATAATCTACTCACATTTCTGAGATGTTTCTGCTGGATGCCGGGGTACACTCTGGAGGAAACTTGATAGCGGTGGTACAGAGCTAAAAAATGACAAAAATAAGATATGAAATTCAATTTTTTACGTTTAGGGTATGTGCACACGATGCAGAAATGCTCAGGATTTTTTCCTGAGCGTTTCTGCATCTCTCTGGCAGGAAAAAACGCATGCGGATTGTACATGCGGTTTCCTGCCAGGGACATGCGGAAATGAAGCGGTCTTCACTTTCATTTCCGCATGTGGGTTGACAAGCGCTTCCCAAGCGATTTTAGCATCACTTGGAAAGTGCTTGTCAACTTCACACTATATAAATCCATGCAGCCGGCATGGATTTATATAGTGTGTGATGTCAAAAAATAAAAAATAAATATATACTTTACCCTCTGATGGCCCCCGGTGTCCTGCTTCATCGGTCCCGGCTGCCGGCAGTGAAGACTGTAGGACCTTCCGACGTCAGCGTCACGTGACCCGTCACATGACTCTGACGTCAGCGAAGGTCCTTCATTCAACCGCGAAGTGCGCGGGAAGCCGGCAGGACGCAGCGCGGGCCGTCAGAAGGTGAGAATATATATATTTTTTATTTTATTCTTTTTTTTTTAATGGTACCTGGGTCTGGATGAGAGTCCTCTCATCCACACCCGGGTACCATCCGCACATTAGACCGCATGAAAAGCGCATCAACATATACAGTGATGCGGATTCCATGCGGTCTAATGCAAGTCAATGGCGGCAAAAGAGCAGCGTTTCCGCAAAATTAATTGACATGCTGCGGATTTTTGACCGCAGCGTTTACGCTGCGGAAAAATCCGCATCATGGGCACAGCACATGCGGATTTCCATTGGGGAACATTGCTGCCCTTCTACCATGCGTTTTTCATGCGTTTCCGCGGCGTTTACGCAACTGCAAAAACGCCGCGGAAACGCATGAAAAACGCATCGTGTGGACTCAGCCTTAGAGGTCTTTTTATGTATTCTGGATTTATTGATCACTTACTTTAGAAAGCCTTTTAGAGGATGTTGTAAAATTTTGGAAGAAAAGGCTCTCATTATCCTCACTTGTGTCCTCCTCCTCTGAGACAATAGGCTTGTTTGTATCAGCGTGATCTACAAGACATAGGTAATGA
The DNA here is from genome assembly GCF_046119375.1 of Phyllobates terribilis. NCBI lineage: Eukaryota > Metazoa > Chordata > Amphibia > Anura > Dendrobatidae > Phyllobates > Phyllobates terribilis. The sequence continues at coordinate 20,013,108 of NW_027362779.1, read as the reverse complement.
AGTGTTATTAGCGGTTGTCAGTATAACACAGTCACCATTTATCACTACTATTAATGGGAACCGATTGTCACATATTATTGAAGACGAGACAAACAGCCGCTTAGTCTAGATGACGTCTTCTACTTACTGATAAATAAGCTGGTGTCCTCATCTGAAACAAGCCGAGGAATGTACTCCGGCTTCTGACTTAGAAGGTTTTCAAATTCTAAGTCACTCCGGAATGGAAAACTCTTGATCTCAAATGCTCCTCCTGGAAAAAGAAAAACAAAAGTGATGCGGACATTGTTAGAGGCTGCTCCATATCTGAACAGTATATCTTAATCTTAAGTAATGACAAAACCGAAGGAAACAAACTGAAAGTTATATTATGGAGAACTAGAAATAGGCAAGCAGATAGAGAAGTGCTGATCCTCATGGACAGGAGCGAAGAGTCCTCGTTGTAAAAAGTGAATATTAATACTAATAAAGTATATCAGTTACCTGTCCCAAGTCTTTGTGCAGGATTTGTTCTGAGCAGGTCATTAATAAGGTCCTGAGCATCGGGGGGAGGAGCGCGATCCCAATCCCAAATTATGTCTCCTGTTATATAGAAAATTACAGAAAATAAAACCTCTGTTTTGGACTGTAAGATAAAGTAGAGGAAATAACTAAATTCATGTTATCAGTCAAAGCAATAATCGGATTATTCTACTTACCAGTGACAATATTTTTATAGAGCTCAGATAGGGAATCCCCATGAAATGGTACATATCCCTCCAGAAACTCATGCAGGATGATTCCCATTGACCACCAGTCCGCAGGTCTTCCATAGCCTTTCTTCAGAATGATTTCTGGGGCCATGTAAAGCGGGGTGCCACAGTCCTGGAAACCGACAGAAGGTAGAAATGAGAATCAATTAAATAATTATTATGGCAAGTTCTCGACATAAAAAGCCAATGACAGAAGATAAAATATCAGTTGAAAAGTTCTCTAGAAATGAAGAACGTAGAGAAGAGACAATAGTGTGATGAGATTTGTAAAGAACCATCTAAGTTCCTGTAAGTGATGCCGACCTCATGGTCCTGGAACTCTCTGGCGATGTCCTCCAATGATTCCTTGTGGGTGTTGGTTTCTGGTATCATGACACCAACTTTTGAAATCCCAAAATCGGCGACTTTAATGTGTCCAGCCGGTGTAATCAGGAGGCTGTGAAAGAGAAGATGGTTTTAGGCTCACGGGCTGTGTTGTAATAAATGATAACTTTCCCCCCTTTATTATACTATAGGGGGCAATTACTTCTCTGGCTTCAGGTCTCTATGCAACACACCATAGCTGTGCAGGTATTCTACAGCAAGTATCGCTTCTGCAAAGTACAGGCGGGCCAAGGGGACAGATAAAGGACCCCTGGTGCTTAGGAGGGTCCCACAGTCTCCACCTATAGAAGAAAGGAAATATGAACGGTGAGGGGTTTATACAGCAGATCACCATGATGGATCATGAGAAGTGAGCGGAGACATTGGGGCAGGAGAGAATATATACAGATATAATGTATAGAGCACAGAATATTAGTCTGAGGTCATGGTGAGATGTCGTCCATGTCACTAATAAAGTGATGTCTCATCTCGTCTACAGCTGGCGATACTGACGTGCTCAGTGCGGACATACAGGGAGATCACACACATCAATGACTTTCCATAATATCTATAGTAAATGCTCTGCGGGGATGTAACCGTCCACGGGGACAAGTCCTAATGATATGAGCGCTGATAAGATGTCAGCAGACATGGGCTGAATATAATACATGTACATGTCCTACCTCCTACATACTCCATGACCATACACAGGTGAGATCTAGTAGGGAAGGAGCAGAGCATGGAGGTCACAAAGGGACAGTCAGCGAATGTCAGGATGTCCCTCTCCAGATAGGCCGCTTCCACATGTTTTGGAGTATCCAGGTCCCGCTTGGCAATTTTCTTCATAGCGAAGATCTTCTGTGAGTCTTTATGGTGAACTAAGTGGACGGACCTGGAGAGAAGAAGAAACCATGGTTTATAGTGAATCCTTATTAACAGTCCGTCTATAGAAGTCATTATATGGCCTTCTGTTCTAATGTTTAATACCAGAAGTCCGACCATTACTAGAAATCCACATCTAGAAATACATGAAATAATACTACATAGATCATCTATGGGAGGGTCTACACAATGCCACGTCTGCCAGACCCTCACTGAGGTCACATTATCACCTATGAGAAGTCTGCACAATGCCACGTCTGCCAGACCCTCACCCAGGTCACATTATCACCTATGGGAAGTCTGCACAATGCCACGTCTGCCAGACCCTCACCGAGGTCACATTATCACCTATGGGAAGTCTGCACAATGCCACGTCTGCCAGACCCTCACCCAGGTCACATTATCACCTATGGGAAGTCTGCACAATGCCACGTCTGCCAGACCCTCACCCAGGTCACATTATCATCTATGGGAAGTCTGCACAATGCCACGTCTGCCGGACCCTCACCCAGGTCACATTATCACCTGTGGGAGGTCTGCACAATGCCACATCTTCCACACCCTCACCCAGACCACATTGTCACCTATGGAAGGTGTGCACAATGCTAGGTCTGCCAGACCCTCACCCAGGTCACATTATCACCTATGGGAAGTCTGCACAATGCCACGTCTGCCGGACCCTCACCCAGGTCACGTTATCACCTTTCACCTCAGATCATGTCCCTATGATAACACTGAATGGCAAAGCACAGAGGATGAAGCATTATCATAGGGAACCCTGAGAAATGTGGCTTATGCTAACTGAAATCTCACCCAAAAGATCCGCTGCTGATCAGCTTAGATGTTTCGTAGTCGCTCATACGCGGCTTTCCCGCCGGGATCAATGATTCCATCAAGTTCTTGAAAAGAAGAAGAAGAAGAAATGATATTAAGATCTAGAAGCTGCTGGAGAAAATCTCCAGATGCAGAAACGTCTATATTATGTCCCAGCTGATGTCACTGATCCGATAGGTGAGCAGAAACCTGCTGACGGATTCCCTATAATATAAACGCTATTATCTAATGCAATAGTGTCATCTCCTCTAATAATAGAGGCGCCCCCTGGTTATATGGGGGATAATACTGGACGGGTCATTCACACCCCGTGATCTGGTGATACACAGACATCTCCCTCTATAATACTTACACCGGCAGGTTCTTGGATCTCCGGGATCTCTAAGATTACACTGTCAGGATCCAACAGCTCAGTTGTTTCTAAAATAGTGATAAAATGATGAAGAAATAAAACGTATTAGAGGATATTAATCCTACACAAATAATACAGCAATATAATGGAGAAATGACTATTCTGTATGGAGGACTATGTTAGGCCTATTATTCTGTATGGTGGAATATGTGGGGCCCATTATTCTGTATGGAGGACTATATGGGGCCCATTATTCTGTATGGAGGACTATGTGAGGCCCATTATACTGTATGGAGGACTATGTTGGGCCTATTATTCTCTATGGAGGACTTTGTGGGACCCATAATACTTTGTGGAGGACTATGTGGGCCCATAATACTGTATGGAGGACTATGTGGGGCCTATTATTCTCTATGAAGGACTATGTGGGGCCCTTTATACTCTACGGTGGACTATGTGGGGCCCATAATACTGTATGGAGGACTATGTGGGGCCCATTAATCTCTATGGAGGACTATGTGGGGCCCATTATTCTGTATGGAGGACTATGTGGGGCCCATTATTCTGTATGGAGGATTATGTGGGGTCAATTATCCTGTATGGAGGACTATGTGGGGCCATTATACTGTGTGGAGGACTGTGTGGGGCCATTATTCTGCATGGAGCACTATGTGGGGCCATTATTTCATAAGGAGGACTATGTGGGGCCATTATTCTTTATGGAGGACTATGTGGGGCCTTTATATTGTATGGAGGACTATGTGGGGCCATTATTCTGTATGGAGGACTATGTGGGGCCTATTATTCTGTATAGTGGAATATGTGGGGTCCATTATTCTGTATGGAGGACTATATGGGGCCCATTATTCCGTATGGAGGACTATGTGGTGCCCATTATACTGTATGGAGTACTATGTGGTGCCCATTATACTGTGTGCCGGACTATGTGGGGCCCATTATTCTGTATGGAGGGCTATCTGGGGCACGTTATACTGTATGGATGACTTTGTGGGACCCATTATTCTGTATGGAGGACTATCTGGTGCCCATTATTCTGTGTGGAGGACTTTGTGGGGCCCATTATTCTGTTTGGAGGACTTTGTGGGGCCCATTATTCTGTATGGAGGACTATGTGGGGCATTATTCTGTATGGAGGACTATGTGGGGCATTATTCTGTATGGAGGACTATGTGGGGCCCAATATTCTGCATGGAGCACTATGTGGGGCCCATTATTCTGCATGGAGGACTATGTGGGACCCATTATTCATTATGGAGGACTTTGTGGGACCCATTATTCGTTATGGAGGACTTTGTGGGACCCATTATACTGCATTCTGGTTGGCTCGTGACTTTTTCCAAGTTTTTCATTTTGGCTCTCTGTATGTTTGATTAGAGAGTGGAAAGAGTAGCTATGACATTATCCCCTGTTCTCTTTAATATCTGGATATTTCCGGTAGAAGGTTGTGTGATCGGCTCACCTGTAGTCAGATCGCTGCTCGGCCCCGGCTGACTCGTATTAGGGTCAGGGGTTTCTGGGGTCACATTTTGCTCGTCTTCGGTGTCGCCTTCTGGTGTCTCCTGATTGATAGAATATATAGAATTACCACGAGGAACCTTCCACTAAATCACCAAATCCACAAATCAGGAAGGACTAAACCCGCATTTACAGACGCACCAACTGTAACTATACAGATCAGCCGCCATCATGAGGACTTTTATCAGATAAAATGGATTAAGATAAGGTAGCATTGCAAAAACATTAATATGGATAATAGAGGGAGACAGAGGCGGAAATACAGACTTCCCACCACTGAGCTGTGACTACATCAGCAGAATACAGACTGCCATCAGCAGAGACAGGCGGCCATATTACCTCCTGTGCTTGCCAGGGGCTGACAGGGAGGCCGATAAGATCTAACACCAGATCTTCTGATATCTGGCTGGTGATCTGGAGAAGATGAGAAAACAAGGACGTGTGATAGAGAAGATGATGGATCCTTACCGGGCGTTCCGATGAGCGGGCCGGACCTTCCAGTACACACAGGACTTTTTCGGCCAGTTCTTTAACAAAAGACAAATCTCCATATTGAGATCTTTTTTCAGCCTATAAAGAAGAAAAGAAACACAAATGAATAATCTCGAGATGAGAAAGATCACAATGAAGGACGCCATTGTATCTGACGTCTGCTCCTCTCTGCAGATACATTGACTACATATCTGGGGTCTTGTCCTGTTTTATATTGGAAGAAAGAAGAAGCTTCTATCCCACCATTATTATCCATTATTGTGGAGAAGACTTGTGCGGAGCGTCCACCATTTACCTGCTGTAGTAATGTCCTGATGTTCCATAGCGAGAAACTGCAAGTGCTCAGTCACTATGGAGCCAACAACGGCAGCCATGACCCTGTGTAGATTGTACACAGTGACTGTGAGCTCTGATGTCATAATGGCCGACCATCACTAGTGATGTCATCATGGAATCTTGTGATGGAATCTTATAGCGGCTGCTCTGCACAAATACATGCTGCCAAGCAATATTTAAAGTGTGTGGGGGCTCATGCTGTATATAGGGGGCTATGTGAGGGCTCATACTCTAAATAGGATTCTGTGTGTGAGCTCATACTGTACATTGGTGCTATGTATGGGCTCTTACTGTATAAAGGGAGCTGTGTGTGGGCTCTTACTGTATATAGGGTATGTGTGTGGGCTCTTTCTGTATGTAGGGGGATGCCAGCACACTTAATTCTGCTCAATAATAAGTGATACAGTTAATAATATAAAATATAATTAATATGTTAATATTGAGCAGAATTAATTTCAGCCTATTGATTCGGCCTACACAACAGTCACATTTCTCATGTGGCCCCTCAGTAATATTACTTTCCCACCCCTGCTCTATTATGTATAGCGCTCTGTTATGTGTAGTGCACCCGAGCACCTGCATGTTAATCGCGTGACTTATCACATGATCTATCAAAGGCAATCTTATGACATGTCATGCGATACATCGGGTGCTGGGAGCTCACGGCTCCTAAACTGCCCAGGGCCCTGGCTACTCTTAATACGTTCCTGCTTCTATCCCACCATTATTATCCATTATTGAGAAGTGTTATGCGGAGCTTCCGCCACTTACCTGCTGTAGTAATGTCCTGATGTTCTGAGGTAAATCCGTCAGATACTCTGAGGTGAGATGACCTCGGTGGTATTTGGTCAGGCAGTCCCTTACAAGCTCCACCACCAGCCGGTGAGTGAAGCTGAGGACGCCATCGGGTGGTAGAAGCACAATCTCAGGGCGATTGGTGGTAAGAATCTCCCATAGAGCTTCTACTTGAAGATTGTCCAAAAGTAATTCAGCCATAGAAGCTGCAAGTGCGATCAGTCACTATATATAATAGCGAGAACCTGCAAGTGCGCTCAGTCACTATGGGATAGCGAGAAACTGCAAGTGCGATCAGTCACTATAGAATAGCGAAAAACTGCAAATGCGCTCAGTCACTATGAAGCCAACAAAGGCAGCCGCGACCCTGTGTACATTGTATATATAGTGACTGTGAGCTGTGATGTCATAATGCCCGACCATGACCTGTGATGTCATCATGGAATCTTGTGATGGAATCTTCAAGGAGTGGCTCTACACACATACATGCTGCCTAGCAATATGCTTTTTTGGCCGTCCTCTTTTATTTCCAAATACAACACAACCAGGATAAGGGAATGTTCACACGTTGCGTTTTTGCAGCATTTTTTTCCACACCAAAATCCAGGTTGTACTCCGGAAAGACACTGCATACAATCCACACTTATTTGCTGTGTTTTTGCAGTGTTTATACTTGTGGGTTGTTTTTTTTCATTCATTTGAATGGGTGAAAAATGTTGCAAAACCCCTGAAAGAATTAACATCCTGCAAATTTAAAATAAAAAAAGGAAAAAAACGCAGCATGTGAATGAGACTTTAGAAATCTCATTCACTAAGCTGGTACTGTAAAACGCAGTGTTTTAGCAGCAGAAAAATAACCCTGAAAAAAATGCCACTTGTGAACATTCCTCAAAGATATAATAGTCATATTATGGGAAATATTGTGTATATTTATTCCGCGCGTGTCTTTTTTTACCAAATAACATTTACCTCATTGGTTGGAGAGTTTACTATTAACAACTGTGACAAATAATGAAGAATTAATGATAAGTGCCCCAAGTGATCAATCATTTACGTCATTAATGGTGATGGGCGAGCACTAAAATGCTCGGGTGCTCGATGCTCGGGTCGAGCACATTGGAATACTTGGCTGCTCGACCCGAGCAATGAGCCCAATGTAAGTCTATGGGAAACTCGAGCATTTTTCAGGCGGCTCCCCCCGGCGGTCTGCAGAGGGCCTAAAAATTGCCCAAATCGATGGGAACAGTGCTCAAATGACATGGGAACAGCATGGGGAAGACCCCTGGAAGCATTTCTGACTCCCAGGTCACTGCTGTCAACAATGTTGTCAGAAGTATTTACGCCACTTTTACGGACTCACAATAAAATATACAAAAACGAAACCAAAATGGATTTTCCTGGGAAGTATGTTAAGGAACATCCTTTCCAGAGTTATAACTTGTATATAAGGGAAAATAAATAACCAAAAACAAAAATACTCCTCCACACCTTGGGCTATGTTCACACGTAGCGTTTTTGATGCGTTTTTGCACTTTTGCATTGCTTTCAACCAACACAAATGCATTCACCAGGAAATGTCATTTTAACATTTTACAACCTTATCTGGCCATGTGGTGTGTGACACATCATCAGACACATGCATACAGTGCTGAAAAGACATGGGAACAGCATGGAAGCATCTCTGACTCCCAGGTCACTGCCTAAAAGTGTGCCCATCATAAGAGATGCTTGGCGCATGCGAAGATGCCTCCCGCCATGGACCTGTCGTTACAGACTTGCAACAATCACCATCCACGTCCTTGTCCCTCCTCAGCGTTCAGTTCCTTGGAATGCAAGTGCAAGTATGCAGGCAGCCACCCACCTACCCACCGGCTGCAATACTATACTGACAAATTTTTGACAGCTACTTGCACTTGAAATGTAGCCTTTTAGGCTCGTGGAGGCGGAAGCTTTTCATAACCTCATGTCGGCGGCGACCGGGTGTCCACACTCTTTCCCCGGCCACCACTATATTTCCCGGTATCGCCTCTGCCTTCCACAAGCACGGGTCCCACAACATTACCCGTGCCCTCCCCAGTGCACTTACTGGGAAGGACCGCCTAACCACAAACTTGTGGACAGGTGAACGTGGCCAGGGACGGTACATAGCCAGTCCACAACTTTTTTTTTGCTGACAGTTGTATTTAGTTCGGTGAAAGGACTGGCATAGAGGGAAACCGTATCTACCCTGGGTGTCATTTCTCCCAGGAAGTCCTGTAATTCAGCTTGTTGCAGAAGCAATGGCAGTCCGTCCAACATCAACTCGCACTTGTCGGTGGTGCTTTAACACACACACATCTTTCTTTTCGCATTTTATTTCTTGAATACAGAGTTGGACAATGGCCTGATCTGTAATGCTTTTTGAGAAATAACATGCATAAGCATGGCCGATCCACATTAAAAAAGCAGCCACAGAGTGTCCGGAAACCTTCCCCCACAATTTTATTAGCCAGGGCAGCTTTTCGGCAGGGTTGGACGGGCCCACCAGAGAACCGGAGACTACTCCGGCGGGCCCTGGCTTCTCCTTCTGGAGAGTTCATAGTGCCGAGGTGAGGCCATGATGATGATAGAGGCCACCATCTGCTTAGTTTTCTGTTACTTGAAATGCAAGTGCAAGTATGCAGCCATCCACCCACCCACAGGCCGCAACATTAAACTGCCAGATTTCTGGGCAGCTGCTTGCACTTGAAATATGGCTTTTTAAGCTCGTGGAGGCGGAAGCTGTCCACAATCTTATGGCGGCGGCGACTGGGTATCTATACTCGGTCCCCAGCCACCATTATTTTTTCGGTATTGTCTCCTCCTTCCACAAGCATGGGTCCCACAACATTACCCGTGCCCTCCCCAGTGGAAGGACTGCCTAACCACAAACACGTGGACAGGTGAATATGGCCAGAGACGGTACGGAGCCAGTCCACAACTTTTTTTGCTGAGAGTTGTATTTAGCTCAGTGAAAAGACTGGCATAGAGGGGAACATCATACTGTGTGTGGGGGAATGTACTGTGGGGGCATCATACTGTGTGGGGGGAATGTACTGTGGGGACATCATACTGTGTGTGTGGGGGAATGTACTCTGGGGACACCATACTGTGTGTTGGGGGGAAATGTACTGTGGGGACATCATACTGTGTGGGGGGAATGTACTGTGGGGGCATCATACTGTGTGTGAAGGAATGTACTGTGGGGGCATCATACTGTGTGTGGGGGAATTATACAGTATGTTGGAGGAATGTACTGTGGGGGCATCATACTGTGTATGTGTGGGAATGTACTGTGGGGGCATCATACTGTGTGTGGGGAGGAATGTACTGTGGGGAATCATACTGTCTGTGGGGGGAATGTACTGTGTGGACATCATACTGTGTGTGGGGGAATGTACTGTGGGGACATCATATTGTGTGTGGGGGGAATGTACTGTGGGGGTATCATACTGTGTGTGGGGGAATTTACTGTGGGGACATCATACTGTGTGTGGGGGAAATGTACTGTGGGAGCATCATACTGTGTGTGGGGGGGAATGTACTGTGGGGACATCATACTTTGTGTGGGGGGGATGTACTGTTTGGACATCATACTGAGTGTGGGGGAATTTACTGTCGGGGCATCATACTGTGTGTGAGAATTTACTGTGGGGACCTCATGCTGTGTAGGGGCATTATATTGTGTGTGAGGGGGAATATACTGTGGGGGCATCATACTGTGTGTGTGGGAATGTACTGTGGGGGCATCATACTGTGTGTGGGGAGGAATGTACTGTGGGGGCATCATACTGTGTGTGTGGGGGAAATGTACTGTGGGGGCATCATACTGTGTGTGTGGGGGGAATGTACTGTGGGGACATCATACTGTGTGTGTGAGGGAATGTACTGTGGGGGCATCATACTGTGTGTGGGGAGGAATGTACTGTGGGGCCATCATACTGTGTGTGGGGGGATGTACTGTGAGGACATCATACTGTGTGTGGAGGAATGTACTGTGAGGACATCATACTATGTGTGTGAGGGAATGTACTGTGGGGGCATCATACTGTGTGTGGGGAGGAATGTACTGTGGGGCCATCATACTGTGTGTGGGGGGGGGAAGTACTGTGAGGACATCATACTGTGTGTGGGGGGGAATGTACTGTGGGGACATCATACTGTGTGTGGGGGGGAATGTACTGTGGGGGCATCATACTGTGTGTGGGGGGGAATGTGCTGTGGGGACATCATACTGTGCGTGGTGAAATGTACTGCGGGGACATCATACTTTGTCGGGGGAATGTACTGTGGGGACATCATAATGTGTGTGTGAAGAGCTGTTTATCATCGTACAATGATTGAATAACGGGAGCAGATGATTTATAAAAAGCGCTGAATTATATGGTGTGGATTTGCTGCTACTGTGTCACCCCAGGCCTGGATGCCACAAACTTGTAAGGCTGTGTCTGAGAGCAGGAGGGAGGTTCTCTGGTCATGGACCATTAGCATGCAGCACCTCCTGTCCCAGGCCAGTAGGGGGAGCAGGCTGCCCCTATAAAAGCTGGTACTGAGGGCAGGGTTAGGGAGACCAGGACCCACTTCTGAAGCATCCAGAAGGGTTCCCAGAAGAGAGGGACAGGTCAGCGGCAGCTGATGAGTCCAGGAGGCTAAGGAGGAACAGCAAGCCAGGGACAGAGGCGACGAGAGCTGGTCCTGGCTGAGAGAGAACAACATACCGGACACTGGGATCCGAGGCTGTCAGAATTGCAAGTCCTGCAGCAGATCATCTACTTGCGAGGGATTTTAGGTCCCTTGGCCTAAGAAGCCTGGAAGGTCCGCCACACAGAGGGACCAGTACAGCACAGACAAGCTATAGGTACCTAGGGCCCGAGTCGCAAGCCATACAGGCGTAGTACACGGCCAGCTCAGGGACGTGGGCTATCATACCACTAAAGGGGGAGATAGTCAGCAAGGGCAGAGAGAGAACGGTAGGCCTACCCACTCACCCTGACCAGTGGAGCTCGCCCGAATGCCCTCAGACACCCAGGTCCATTCCTCCCTGTACTCCTGGTGGGTCTGTGATAAGATCTGCAGTAAAAGACCCTGGACTGCATTATTGGACTCTGTGTGATTACTGCTGCGCCTGCACCATCACCCCTAGCATCCTATTACACTGCCCTGAGGCTACACTCCTCCCATGGGGAGTTGTACTATTCCCTGCTGCACCCCCAACACCAGCCTCAGCGGTCTGCCCCGCAGCGGCGGTCCTCCCTGACCGCAATCCACAGGTGGCGTAGTCGGACTTTCAAAACCTACAAATACACTGCCACAGCATTTGGTCTGACCACCCTGAGCCACGGGACCGGGTCGCCACTACTACTCCCAGCATTGCCCTGTTGTCTGGTTCCGAGAGCCCCACGGCCCAGGGGGCGAGTCACTACAAGTAAGGATAGACGATACAATAAGCTCTATCGTAACATGTAGCAGCGAGTCAGCGGAATGTATCAATTCTAATATTGAGCAGAATTGATTTCAGCCTGTTGATTTTTCCCTCCAGAACAGTGGAGGGCTCCTCGGGAAAATAAATTGGCCATCCCTGGTATAACGTAATACTAAAATCTCACATTTTATGAGAGAAAACTGTATTTTATAACGATGCTTCCGTACATAAATCGAGAGAACTTCTTTTCATCAGACGACCCCTTTATCACCTATCCAAGGTGATCGGTGGTGTCCAACAGCTTAGAGCGGCACTGATGGGCAGAATGTGGCACTTTTATCACTTTTGGAATTGGGCAGCGGTGCACATGCTCAGTCTGACCTCCATTCTTTCCCTTTGGGGCTGCAGAGCGCTCTGCTTTTTCCAACAGCTCCATTGAGAATGAATGGATCAGTGGTCGGGCATCCAACCAGACGCTCCATTTTGTAACAGGGATAGAAATAGATGAGAAGATGCACTTAACTGTTTGGCCGCAGCAAGAGTGCATCGAGTGCCTGTGCTTGGTTTGAACAGTCATTCTGTGCTGACAGAGTCCCTTTAAGGCCTCAAACCTATTAGATAATTGTCAGCCCTACATTGTTTCTGGGCAGACAGTTACACAAGATTATGTCCCATTTCATGAAGATTGGCCTTTTACACGCCTGTTTTAGTGAAGGATTAGCTGGAAAAACCTGCGGCGCTGTTAAGCCTCTCCCCAAGAAGCTCCGCAAGGCTTCAAAATTTTGCCGGTACTGGTCAAGACTGGTGGACACATGGGAAAAGTCAAATTTTGGCAAAATTGAACAATCTGCATTGTGTGTAATATTTTATGATACAATAAATGATTAGAAAAATGCAAGTTTTATTAATGAGAAAAAAACTGAACTTTGCAGAATTTGTTGGCGACATAGAAATATGTAAAAAATATAAAAGTGTAAAATTTTTTTTACAATTTTTGATGCTTACATTAAAAGCTTGAGCAATTCCCCCAAAAATCATTAGAGCCATGAAATCAATACATATACAGAAGTTTCCATCCACTATATAAAGAGACACATCTGCATGTTTTTATCAATATCTGACATGAAATCAGAATAAATCTTTCCCGTTTTAGGACAATTAGGATTACCATCATTTTTGATATTTTCCAAATGCCAGAATGAGAGAGAGAGAATGTTTTAAGGCATTTTTATTACTTACTGCAAAGTCTTAACATTATTCTAATCACTAATCAGTGTGTATATTTGTTCACTACACAATAGAATCCCATAATTTCTGCCTATTCACATC